>NC_062248.1:11562311-12203905 GCF_905475465.1 Pieris napi | reverse complement strand
ACCTCGGTCCCTGCGGTCGTGTGTGCAGGGCTCCGCCCCGTAGTAACTATTGCGACGCGGGCGCTCCGTACGAGATCTCCTCTCGTGACTATGGGAGCGCACGCGAACTAGTTGGGTACCTAGAGGTCAGTTTATTATTAAAAATATTACCTGACTAACAAGATATTTCTTTACTAATAACGTCACAATGCCGTTTCTATTGAATACGAACTCCAGCAGAGTTCAAGATCGGTCTATTCAGCATCGTGCATTTCGAGTGGGCTACGGTTTGAGTATTTAAATACAAAATTAGAATAGCGTTGAAAAGGTTTAATTAAATACATGAGTTGAGACAGCCCCAGTAAGTAGTCAGAGACACTTGTGTTGGGGTTGGCTCGCTACTTCCCTTATATATACAATATTGAGACAGTTTATTTGAAAAGAATAGGTACAAAACAAAACAATAACCCAGCTAAGAAGCAAAGCCGGTTAAAAATTAAATAAAATGAAATGTAATTCTCATAGTTTCTCTGACGATTCTTTGAACTTATGTTATGCATGCATGGTTGAGTGTGTATGTGCGCATGTGTGTGTGTGTGTGTGTGAGTGAGTGTATACTTGTTGTTAAGTATATAATTATGTATGTATGTCCCAAACTAGCGAACTCGTACTAAAATGTGCTCAGTTTCCTCATAAGTTAAATTTTTTAGCCAATCTGTTATAACATCCTTACATTCATACAAGACTCTAGGATGAAATTGAAGTTTAGCGTTTATTTTGTTGTAAATATATTATGCAGACTGAGTCACGTACTGACGGCTTGCAAATTTCGAACGAACCGTTGCGGAGCAGGCCACTGGCCACAATATCTCTCCGTCTTCTATCCCGACTGGCAGAATTTAATGGAATAGATTAGTCTTACCGATAACAATCCACTTGTTCTGTATAAATTAACTGTGGGGTATATAATATATATATATATATATATATGGTTTAAAGTACATCACTTATATTAGAGACCGCTGGGCTCTTTCCAGCTCAAGAAATTTAGTTTTTATGGCACCGCCCCAGACTGGTATGCAGTATGTAATCACTGATTGAGCTAATGCAACATAAACATTACTGAGTATCACAGGAGACATCACATGGCGTAGTGTCTTGAAAATCCAAATCAATTTCCTTACACGTGACATATTTTCATAAGTTCTTGATTTTCCTCATTTTATTATATGTGATGTTTGAAGGAATAAAACAAGATTTGTTAGCGAAAGAGATATATGTCTTACATATAACTAAAAATATTGTACCTTCCGTAGTTTGATTAACCACAGTCTCACGGACACTGGAGGTGTCTCTATAACGGCTCTTCTTGCGTCGAACCTTGCGACAGCAGAGAGTCTCTTTAAACGCAATCCGATATCTGAAAAATCTCAGTTAGTTATTAAAGAGGAATTCAGAACCTATTTCTTTTTCTAAGTGGATAAAAATATTGCGTCGGCTTTATAAATGGTATTTACATATGTACGTACATTTTTTTTTAACAAATTAAAGAAACCCTACGGAGGGTCTTCTTCTTATAGTGCCATGTCCTTTCGAAAGTTGACAATCAGCATGGCTACTTTAATTTTGGATCCTGCGCATCTGAACAATGGCTTGGTGCATTGTCTAAGATTCTTGACATCGATAGGAAACCTTAGAACCAAAAAGTCGTTAGCGTGTCTGATCACCTACTTGCCTATAAGATTCAGATATCTGATGCCGAAAAAGGTTGTAGTGCCTGATTTATTTATTTTTTAGTCGCGGACATCATCACAAAATAGGTAATTTTGATTTTATTATAATGAAAACAAATTACTTAAGTTAATTTGACAATATCAAGTTTGGTAAGCGTAATCTTCCAATTATTCCAAAGAACAATAATGGTATAAAATCATCAATAAACAATTAATTAAACTATTATTATGAAATTGTGGAAAATTAATTTGAAGCCCTGTCATGCTAAAACATTAATCATTCTCTGGAGTCAATCGAACAAACTTGATATTAATGAATTGTTTGTAAACATTAGAATAAATATAAATTTCTTAATATTATGATTAAGATACTGATAAAGGGACAAAAAGCAATAAATAATTGACTTAGCCCGTTGCATTGACAAATAAATTAATGTTTTTTATTTATTCATACAAAAGGGTTCGAAAACCTGTCAAAAACACATAAATAGTAACTTCCTATCCAAGAGCCTTTGAGAGTTCATGACTTTAACAATTTTCAGATTTAAATGTTCCGATGCCAACCCTCACTCTGCTTGTTAAGATTTAAAATAGAGCACATACCTATGACTCATAATATTGTAGAGAATAGGGTTGACAGTAGCAGATATGTAGTAGAATACTCCAGCAACCAGGAATAGATACTCGTTAACAGTGTGGTATTGCGCCTCGCTGCTGCCGTAGATGAAGAACAGACGTTGTAAGTGGAATGGGGCCCAGCACACGAAGAAAGCTATCACTACGGCCGCTAAAATCGATAAACATTTTATTTACTTTTACTTTTCATGTTAGAATATAAATCAGAGTGAGGAAATAAGCTCCGTAACTCCTAAATGCTTTTGTTACACAGCCATACACAGAGTAGTCCATTACATAATCTATAATCATTTAAATATCTAATTACAATTAGGATTTATTGAACAGCTTTTGTTGTGAACAAAGGAACTCAGTTACAAATTTCTGGTCGTGTTTTGGTGCCTTATCAGCGACTTGGATAACGCACCAAAACACGTTTTTAGCTACCGATTGTACGTAAGGTTAAAACTACTACTTGTTGGCCAAAATCTTGGCCCTTAACTCTTGAAGAAAGACACAAAATATCACGTAGCAAACTCTATGGTTTTATTTACTCTAAGATATATAATATGGCCTTTATCTAACATCATCTTCAAGCGACTCTCATAAATATTAAACGCGCCAACAGGATAACTTTATTTTAGATTCGTCCGATAAAAATAGAAGTTTTTCATAAGATAAGCTTTCCTAGTTATATATAAATTAAAGTGGAAAGTTATCTAAGTAATTACACACACATAACTTTAAATGGCCCTGGCTCAGCATTATGCTGAGGAGCAGAATGTTCCACAGCGCTGGTCATTCTGCCAGAGACCACAGCAGCTAGTTTGCGCCTCAGTCGCAAAAAACGTAAGAATGTAAAAAAAAAGGGTGCGTGTACTTATGTACGCGCGTAAGAAGTTATACTTCTTTGGCATTATTAAAAATAGTTTTTGATTGCATGCAAATAATTAATTAGAATTAAATAATCAAAGACTGGAAAAGGAGTCATTAAAGTCAATAAAGTTCAGTTTACATTTGAAAAATTAATTAAATAAATATTTATTATTATTCTCTTACATTAAACAAATAAAACACTATTTATCTTTAAAACATTTTTATTTCATTATACTATTTATTTTTAAGTGACTCTAATGTCTTCATCAGAATTTCGGTTTGTAATTTTAAATTAATCATTACTTGGTTGTGCATCTACGAGGCTTCTCCAAAACTACTTGCTTTCTGCAACAAATAAGAGAATATTCATTTAAGCTCTGTCCATGCAAAACTTAAAATTTTTTATAATTCATATTATAAATTTTTTAACACATTTATATTAATATAATTATATAAATGTGTTAATAATATAATTTGTAGCACATGCTACAGACCTGGATAGCAACTTTCTTTTATTCTATTTAGAGATAGAGATAATTTAAATATAATACCGGTGTCTTCCTTGTAGGTTTCTTTGGAGTTGTTTGGGGATTCTTGTTGTTCAGTTCGACATGATTTTCTTTAACCTTTCTTTAATCCTACAAAATAATGAAATTGTTAAGTTATGTTGTCACTGTTGTGCACACCTTTGTTTGGCTTTTTTAGTATTCAAGTTATGTCAAAACTGATTTATTACCTTGTCATTGTTGGCTTTATTTGCTTTTGGGATATCAATTGTTTCCAAAATGATTTTATTTGTAATAACCTGAAATATATAAATAACATCTATTAATTTAAGTATCATGGTGAGTGGTTCGCACTCAGGTATTAAGGTGTATTATACCCACTGTCCATTATAAGTGGGAATGGGCTCACTTCTGGCAGGACAGAGTTTCGGTACTACAAGTGCAACATGGATGTTTTGAGGTATTACAATATCTCTAACTACCCTGTAGGGGAATAAAGTAATGTTGTAAGCATATGCCTATGCTTGAAAGGTTGAACCTTGAACATCACCATACATCATATTTATAATTAACATTCCTACCTCGACACCATCACAATCAAATTCATTGAAATCTACTTCAAACCATTGTGTCTCGAGAAGGTGATGGTGGCTTTGTTCCACCTCCAGTTTTTGATGTTTCACGGCGATAAGATGACAACTCTTTTTTTGTATTCAATTTAGTGCACTTCCACTGATTCATCAATTGTTTTTGGCTCTTGTCCTTATATTTGCTAGATTAAATCTGATGTTTTGATTAAATAATGTGGTCATTTTTTTGAGATGCAGGTACTTAATAAAATGTTTACTTCTCTGTTATATCGCTCCAAGCCTTCACTTTCTCCTTATTAGTATTCGTGCTTAAATCTTTGTTCTCAATTATTGATATATAGGGTCGTAGAATATTTCTAAAAAGTTGCTGTAACAAACGCAATAAACAAAAGCAATGAATAATGGTTCATGTTTCAGTTTTAATCAACAATAATACTCGATAATACATACGGATAGTTAACCTCAATTGTATTGAAGCACTCAGGAAGGTTAGCACAGTTTTTTCACAAATATTTTATATTATTTCACAAATATTTTGTATAATGAAAATAACTAAGTATATAATTATTAATTTTAAACAATAACTAAAACTCCTATATTTGTTTAAAAGGTAAATGTCATTGTCAGATGTCAATTGTCATGGTCATTCAAAATTCTTGTTAAGCTGCTAAGCTAGAATATGCGTGAAGTTAGCTTCACGCATATTCTATTTCTTTTTACTTGTAGTTTGTCTTATTCCCATCTCGCTCGCGCACGCTATATCACACTGCCAATTTTGTGTCATAGGTGCGCGCGCAATCGTAAAATTTCACTCTCATCAATTTTTCATAACGCGCCTAAAGAAGTACAACTTCAAAAAAATATTAGTAGTATGTAGATTGATAGATAGATTGTTTCAGTACATTTCTATTACTATTTTAATTATTTATATGCAAATTTCATTTTGTTATTAAACTTTACAACGATAAGAAAATAATTATATTTTTTGGGTCGTTATATAATTACCAAGCATTCGTATAATGTTCTTCCTCGACTGCGCCTGCCTCGCTTGGCCGTGAACGCTTCCATTTACACCATTTAAAGTTCCCGGGCTGCCAGGATTTTGGCTGTGTGTAGACCTGCAAAATCACTGACAGTAGTAATATACCATCAACAGAGTATAGGTCAACTCTTATATGGCCTATGCGTAATTAACTAATTTACGAAAGCAATTTCCTCTATCCAATTCCAGTATAGATTTTGTGGTTTCGCCGTGAGAGTCTTCACTGATGTTTATCGAGTTATATAAAAAAATTATAAGTAGGTTCTTCTCTTTGTTGCTTTAGTCAGTAGACCGTATTCGTCAATTTAAACTTAATATTTTAAATTTATTATAAATCTCTCAAAATGAATAAGGCACTTTCAAAATAGCTGACGTTTGCTAAAATTCGTTAAAAGCCATATAATAAGGCTTAGTCTGCGAATATCTGCGAGACATCATTCGTAACTTTTCTTTCCATGGCTGATTAGGGACTCGACGAATAATAGAAACCAAAACTGTTTTATATGCATACCAATGTAACAATGATAACATTATAAAAGAAAGTTAACATCTATTTGAAATTGTACATAAGTAATTGAAGTATCTAATTATAAGTAGTTTAAATTGAAAGAAAATTACACTGACATCTTTCTATTATGTTGTAATAATAATAAATATATATCAATCCAATCAATCTAACGTAATACAATTATTAGTTGTAGTTAGGATACATATATTATCAATTGCATTTGCAATATCCGATGCAGATTGTAATATCTGGTTATAGTCGTCAAACTTACTAATTGCAGTTATTACTTGACTTATTTTAGAAATAATGTTAAATTAAATACACGATTTAGAACTGAATAAACCGAACTGAACATGATTTGAAACTGTAATATATAATATTATAAAACTCGAAAATAACGAAAGCGTAATCGGCTCTGCATCCCAATTATTGCTGCCACAATTTAAACACAAGAAGTAGGAATAGACTTGCTTTTCAGCTTTCAGACTTCATAAAACTGCTCACTCATTTATGGGGAAATGTATACAGATATATAACAAAATTCCAGATCATGTAATCAAACTTCCACTACATACGTATAAACTTTACATCAAGGAAACCCTAATAAAAATAGGATATCACGCAGTTCAAGAACACATAGACGATAACAATGTGTGGGCACTAATGCCGCTATAAGATAGTGAGATGGCGTAAATTGACATGCATAAGTGTACAAATTGTACCTTAATGAATAAATGACTTTTGAATTGAATTGAGTCAGGTCCATCTGACGCCACTCGAAACGTGATCCGTCAAATGTTTATAAATTAAAGCTTAAAATTAATTAAGATCTTTTTAAGCTTTTGATTTTTTGATGTTACCTTTTATGTAAATAATCAGTTTATGCTAGCCATTATCATTATTAATTATAAATATTATTATTATTTAGTAGCTATAGCCTGCAGTTTCCCTCGAGACAATTTAAGAGTACCAAATTATTACATCATTATTATAGTTACGATATTGAGTTAAGTTAAATTTTGTTCAAAACTAAATAAAACGTACGTTCCGCAACCGAACCCGAACCGTTTTATTTGGCAATAATTGTATTTAATAACTTTGCTAAAAATATTTCCATCGTATATTGATGGTCAATTTAAAGACTCTTCATAATCTATGCAACAATGAACCGACCACCTCAATAAACAAATCACTTCATAACTTGTTTCCATAGAACATTTCTGTTCAGAGAGGGTTGAACGTTTCAAAAACTGGACACATTTTTAATCTCCACTAATTTGGGGTTTTAGTAAACTGACTAAAGACTGTTTACTATCTACCTATATGTTGCAGCCGACTAGCTTAATTAGCCGTTCAATTAACAGCCTAGCCTTTTAACTAAACGTCGCGGTTTAACTAACGGCCTGAAAGATGTTCAGCCAGTTGATTAAACAGCTAGGCAAATGACTTGGCCTAACCTAACGTATTTTTTTTATTTTTTTTTATTAAGCTAGTTGGCTGTGACATATATAATATATATAGTATTTATCTACTGATGCAAGGCCCGAACGATCTTGATATTATTAGAACCGCACATCCGATTATAGGAAGGTCATTCTGTTGTCACACCCTAAGATTCCTCTGCTATATTTTCTTTTGTAGAAAAAATTGTAAGATTTTTGTAAAATTTATCTATGTAAACTTATTAATTACATACATTATGTTAGGGCACGCCATCTGCACCTATTACTATTATTATTTTTAAGTTATTGCATAGATTTCGCGATAATCGTGGGCTTTAAGCGCGGCGACCGAATCAAGAAATTACGTAACGAAAATAAAAACCTAACACACGATTACGTAATATAGGTGCGGCCAATACGCGTTTGAGCGGGACAGAACGCATACTGCGGACCACATCGGTCTGGCGTGGTCGGTGACGTAGCGCAGGTGCGGCCGGTGCAGCCGGTACGTGTTAGAGTGAGACAGACTATATAAGCGTGTTAGTCAGAGTCTGGTAGAGTGGTAGAGTCGTAGATTGAATTAATAGCAAAGAAAAAAAAATACTGCATAAATAAATAATTATTATTCCAGAAGTTGATAAAAAATGCTATGCAATAGCTTAACCGCGGCAGTCCCCGAGTGCCACACGTTTTTTTTTATAGAACAGGGGACAAACAGACAGGACAGGAGGACACCTGATGTTAGGTGATACCACCGCCCAATGGACACTCTCAATGCCAGAGGTCTCCACGCTCAGTTGTGGAACGACGGACGTCGAGGTGATACGGGTGCTGCAGGTATTAATTATCAAAGCCACGCATTGGCTCTGTTGTTTGTATAACTTGTTTCTTTTCCTTTCTTTTTTTTCTTATATGGCCTTGTTGGTGCGGCTATAAATGACTATGACTACCTATTACCATAGATTATTAACAACAGATCTAGCAATATTGGCAGATAAATTAAACTTCATTAAAGTTTTTGAGCCGACTCGACTTTGATGTTGTTCTTTATGTCACGGGATAATGCTTCTTGGAATAGAATAGTTTTGTGTGCTACTGTCCTTGATTGAACCAGAAAGGTCAGCTGGGTGTGGTTACAGTCTCAGGCTCAAATAGCCAATTAGTACATAAATGGTAAGATCAAAATGAATTTGCTAATTGAACCGAAACAACTAGATGTATAGTAAACAAATGAATAGCGCCGTGTAAGGCAGTGTTAGAGCTCCGACCGCCTGTACTCGAAGGGCTTACAGTAAGTATCTGTTGTTTTCGTTATACCCTACTTCACCAAAACATAATTTGGCCATTAGATTACTAATGAAACCCAACAAGTGATCCGCGAATAGATTTCCATTACACGTGACATTGATGCATGCCTTTAAATGTAACGGTTCATTGAAACGATTGAGAATTTAACGTTTTTGTAATAAACACTTTTAAAAAATGTAGTAAGAATAAATTGGTTGGATATGTAAGTGCTTGTCGATTAGACGTCGACAGCGCTGTAGCACTTTGTTACGCTATAGTCAGATGCCGTAGCATATAAGGTATTCTACAAATGTTATTCGTAATGTAATTTAGATTATTATATTTAAATAAAGTATGGAAATATCATAAACATGCGTCCATTTACCAATCTAATAATTCTCGTGTCACGGTGTTTGTAATTAAACTCCTCCGAAATGGCTCGACCGATTTTCGTGATAATTTGTGTCAAATCGGTTGCGAATCGGACATCTATTTTCCCCTAAATGTTAAGGTTGGTCTACCTCTAAATTTATTTTTTATTTTTTAGACTAATTTTTTTTTTTTATGATACATTGTACAAAAATACATACAACCCTTAATTTTCACCTTCTACGATCAACCTCATTTTTTATTATAGTAGATAGTTATTTTTATGGAACTAAAAAATGACTGCTAGAACTAATTTACATGGAAAAACAACGTTTTAAAATCAAATCAAATCAAAATCATTTATTCATAAAGGTAACACAGGTTTCCGGGTCAGCTAGTAATATATAATATGTATATTTTACATATCCTATAGCTAATAAAACAAACAGGATAATAAAGTATTTACTTAATGCTCGGCTCCAGCTGAACAAAAATCTATCCCAAGGAAATTACATCTTCTAAGCCCCTGTGGGCCAAAGGGTCTTTCTTTTAATATGTATTAGAAACAAGTGGAACTTTTTGCTCCTCAGCATAATGCTGAGCCAGGGCCAATTACAACCACAGTACACACACATTGCACACTGGAAGCGAACCGAATGGCAAATAATTTTTATTGTTTTTGATGTCTTATTTTATTTTTTCTTTAAGTATTGTTATTTTGTGTGTTTATGTGTGTGTGTTTTCGTTTGTAATAAATGTTATGTCTATGTCTATGTCAAACAAACTATGATTAAATTTGAAATGATTTTGCTTTTTTCAGAGGCGTTAACTCTTTATAAACTTTAGGTACCTACTTCGATATCGGTTACTAAAATAAACAGATAAAGGGATACACTGATTTAGTATTTATAAAAGTGGGTAGTTGAAAAATATCACGATATGCGAAATATACAAGTTTTATACAAATAATTTCAGAAGTTACGATGTAGGTATGGAATACATGACTTACAATATGGGGTACATGACATACCTAATGCGCAAGCCCATTCGCACGTACAGACAGAGGATGATGAGGCCGGGCAGGATGAAGAAAAAGAAGCTACTCAGCTCGCAAATGTACCACGAAGGCAGCTCCAGCATGGCGCAGAACGCAGACTCCAAAGATCTATTTCCAGATTCTATAAAGGAAAATATTATAAGAGAACGTAACAGTGGCCTTTTTCCCTATTAGAAAATGGGTACATACGTATTAATGCCACCGCGGCAAAAATTCTGGTAACGATTTAGAAATTCGTCGCACTGGAAACAGTTATTTAAATAAAATATTAATATACTGACTTAACCTAACCAAACAATAAATAATAAAATGCCTGTGCTTTGGTACGCAATGGTAGAGGGGCTGCATTTCCTGTAGCGCCGGAGCGAAATTTTTACCGCGGCGCGGTGGCGTGAATACGTGAGTACCAGAAAATGTAATAGAAATAATTAATACACGCCATATTCATAATTTCTAATTGAATAAAAGGATCAGCTCTAGGGAAATCAATCTCAAGGCGAGATCGGTAAATCGAGATCTCGTGGGATTAATAATTGCAATCTCGCGAGATCTCGGTTTTTCAAGATCTCACACACACACGTGAAGGACTTATAGTTACTCTCCTTGTCTCTTCTAATTCCTCATAAGGAGTCGTGTTGGTTTTATAGCAGCATGTAAATTCAAAAATGGAGGCGTTTAAATGCGTACCTGACGATATAATAGTTTGATTATATTTTTAATTACTACCCCTACGATATATTTGCTAGGTAAATGGATAATTTCGTCGTCTTACTGTTTGGCTACCAAGTCATCTTTATAATTACAGGGATTCAAATACATAACGCTGCTGTTGCGTGAATTTGACGTTCAGAGATACGCTTGTTCATCGAAGAGATCGTTAATCCTACGAGATCTCGTCTTATTACACTTCGGGATTGATCTCGAAAAATGGCACAAGATCCCGATCCTGCGAGATCGGACCCAAATCAGTTCTCATCGCTAGGGACCAGAAAAGCGAGCAGCTAAAAGCAGCAGGAGCAGCAGTGAAATGAAAAAATATTATAATCCTTAAATGACTTTTGAAAAATTCCATTAAAGTCAACAAGACAAAAATAATTAAAAATTCGTTTACATTACAAAGAATTTTACATATTGTTCTACTTGATCAAACATGGTAATTAAAAAGAAAATTTATTCAATTCCATTAAAATTCGATTATTATAATAAATTCATTTCCTTAAATTTTTAATTACACTTATAATGACATCATTCTATCAATGTCACAGTATTATTGCTTTTTGTTAATTTGTTGAAATATTTGTTTGCACTACTGCTTTGCACTTTACAAGTAGCTGCATTATGCTCCTTAAGTATGATATTTTTACACGTTATTACTTTGCCAGAACATCTTACGAAAGAGATCGATTGTTAACCCTTAATTTGATTATGTTCACTGTGATAAACACTCATGAAAAATAAATATTGAGCGACTATTTTCTACTATTTTTCGGTTTTTATTTTAGTTATAGCAAGTTTAATTTGTATTTATCGGTACAAAAAATAATTCTACAAATGGCATCATCGTTAATCTGTCATTATTGAGACAAGACGTCAGCGAGACGCGGGCACTCGATTCTTCGCAAGGTAAATATTTTTTTAAATTATGTTATATTTGACTAAACTAACTTTTTATGGTTTATATTTGCTAAACAATACTTATGCTTTGGTTTGGAATGGGTTTTACGTAGTGTTTTGTGTTTTTGGTAACTTTTATTTGGAGGCAAACTTGGTTGTTCATCACAGTGAACACTGCCAAATACTCGAATAAGTACTGTCAATTTGATATGTTTATTGTGATGAACATTGCCAAATTAGGGATAACTTTTATTTACAAATAATGTGCTTTGTGTGGTGGGCTTCTTTTGGTTTTTCTTTAATTTTTTCTCATCGCCAGAGCTTTTTTACCTACTGAAAGAAAACTACGGTGTCTTTGGTCTTGGTACAATACGAAGCAACCGGATTATAGGAGCTGAAAAGTTGCTACCGGATGAAAAGTTGATGAAGAAAAAACAGAGGGGAGCGTTTTCACAAGTTGTCTGTGATGCAAACAAATTAGTTAGAGTACGCTGGAATGATAATAAACCTGTAACTCTTATATGCTCATTTATTGGATCTGAACCAGTACAAAAAATAAAAAGGTATTTCAAAGAACAGAAACAAAAAATAGAAGTGGATTGTCCGCAAATAGTTCGCGAGTATAATAAACATATGGGGGGTGTAGACCTGGCTGATATGCTGATATCACTATAATAAAGTTCCATTCAAAACTTGCCAACTTCTAGATGTGTATATAAATAATGCATGGCTATTGTATAAACGTAACTGTCAGGGAAGTCAACGAAAATCAAAGTCATTGAAAGTTTTCCGATATCAAATTTACTTAAGTTTAACAAAGAAAAATAGATCTATACCTCGTGAAAATATACAAGAATGTAAAATTATAAACCCAAGATCAGCCAGGCCTACAGATTCGATGATACAGGACATTTTCCCAGGACAAAAGAAGACATGGGGCGATGCAAGTTTTGCCAGAAAAACACAACTGTATATTGTATAAAATGCAGTGTGAGACTTTGTTTTGTTACGGGAAAAAATCTTCGCAATTGTTTTTTACATTTTCATAATAAATAAGTTGATTTAATGATATGTATAATGTTTTTAATTTACCTGTTTATATGACACTAATTTGACAACGTTTACCACAGTGAACATTACAAATTACTTGTTATCCTCAACATATTTCGCAGTGTTCACTGTGATGAACGTTGATTTCCAGAAAATCTGAAAGGAAAATATTTTTTGTCTATTTTTCCTAAGTTGTATTTAACCCTAGGATTTCAGATATACAACTTATTTCATAAAATAAAACAACTCGGATCTCTGCCAAATTAAGGGTTAAATAGCTTTGTCATTGAGAGGAAATTCTTGATATTTTTTACGCCTTTACATCATATTTTATAGCCGAGCAAACGTCAGCGTGCGCTAATATGATAAACTTCCTGATGGAATTGATATTGACAATACTCGTGCTCGTCCTCATACAGATATACCATCTATATAATATACTCTTCATATATAACTGGATAGAGGTTTCAGTTTTACAGGTTTATTTCAATATGTTGATCACGGTAGTAATAAACGACAAACAAATTAATAAGTGACTAAGCTGCTATGTGGTAGGTATATACCCTAAGTAAATCATGCGTCTCATTCTAAGGTACATAAAGTCCCAACAAGCTGAGAATCAGTAGAATTGTTATAAATAATATTTAAAAGTCCCCATCATTCCCGTGTATGGATTTTTTTTTTATTCAATGTCAAAGGTCAAAATTGTAGATCATAAAATTAAAAAATATAATGCTACTTATTTTCCTACGAGCCACCGTTTCTGAGATATAACGATTAAAAAAGTTATAAAAGTTGTTATCGTTATAATATGCATGAGTAAGCCACGTATATACATACATCTTTAGAGTTGTTATATACATATATAGTATAATACTAACAATAAAAAAACAAGTTCGATTAGTTATCAAATCAATCAGGGATTTACACGTGGAATACTCGTAGTAAATAATCACACATTTTATTTTCAGATTTATTGATGACAAAACATGAGCCATCCTTTTTATCGATTACAATTAGTGACTTATGTGGCAATATAAAGGCCATATAAGAAATTATACTTGGTATAATAAGTATATTTTATCATAAGTTGAATTATAGAAAAATTTTTGGATTGTGAAAATTTAACTTAGGTAACGCATAACACTCACCATAGCGAATTAAAATTTTCTTGTAGCTAAATTAGTGATAGAAACTAATCAGTTTAAACGAAATCATTTAGTATTTAAATCTAATACACTTTAAGTAAATTTTCTCATTCGCTCTTATTGTGTATTGTAGTAGT
The DNA here is from genome assembly GCF_905475465.1 of Pieris napi. Taxonomy (NCBI): domain Eukaryota; kingdom Metazoa; phylum Arthropoda; class Insecta; order Lepidoptera; family Pieridae; genus Pieris; species Pieris napi. The sequence goes on along the minus strand of NC_062248.1, from coordinate 12,189,952 downwards.
ATTCTATTTTTACCTCCCAAGACGGTTGCGTGGCTGTTATCATAACCATGTTTTATATGTAAGAATAGCTCTTCAAGCAAGACTAGAGAAGATTTCATTAAGTAAGGAGACCGCGACCGTAACCAATCCACTGGATTAAGAGTTACGGTCAGTATAAAGAATCAGGTCAGCCCTTGTCAATTCTAGACGAAATTGAAATCTAAAAACACACTGAATCTGACAGTTACAATAATCCTTGCGACCAACTTGCTCAACCATCTCGCGGGCCGCGAATAAAGAGTCTCTCAATCGAATCTTGTTAGGCAATTATTTTAAATGTTGATTTTAGTAAATAATGTTGAGAATAATAAACTGTTCTGAAACTTGGGTTACGTAATAACGCTTAATGGCTTAGATAGAAAATCTTTCAAAGAACGCTTCTTTTTAATACCTGCCCTGCGATTCTGTAACTCACTTCACGAACTCACACAGCGGTTTTCGCGTCGGCGGTCGCTCTCAAATCAGTCGTGAAGCAGTCATTTTATGATTTAACATTCTGAAAAGGTGGGAGCTTGTACTTTATTGTTTATCAGAATGCCAAATCATAAAATGACTGCTTCACGACTGATTTGAGAGAGACCGCCGATGCGAAAACCGCTGTGTGAGTTCGTGAAGTGAGTTACAGAATCGCAGGGCTGTATAGATTTTGTATTACATAGAGTCTTATATAAACGTTAAAACTATTACTATCGACTAGAACCATGGTATGTATAATAAAATTCCGTATAAATGAGAATTTGTAAATATTCAGTAAAAGCGAATTAGTATAAATGGTTATTAAGTTGAGCGTTGTGTGCTCGGCAACCGCGTTGTGTCGAGAGCTCAATTAATTCAATCCTTTCAGAAGGTTAAACGAATTATTTCATTAGAATTTTGTATTAATTACTCCACGTTTGTTGATCAATACACATACAGCGAAAATAGGCATTTTTGTATTAGTAAAATATATTATTTTTACAACTTTTCACTGATCATGGTCTGTGAAGGTCTTTATTCACATCTGGCAACATTTCAATGGACTCGAAAGCTATATAAATTAGACGTCAACATGTTGTAAAAGCACTCAAAAAGTCTAATAATAATGTAATAAAAGGCATGGCGTAAACTATGGACAAAATGATGTTTGACGAAAAGCTCTTCTAGTTCTAAGTTACCTGGTGGATACTCGTGGTAGTTGACAGTGGTGTAGTGTGCAAAAGGTGAAGCGGCCAGCAGAGACAGAGCCCACAGAACTAGCACGATCCGTAGGGCTCGTCGTAGCCCTGCTACGGCGTAGATATGCAGCGGATGACAAATTGCCAGATAGCGCTCCAAGGTGAAGGCGACGATCGTTAGAACGGAGACGTAGGAGGCCCTACACAAAGGACTTTCATTAAATCGACCGATCAGTCTATAAATAAAAAAACCTTAAATATATTTTCAGTAATTTTTATAGGCTTAACAGTACAGAAACTTGCTTAATAAAAAAATATGTCTTTGTATACGATGTCCGAGGAAACAAAATCTTAACTGTAAAAACCAGTATTTGTTACCATGGTTACAAAATGGTTTAAATAAGCCCATCAGACTTTATTTTTTGGTATTTGTTGCGTCATAATATGTTTTTGGGATCAACACAGGCGCTATTTATCCTAAATCTGAACAATTAAATTTGCTGATTAATAATACATTAATTAACGTGAATTGTTCAGAGGTAGTACAATATTATTTCCCAGAATAATAACAGTTACCGAATTCCAAGAATTATGAACAAGTGGAAACTCAGATATCCATTGTAAAGTTGAAACAACAGGACAAGCTTTCTTACTACCTAGTCAAGCCATAAGTTCTGTTACAAATGAAAATGCATTTTTTAAATGAATTAAGAGTAAAATATATTCTATTCGAAATGGCCACCTGGCAATCTGTTTGGCCAAGAATCTAGATTTATAACAGTATTTATGGCCAGACTAGTTATTTCATTTATTAGTGTGTGATAACAACTAACATTTCTGATATTACACTTGTTACTCAGTCCCTAAATACAAGAAGTTATCGATTCCAAAAAGGCTGGCACCATCACAAGTCTTCTGGCATTGTCCATGAGTTGCAGTTCCTGAACAATAGCGTTGGAACTACCCATGGCGATTATAATGGAATTTTCGGCATAACATAAAAAGAATTTGTAAAAAAGCTTCTAGGAATTTAGGGTTTATTTTGAGTATGGACAAAGGTTTTCAAATATAAAAGCGATAATGGCATTGTATAACGCACTTGTTAGGAGGCACTTGGAATGTCTATGATTTGGGCTCTACAAGAAAAAAAAACTCTAATGATGGAGCGTATTCAGAATAAATTTACGAGATACATTAATATGAGGTTGTATGGAGTGTTCGCATTTTACGCAGTTATGTATCCAACTTTGTTTGTCTTGGTTATGGTAGGATACAACAAGTTAGAGGTAAGGAGGGACCTTACTACACATTTTCACATTATATTTTTTTAAGGTACATAGAGGTAAAATATATAATGCGGAAATGTTGGAGAGACTGGGGCTGCGTGTGCCAAATAATCACACTCGGCGTGGTAAGCGGTTGCAATTGCTTGCAGTACCAAATTTACTCAGAGTACCAAACACAACAATGAAATCGGTATTGGGAGTTATAGAATATGTTACAGAATACGGGCACAGGTGAGGTTTATTTATAAGCAGTGTGTCACTTTGTGAAGGCATAAATTTAGATTTGACCACGTTTTTCACCAGAAACCCGGTACTTGACATTTTTTGAAATCAACATCCACGACTGTTTTAATGTAAAGTGGGAAAAAAACGTGATCCATGGGGTATCTAATTATTTCAGAATAATTAGTATGAGTGGCGGAAAGTTTATTGCCAGTTTTTCTCGTCCGTTCTACGCCCTTGATTGGAGAACTGGCAGTAAATGTAAAAAAAATAAAAGCATTTAGTATGCATTTCCTTATTGACGTTTAAAAGTGTGCATTGTGTTAACTTAATGAATAAATGATTTTGAATTTGAGTTTTGACGATTATAAAAAATAACACATAATCTAAAAATCTATTTAGGCTAAAAGTATGTATAAAGGTTTACTCTGAGCGTACATTTATTGCCATTACAGTGCATTTTAATAAATGCTTATCATTTATAACCAGTATTAGCAGATCATGACATATATTATGAGCTTAAACGATCACTTGAATATGAGTCACCCACACAGTTCAACATGAGTATTGAACATTATGTAAAATCACATTTTACGGCACAAGTGGGGTGAAATAAGATGAAAATTTCTAAACCTTATTTATAAGTTTAGTGTTTTTGTGGTCTAGCTTTTAAGCTTACGCATCTTAAGAGGATGAGAGAAAAGTTTTCTTTATAAAAGTTTAATATATTCCTTATAAAGTCTATATGTATTTATAGCATTAACTAAAAACAATAACTAACCTTAAAATAGAAAAACTAAAATAAATTATTTAAAAGAGTCCCTTTAGGCAAGGTTCCGAAGATACTGGCAGCGTTCCCCCTTCGAATAGCTAGACTAATTCTTTGTCCGAGGTAGCTGCCAGCTCTACGGTCTCCTGTGATGTCTACCAACATTTTTGCTATCTCCTTAAAAGCCTTACAGCAGTAGGACCCGACGGACCAAGGGTCTCGACACCGAATGGGACAAAATCATAATATTCGGAGCCTAGACCCCAATATTTGCCAACAAGCCGCACCCTATAAAGTATGTTTGCGCAATTTACTGGAATATATTGTGCTAATATTAAGGCAATTTGTTAGTTTGTTTAATAAACTTCTATGCTTACAAGCCTATTAAACTATTTATTTACATGTAATGTAAGTGCATTGCTTCTCACATTTTTAGCTCAAGATGCAAAGTTTGCTGTAGTACTCTGTTAGTAGTTCTAGTAACATTTTGCGAATACGTTCAAGCCATGTTCTACAGTTTAAACTTTAAACTTTTTGTTTAAAGCTTTTACCATACTTGAACTTTAACTTGAAGTATGATTAACCTTCTTTTTTACTCAATTGAAGTAACAAGTAATATTAGAAAGCAATAAATAGCTTATGTGGGCGTGGTTCTTTTAATTTTTAAATCAAATTAGAGGACTTTGCTACCCACATACAACGCCTTTCATTGGGCATGTTTGACAGAGCGGACCACTCACGGGTGTCGCACCTTGTCGACATCGCGCCGCATAACACTCGATCACCTGAGCACAAGCGCCGCGGGAGAATCTTAGCGCGGAACCGCAGGCAACCAAACCTTGCATTCAAACGCTCGATCACCACACTCAATCGGTTGTCAAAACTAGCAGATACCGGCCCAACCTGGGCTCAGCCCGATCCAGTCCCCTCCTCATCTTAGTGAGGTACGAAAATAATGAAACCCCGCGAAAGGAGGTAACTCCCACGCGGTATCCCGCGCGTTCAACGACGTGATAAAGAAGGCCATGACGAAAAGTAGTTTAAAAAGTGCAAGATGTGTCATTTCGTACGTTAGGTTATTCACATCTTTAAAAATATAAATGATAAAAGAAAAGATTCTCATCTGAGATCAAGATTGAAGGGTTGTAGCGCTCGTAATAGAAGATTATAATAGTTTCACTTTTAGCCAAAGTTTCATTGAAGAAAAAAACCTAAAACATCTCAACTTAATAAATATGGTTTCCGTTTCCTGTTTACAATCAGAATTTGAATTTACTGCTGCCTTAGAATAAGGTACATCAATTTGATTTTAAAAATCAGCGGTGCTTGAATGCTAAGTCTGTATTTCCGTAAAAATCTTAGATTTTTCGGTCGAAAGCTTCCTCATTCTCTCACATTTTCCTTCGCCGTATCAATAATAATTGCGCACAATAATGTAAAATACGTGCAACACCGATTCAACTTCAGTTTTGAAAGTGAATAACCCTCTAGCAAATTTTTCATTTAATAACAAACCCGACGCGTTGTTCCAAACGGTTTAAACAAAAAAATAGGAAATCGTGACGATTTCGTTTTCCTTGCTGTTTTGAAACACGTGAAACATGATTGCAATTGCTTTGATATATCAAATCTACTATCTAATCTTACTTAATGGAAAGGATATGTGTATGACATATTTCATATCTTTTTCGAGATTGGTTAGAATATAAAAGATCTCTCGCCTCGTAAATGATTGCGTATACAGCTCAAATAAAAGCCTTAAAGTATCAGCTACTGACATTTCACAATTACAATTAATTACTTAGATTTGAAATTGAATAATAAAGTAATGGTTACGTTATTAGTTTTGACAATTGAATCTTAAACTAATTCTCAAAAAAACAAGCTAAATAAGAAGTGTTGGCTTCATTATGCCATTTTACCTTTTCTAACAATGTCGGCTTATCTTTTTTATGCTGTTTTTGCATACCTTTCTATTCCAGCGCATAACTTTAAAGCTTCGTCAGAAAGCTTCATTTATATGGAAATCTGTATTGAGAGTGGCTCGAAAGGATAACTTTATCAATTCGTGTGGAGAGAAATTATGTTTATTAAATACTCATATTTTTTGAGTCCCTCAAATTGTTTGTTATTGGCATTAAAAATAAATAATAAGATACCCAAGGGAATGTTCGATTAAAGCTCCAGGGAACAATGGGGTCTGAAAAGGCTGGTCCTATCCGCGACCCTGATTCTTTTAAATATCAATATAAATTTGCAACTCAGCAACATTCATTGCTAAGCGCATTATAGTGCTGGGGATACTTTTGACACAGGCCGTGCAGTTCTCGGGCGTACCAAATTAAAAAACGGAAAGCGACGCACTGGCTCGTAAGTGCGTTACGTTTTGGCAATATGAATATACATTGGCGGCGACTCAATAAACATAAGATGAGCTTTTTGCCAGTTTACCTACCTAGATATATTTATGACTTGTTATTCTACAGGTAATTGTTGCATAATGGTCTGGCTTTTATTTAAGAAGAGAACAATTGTAATAAGTGCTTGTTTAGTTCGCATAGTTTAAGAATTTTTAATAGGTTTTGTTCGTAGCGACTATAAAATATTACAGCAACGTGTTAGTGCTAATATAAATTTGTGGTTAAAATAGGCAAATGTTCCTAAAATAATATCTGCGGCTACAAACTTATGAAGATGACAACTTTCTCCACCATTCCCTTAGACTCTCCCTGCATAAGACGTTTAAGACACAATGCTAATAAACTTTGTTGACAGACCATTAAAAAATAATAAATATACACAAACTTAAGCGGTTTGTTGATAACTAGTCACGACAAGAAGAAACAAAATTGTTTGACAGCTACTATACATCATTTTCCACATGATGTGATGTTCAGTCTCACACGATAACTTTAGCCTTGACATCAATTGTCATAAAAGCAGTAAAGTAAATAAATATATCGAAATATAATACAGTAGATAGCTAAACTATTGACAAGGAATCTTTTTATAGAACACGGACGGAGGCTGAAGTGATGCCCATGTACACTCTAAACGACAGAGGAATCGCGTGTTCTTTGCAAGCCTTTTAAGAATTGGAACGCTCTTTTCTTGAAGGACCCTAAGTCGAATTGGTTCGCAAATACTTCAGTGGGCAGCTGGTTCCACATAGTGGTGGTCCGCGGCAAAAACTGCTTACATAACGCTGTTAATAATTGTTTTTAAGAGTAAACAAATAAGCGATCCGCATTTAAGCGTTACTAAAACAATATGGGTTCAAAGAAGTAAACACGACAGTGGGTGGACTCTAAATGAAGAAAACAAACACAATAATACAATATACTAATATTGAGTAACAGTATTTAGGTATGAGTTAGCGCTGACTATGTAACTTAGGTCATTATAACGTTTAATCGAAATATAAAATGAGTTACGTAGGTATATGTTTTGTGACGGAACAAGGGCAAGTGAGGCTAATCAGGCTAAATAATAGCGTAGTTCTTTCGGAAAAGCACATCACATCGATTGAAATTTTATATTATAAACACAAAATAAAATTTGGGTTGGGTTATAATTTTCATATCTCAAAATTTAACAAAAACCAATATTTTAATGATTATTAACTGAAATATTTTATCCTTATAATAAATAAAAGAAAACTAAAACTAAGTTTATTTAATAAGTAAAATAAAAATTGGGCACACAACGATTTCAGTTAGTCTGTATTTTTTATATATTTATAATCGACACAGTGTTGTTTAGGGGAATGTGCATAGTCTAAAACGAATTATTAATGGTCTTCATCAATTAACTCCAAATAAACAAAATTTACTCATTTAAATATAATATGTATTACACAAAAATCATAAACTTAATTTGATTTAAAATATAACAATTATTACATATTCAAGCCATGATCCTTCGTCTGTTCATATATTTAATACCATCTACATTTCATAATTATGATAAGTATCTTTATTTAATCGCGCGCTTCTTTTCTGAAGGTCTACCTTACGATAGTCTTGGTCTTTGTAATCCACGCTTAAAATGTTACGTAATACATCAACGTATTTCTAAAAAAATAGAATTGTCTGGTTTATCTCTGTGATTTATATGGCAAACCGTAAAACATCGTAAACGAAACGTTAAAAGTCCAAAATAAATTTTATTGTGTGTATTTAACCGCTTACTATCGACACAAATTTACTATAATTCCCATAGTAACAGCCGAAATAAGTATAGCTATTTAGTATAATACTTGGCGTAAACTTAAATTTCACAATAAATTGATTTTCGTGTTAGTAATGGTATATTAATATTAAATTCATGACTAACACGTGCCGAAAATGAATAGATAATGACGTGAAAAACAGTTAAAATTCAATTAAACGAATCGTTTCAAAAAAACGGCCTTCACAAAATCCAATACAATATTCTTAACTAATTAACGTGGAAATTATAAAACGTGTATTACTCTGTTCGTTTTATTAGCGTGGGCTTATGTTTCGTTACGTTTTATTGCTGAATATTGTGATTTATTTTTGGTACAGGCATGGATGCGTTAGGGAGATAAAATTATTATGGGAGTCCATCCATTATATCAATATTTTTAAAGTTTAAGTATTCTACTAGAAAGTCCGTTTAATAAAAAAAATTATAGATTTGGGAAATTGGTGGGTCCTGCTTTTTTGTGCTGCTTTATAACGACAGTAGTTTGATCACCTGCTTGTCTATTAGATTGACAAATGGTCATGAAACAGATACAGAAATCTAAGGTTTTCATAACAAGTGCGGAGATTCATATTATTATGATCTTTATCAATTTGCTTATAGTATCTTATTAAAGTTCAGTGTAGATTGTACTCTCTCATTTCCCTCATCAATGCCATGACAATAACAATTTTCCCAAGCCTTTAATTCAGAATAGACTGGTGGCATTCCCTTTACAATTAGGTGATCCACCAGTTTTTTGTTCTGAATATAAATAATAAGTTATAGTCCATATCAGACAAGGAATAAGAGAAAAGATTAAAATGCTTAAAAGCTGGAACATAAAAAAATATGATTTTTTCTTATTTTCATGTAAGATTTATTTTGAACTGCTATATCTATATTTATTAGGATTATATCTATCCTAGTTACATATCTGACAATACTTTTTAACACGGTAATAGAACGAGAGGAAGTTCCAAAACAATGGCGCCAATCAAATATAGTATTGCTGTACAAAAAAGGCAACCCATTAGACATTGTGAACTACAGGCCAATCAGTTTGGTATCCGTAATATATAAATTGTTTTCATCAATAATACTAAGCAGAATATCAACAAAAATTGACAATAACCAACCAGTAGAGCAAGCAGGCTTCCGCCCAGGATATTCTACTATCGACCACATCCACACTATCGAACAAATCATCGAAAAATACAATGAATTTAACAAACCACTCTACATAGCATTTGTAGACTATTCGAAAGCGTTCGACAGTATAACGCATACATCTGGAAAGCGCTTAAAAATAATAAAGTAAATGAAAAATATATAAATATATTACAGAACATATACAGCAATAGTGTTGGTAGAATAAAGCTAGAAAACAAAGGCCGAGAAATTCGAATTGAAAGAGGTGTAAGACAGGGTGACCCACTATCCCCAAAATTATTTATAGCAGTCCTCGAAGATGTATTCAAAGGTATAGAATGGAATAATAACGGCCTCTGGATACGAAACAAACATCTTACTCACATTAGATTCGCAGACGACATAGCCGTCTTCAGTGACACCGCTACAAAATTAGAAAAAATGCTCCAAACATTAGACAGGGAAAGTCAAAAAGTCGGGCTTTACATGAATACCACAAAAACAAGAATCTTATCCAACAGTGTGTGCCAGCCAATCAGAGTCGACAGTAAACCTATAGAATATGTTAACAACTATGTATATTTAGGAAAACAAGTATTTTTCGATAAGAACAGCAGTGAAAACGAAGTAGATAGAAGAATAAGCGTGACTTGGAAGAAATACTGGACCCACAAGGAAATTCTGAAAGGAAACTACAGTCTACAACACAAGAAGATAATGATGGATTCAAATATTTTACCTTTTCTTACATACGCAAGTCAAACGTGGGTTTTCAGCAAGAAAACAACTAGAAAAATCCTGTCTTGCCAGCATGCAATGGAAAGAAGCATCCTAAAGTTAAGGAGAATAAACAAAATAAAAAATGTTGAAATCCGTAAAAAAACCAAACTTACAGATGCACTTGAACAAGCTCTAAGGCTAAAATGGAAATGGGCAGGTCATATTGCTAGAGCGCGGGATAAAAGATGGACACTAGATATAACAAAATGGACTGGACCTACTGGAAAGAGACGTATAGGACGACCAAGGGAAAGATGGACAGATGACATTGTAGAACTAGCGGGGGAAAACTGGATGGATGTTGCGCAAAACAAAGAAAAATGGAAAATTATGGAGGAGGCTTTTACCCTAAAAGGGGCCATACAAAAACCAGATACAAAAAAAATAATAAATAAAATCTAACTTAAATTTTGTTAAAACTTACTAACTTAACTAATACTAATAAAATATTAAGGAATATAAACTAACAATTGTTGTATGTATGGATTAAATAAAGCTTTAATAATAATAATAATAATAATAATAATAATAATAATAATATCTATATTTGTCACGAAGCAATCAAAGCGTTGAATTAAATAAATAACGTTATAAATTTGCAATAAATAAATACATACATTTTCGTTAACCTGCGACCTACGTATACCAAAGACAATAATATTATAGGTTAACTCACGAATAATTTTTTAAGTTATAAAACATGTACAAAAAATAAATAAGCAAACGTCTCCCAATGCAAAGCGCCCAGTCTCAGACAGCTTAGTTAGAAGCCTTCGCAGAGATGAATTTCTAAGCTGATTTTGTTTCTAGCAAATGTAATCTTTTTCACGAAAATAACAACCCAATAGCTTTTATTCAACAGTACCTATCCGTAGTAGAAACCGTAAGAAAAAGTAAGTTCGTTTCTCGGGTATGTAATTAAATATGGTCGTTACAAAAAAAGAAAAAAAAATCGTAAGAGAAAAATTAACCCACTGTTTATTGATTTATTTAACAAACAATGTATGCCTGAAAAATACAAAATACATCACAAATTTAACACACATACACATCAATTAGGTACATTACACAACAATAAAAACAAACAACCACAAAAAAAAAACAATAATAATAACTAAAACTAAAACGATAAAAAACAACAATAAACGTAATAAACAAAACTAAATGAAAACTTAAATCACATAAAGAGCCTCCAAAACAAAGTACTGGTAAGTTGGTAGACTGTTCTAAAACATATCAATATTTTGTCAATGTTTGTTATTAAGTTGTTCTTTATGATTCCAATGCAACGAAGAAATTCTAAAACTTTAGTAACACACATATCGCACACCCAGAACAATACTGAATTAAGTCTAAAAATCCCAAAATCGACTTATTTATTTAGAACAATAGGCAATTTTTGTCCGCGCATACCACTAAGACAGCCATATCTATATTTGCAAAAACAGCCAACAGATGTCGCGCTAAGTCTCTATTAGTGAATTAATAACTACCGAGTCGTACCGCGAATATGAATCTAATTCCAGTTGGGACATGTTCGTCTATGGAAGCAGCATGTAGTGACGTTACGAAACAGTGAATTATTTCGTAATAATTAAGTATTGTTAAATGCAAATAGAAAATTACTCCGAATTATTTAGTTTTAATACAGTGTTGGTGAATTTCCTGTTTCTGCTGATTTGATAGTATTTCTAAATAATACTGTATTGGTGACGAAGGTATGTTATATTTTTTTAATTATTCCAAAATAGTACAGTGTTGTTTGATAAAGGTGAAAATTAGTTCTATGATGCACTATTGTTGGTAAATCTGAATAATGTTATAATTTCTGTAAAAAGAGCAATATTTTATTTTTTAATACTAAGAATTACTACTTATTATCTAAACTAAAAGAATACTTTTGAAAATTTGTTTTTTAATTTATTTAAAAGAAGATCTAACATGTTTTTTGAGATAATGCAGTATTAATGAATTAAATTTAATATTTTATGTTATTTGGCAGATGATGAAGGGTCGGGGTCTATTGTTGCTTGAAAAAGCAATGGAAGCAACCTCAAAAGAAGCTGGGTCAACTGCTCAACAAAGAAAAATAAAAATTTGTGCTGAAAATGAAGCAAATGCATCACCATCATCACTCGTGGTATCACCAGTCACATCATCAGCTATCACGGTATCACCTATTGCAGCATCAGCTCTCGAGGTATCACCTATTGTAGCTTCAACACCTGATAAGAGTAATGAAAGTGATTTTATAGATGATTCGGATACGGATCCTACTTTTTCTATCCAAAAAAGACAAAAATCCCGGCCACCTGTAATACCTAGACGAGTATCTTCGTCTTCCTGCTCAAGTACCTCTTCAGACTCCAGCTCATCGTCATCAAGCTCTAGCAGCTCGAACAGTTCATCTGATAATGAATCCAATAGACCAGGCCCATCTGCAGCAGATACCCAAGTTGTTTCCATTGAATCTGCTCCAACAGACCCCAAGCCAAGAAGAAAACGAGTACGAAACCCTGCTGCCTGGAAATCAAAGATTGCTAAAACATTGCGCAATACAGGTAAATCTTATGTTTCTCTATCAAACCCCACAAAAAAGATCGCAGAACGTCGAATCCGTCCACCTTGTGGCGATAAATGTAAATTAAAATGCAAAATTAAAATAAACGAAGAGGCAAGGCAAGATATTTTCGAAAAATATTGGATTCTGGGAGATCTAGAGAGGCAAAGAGAATACATTGTCAGGCACACGCAAGAAATAAAACCAAAATATAGGTACATTACTTCTCAAAAATTAAGAGCTTTGAATTCGGCGTATTATTTTGAAATAGATGGTGTGAAGATTAGGGTCTGCAAAGATTTTTTTAAGGCTACACTGAGCGTATGTGACAGATACATTAAGACAGCCCTTTCAAAGAAACGAGATGACGGTTTTATAGACGCTGATGCTCGTGGGAAGCATGGAAATCAGCGCAAAATAGACTCTGAAGTAAAAGATAGTGTGTTCAATTTTATAAACTCTATCCCAAGAATAGAGTCTCATTACCTAAGAGCTCAAACCACACGAGAATATATCTCATGCGAGAAATGCCTAGCAGACTTGTATCGAGATTATAAAAACCTCAGAGAGCAAAATAACTTACCCCCTGCATCAGCTTCAACTTTTAGTAGGATATTCAATGAGGAGTTCAACATTTCATTTTATGTTCCAAAGAAGGATCAATGTGACCTTTGCGAAAGTTATAAAAATGCCGATGGTGAAGACAAGGCTAGGTTAAGTGAAAATTATGAAAACCACCTGAAAGAAAAAGGACTGGCCAGATTGGAAAAGGAGGCTGATAAAAACAATAAAAATGTCGTTGTAGCAGTGTACGACCTCCAAGCAGTTATGCAGGTTCCTAAAGGACAAGTTTCCCTGTTTTTCTATAAATCACGTATTAACTGTCTTAACTTGACTGTAAGCGACTTAAATGCAAAGGATGTTGTTTGTTTTTTCTGGGATGAAACCGAAGCGAAGCGTGGTGCAAATGAGATCGGTAGTTGTGTCCTTGCATACATTGAGTTGATTCTTGCAAAAAGTGATCCTAATAATGACGTGGATATCATATTCTATAGCGACAATTGCTGTGGGCAACAAAAAAACAAATACTTACTATCTGTCTATGCTTACGCAGTTAACAATATGCTAAGAGTTAATTCCATAACACATAAATTTTTGATCCGCGGACATTCTCAAAATGAAGGGGACAACGTCCACAGTGTAATAGAAAAACAGATTAAAAGACACTTAAAATCTGGTCCTATTTATTGCCCACAGCAATATGCTACTTTAATTCGTACTGCGAAAAAAACAGGACAGCCGTATCATGTAAAAGAACTTTTACACAATGACTTTTATGACCTTAAAGTCCTTCAGGAATCTTGGGGCAATAATTTTAATGTGGATGAGGACAATAACCAAGTCAAGTGGATTGACATTAAGCAACTTCGCGTTGAAAAGCAACATCCTTTGATTTTCTTCTATAAAACATCGTACAGTGAGACTGATTTTAAGAAAGTTTGTGTTCGAAATCGATCAAGGCGCTACAAAGATCAAAACTTTTCTCCACAATTGCTTAAAGCATATACAGAAAAACAACCTCTGGCTGAAAACAAAAAGAGAGATATAATGGAATTAATTGAAAAAAATATTATTCCTACTAATTATGTCAACTCTTATTACAAGACAGCATTAAATTTAGAGTAGCACAGCACTTACAGGAAACCTAATTTCGATATCTAAGTATTATTTTATTTTTTATAGTAATTTTAAGGCAGTCCATAGATAATTATTATGTAAGTAAACCTGTGATGTTACACTGTTGTGATTTAAATAAGACTTGTTAAACTAAAAAGACTTGTTAAAGTAAGTAGTAGGTATGCTCTTAGAGTTCTTTGTACATAGGTACAAATAAATATATATTCTATGTTCCTATTAGGCTAACTTTTTATTTAAATAACATCTAGTCCAGTTTTTGGATTATTTTATGTGGGTAGCTAAGCCATTATCGCAGCCATGTTCACGAGTGTTAGCAAAGTTTTATTTTTACCTTTTGAATCTTTATCTTTGTTTTTTTTTTTATTTGAATCTTTGTATATTCTTTGGTTTAAGATTGTGTTTTTTTTTGCTTTGATCTATGGGTCTCTTACGACCACAAACATGTAAGACTGTTTTTTTTCATAACATAGCTGATGACACTGTAACAGTGTATAATAAAAGTGCATGCTGATTATCATACACATCGTTATTTTATTTACCGTTTTATACATTCTATATATAGGATACATTCTTGAAATTGAAACAGATAATTCTTTGCTGAATATTTACAACCAATATATGATAGGATTACACTGCATTATTTCAGAATCAATCAGTAAGAACGGAGTAAATAGAAATATTTTTTATTTTATTGGTTCAATAGTTTTACAACAGTGAATTAACTTGAAAAGTAAGGATTTAACACTTTATGTGAACTTTTTACAGTAATTAACTAATGCCATACTGATAAGCATTTGATTCATCACACAATATCTAAAACACCTAGGAATAACTTTTCATCTAACATGAGAGAACAGTTTTTAGTCGATACTCAAATAAGTCCTGTTTTGACTTAGTGCAGTGTTGATCTGGGGGTGCGATATAATTACACTTATTTTGGATCTGCTTTAGATTCCTTCATTTCCTACACACAAATAAATAAAAAAGTATTGCAATATTACATATTAATTGTTTTATAAATAATCTATATAAATATATTATGTGATCTTATTTATTTAATTGAAGACGTAGGTAGCGTCTTTAAGTATTATATATAAATAACAACGTTGACTAGTAGTAGAGTAGTTTTAGCCTAGTGGCGTAAGCCGGCGATTCAGGCCCTGAAACCGTGTCCGAATCATGGCTGTGCATCATCAAGACTTTTGAATCTATTTGCGCAATTAACACTTGATCCCACGGCGAAAGCAAACATCGTGACGAAACCGACATGACCTTGTGAGAGACAGAAGGCCGATCACCTAATTGTCTTTTTATTTTTCATGTATCCTTTATTAGTTTAGTTTGTTTTTAGTTTTTTGTTCCTGTTCAGTTTTTTTTCCTTAATAACTATATGTAATATGTATTTTTGCACTTCTTGCCTACCTTATTGAATACACTTTATTTTTCTTTTCTCACAGTGGTTGCCTGGAAGAGATCGCTCGAAAGCGATAAGGCCGCCAGTTGCCCTCCTTGACCATTTAATTAAGTTAAATTTTTATATTATAATGCAACGAAGTGTAAATAAATAAATAGAACCACCAAAGTAACTGATGCAATCTGTGGCGATATAGGCTTGTTTTTGGTAAAGAGAAATCATTAGAGGCATCTCTTGTATTACTGAAATATTACATAAGTAATAAGACGTAATATAAGTAAAAATATGTAAACCTATAAGGGTCTTAAGAATGCAATGTATTCCACTTGGCTGCGTTGCACCAACGTAGGTGGTAAAGATTCTAGCGTTGCCGGAAACGCAAGCTTCAGATTAGTTCAAGTGGAAATTTCAATTCCGATTCTACCTTCTTTTTATATTATGTTAAAGAAATTAAAAAAAACTATTCGCATACATGTTTTGTAATGTATCGGAATTCGTAATTAAGTATACCTCGAATACAAAATAAGCTGTGACAAAATTGACTTGATTGAAATCTGAATAAATCTAATAAAAGCAGAAACTCGCGAGGAATCCATTGTAATGGCAGACAATGGCGTCGCGCGTAATTTGTTTTGCAATATAGAATATTGTATTATATACGATTAAAACAAACTTGTGTGCCTTGAGCGTTAGGTTAACATCTAATATGACAATTAATATTATAAAACAATATCATATATATATCATAATAATAATAATCCATAAATCGTTCGCGGTTTAATTTTGTTCTTAACTTACGTTCATTGTGACTTACTGTGTGTAATAAGTGTTAGAAAGTAAGGTGTGTTGCATACATTACAGAAATCCACATACATAGATAAGTTTAGCTGTAGAAGATTAAACATTTGACCCTTTTTGCTTAGTTCTTTCAATCTATAAAAATCTGATAAAAAAAAGATGTGTACCTAGCACTGTACGTCCAATACTCACGCTTCAGATATTAGAGCACGAAGTTTGCAAAACACGACGCCCAAACTGTAGGGATACTGATGCCAGTACACGGAGAGATCATTTGGCAGACCTGGCAACAAAATATCGAGGATTACTCTTTATATGAAAACGGGCACATCGTCAGTTTTCTTTTATATTCGGAGCGAAACGGCTTAAAGGCAATTATCATAGAATTTTTTATTGAGAACGCTTCTTACAAGTGCTTTGAATCATTGTTTCAAATCGGCAGCGCTTTAGTAATGCCAGCAATCTTTCTCTAATAAAAATAAATATAGTTAAAAAAACCTATAAAACACGCTTTTTCACAATAAAACCAGTATTTTTTGTTCATTACCATTTTCAGCCTAAATTAGGAGTTATTTTTCACTTTTTAGTTTGATGTGCTTTAAAAGCGTGTTTTATAGTTTTTTTAAACTATATTTATTTTCCACTTTTTAGTCCTAGCAGCAATACCTGTTGTCTCAATTTAATCGTATTGCTTTGTGGACTTAAAAAAAATTTAATTGTTTTTTCGAGATAAACCTATGAAATTATTATATTGTCGCTGATTCTTTATAAGTGTACAAAGTTTGAATTAAATCTGTCCGTTTAAAGTGGGTCAAAATCGAGTCCGAAGGAGTCGGTTACATACATACATACATACATACATACATACAGGTGAAGCTAATATAAAGCGTGTAAAAAGGAACATGAAAATGAGTGGCTTTTATTTCTGCGAATTTCGGTTCAACATCAACTTTTTCCGAAAATAGACTGAACAAAATAAAAAATAGCTCGGGAAAACCTGATGCGGGTCACTTATCGTTAATTGACGCCTGTACCTTTGCCGAGGCGAGACACTAAAACTATATTCAACGACCATATTGACATTATAGTTGACAAAGCCTATAAGTAGCTTCGATTTGTAACACATGTCTGAACACTTTTAAGATGTCAAATTTAACAAAGTCCTATGTTATACATAATAATGATCAGCATATTGTAGAACAGTGTTGCTTGGTTTGGTCGCCTAATTACACGGTACATAAAAGATTATGAACAAGTTAACACAAAAATTATCACCTTTAAAATCTATATAAATTTCTGATGTGTGACTATTTCAAAACAATAGAACTTCCTAGTGCAGACGTAAAACAGTAGACCAGACGTAGTCGTGTTTTGTTTTACGCACCTCACATAAACATTCATAAAATAATAAAAATAAATAAATTATATTATTATTATTATTATTATTCAGTATGCAAAAACCTCTGTGTTGATGTGACGAGTATTTCGCCGCCCGGACATACTCGTACGACAACAAATATGTAAAGCTCGACTTAGACAAAGCAGCGTAAAAAGAGTATTGAAAATATCCTATTCCTAAATTTATTAAATAAGGCTACAAATGTTTTTATTTTATTTTTTTTTCTATTTTTTATTTTTTGTTATATGTAATTTAGGTTAGTTTTACGATGTTAAAATATTTACACTTATTGTAAAGTGGTTTTTGTATCCACTTAAAGCGATAATATTCTATAAGGTAGGTATAGATATTATATTTTCAAAAAGTATCTTGGAATGGCGCAATTTCAAAAGTAGGTAGTTTTAAAGGCAAGATAAATACATTGTACTATCGATTACATTTTTAAAATATTACATAAATGGGTGCATGAGGATGTAATTTAAAAAGGCGAAGATTGCTTCAAACAAAAACTTTGACATTTCACAGTAAGTTTATATCAAACACCATCTCTGTTCGTAATCATAGGCCCTAAGTGATTGCATGGTAACTCAAAGACTACAACAAAGCTTGCGGAAGCTGAGTGTATTATTATTTAAAAGCACAATTACGTATATTGCATAAATAATAAATTCCTTTACGACTTGGAATTAAAAATCTTGAATACTGAAAAATTCCCAAGTTCCTTTATGTTTCTTATATTAATCTCTAAGGAGCTACTCAAAACGCCAGAAGCATGTTGAAAAGTAATTTTCCTCTCATTCATATTAATAAGAAATATTTTTCATTTCTGTGCATGTCTTATTTCAAATTTGTATATTAAATTACTTTCGTACAAAGCCTACCTTGATTCCAAGTCACAACCAGATTTCTGATGAATTCGAATGGGAGTGTTAATTTTACTAGCTAACACTGATTTCTACCTTAAGAGAATGCAGCGGTAATCGCCGAAGCTGAATCCTATTTTGAAGATACAAAGCGTACTATAAAAATGGTATCGAAGAATTGTATGACCGCTATAATCGTTGTATCGCACTCGAAGGCAAATATATTAAATAATATTTTTTTTTTTTTTTTTTTTTTTATATAATAGGGGGGCAAACGAGCTTGCGGGACGACCAAAAAGGGTAGTCCACGCAGCCCATAGACACCCATTTTAGTGGGTGCGTTGCCGGCCTTTGAGGGAGGAGTAGGCTCGTTTTTTAAAAATTTGGAGGTCGTATCTCTGAGGGAAGACCCCCCCCGGGAGCCGATTCCACAGTTCGCTAGTTCGCAAAAGAAAATGCCTAGTGAAGCGGACCGTGGAAGACCTCCAACCATCAAGATGATGCTGGTGAAATTTAGAGGTCGTTCGGCTCGTACGGTGTTGAAAAGAGGCAGGAGGGATCAACCCAAACAATTCTTCAGAACACTCTCCGTAATAAATTTTGCAAAAAACGCAAAGAGACGCAATGTCTCTGCGTAGCGATAGAGAATCAAGCCGATCAGTAAGACATTGGAGATTGACAATTCGACAAGCCCTTCGCTGAATTTGGTCAAAAGGAAGAAGCTGGTATTTGGGAGCACCGGCCCAGAGATGCGAGCAGTATTCCATATGAGGTCGTACTTGAGCTTTGTAGAGCTGCATACGTTGCACCTCAGTGAAATACTGCTTAGCCCTACCCAAAACACCCAGCTTTTTGGAAGCCAGTTTGGCTTTTTCTTCCAGATGACTGCGAAATTGGACTTCTTTCGAAATGCCAACCCCAAGGATACTGAGGCTGTGTGACGAACTAAGGAGAGCGCCTTCAAATTGGGGAGATACGACAAAAGGATCTTTCTTGGCAGAAAACGAACAAACCTGAGTCTTTGTAGGATTAAACTTAACAAGGTTGTTACTACCCCACACAGAAACCTTCTCCAGAATCGACTCAATTTCGAGAACAAGTATGTTGCGACTCTCATCGACTTCGGATGGCCGGAATATAATGTGTCGATGGTGCTGTCGTCTGCATAGCAATGGATGTTGTCGATATTCAACAGGTCATTGATATGCAGAACGAACAGGGTCGGCGAAAGGACACAACCTTGCGGAACGCCTGCATTGATGGGTCTAGGATTGGAACACGCTCCGTCAACTAGGACTTTAATGCTACGTCCTACAAGAAAATTTGCCAGCCATCGGCATAAGCCATCGGGCAAACCGTATGACGGTAGTTTCGAAAGAAGCGCCCTATGCCAAACCCTATCAAAGGCCTTAGCTATATCCAAGCTAGCGGCCAATGCCTCTCCCTTACTTTCCACAACTTCGGCCCATCTATGAGTTAGATAGGCAAGAAGATCACCAGCCGAGCGGCCACGGCGAAAGCCATACTGACGATCACTAATTAGCTGGTGCTCCTCCAGATATCGCAAGAGCTGCCTATTGATGATAGACTCCATTACCTTTGAAAATAAAGAAGTGATTGCGATAGGTCTGTAGCTGGATGGTTCAGAGCGGTCACCTTTTTTGGGAATGGGATGAACATGCGCAGTCTTCCATGAGCTTGGAACTACGCCCGAGGAGTACGAGAGTCGAAAGAGCCGTGTAAGCACCGGAGTCAGCTCAGAAGCACAGGTCTTAAGAACGATCGAGGGAAGGCCGTCAGGACCACTTGACTTGTGGGTATCAAGGGAGATTAAGGCCCTCCGCACACCAATCTGTTCGAATCGAACTTCAGGCATAGAAAACCCGCAATGCGGAATAGTGGGCGGTAAGGTCCCTGAGTCATTGAGCGTGGAGTTAGAAGCAAAGAGAGAGCAAAGGAGCTCTGCTTTCTCTTTCGCCGAGTGAGCCATCGAGTCATCCTCCTTTCGCAAGGATGGTAAAGAGGGCTGACAAAAGTTTCCCTGTAAATAATATTCTATTGTATTCGAAAAGATTTCTATGTTAGCCTACGAAGTTTTCCACCCACCTCATATTCTCCGCAGTTACACGTGTAACTTTGGGGATAGCCTCGTTACAGTATACAAAATTTGCGATTTGTGCTTTCAACTAATCAAAATAAACATACTATTAAAAATTTGACATTTAATTAATATCGATATGCTATGAGTTAATACTAAATAATGATGTTACGCGCCCGTATCTTTAAGTTTATTATAAAAAGTTGATGTTCACATTTCTATATTTTTAAAAAATAGGTTTAGAAATAATCTCTAATAATTAATATACTAAAAGTATAAATGTACAAGTAGAAAGATTTATTATTATTGATTAAAAATCTCGATTGGTTTAGACCTAATTTATTTAACGGTAAGCAATTGTTTGCTGTCTGCAAATAATCTTTTTTTAAAGTTCAAAGTGAAGGCTTTAAAACGTTTTGGTATTTGTGACTAAACGCTATATTCATGGTCCTATATCATGTCAATTAGCGGATTAGCTAGCTTGGAAGGGAGAAGGAATGAAATGAAAAGGGAGAAGAAGATTTTTTTTTACTAATGATTTAAAATAAAGGAATCTTGTTAAAGAGAATAGGTATTCATTGTTGTATCAATGGAACTTTACAACAAGGAGTTAGAGGTTAGAATGCAATAAAAACATAATATTAACAATACGTTACCCAGACATTTCTCTTTAGATTCGCTGAAATTTGCAGTTTTCTAAAAAGAAACTCTCCGGCTTTGTACAAAGTATTGATAGATATTTCTGTATCTTGTTAGTTTTGTTAGCTAAGGGCTAACAGCCCCCTCAGTTGCAAAGCCGTATTTGGTTATACAAAACAACAACGCCTGCTTGGCTTTGGGAATGATGAGATCAATCAATCTAAACTAGAATTCCGTTAAACCCTACAATTCCGAATTCCCAGAGATTGGTTGTATAGGTGTGACAACGATCGTTTTGTATAAACCAAATACGGCTTTGCAATTGAGGAGGTTCTTTCAGTAGAATGATTCGATCAACTAATTTGACCATTCCAGTAGGAGGACAGTTTGGAAAATGTTGCAACTATAGCAGGATGTAGGTTTTCAAAGTGAGTTAAGTGGAAGCTGGATAGAGACCCAGATATTTAGCGAACATACGCGTGGACGAAGAAAAGGACATTAAAATAAATGAAAAAAAAAATAACGATTATTTTAATCTAGTTTTTGTAATGTAGATGCAATTCTTTTCGAGTGGGAGATTTTATGCCGTTTTATGTTTGTTTTTAATGTTAGCAATTACAATTGACATTTGACGGCTGTAAATCTTAATATATATAAATTACGTGTCACTTTGTTTGTCCGCGATGGACTCCTAAACTACCGAACCGATTTCAATCAAATTTGCACACCGTGTGCAGTTTGATCCAACTTAAAAGATAGGATAGCTTACATCTCAATTTATACCCGCAATATTACTTTATTGCAAAATATTTGTTTATTATTATTTGATAGTCACAATTCTAACAGATGGTGCTGTTTTGAAAGAACCAACGTTTCACATAAGCTACAATTTAATGGCATAACCACCAAAAAAGCATGGTGGTCTCCATGACTGGTGTTCTCCTACCATTTCCATTTAATAGTTTACTAGTATGTAATATAACAAAAAACCTTAGCCACAGCAACGCTTGGCCGGTCTGCTAGTGTAAATATAAAATTGCAAAACGTATTATTAGGTAATTCACAAATAAGGAAAATACTACTTGACGTACATTGAGCTCCTTCAAGTATGTTTTTAAATCACTATGTACGACCCGAGAACCAAACAACTAGACAACAACTTGATTTTTGAATTTTAGCGTTAAAAGGGAATAAATGATGTTCGGTATCGAAACAGTCTTTTATCATATTGTAACTTTCCGTAAAAGTCATAATAAATAATGTTTATGTAAGTAGTGGAGGTTATGAAGGTTTATCATCATTTATTTGATCAATTACGGTTAGTCGCACAGCGGGCGGTTCGTTTTCATTTAACTAAACTAAACATGCAAGTATCTCAGTGGTTTAAAGACCTAGGATTTTTGTTCACTTATAAAAAGAAAAGAACAGTACAGTTGTTATGTCCCTCTCTATATTATCAGAATAATATTTTGTACAGTCGGTTGAACACAGGCACTTTAAGAATGTACTCTGTAGATGGAGCAAGCTGTGGCGAAATTTCCCTTGGAAACAGCGCGTAAATCAATAGATTCGTGGCCAAACAGATTAAAGACCTGTATAAAAGCCAGTCGAATAGAATATTTTTTTATTTTTTGCTCAAACTTTAATAAATAATATGTTCATTATAAAAATGCATTTTCATTTGTAACAGAACTTATGGCTGGACTAGGTATATTTTATACAAGTTTTACTCAAAAGATCACTCATCAGTCGGAAGGAATATATACTCGCATATTACAAATTCTTTATGAATATTCTTAGTCTTCATATTGACGTCATATCAAATAAAAAATTGTTTACAAATTCTGGTATCGTAAACGTCATCATATTTCAATCAACTGGCTGAACCAGAAATGAGCTAAATAAACAATTATTATTATATTATTAGAAATATGACTAATAACCAAATAATTATTGTTTCCTCTTGATTCCAAGATATTTGGAATAATTTTGACCAGATCCGTGGCTATTAAAAACCCCGCCTAGGTCTTGAAGCGTTTGCCGTCCATATAATGTGCTTATCATATCAATCAACAGTTCAAAACGGGCCATACTTAGCACAGAAATGAGTACTAGTACAAATTCAAATTAATTAAAAGTTGAATAAAAAGTAAAGTTTTTATGTAACAGTATTTTTGCCCAGACTAATCATAATGGATGAAAATTGTGTTTATCCGGGGTGAGGATGCATGTAGCTACTATACAATCCGTTCCTTGCTTCACTTGTTTGGTTTAGATGTTGTATTTATTTATTTCGAATTCCTGCAGCTAACAAAAATTATATACAACCAAAAACAATCACACTAAACATATAGCCAAAGATGCAATACATAATATTATATACAAAAAGGTTCAAATATTTACGTAGGGAAAGAAAAATTATTAGACACGTAATACCTAATTCGACTGTGCTGTGTGATATGTACGTGAGGGTGTGCTATTGTATTTAGCGTTATGGATATGTTCGTAATACTCCTTTTAAGCATATTCCGCGAGCTTCAACAAGTCGTGGCTTAAATAGTGGTCGTTATATGTAAAACTTTGATACATTCTAAATATTAATTAAAAGCTCCCGGGCGGCAGCTTAGGTAGATCCAATTAGAATTTAGAGATTGTATATGAGGTTATCAACTTTAATTTCTTGTTTAAGCATAGCTCCTGTGGTTTGTATGGTCGAGAAGCTAATCAGAATTATCATGTGTCCGATCATGAATCAAATGTCTAAAGAAAAATCCAAAGGTCGCGCCGCCCCGTCGTGGATCGTCGCATACAATGGTGTAAATACATTTAATACTCACGAACGGTTGAAAATGTGTACAGCCCATCTTTATACTCCCAAACCCCCTTAAAAAACTTTTATACCTTAAAGTACACTCTTCTTGATTGATTTTTATGTTTGTCAAGTTTGTATCTATCCTTGAATGTACGATATTAAAACGTCTCGCTGAAATTCCTTTAAACTTATGATGACCATGATTTATGAACTTAGACACGCATATAAAATTTCAGTTTAAGCAATAATGTACATTTTAAAAACCTATCCACATAAATAGAAACACAACTCACCAAATAGCAATAAGAGAAGATCGCTCAATGCCAAGCTAAAGAGGTAATAATTGGTGTCTGTATGCATCGCCGGGTGTCGCACTATCACCATGCACACTGCCACGTTTCCTATGACGCCAGTCAGAAATATCACCAACAAAAATACTGTGATCGGTACTATTCTCGACAGAGGAAGTCGCCTCGGCCCCATCACGCACCATAGCATTTCTTCTTCACTACAGTCGAACAGACTCAAGTTCGTACATCGCATATAAAAGTCATCCACCGATTCATTCGCGCGTAGAAACTCCATTGTGGCTACTTAACACATTTAATTGCCTAATTTGCACTATATGATAGTTTTTGCATTGAAAGAAAATTATTCTTACATGTATACTAATACTACAGACTAATTGAATTAAGGCTGTTTTTAGCGCTTATATATATTTAGTAAAAGTCCATTGCACGTAAAGTTAGCGAAACGCGAAGGCCAGCTTTCGATACGTAAGCTCGGCGCCGGTAGCACTTCTATACTGAGCTTCGGAGTCCGGAGAAAGGGCTGCGTTGTGTATGGCAGCTAAAATCATCTGTAAGATAGATTCATCCTATAACCGAATACCATTAACTCGGACGGACAACTTAATAGAAGTTCATTGTTAGTAATTTCAAAGACATACATTACAACTATAAACATGAAATTTGACTTTGATTGCAAAGCATTAAATTTCGGTAGTTTAGGTCGTAATAAGACGGAAAAAAAAAATATGGCATGAAAAACTTTGCTTTTGTGCTTAGAAGACTGATTGAACGAAATTTTTAAAAATCTCGGATTTTAATTTTTGAATGAAAATAAAACTATTTAAATAAAAATGTTTAGTATTTTTATTAAGTTTTACTATCAAATTAGCTTACAGAAAAGTGGAAAATAACTTAAAAGTGCACACTTTTACTTTTTCTTTTATGTTCATAGCTACTTTCTCTCAATAAACCCCAAATATAGTCGCCCATCATGTTTTCATTGTATTGGCCTTGATAGCGTTGTTCAAAATTCATGATGTCCTGATGGAAACGTTCTCCTTGCTCTTCGGAATAGGCTCCCATATTGTTTTTAAATTTATCCAAATGAGCATAAAAAAAAAACTTGACCACATATAAAACAAAATGCATCAGCATCGTATTTGCACTTTCGTGACGACATTTTAAGTTATTCTGGGCTTGTAAATAACACCTGATGGTTGTTTATCACTAAAATATTAAAATCAATTAAAATTTATGAAAAAATTGAAAAATGAGTATTATTATTATAACTATCACAAAAGCAAACTTTATACCGAAAAAAGGTATTTTCTTTTCGTTTTTGTGCATAACTAACTGGAAAATAATAGTATAAACTTTAGGACAAAGAACGAAAATTTTTTTCTAGAGTCGTGATATAGGTATTATATTTACTTGTAGGGAAAAGTAAGCGTGTTGGTCTGTTTCTTAAATACATTAAGAAAGTCTTTTTGTTCGTAAAGTAACCGAGTTAAGTAAGTAAGTACTTCAGTGATTTAATTGTTGGTCGAATGCCAGGTCGTTCACGTAGGATGCCTAGAGCAAGTGCTGAGACTCCTTGACTCTTATTGAAAAGGCTTCAGCGGACTAAAACATTTCAGGATCCTTTTACAACAACAATGAGTTGTTATCTAAACATAAGATTATCTGTAGTTAGTAATAGTTGAGTAAAATGTTGAATAAATAAATAAAATAGATATATCGTATTAAATAAAAACATCATAGTTTAAAAGTTATATTAACTTTTAACTAAACTGCATATGGTATAACAAAATTGAAAGGCATATATTGAAAAAAATACAGAACAAAGTAGACAGCTCCGATTATGGATTAAAACGACCAAGGGAAACTGTTCACCATGATACGGTGTTCACCATGATATTACCTGCTTATCATGCATATGTTTCATCTATACTTAGATATGGAATTAGAGTTTGTGGGGGAATTATAATTCAGTCGAAGTAAATAGGGTATTTAAGGCTAAAAAAAATTATTAGAGCAATTTGTGTTTACAAAAACATAAATATTTTTGAGTCAACGGAAATGGACAACTGTCAAATCTGAGAAATTTGCATTGCCAAAAAAAATCGGGAATTATATAGGAAAAACACCTTTTTTATTAATATTTTACTAGACTTTTTAAAAATCGACTTAATGTACTACTGTGTATTGTTATGTTTTGGAAAAAAATATTCTATTATTGCGTATATGCGTGAAACATTATAATTAATATTAATTTTATAACGTACTAATATATTGTAGTGTAGTGATAAAATAATATAACAATTGACTATAATGACCTTATGACTAATAATGTAACTTGTATTTAAAATTCTACCTTTTAAGACAAATTTACATGCCATTGCGGCAGAATATGCGTACATTAGATTGTACCACCATGAAATTTTATGTAGCATATTCTAGCATATAAATTATTATTACTATATAAAACTATAACAAAAACGCAATAAATTTAAAATACATCTTAATATATATATAACATAGTCAGGTGTGTTAGAACACTTATAACTCGAGGGAGGCTCGACCGATTTTGATGGTTTTTGTATTTTTTCTCCATCTGATATCGGGAATAGGGAAAATTGACGAAATTAAAAAAATAAAGAAATCCAATACAAAATGTTCATAGGTTTCGCAACTGTCATGTTAGCCAATGCGAAGTTCGCCAGGTAGTGATGTGTGAATAGGTACCTACACCAACATCAAAGCACGAATTACACGAACAACACAAGAAACATCGTGATAATAATATGTGTACAGCTTGCTAGCCTAGTGGACTGTAAAATGCGTGTAATTTATATGTATTGAATGTCAGGAGTATATGTAATGTATCTATGAGCAAGCTGCACTAGATAACTAAATACATATATGAGAGGGTAAGATGTAAGAACCTAACAACCCTAACATTTAAATAGTGAATATATAAATAAGTACGGGACGCCTGCACCAAGAGACCTAAGGTAACAGGTGGAGCCCTACTGGTAGGATCAAAGGTTCGAGGTGGTGGGATTATCTCAAAGCTATCGGGCAGGCTCACCACGATAATTAAGGGCTTTGAAGTAGTCTTCGCCACTGTGAGAGGAAACGAGAAATGAATAAGATAGAGCAAAGCCACGTGATATCTGACGCGAATTAAAGTTGGCAGTAAAGTCGAATTTTAACGTTAAATTCAATTTTGCTCTTTCCTCGGTGATTTGCAAATAAGTTGGCCCTAACGGACGCGTTTTTACAAGAAAGAACGAAAACTACCAAGCCTTGCTTATTAAGTATAGCGAAACCTTAAAGCTTTTAACATAGTATGATATATTTAAAGAAAACACTTTTTTAACGGATTGAAGCTATGTATGTATTTATTTCCCCGGAGTTGATGGGTTTTTTGGTTGTGGGTTTTGGCAAAAATGGCTCACGATGTCCTCTATTTTCGCGGATTGTTTTTCTTGAGATTTTAATTTGGATATTATTGGATCCCAGGTGTTTGAGAATTTTAGGCCGTCTTCTCTATTAATTTATAATAATACATAACTTTAATCCGGTTAAAAAGAACAAAAACAGTTTTTACTACGCTGTGTGCAAGAGCATAGAAATCTATATCCAGACTGTAAAAATAGAAAACCTTAAAAGAAAAATATCCTTGCTAATGTGTAATTTTATGTACTTTTTATTAATAAATACCTATTTTCTTACCTTAGTATTTATTATTATTTTTGAATAATATAAATATTTCATTTTATTTAGTTCAATGGCGAAAAGGGTTAAAGGCAGCGATTTTCAAAATCTTCACGGCCTTGTCGGCACGTGTTAATGTGGACATAGGAAGATACAATTTTGTTTTTAAGTAGGTCTTGTAGTTAAAAAGAATTAATGGGTATGCATTTCGAAATACGAAAAAAAATTTTTTCGTCCATATAAGGGACACCCTAGTTACCTACTTATATAAATACTAATATTTTACAACAAATATGAAACTTAAGCTACGACATTCACGATAATTTTTCTTTTCTCAATTTCTGTCTGCAGGAGACAAGGCATAATCAAGAATGCATCAAATCGCTTCTGAGATAAAAATTAAAATTATGTTGCTACATATAAAAAGGTTTACCTATTTTAACTATTTATCAAATACTACGTTTAAAGAAAAAAACTTTTTACCGGATTAAAGTTATGTATTATTATAAATTTACAATTATTTAACATAATTTTAAATTTATCGGACGTTTCGTGTGCTTTACAGCGTGCGTGGTCACGGTGACTGAAGACAAAAGATG
Organism: Pieris napi; assembly: GCF_905475465.1. Classification (NCBI taxonomy): domain Eukaryota; kingdom Metazoa; phylum Arthropoda; class Insecta; order Lepidoptera; family Pieridae; genus Pieris; species Pieris napi. The sequence goes on along the minus strand of NC_062248.1, from coordinate 12,161,451 downwards.
TTGGATGTCAAAAAGTATCACAGCTGTAGAGAAAGTTGCATTATCTGTATTTATTTCCCCGGAGTTGGTATCGACTAAAAGATGGAGGGTTTTGGCAAAAATGGCTCTATTTTCGCGGATTGTTTTTCTTTTTGAGATTTTAATTTGGATATTATTGGGTCCCAGGTGTTTGATAATTTTAGGCCGTCTTCTCTAGTGAAATTAGGGTGTTTTTTGATTTCAATGGCTTCGCGTACCAATGTTGGAAAATACTACGTTTATTTTTATAGCAGTAAAAATTTAAGATTTCGTCAATACCAATTCATTTCTTGGGTATTCGAAAAAAAGCTAATGTACAATCAATTGGCTATTTCGTGCCTATATTTTCTTCGCCATCTTCTGTAACTACAATAGTTATTATTTTTTAATAAAAAAATGCGTGGCATATCCACGTGTTATGAAATATGCAAATTCCTCATTAGAAAACACCGAAGTGATAGTTTCAATGTCAAAAAACAAAAAAGTGGTTAGAATATCTTTTATATTTTTTATGCTAATTCTTAGTAATAATTAGTTTTGATAAGGTTATTTAGCAGATACAATTTAATTTAACATTGTATTAGAGTTTTTGTACTATTACTAAAAAAAAGGTTACATGGTCTATATAAAAATAAATGTTTATATGAACAGGTGTATTCACTACAGAAGTATCATTGATGATGGGCGTCTCACAGATATCTTTAATTCTACTGTTAGTAGCATGGAGCGTACAGGGTAAGTTCTCTTTATATTCTTATTTAAAAATCTATTTTTATTTATTTACTAAGTAAGTACAGTGCCGTTTATTTTATTTTTATTTTTAAGGTTTCACGCCTGAGATAGGAGCTCAAGAGCCCGATACCCGAGTGGTGGCTGGCCAAGACGCACCCGAAGGCCTTGTGCCACACCAAGTCGCTCTGAAAAGAAAAAAAAACGGCTGGACTTTCTGCGGTGCCGCTGTCATCTCCGACAGATGGTTACTGACAGCTGCCCATTGTGTCTTAAGGTACAATAATAAAAGTGAGGGGCTGCCGTTTTTTGTCTGACCGTTTGAAATTATATTTGATAAAGTTTAAATTTTTTTCAGTCTTAAACCATCCGAATTTACCGCTGTAGTTGGTACATTATCGAGAACGAAAGGTGGTACAACGTATGAAATAAGCAAAGTCATTGCTCACAAAGAATATAACAAGCCAAATCAATTCGGCAACGATATTGCTGTTATAAGTACGAAAGAGACCATCGAATTCAATAAAAAGGTTCAGGCCCTGCCATTACCGAAACAGGATATCAAGTCTGGATTGTGGTGTATAGTGAGCGGCTGGGGTAAACTTGTGAGTAAACATTTTTGCGGAGATACTTATTTGGAAAAATTGATATCACGAAACAATAGTGACAGGCGAACTTGTTTTTTTAAATCAAAATTAAATTAATAATTTGTATATTTTTAGGGCCTTGGTTGGTCATCGCCTGACAAATTGCAGTATCTGTATGTAAAATCTTTAACGAGCGATCAGTGTAGTAAGAAGTTGAAAGGACGCAAAGCCATTATTACGTCCAGCCAGATGTGTACCCTTAAACAAGATGGACAAGGAACATGCCAAGTGAGTATACGTATATGTAAAGAACGCATCACGATTTTTGAGTACTGTTTAAGATGACTTTTATTGGCACGAAGCATCTAGAAATTGAAACATTTTGCCATTAATCTGTTTTGAATAATTGTATACGAGTATATTATGCATATAGCTTAGTGCCTTACATCAAAGTAACTTCTTAGTAACAACGAATTTTTATGAATTATCGAACAATAACAAAATTTGAATTATCAATCAAATTTTCAGGGAGATTCAGGCGGCAGCTTAGTGTGCAACGGCGCCTCAGCCGGTATCGTGTCCTACAACTGGCCCTGCGCTCTTGGTATCCCTGATGTGTACACAAACACGTTCATGTACATTCCCTGGATAGAAGAAAATACTAAATCACCCTAAGCATTGTCATTTATAAAATGTTTTAAATTTCGTCGCACAAATTAATATGTGTTTTTATTTAGTTGTACTCCCTAAATTGCATAATATTTTCAAACACCATAAAGCAATAACTACCTATAATATAGGGGCACTATGACGAAACTTGCGTATGTGTATGTTTGGAATATTGTTTTTCAAAACAGTGTAATCAAGTAAAAAAATATAAAAGATTTATAATATTCATAAGATCAGTAGAAGATGTTGTCAGGTTAACTAATTACGTAATAATTTAAGCCGAAGGTTCCTTAAGTAGGGACTGAATAAATTGATTGACTTTAGACGGTATTACATGGATTTGGACTTTATACACAAGTAGAACTGGATTGAACTTGGATTTTTACATGCTATGGTTTTGATGGTATCTTCTGATACATTCAATTTCTTGAATACCAACCACAGATTTTTTAGTATATAGTTGGTTATCCAATTAGTAAGCCTTCCAATTATCAAAGTAATAATAGCAAATGAAATTAATTTTTACGTCGGTAATATCTCCCTTTTTAAACATAGGTACAACACGAGACTTTTTCCATACTACTATAAGTAATAGTTAGGGGCACAGATAAATCTTCATCGCTACACAAAGATAGGAGGAATCGGTTCTGGCTCAGCTCCTTTATTAGCATCAAGTCCATTTATTTTCTTAGATATTTCATCTTCACTAAAGCTAAGGGACATTACGCCATCAACATTGCCAATATGATCTGGAGTGGAACTGCCAACAAGTGATTCATCACAAGTATATACAGATGAAAATTGATATGAAACATTGTCCATTTTCATGCAAGAGGGAGCGGGAAGTGACCAGCTTTCTTATTTTTTATAAAACTCCAAAAACATTTAGGATTATTAGAAATACTTGCCTCAATGTTTGGCTTATGCAATCATCGTGTAGGACCATCATAAGTGTAGCAATCGTCATAAAGTTTGTGACAACGTTTTCTTATAATGTGATACTCTATTTCGTCTCGAGGATTCTTGTATATTCGATACCTCTTACGTGTTTTTTCTTTTTCAGCAAGTAATTTTATTAAGGAGGAACTGAACCATACCGGATATTTAGATATCATGATGGACGTTTTAGGAACAAATTTATTTTTATTTTATTTGTTTTTTATTTATTTACACTTCGTTGCAAATAAAAGAAACACAATACATAAAAATTATAAGGGATGCAACGGGCGGCCTTATCGCTAATAAGCGATCTCTTCCAGGCAACCCTAGTTAAAGAGAAAAACTAAAAAAAAAAGAAACATGATACGTGCGAGAAGTGCAGAACCAAATGTTATATAAAAAAAAATATATATATATAGAACCTTAATCTAAAGTAATACAAAAAAAATAATAATAACAGACTAAAAACTTAAAAGCTAATCTTACAAATTCATGAACAGCGAATAGTGATGTAAAAGGAAACATAAGAATAATACAAGTCACGATTGATGAGGATAGGATAAGGTTAAGAAATGATTATACAGAAGAGTTTTTTTAGTAGTGTTAAGAATTTTGTAGAACTCAGATACCATATTATTAACATTATCATGAGCGAATAGGCTATCGTTCCCATCAATGGTTTTCAAATCCCCTTTTTTCAATTCCCCTCAGGTTTTGTCATGCGCGACTACGTCTGGTGCCACACAGCCTTGATTGTCAAGGACTACCTACGTCGAGTTGGCATCAAGGTTATGGACTGGCCACCAAGAAGCCCCGACCTCAATCCTATCGAGCACCTCTGGGACGAGCTGAAACGGCGAGTTCGGGCCCGTGATCCAGCTCCTGCCAATCTTGATGAGCTTCGAGATGCCGTCATCGAGGAGTGGGACAACACTCCCCTGGAACACGTCGTGACGCTTATCAGGTCCATGACTGACCGCTTGGAAGCTGGTCGGAGGGCTAAGGGGGCAACATTAGGTTTTAAGACAAATTTTTAAGGATTGTTATTGTGTATTTTTAATATTTGTATTGTTCCTTTCCTTTGTAATTTTGATCAGAATACACATTGTTTCACATTTTCCCAGAATTTTGATTTTTTGTGGGAGTGGTGGCCAATTTCCTACCGTTTTTAAATAAGGGATTTCATTAGCTTTCAAGTGATACCACGCGGCTGATCTCAGCCGCCCCGCAAGAGTTGCGCCGCACATAGACTTGGGATAGTATTAGTAGGCTTTACTTTTGATTTTTTGCATAATAATCGAAGAGACGAGATTGTTGCTGCTAATTGTTCTCACATAAATACTTGCGCCATACGCAATTTGAAATGCTTCACTAAAAGAGTGTAATTCTATGAACTGAGGTGAATTCCCTAATAATAACCCCGGAATATTTTAATTTTTTAGATACTTTAAATTATCTACAAATTGTATGTATGAATCTTATATCAATCCTTAGCTCATAGCTGCCATAGATGTTGCAACATCATCTGAGGAATAAAAATAACTGGACTTAATGCTTCTAACGGGTCAAATATTTTAAAAGCATTCGACATAATAAATCGTTTTGTGATTGGTTGTGCTTGGTATATACTTTCTTTTACTGGTATATGAAGAGTGTCAGTAGAAGGAGTCCAACGTAAACCTGAATGCTGTTTATTGAATTTATTTGATTTTTACAAGTTTAAGTAACACTACTTGAACAGTTGCCAACACCGATGACCTTTAGAGTGTCAAGCTGTTAATGCTTTAATGACAATCTATTCTGCAAAGATTTCGTTATAAAAGAAGCTTGACTTCCACAATCTAAAAGTGCGTGATCTTTTGCTGACCAAGTGGCTTCGACAGTCGACACCTCAATAAAAGCAATAGACAACAGTACATGTCATGTCCTTATTAGCATAATTCACAAGTATATTAGTTTGGTCGCTGTCTGATGAGGAATTGAATCTGGATGATACATCTATATTTCTTGGAATCACCATGGATTCAAAACTTCAGTGGATCCCTTATATTAACGGATTGGCAAAGAGACTTTGTTCTGCAGCTTACGCGGTTAAAAAGATTCGCTCACTAACTGATGTCGATACAGCTACACTTGTTTAATTTAGTTACTTTCACAGCTTAATGACTTATGGCTTAAAGAATGCCAAAAAGTGTAATTTTTGAGAGTGAGTGTTTTGAGTAACGAATTTTAGTTCGAAATGTAAAATATCTCACTTGAGCGGCGCTTTTGTCGCGGTTATTGTTTATCAGAATGCCAAATTGTAACATGACAACGCCACGAGTGATTTGAGAACGGAATCCGCTGTGAGAATTTGAAGAGTGAGTTACAGAATAGCAAGGCAGCCCTTTCAATTCATTTCATTCCTCCTTCTCTAATGTTAACTGAGCACATCACTCCCTGGAAGCTTTCAATTCCTTAATGTGATATGAGAACATTCAAATCACGAATTTTTATGTATTCGATAATTTTTATACTTCGATTCCGAAGTATTCACACTACTTCGGTGGAACACAATATGATTCGGTATTCCGTTTTGTTTCGCAATCGGTGTCGTGGTGGTTTGGTGAATTTCAATTTGATCAATGGGTTTAAATGCAAATACATGTATGGGTTATATTTACAAGGAACATACATGTTAAATATGTAACAAAATAATGCTTCTGTTCTACTAGCGACATCTAGTTGTATATAAAGAAACGACTGCTTCGTGGGTCTATGTATCGATGATCGAATAAAACTAGTCTGTGACGAGCACTTGTAGTTTCAATACTACAAAACATTTCATTATAATAATTACCAGTCAGTCAGCAAATTGTTCTATTTTTTTCTGTATATTATTTGCAAGTTGAGTTCTACTCAAAAAGTTTAGCTTTGGAAATTCCAATATTGGTGTAAGTATAATATACCAATAAATAGTCTAACTTTATTCTAACTTCACTCACTAGACTTCACATAATATATATACTCGTGACCGCATGTGACGTCCCGCTTCATGTTCGGTTTGTGGTTCCCTCGCAAAAGTTCCCTGTACGCCTATTAATGTGTTCATTTTCACATTTTCGCTTTAATTGTACTTCGAACGAAGCTGGGCATGCATGTATGTAAAATACATGAAATGCTAAGTCACGAGCAATATCGCAAAAATGAAACAGTGAAGGTACTGTTGCTATTAGCCGTATGCGAATGCCCTTTTAAATTAATTAATAAATTTGTTTCCCGGAATAGATTGATGTAAAAGAAACCTTGAAGTACTAAAGTACTAAAAAAAATATTTATTTATTTATTTATTACAGAAATACATACATTATCCTTACAGACTATGCCAATACGATAAGGTCGTGAAACATTAAATAAAATATAATAAAGTAGGTTCATATATAATATTAAACACATAATATACACAACATCGCTACTGTGCTCGCTACTAATTCACTCTGCCAACATATAAATATGTCGATATTGTCGGAGACAGCATTCAGTAGGCGCAACGTCTTTGATAACGGGGATCTGTGCAACAGACTGGTTCTTGCCCTTGGTATCGCAAATAACCTAGGCCTTCGCCGTCGCACATATCCCATAGGTACTAAGAGACCCAGTTCTTGGAGTACACTTGGGTTGCACACTACACCCCTCAAGACTTTCAGTACGTAGTAGGCCAACTGTAACTCCCGTCTGGTTTCCAATTTATTGTACCCCACCATCCCTAAGACAAATAATGTCGGGTACATTAAAGGATAGTAGGGATAGTCCCCATACAGTCTGCTATATAGGTATCGTGTAAATTTGTTCTGTATGCGCTCCAACATAAGGCAGTATTTAGCTTCTTGCGGAGGCCAAACAGACGAGTTACACTCTAACATGCTTCTTACTAGCGCGTTGTAGAAGCTCGAGATGGCTTTAATATTAGTGAACTTTGTTGCCCTTCGAAGCACAAATCCCATTCTTGCGTATGCTTTCTTACAATTCAGTTGGGCATCCACTCGCACTCCTAAGTCTCTTACTGACGTTTCCCGCTTGAGTATCACCCCCGACTCATGACGACGAGGCATTTTGGCACGACTAAATGTCACCATGGCACATATTTTGTCAATATTTAATTGGAGCTTATTTTTATTGCTCCACTCACATACTCTATCGATATCTCCTTGCAAGCGTTCACAGTCGTCCACCTCTTGGATTGACAGGAGTAATTTTAGATCGTCTGAAAAAAGAAGGCATCTAGCACTTCTGGTAAATCGTTCACCATTATTGCAAATTGCAATGGCCCTAGATTGCTGCCCTGACTCACGTCTGATTTAGTGTAGTATGGTTCCGACTGACATCCTTTGTAATCTACATACTGCTGGCGATCTCTCAGATAATTTGTAAAATTTGGAGTGAATCCAATACTGGCCAATTTCGCCAACAGTATGTCATTATCCACGACATCAAACGCCTTCCTGTAATCAAAGTATGCAGCATCTACCTGCAATCCGGCGTCCATAATAAGAATAAAATAATTCATTGCGTTTAGTAAATTGCTGCTTGTACTACGCAAGGGCCTAAAGACATGCTGGCAGTCTGACAAGTACGGTTTTACTTGTTTTAAAATGCTTCGGTGCAGAGCTCCTTCGAATATTTTAGCGGGAGTCGATAATATAGCCACCGGTCTATGTGCTTTCACCGAGTCTTTTCTATCGCTTTTGGGTATAGGAATCACTCTTGGGATTTTCCAGCAATCTGGAAAGTAACCGTTGTCCAGGTATAGATTGAACAAATACGCAAGGGGCTCAGCAAGTATAGAACGGCAGTCCCTCATAATATATGCTGGTATGCCATCTGGGCCTGCCGAGCGCTTCGGCTTTAGACGGACAAGGGCATCTCTTACCTGCGCTGATGTCAATTCAGGTACGTGCACGTATGAGCCGCTCCCGGTACCCACTGCCATCGCCTCCTCCACATTCAACCGCGCGGTCTCCCTACTGTAGACTGAGTAAAAATACGCCGCAAATTCAGCCGCACAATCTGCATCTGATAATACCACACCATTTTTTAAAATAGAATTTTGATGTGCAGAATTACTATTCCGCTCCCTTATATAATGCCAAAAAGACTTAGGATCGTTAACTAAATTATTATGCATCCTTTCTTCATAACATTCAAACGCAAGCTTAATATTCAATTTAATGCGTGCCCTACAAGCAGAAAAATCACGGTAGTCGTTCGGAGAATTAGTACATTTATATTTCTTGTGTTATTTTGCTTTTAGCTGCAGGTCACTTATAATTTCCTTAGTATACCATTCTTAGAATTTGATACCTCGCGGGCACTATTTCCGCATCTTTAATAGAATCATTACATCCCGTTTCTGTTATGGCCACTATATCGACGTTTAGTGCTTCAATATCCCGTATAACTTTATTTAACTTGGTTCGCAAGCCCCTAGCATTTTGATAATAAAAAGAAAACCTACACAGTTTCCTCTGTTTTATTTTTGGCTTCCGAAACCAAAACCATTGACTGCACTCGGTGTTCACGGACCATACTTCCGGTGAATATAACTTTTCATAATAGGGTGCCTCATAGCCTAGCGGTCTTATTAAGTGGCAGCTAGGTGAGGGGTACCAGGTTCGATTCCCAAGTTTTAATTTAATTTAAATTTGTTCTCGGCCTTTGGGAGGGTTGTGCGGTACCAGGCGAGTGCCTAAACCGTACATGGAGGACATGATCGAATTTCTAAAGCAAAAAGCACGAATGATAAAAATCTCATACTTGACGCTGGCTAATGCACAAACCGTGCCAGAGCCATAAAAAAAAAAAACTTTTCATACACCGACTCCGATACCGTTACAATAAAGGAGGCATATTCCTTTACTTTTTTGGACTTAATTTTAATAACCTTAACGTCCACTTCAATGCCACATATTTTTTTATATACGATGTCAATTTTTCCTCCGTAGTATGTAAACTTAATCGCCAGATATGAAGGTGCTTCTTTCTTTGAGTAGCCCGTATTTCTAATGATTCCACATTTCTTCCACGAAGTATCTCAGGATTTCTATCATTGACTACCGTTTGCGAGGCACTGGGAATCAGACTCGTCGTTGTTGTCGTATTTGGTTACTTACTCTCAAATCGCCAGCCACTTCGCTTACCAACGCAGGTTTCCTGGCCTCTTTTTTATTGAGATTTTTGTGCTACCCTTTTTTTTGATATTATTACAAATTACTTCGGCATATGCTAACTTATCTTCGTTATGTTTTGTATTTATACCAACACTTTGCGAAGCACAACACGCACAGATATATTCACGCTCATGATGTGACACTGCAATGTTCTGCACCCTATTTTCTTGAAGCTCGAGATATTGCATTTTGAGTTCCTTCAACTCCGATTGTGTGGACAAAGATACTTCCTGCATATGCTTAAGTGCCTTTGCTTGGTTATCCAATTGCTTTAGAACTTCAAATGTAAAATCCCGGAACTCTGACAATAAAATAAAATCGTATTCTGGTCTCTCAAACGACTCATCTGCTGCTTTTGATCTGGCCCCTCTTTTTTTGTTTACGTTTTTGGAGTCCGAATATATTTGAATCGGAGATGTATCCTCCCTTTCTTCACCACAACCGAAGCAACTACTACTCTAGACATTTTGAAATTATGAAATTTAAACTGAGAGAACACAAAAAACGCGTGCGTACTGAACGGATGACGGTAGATAATGTAATATAAATGTAAAAATAAAATACACAACATATTGGTTTGTGGTCACAATGAATTCATTTTACAAAATACGAGGCGCCGCGCCGCCCGCAACATCTGTTCATTGTTCGCATCTGAAAATATAGGCTCCCTAATGTATGCTCCTGAACAAAAATGCTCTGAAATTATACTTGTTCTAATACCTTGAATCGATAGTAAATTTGGAGTAACGAATAGAAGCTAATTTAGTTACTTTTTATTTTATGTCTTATTCTATTATTATTTTTTCTTATTCCAAAACTATAGTACCTACATAAGACATAATGTTAAAACACTATCCCACGAGAATGTTAGTGCGTGCTCCTATTTCACCATGCCTCCTGCTGATAGAGGACAAATCTTTGTTTTTAATTTATTTTATTATTATTTATTACTTAAGACGTCATGTCGTCGTTCAGACGTCAGAATAACTCTGCCTTATATTGAAACACGAACTGAGACTTTGGAGAAGTATTGGGAATCATTCGACACAACGCATCAGAATTCAGAAAATAATATGCGAATTGGAAAAGGATGATTTAGAAATGTCGGGATATTTTATTAAGGATATATTTTATGGTTTAGTTGAGGAATTGTATGCCAATTATAAGTCTGAATTGAAGGAGTGTTTAAAACACACTAAGTTGTATTCAAGCACAGAAGAAGACTTCTTCAGCTTCAGAAGCGCATTATGCAGAGTGGGGTCAAGTTACCTAGAATTGCTATCCCAACGTTTTCGGGAAAATATGCAGAGTGAACAACATTTCGGGATCTTTATGTATCTCTCATGCATAATAGTCAAGCTCAACAGGATGTCCAGAAACTCCATTATTTAAAAAGTTACTTATCGGGAGAAGCTGAGCCGCTTTTGCAGCATCTACCAATATCCAGTGTGTTGGGAACTGTTAGAGCACAGGTTTAATAATAAGAGATATGCAAATAATTGTATTTTAATCAAGTTTTTTAGTCAGAAAAATATTGTTCATGAAATGTCGTGCTTTAAAAGATCTTTTTGATACAACAAACGAGTGTCTTTATGCTTTAAAAATGAGGGAATAAATACCGAGAATTGGGATTCTATAGTCATTTGTATCTTAGTATTAAAGTTATATACCGAGTCTCGTAAAAAGTGGGAGGTTAGGTGTGATTCGACCAGTGAATTGCCAACATTAAGTCAATTTTTAAAGTTTTTGGAGCATAGTTTTAGGGCGTTGGAATGCTTAGATTCTAAGAATATAAAGATTACTCAATCACATGTTATAAGTAATAATAGAGATAAAAATGTTGGTTCTAAATGATCTTTTTGTTTCGAACAGTCATAAAATGGGAAATTGTAAGAAATTTGCTAAAGAAAATATATAATTTATGTTTATTTAATTGATTATATAATTTATGTTATAATTGTTTAGGTTCAAGTCATACGGTTTTATCTTGTCGTTTGCCTACTAGGTGCCGAATCTGTAAAAAGAAACACCATTCATTACTACATTCTAGGGTACATCGGGATTACCCTTGCAATCAGGAAATAGGTGCTAGTATTGTGGCAGCAACAGCTACAACAACAGGCATGACCGTAGAAGCTAAAATTACCACTAGTCCGGTCAATTTAGACCAAAAAATGAGAGTGAAGTTACATAAAGTCCCAACAAGCTGAATTTCAGTGAAATTGTTCAAAACATAATTATAAACAATGTCTAGAAGTTCCCCATCATTCCCGTGTAAGAAAAAAAAAATTATTCAAGGGCAAATGAGTTTTTCGCGATTTTCAGCAAAACGGCAAGTTTTATCATAAAAGTACCTCAGACAAAAATTGTAGATCATACAATTATCTATAAAAAAAAGATCAATACTTTTTTTCTTACGAGCCACCGTTTCTGAGATATAACGATTCAAAAAGTTATAAAAGTTGTGGCTTATCGCCTAAGATTACGCTATGGCTCTACACTGCCGTAATCAGGCCAAGGCTGGCTTATGGAGCCCTAGTTTGGTGGCCGAGGACAGAACTCCAAACGGTCATAACAAAACTTGGGCGCTTCCAAAGGCTTGCTTTGTCCGCTGCCAGTGGTTGCATGAAAACAACGCCAACTTCAGCAATGGAGCTAGCCCTCCAAGTTGTACCCCTAGACATACACATACAGCAGGAGGCAGCATTGGCGGCCATCAGGCTAATGGTATTGGATCTATGGGGTAAAAATCATTACAGCACACACACAGCGATCCTAAACAAGGCAAAAGAATACCAACCGCTAATAGCCGCGCCATGCGATAGGATCGTTAATCAACACATGCTAAACAGGAAATACCATATACAAATGAGAGAAGAGGAATGTGATCAATCCACCGCGAACGAGCTACGCATATACACAGATGGCTCAAAAACAGGGCGTGGCTCCGGTGCTGGTATATTCTCTCAAGATCTCAACATCAAAACACACCTACCTCTAGGCACACACAGCTCGATTTTTCAATGCGAGTGTGTTGCCCTAACCAAAGCAGCCAGAGCCGTAAAGCGGTTAGGAGTTAATAACTTTTGTATTAAGCTTGTATCCGATAGCGCGTCTGTGCTGATGGCGTTGGGAGGTAACACGACAAACAATAAACTGGTACTGGAGTGTCACAATGCACTGGAGGCAATAGCCCTGACAAACAGAGTTACCCTAGTGGATTAAGGGACACAGTGGATCTCTCGGCAATGATGCATCCGATGAGCTTGCGAAGAGAGGCTCGGAAATGTTGCCCGCTGGCCCGTATCCGCTCCTACCCTTGCCCTTCTCGCAAGTGTGAACATGGATTCGCCAGGGATCTGAGGAACTCCAGCACCAACGATGGTCATCAAGTGTGGACTGCAGGCAATCCAAAATGGTTCTGCCAGTGGCTAACACAAGAATGACTAAGCAACTTTTAAACCTAACCAGAAATAACCTCAAAACAATGATAGGGACAATTACGGGCCATTGTCTCCTTAATAAACACCTTTATGTCCTAGGCGAAAGACAGCCCCATGTGCAGAGGCTGTTTCAACGCAGAGGAAACAGTCACCCACGTAGTCCTGCGAGGCTGTGGCTAAACAACGTACAGAAATCCTCGGAACAGTGAGGTCGCTCCGTGAAGCCTGTGAAGTACCCAGGAAGCTTTTGTGCTTTTGGAAGGAGTTAGGGTGGCTTAGTTAGCCAGGGCTCACGTACAACGGACCTAGTGAGCGTCTAAGTGCGGAAAACGAGTCCACAAACATACATATTATATAGTGTTACGAGCTAGGGGATCGGATAGAAAACGCAGTAGATCTCTTCAAGGGTTTACACAATATTTTATCACTTGTCTTCACTATATTCGCACTTTATCTCTTCGGTGTTTATCTCTTGAAATCGCATTCGAAACTGAACCAGTTAGGTCGCGTTTCGGCTCGCTTATATCCCTGGAAATAATCTTGAACGATGTTCGAAAACCCTCTAGGCAGGGGCGCTACTGAGTAGCGATCGCACAATTCTAGAACGTGGGTACTCGCTATCTCTTTCGCACATTGCTCCGTCCCTATCGTACGGCGTTCTAGAGTGCTCGGTCTAGCTTCGAGAAGGTTCCGATCTTCTTCTCTCTCTCTCGTTTCATACCGTCCTTGTCCCACACCTAGAAAATTCGGTCTAGAATATTTATTCATCAAAGGGGTATAACTAGGCCTGAAAGCAATGGGGTTTCCTGAAAACTTTACCACTCGACTACACATGTTCTGAAACTTCCTGAAAAAATGTTACAGCCTCCTGAAAACTAGGGTAACATTACGCAAATTACACTTTTCTAATATGTGATTGACCATGTTTTTGACGGTCAGAAATCACATTTCAGCCTGCTGAAAAGTTCTATAACTAGTGGAAAAATCTAGAAACATTGCAGTCAACCCGTCTTCGTAACAATAGTTAAAGAATAAAGACACTTAAGATACATTATTTTCCATTATATACGTACATTTAAATAATCTACTCGGTACTGATATTAATCAAAAAACTAATTAAGATTTCATTAATGGCATCAAATCGCCCATATTATGTATTTTCAAAACCTGAGGATTATTTTATACATTGAAAGTAACGACAGCAATAAATATTTAAAAGATAATAATATAATCTATTATTTATTATTCATTTCGTAGGTTCTTTACTGAACTTCTTCGTTTAAAGTAAATAAGAGTATCCTATTGTTTGTGATTGAATAGTGGCTATATATGTACACAAATATTTTATCTAAAATAACCCATTATGTTCACATCTTTACTATTGGCAGGGATGATGGGCGTATTATCGGGTACAGGCGGTCGGAGCGGTAACACTGCCTTACACGGCGCTATACGTTTGTTTGCTCATGTGGATACAGCTAGGAGCTGTTTCGGTTCAATTATCTAATTAATTTTGATCCTACTATTTATGGACTAATTGGCTATTGGACCCAGAACCTACAACCACACCCAGCTGACCTTGTCGGGTTCAGGCAGCAACACACATAACTGTTCTGTTCCAAGAAGGATTGTCCCGTTACAAAATTATAAACTTCAAAGTCAAATCAGTTCAGGATGGGCAGTCCGAAAAAATAGCCTTGCCGCAGATTGCACGTTCTAGTCCATTCTGTTTAGTAAAACCCTGAGTTAGTGGAGATTAAAAATGTGTCCGCTTTTTGCAACGCATATTGTTGCAGATTATAAAGAAACATAGGATCCAGCCGATTCTACGACCGCGAAGTTGTAGTGTAGTAGACGATCGATATACGATGGACATATTTCTAGCAAAGTTAATTAATACAAGTGCCAAATAAAACGCACTTGCACGCCATCCGTCCTCTGCCCTATTTTTGTGGACCTCATAGTCATTTTTATTATTGAAACTGGAAGTCAATCCATATTGAAACAATCCTTTGACACTTGTTCCTACGAATGCTGTTCGATTTCGTAGTCGGTTCAGGTTCGTTTTCGTACGTTCATTATTATTATTTAATTTTGAACAAAATTTAACTTAACTCAATAGCGTAACTATAATAATGAGCTAATAATCTAGTCCCAAATTGTCTCCAGGAAAACAATCGCAACCCACAGCCACAATCCTGGCTGCCCTGGAACTTTAAATGGAGTAAATGGAAGCATTCACGGCGAAGCGAGGCAGGCACAGTCGAGGAAGAACATAATTCAAATGCTTGGTAATTAATTGTATAACGACAAAAAAATATAATTATTTTCTTATCGTCTAATAACAAAATGTAATTTGCATATTATTAATTAAACATTTAAATGGAAATGTACCGAAACAAATAACCGATTAATCGATTTCATGTTTCTATAATCTAAATACTGCTTATTTTTTTGTTATAAAATAGATAATATTCTTCGCAAACTGAAGGTTGCGAATTGTTTAATCAGTAAAATAAATTAAATTACTAACATAATGTTCCACTCTGATTTAAATATAACTACGAAAGCTCATCTTATGTAGGATCTCCATTTTTATCTAAATAATATAAAATAAAGCTATCCTGTTGGTGCGTTTAATATTTATGACATTTGCTTGAAGATGATCTTAGATAAAGGCCGTATTATATATCTTAAAACAAATAAAACCGTAGAGTCTACTACGTGGTATTTTTTACAACTTTTGTCCATCTTCAAGAGTTAAAAGTCAAAAATCATTTATTCATAAAATAGCACAATGTACACGTCTTATGAACGTCAAAAAAGAAGTATACATTAAATGCTTCTAATTTTACATTTATTGCCTATATTTGGGTTTGACCAGACATTCGTAACTGCGTTCCTTTGTTGATTACACAACGATTTCGTCTGTCCGATAAATCCTAATTGTAATTAGATATTTAAATGATTATAGATTATGTAATGGACAAGTCTGAGTATGGCTGTATGACAAAAGTATTTAGGAGTTACGAAGCTTATTTCCTTATTCTGAATTATATGGTTTATCGAATTTAGCGGCCGTAGTGATAGCATTTTGCGTGTGTTTGGCCCCATTCCACTTCCAGCGTTTTTTCTTTATCTCTGGCAGCAGCGCGGCGCACTACCACACTGTTAACGAGTATCTATTCTTGGCTGCTGGAGTATTCTACTACATATCTGCTACTGTCAACCCTGTTCTCTACAATATTATGAGTCATAGGTATGTACCTACTCTATTTTAAATCTTGCCTAATACAAGCAAGGTGTGGGTTGGTGTCGGAACACTTAATTATGATAATTATTAAAGTCGTGAACTCTCAAAGGCTGTTGGATAGGAAGTTACTATTTATGTGTTTTGACAGGTTTTCGAACCCGATTCCTTTTTGTACAAATAAATTAAAAAAAAACAGAAATATATTTGTCACTTCAACGGGCTGGCCACATCAGTAATTGATTGAACAATTATTTTTAATTCTTAATGTACCTTTATCAGTATCTTAATCATATTTTTTTTATTTATTATAAAGTTAACCAACAATTAATTAATATCAAGTTTGTTCGATTGACTCCAGAGAATTATTAATGTTTTAGCATGACAGCTTCAAATTAATTCCCCACAATTTCATAATAATATTTTAATTACTCGTTTCTGATGACTTAATACCATTATAAGTGTTTGAATGGGAAGAAATAGGTTCTCAATTCCTCTTTAATAACTAACTTTTCAGATATCGGATTGCGTTTAAAGAGACTCTGTTGTCGCCGTTATAGAGACACCTCCAGTGACCGTGAGACATCAAACTTCGGAAAGTGCAATAATTTTCGTTATTTGTATTGACCTCTTTCACTAACAAATCTTTTTTATTCCTTCAAACATCACATAATATGTCAAAATGAGGAAAATCAAGAACTGATAATATGTTAAAAAAGGATATACCCGTGTGACAATAACATGAGAACTTAATAAGGCGCAACGCTAACCAGATCCATTAAACTTTCTCACAATCGTTGCCCGCGACATCGCTGCACACAACTCATGAAGGGACTCTTTGTATTGAAGAAGTAGGAGGGTCCGCGAAAAACGTCGTCTTTTCAACTTTTTATACTATACGTGTTCAAATTGTAGACCACTCGAAATGCTAGATTGCTGAAATTGAAGATCGGTCTATTCAATGTAAATAAAAATCATTCTTAATTTCATATCGTACATAATGAGACCACTGCATGAAATTGATATACAAACCTTGAGGGCACTGAGATAGATGACAATAATCCCGGTTATAACAATTTTGCCGTTATGGATAAATAAATATCTTGTTAGTCAGGTACCTAATATTTTTAATGATAAACTGACCTCTAGGTACCCAACTAGTTCGCGAGCGCTCCCATAGTCACGAGAGGCGATCTCGTACGGAGCGCCCGCGTCGCAATAGTTACTACGGGGCGGAGCAACCAATTAAAAAAACCTATTAAAGTATTTATTAGCTAGGAGCATTTATCTTGTATAGTCTTTACGAACAAAACAAATATGTAGAAAAATTTAAAGGCATTCTTTAAAATTCAAAATTGAGATTGTATTGATTATTTATATGTATTAATAATTTCTATATAATAAATGTCTTTTGACTGCAGTTTTATATTCTTTCACACCTAATTTGCAATTATTATTAATTATTAACATTTCATGTCCTATTATAATAATAATTGCACAAATATATAATAAACTTATAAATTAATCGACACTCATTATTCTAGACTGAGTTTTTTTATATATAATAGGAGGCAAACGGGCAGGCTGCTCACCTGATGTTAAGTGATACCGCCGCCCATTTTAAGTTAGTTCCAAGCAAGGCCAAAACCTATATTAATCTTTAAGATTACAAATCAACTTACATTATAAAATTATACCTACTATTATCACAATCAGTCTTGTAATAACTGAAAAATAGAAAGTATTTAAAGTTCACAATAATTTAAAACATACTTTCGTATGGGAATATTTTATATGTTGATTTTTATTATTATTATTATAATAACAAACAACTTTGAATCTCTAATAATACATCTTCTCTACAATATTCTAGAGTACAATTGCGTTGGTGCAGTGCGATACAACTTCTTTCTTATTATTCACTAAATTCCGTAGTTTTCTTTAAAAAAAGGTGATTTACAAGTATTACCTTATAACCTTGCACAAACTGGATTGCGACTGTGGCCTGTCTTACATAGGGCAAACTAAACGCAATATGTCCAGCAGACTCAAAGAACACATTGCAGACATAAGACATAGACGACACACAAAATCAGCAGTCTGTGAACACATACTAGATAGGCCTAATCACTACATACGCTTTGACCAACCGAAAATACTTGCGAAAGAGAAAAGATTCTTCCCAAGATTGGTACGCGAAGCCATTGAAATCAAAAAACACCCCAATTTCAATAGAGAAGACGGCCTAAAATTGTCAAACACCTGGGATCCAATAATATCCAAATTAAAATCTCAAAAAGAAAAACAATCCGCGAAAATAGAGGACACCGTGAGCCATTTTTGCCAAAACCCTCCATCTTTTAGTCGATACCAACTCCGGGGAAATAAATACAGATAATGCAACTTTCTCTGCAGCTGTGATACTTTTTGACATTCAACATCTTTTGTCTTCAGTCACCGTGACCACGCACGCTGTAAAGCACGCGAAACGTCGGATAAATTTAAAATTATGTCAAATAGTTGTAAATTTATAATAATACATAACTTTAATCCGGTAAAAAGCGTTTTTCTTTTAATGTTATGAGTTATGTTAATCAAAGACAATACTAAGAATTTGCATATTTCATAAAACGTGGATATGCCACGTGTGAGTTTAATTAAAATAAATAACAATATAATAAAGCCTTTTATTCAGATAATACAGTAATTTAATATATGTATTTAAAAAATTATATGTCAACGCTTTAGTTTTCAAATAAAAGTTGAAAAACTATTTTTGTGTCTGTTTTTTCCACTTTTTCACTATCACTTTTTAATTTTTCACAACTATTTTTTACACCATTGCATAAATCTTTTTCTCGCACATTGAACGACACGACGTAACACTTGAATTAAATCTATTTTTAGGAATATTTGAATTCAGGGCACAATCGATTCGTGTATGTCCCGTGTATGTCCCAACCCTCAACCGCTGTATTAAAATTATATGTTAAAATCTTTAGTAATGATTTTAAGTCATTACCAAACTTTTCCTGTTCGATTAAATTTTTGGAGACATTACCTAGCTTGTACATGGCTTTTGTTCCACACACGATACCCGCGGAAATAACAATGTTACCAATTATTCTTGATGTTCTCAATATACCTACTATATAGTAACAAATTTTACTGAATGTAAAAAAAATAAGCAAATGTTGAAGGATGAAATAATAGAGGAGTCCTCGAGCAAATAAAACAGTCCTGTGTTGCTCATTCCCAAAAAGTCTGAAGGTAAAAAGTAGCGTTTAGTAGTAGACTATAGAAATCTCATTGAGTTATTGTTATCGTATGTAATAGTTGATGATAAGTTCCCACTATCTAACATCACCGACATCCATACATATTAATATAATATGAGCAGAACAAATCGAGACGTTGAAGAGTGGTAGCCATGAAACACATACCTTCAGATTCTATATTCATCGTATAACCACTCGAAACCGTAGTAGTAATCAAGGCATCTTATTTAGAACTTCTTTTATTGTTTTTCTTATTACTGTCGTTTATGCAAGTTGTGACAAACCAGGCAGTATCTTGGACGTGCCTATAATTACACAACGCAACAGGCTGAGCTATTGTGATTCACATATTATATTACTAGGCCTTAAATAAATATTATATATACACTATATTAAATAATACATTTGTTTAATTTGAGAACAGTGAAGCTAGAATTTGGAATTCCGTTTTAGTTCCGCAATCGGTTTGTACTACTACTGCTGAGGTGGTGTTCGTGGTGGTTTGGTGATTTTCAGTTTGATCAATGAGCTTAAATCTGAAACATTTGTTAGCTTTTAATATTAATTCAATTAAGTAAGAATCTTGCTATAAGTGCGCATGTGCAATAGTTGCTCATTTTACTCGTTCGGTTGTTTACGAATTCTTACGAATTGACTCGCACATCTCCCCGAAGTGGGATGGTCGAGTCGGAGTAGGGAATAGATTATAAAAGAGGTTGTGACACCCTACTACCCTAATAACTAGATCAACTAGCTCTTACACATTATACAGGTAACCTTTAATACATTGTCAATATCTATATCTAATCCATATAACAAGTAACCTACAAAAGATTTCATTATAATAATTAACAGTCAATCAGCAAATGACTTTACATACCTTAATATTACAATATTGGTTCTATTTTTTTCTTTAAATAATAATTTGCAAGTTGAGTTCTACTCAAAAAAATTAGCTTTGGAAATTCCATAGCAATATCAAGAATATTGGTCTGAGTATAATATACCAATACTTAATCTAACTTTATTCTATCAACAAAAATGTCGGTACAGTGACACTTCACATACATACAAACTCGTGACCGCATGTGACGTCCCAGTTCATGTCCGGTTGTGGTTCTCTTGTAAAAATTCCCTGTACGCCTATTAAGCCTGTACATTTTCCCATTTTGAGAGCCCTACCAACAATCGATCGACAGTATTTACTCAAAAGACTTTATTGGTCTCTGTTCTGTTTCAAGTTTCTGTCACTGGGCAAATAAGGAGTTACACAGAAAAAGGTTCAAATTATATGAAATGTATGATGAAAAGCAATATAACACTAGTGTGGAAATCAGGGAATATGTCAAATTTTTTGAACTCAAAATTTGGCGATTAAAAAGACTGGCGGAATGTTTCTTGCCAGTTCTTTTTGCCCGCTCTACGCCCTTGACTTGCGAACTGGTAGTAAATGTAAATTTACAATTAATTTAACTTCTTTCTGACAATTCATAAGTGTACTTGTTTACCTACTAGTCTAGTCGACAAGTTGAAAATGGAACAAAATAGAGATACTGCTCTTAAAATTATGTGCGATACCTCATTGGATCCGGAATGATGTCTAGAAAAATGTGCTAAAAGCGTGTATTAGCACATAAAAAATTGCAAAAGTTATACGCAATTAAAGATGAAAAAAAAATGTAATTTAGTTTTTTGCCAATATTTAATAAACTATTAATATTTAAGAAATTTCAAAAAAAGATTCTAAAAGAGGAGGAAATTTCCAATAAAAAACTTTCCAAAGAAAAACAATTTTTTAAATTTTTTGATTATCATGAATATTACTTTTATTTAAAAAATTTTTTTTTTTTTTCTAGACTTTGTTATATATGGTTGTTTTTGTTAATTTTAGAAGTTTTAGAAAAAAAATATAAAAAAGTTAAACATTTGTTTATAACAAATTGGTAAGTTAACAAACAATAGAATTGTTGATTAAAAAAATTTTTTTTCTGTTACTTTATAGAGGACTGTGAATTATGATTTTTAGAAAAAAAAAATTCTTAACTAATTATTTAAACAATAGAAAATTAAAAAAAACTATTATAAACAATTAAAAATTGTTATTAAGGAAAAATTTTTAATGTAATAAAGTTGTGTTAATTTTTTTTTTAAAAATATTGATTTAATCAATTTGTTTAAAAAAAAGTTTATCAACAAATGGCGGGAATATTTTTTTTTTGCAAATCAATAAATATCTTGTATTAATAAAAAAACGATTATATGATGATTTAGAAAAAAAAATTTTTTTAACAATATTACATGGATTTTTAAGTTTTTGTTTAAGTAAAAAAATTGTTATAAACAATGTATAAATATTTTTTTAACTTTTATGGCACGATCTTGTTAAGTATGTATGTAAGAAAGGCTCTACGAAGCGAAATATTTTTACGACCATTATTTAAACATTTTTTTTCATTTACAATTAAGACGGTCGTTCGAGAAAATTTCGTTAGTTAACAATTATTTAACTTGTTGAAAAATTAACTTTAAGTAAAATTTTCAACGGGAATAAATTAATTATAGTGTTCAGAACACACCATAATTTTTTCAAATTTAAAAAAAAATATTCAATACCTTAAATAAATTAATTAATGTGCCGTAGTCGCTTTTGACGCCACGCGCGAATCCTAAAAATTTCACCCGCAGACGCGTTTTTCAGCGTTAAATTAAGATTATAAATAATGGAGATAGAGTTCCGGGAGTTAGAGTTAGAGTTTTTTATTGGAAATTTCCTCCTCTTTCAGAATCTTTATTTGAAATTTCTTAAATATTAATAGTTTATTAAATATTGGCAAAAAACTAAATGCCATTTTTTTTTCATCTTTAATTGTCTATAACTTTTGCAATTTTTTATGTGCTAATACACACTTTTAGCATATTTTTCTAGACGTCATTCCGGATCCAATGAGGTATCGCACTGTATAATTTTAAGAGCAGTATCTCTATTTTGTTCCATTTTCAACTTGTCGACTAGACTATACATGAATAAAGATATTTTGAGTTTGAGTTTGAAAACACTATCATATTGCTAGGATGCATCGACCCAAACATCATTCATTCCGAGCAATTTTTCTAACCTTTATTTCAACAAAATCATATTTTACTAATTTTTATATGTATATAAAAATTATATACGATAGTAATTAAGTCACCCGTTTGTCAGTCAGATGATGGACGTCTCAAAGATATCCTTTATTTTACTGTTAGTAGCATGGAGCGTACAGGGTAAGTGTTTTTAATTTCTTATTAATTATATCCTTTTTTTGTTTAATTACTTATTAAGTACAGTGCCGTTTATAGTAGGCGATGCTGAAGCTCTCGCCTCTAAGACTGGAGGGCAAGAGCCCGAGACCCGAGTGGTGGGTGGCAAAGACGCACCCGAAGACCTTGTGCTACACCAAGTCGCTCTGAAAACAAAAGGCGGCTTCTGCGGTGCTGCTGTCATCTCCGACAGATGGATACTGACAGCTGCCCATTGTGTCTTAAGGTACAATAATAAAAGTGAGGGGCTGCCGTTTTTTGTCTGACCGTTTGAAATTATATTTGATAAAGTTTTCATTTTTTTCAGTCTTAAACCATCCGAATTTACCGCTGTAGTTGGTTCATTATCGAGAACGAAAGGTGGTACAATGTATGAAATAAACAAAGTCATTTCTCACAAAGAATATAACAAGCCAAATAGATTAGGCAACGATATTGCTGTTATAAGTACGAAAAAGACCATCGAATTCAATAAAAAAGTTCAGCCCCTGCCATTACCGAAATAGGATATCAAGTCTGGATTGTCGTGTATACTGAGCGGCTGGGGTAAACTTGTGAGTAAACAATTTTGCGGAGATATATAATATTTGTAGCATTGTATATTATAAAGAAATGTTTCCGGCAAACTTATGTTTTTAAATCAATTGAATTTAAAGGTTCAGCTATTGTTTTCATTTCGGTTAGAAATGTTGCGTATTATTTATTGTGATCGAAAAAGTGCAACACACTGACGCAGTATGAGACGGACGAAGATGAACATGCTAAAGAAACGGAATGCAGGTGCGACAAAAAAGCAGGAAGAAAAGGAAACTAAACACATCCTCTTACCACATGAAAGAAGTTTATATATTATAAATATTATTTATATATAAGAAGTTAATATATTGTTAGCGGACTAACGCCATCTTGTAGCAGAAACCTATATAAAGCGTGGCAACACCGGCGTTGACTCACTTTTATTTCGAGACTTCGTGCGGAACGGACTTGTTACTAACCTAACCTCAGTAGATTTTAAAAGTCTAAAGTACCTACACGTTCTAATCTTTTGTCTTAACTAATAATATTATATATGTATATTATAAATATTATTATTATATAAATTATAAAGTAACCAAAGCCCAAAAAGGTACCCCTGCCACCCCCGACTGTTGTAGAAAACGTGTTGGAATACCAATCTTTTCACGAATTAAAAAAAGTCTCTTTCGCAGTGAAAATGCTTAGAAATAGATCGGTGAAGATTTACACCAATAGTGAAGCTACCTAAAGAGGTATCACAAAACATCTTAAAGAAGACGATGCCTTATACGAAAACAAGCAGACTGCGTCAATAAGAATAATGGCAAAAAATCTGCATGCTTCTTGCAAACCTGACAAAATAGTTGAAGACCTCATTCTCCAAAGATTTAAAACTTTAGACGCACCCGTCAAATATAGCTAGGAAAACTAGAAACCGCTTAACATGTTTCATCTCTGTTTCCGCCATCAGGAAAACATAAAAAATATTTATGAAATAAAATCCCAATGGATTTTCCCGCTGCCAATGCAGCGAAATTGATGTACGGCCACTGAAATCGCCGAAATTGAGCCGAGCACACACAGAAATACTGCTCCAAGAAGCCGAGGTGTGTAAAATATAATGCAAAGCTGTAACAAGCCACGAGACGCGATACCTACAACATATATTCCTCCCTTACGAGAGTCTAATGGGAATTGGGCTGCAAGTAACATACAAAAAGTTAGGAGGTTTGCTGAACACCTAGAAGATGTATTTCAAATCTATGAAGAAGATTCACTTGACTTCGAAGAAATATCTTCAGAAGAACTAAACATCCGTCTAGTCACATCAAAAGAAGTTTTAAGTGAAATTAAATGTTTAACTAAAAAAAAGGTGCCAGGTCTTGATTTAATTACAGCATCACCCCCGTAAAGCCGTAGTTAAAATGACAACCTTTATTAATGCC
This sequence comes from Pieris napi, assembly GCF_905475465.1. NCBI lineage: Eukaryota > Metazoa > Arthropoda > Insecta > Lepidoptera > Pieridae > Pieris > Pieris napi. The sequence continues at coordinate 12,137,071 of NC_062248.1, read as the reverse complement.
TCTTTTCGACTTCAATATGTTCCCAATATGTGGACAGTTGCGAAAGTTATAATGATTCTTAAGCCAGGAAAATCACCACACGAAGTAACGTTTTACATACCAATCTCACTGTTACCTGTTATAGCAAAACTATTTGAGAAACTTTCTCAAACGTTTCAACTCTATTATTGCCAAAAAGCAGCTCATAGCGGATTATCAATTTGGTTTCAGAGAAAAACATTCTATCATAGAGCAGGTTCATAGAATTACAGAAGCAAAAAGCACTAGAAGAACAAAAAGTCAGCACCACGGTCTTTCTGGACCTCAGGCATTTGATAAAGTGTGGCACTGAGGGCTTGTTTATAGATTAATGAAACTACTGCCTCGTCAATTTTCAAATATTCTTGAGTCAGATTTAACACAAAGAATTAGGGTACGACAAGAAGATGATTATTCGGAACTGAAAGAAATATAAGCTGGGGTGCCGTTAGGGAGTGTATGTACCTCTTATACACATACGATATTCCTGAACGAGCTGAAGATAACGTTATCGCGACCTTTGCCGATGATACTGCTATCATGTTTACGGCGGCTAATGAAAAGGAAGCAATAGTAAAACTACAAAAAGAAAAAAAAATGGGGAATAAGACTAAATCAGTCTAAATCAGTTCACATAAACTTTCCAACAAAACATAAAATTACCTGCCAGTATATATTGATAACGTCAAAGTGCCGTTCCAAAATTCAGCTAAGTAGGTGTATGGCGCTGGATACCAAACTCCGATGGAAGTTCCATATTAATAAGAAGCGCGAAGAGTTGGATCTCCGTTACACTAAATTGTACTGGTCACTCGGAAGGCATTCTACGTTATCAGTGCACAACAAATTATTGATCTACAAACGAGTCTTGATACCTGTATGAACTTATGGTTGCAAGCTATGGGGCTGTTCCAGTAATAGCCCAACCAAGTAATCCAACGATTCCAATACAAAGTGCTCAGGGGAATAGTCAATCCCTTTGAAGTTAAAAATCCTTTTTAGTAAATTAGGTAAGACTTAAATTACTTATTAGTCTTAAGTTAGGCTAGATCGTAATGTTCCATGATGTCTTAGTAAAGACACATGAAAAAAATGTGAGCCGTCACGGGACGCCTGGCAGATGTGAAACATCGACATTATTTTGTAAAAGTAATATGCAGAAAAGAACAGATTGTGATAGGAACTAAATATGTCATAATGATGAAATAAAATATTACGATTTTTTTCCAGATAACGATGACTATTTATTGAATAAACATTTATTTTCATTAAATACAAAAATTTACGAATTTATTTCAAATCGTGACTACTTAATTCGTTTAATCAGTGACTTCGAAATACACACACCGTACACACTAATATTATGTAGATATACCTTAGTATAGCGTGGCAACCCGTCGCCACGGCAAGCGTCGCCACGCCAACAATTCGGTTTACAAGTGAGCCAATAGATGTTTCACATCAAAATTAAATAAAACGCAGGTTATGTGTACCGTAGTAAACAACAACGTCGAACTGAGTGAGAAGCCACACCGTACACTCTACTACACATAAAATATATATAATAGATTGGGGAAAAAGTTTCTTCGCATTTTTCAAGAAAATTTACAACATTTTTTAATATAGTTTATTTACATTAAACTGAAGTATGTAGGTACCATTTTGTTCGATAACTTTTTGCCATCTTGTAGGTAGGGATATGATCCCATTGCTATAGAAATTTTGGGGCTTCTGATCAAAATACCGCGACAATTGGTTTTGGCAGTCCTCTCGTGATGTTAACCTGACACTGCCTAAAGAATTCTAAAAATACCGATACAGGTGGAAATCTGAAGGTGCAAGGTCAGGTCTATACGTCGGATGCATTAACACCTCCCAGCCAAGCTCTCTTAATTTTTGCTGAGTGGCTAAAGATGTGTGAGGTCTAGCGTTATCTGGATGAAAAACCACACCCCTTCTGTTGATTAATTCCGGCCGCTTTCTCTCAACTCCTTGCTTTAATCTCATCAGTGTTTCGAAATGCATACCCCTTAATTCTTTTTAAACTACCTTGACCTACTTAAAAACAAAATTTTATCTTCCTATGTCCATATTAACCCGTGCCGACAAGGCTGTGAAGATTTTGAAAATCGCTGCCTTTAACACTTTTCGCCATTGAACTACATAAAATGAAATATTTATATCTTTTTTAAATAATAATAAAAACTTACGTAAGAAAATAGGTATTTATTAATTAAGTGTACATAAAATTACACATTAGCAAGGATATTTTCTTTTAACACGTTAAACGCCAATAGAAAAAAACTTTTTTGCTGTAATTTGTTTATTATGATAATATATGTATAGAAAATTAGTTTTATTAAATTCTGCCCATGGGTTACATAGTTACAGCCAAATATATAACTGAGGTCACCGGTGCACCCCATGGCGCACAAATACAGAAAATACATTTTCCGTTACCCTGCGCCGTGCCGAGCTCCATCAAGCCGGAACCCGCTTAAGAAAAAACTTGATTTTTCTAAATTTACTTTTATCTACAAACGATGCTCATAAATGTAGTATACTTTATTTTTTTGTAGTATCATTAATTGCGCCGAAAAAATAATTAATACCGCGCAAAGCAGGAAATATTACAAATAATTCGATAAAAAACTTCGAAACAGGTGCTAAATTGATTGTAGTTTATTGTAGTGACCAAAAAAAATTTTTTTTACTCCACTTTATTTAAGGACTACGGGATAAATTCTAAAATAACAGAGTTATGAAAAAAAAAAAAAAAATTAACTCAGAAACTATAAAGGATGTGGATGCTTGTAGCAGTATTTGTATGCTTGTGAAGTCTGTTAAACGCTTCTTATAAGAGTTTTATAGTTATATATTATATATAGTTATAGTTGTAAGAGTTTTATTTTCTTCAAAATGGTGTTCTTGGTTCAAGATTCGTGATCTTAAGTCAAGTTAAATTTTTTATCAGTGTATATATATATATAATCTGAAGCATCAACTTCTACAGTTGATGAGCTTGAAAATGTATCACTTTATCTAACAATTCATCTCTGTGCAGTTACAGCATACGAATACTGCTACAAGCATCCACATCCTTTATAGTTTCTGAGTTAATTTTTTTTTTTTTTTTCATAACTCTGTTATTTTAGAATTTATCCCGTAGTCCTTAAATAAAGTGGAGTAAAAAAAATTTTTTTTGGTCACTACAATAAACTACAATCAATTTAGCACCTGTTTCGAAGTTTTTTATCGAATTATTTGTAATATTTCCTGCTTTGCGCGGTATTCATTAGTTTTTCGGCGCAATTAATGATACTACAAAAAAATAAAGTATACTACATTTATGAGCATCGTTTATAGTTTTTGAGTCGGTGTCTTTTTTTTGCATAGTTCCGTTATTTTAGCATTTATTCCGTAGTTTTTAATAAAGTGGGGTAAAAAAATATTTTTTTTGTCACTACAATAAACTACAAACAATTATTTAGCACCCGTTTCAAAGTTTTTTATTGAATTATTTGTAATATTTCCTGCTTTGCGCGGTATTAATTATTTTTTCGGCGCAATTAATGATACTACAAAAAAATTAAGTTTACTACATTTACTAGCATCGTTTGTAGATAAAAGTAAATTTAGAAAAATCCAGTTTTTTCTAAAGCGGGTTCCGGCTTGATGGAGCTGCCGTGCCGCCCACCCCGCCGGCCACCCGCTATTCACTTCGACAGTGTTAGTGCGCTCGCGCTTGCGACGATTGCCTCTGCTTTGCTCTTTCTATTAGTTTCCTACTAAATTTGTTTCCGCTACATAACGAACTTAACTTAGGTTGCGTTAATAATGTACGAGATCCTTAGGTATTGACTTAGCTATGGAGGAATTAGACACAGAATGAATTGCAACAAATCAACGCGTTAGCATATTATTTTACAACAAACCCTTTGAGAAACAATGATTGCCACTCAGAATCAGATAGCGAACAGATGCTAATACCGAAAATAAAAAGACGTTAGGTTATACTTACTTGCAACTGACAACTGGTATACAAGCTTAGAACTACGAGTAGGTTATTGGAGAAACAAACCCATTTAATTGGCACTTTGCGAAAAAACAAGAGGGTTAGGCTGTTCTAGAATTCAGAACTGTAGAAAGGTAAAATAATGGCTGTGGAGAATGAAGATGGAGTAACGGTGTTAAAATGGAAGGATAAGAGGGACGTGCTTTTGCTTTCGACAAATTTGCTGTGGTAGAGTAATAAGGCAAACAGATTCGGAAGCCGAAGATCATATTGGATCATAATAAATCCGAAGGGTCTGTAGATATGAGTGACCAAATAGGTGCCTATTCTTCGGCATTGCAGAGAACCGTAAAATGGGCGGTTTAAAAAAATCGTAATCATCGTAAAATGACCACAAAACGGTTTGGGCTTAGGTTGACATAATTGTGAACCCTGTATGCATGTTTTGTTATTGTTTTTCTTTCTGACATCTTTTCTCATCAACTTTTACTGTATTATTTGACAAAATTAAGGCTAAATATTAATATTTCTAAGGGTTGGGTTGTTGTAAGGCGTGCACTTGTGCATTTTCCGAACTTTTTTACACTTTGCAATTTCCTAGTTTTACTAAAGATAAATTTTATTTTTCAGTAATATTGGTACACAACACAACACACCATACTTTCTGCTAATTTTTGTTTAAAAAATAAAGACTGAATTGAGTTAAATATCCAACATTTTTGAACGAAGTTTTATTTTTGCTTCTTTTTTAAAATCTTTCGATTTTTTCAATGTACTATCTAGGTACATTTGTCCCAATGCGAAGTATTGTTCTACGGCACCGTGCCGGTCACATAGTACTTTAAAATCAACAGTGGGTATGGCAGACGACGAGAAAAAACGGTTTGAATATGTATTTAACTTGAGGTCACCGGTGACCCCCATGGCGTTCAACGTGTTAAGGTTGTCTTTTTTACAGTCTGGATAAACGATAAAATAAATTTCATCTCTTGACAGGCACAAAATCACTTAATGGTTAAAATAGAAAAGTTTAACACGTATGATAAATGATAAATTAATATTTATTTTTGTAAAGTAGGCTTACCGTAAGCTCCTTTTCTATATATTTTTTTATAAATTAATGATTAATAGCAAACTCTAACATATCCCTGTTACCATATAAATAATCAAACATAGGTATCTTCTTTGGATGGAATGTATCTCTTCCCACAATCATACAAACTCTCTCTTTGTAAGTTCTCTACGATACTTCTCTTGGTTTCTTTATTAAAGAGTAATAAAATAGTAATTTCTTCTGACAAGTACCAAAGATATCGACTAAACTTTCTCAGGCCGGCTTTGAAGATCTCGTTGTTAATAGTTTTATATTCCCTAAGCCTTTTAGCTTTATATTCCTTAGTTTTAGTTTTATATTCCTTAAGCCTTTTAGCTTTATATTCCTTAGTTTTAGTTTTATATTCCTAAGCCTTTTAGCTTTATATTCTTTAGTTTTAGTTTTATATTCCTAAGCCTTTTAGCTTTATATTCCTTAGTTTTAGTTTTATATTCCTAAGCCTTTTAGCTTTATATTCCTTAGTTTTAGTTTCATATTCCTAAGCCTTTTAGCTTTATATTCCTTAGATTTAGTTTTATATTCCTTAAGCCTTTTTCCCTAGATTTTGTTCCAAAAGCTCCTTTTCATCACAGCACATTATTTGTACTTGTCTTCGAGGTTCCAGTCATAAAGAACGTTTAACACAGAAAACTGTGTTAAACCAGCTAAAAAGCTGGTTCTTGACCAGATTGAGCACAGCCAAGAGTTGTTCCTTTTCTCCAAATGACCAAAGGATTGGCAGGCGTTCATCTTTAGAACTTCTTACGTCTAGGTTAGACGGTAGCTTTGCTCCAGTTATTTAATAGATCACGTCATCAACTTAATAAATAAAATAAAATACTTTCTTTATTGCTCCTTTAAGATTATTAATTAATTAATAATACGTATTAATCATGAGATGAGATTAGCTGAGGGTAGTCGCAACGTTTATATCGAGTCCTCAAAAAATAATCAATTTAAAATAGTGAATCGTAAAAATATACTATAACAAGTAATAATTAGACAATATCAGTGGACTATCTATCTCTGGAAAAGATAGTTGCTTTGTGGATAGCGGAATAAATACAAAAAATCGCCTTTTCAAAAGTGTGTTGGTGACTAGAAAATGTGAACTATAAAATATATTGAATTTGGAATGCAGATTGGCAGATTTCCGACGTGGTTGTTTTGTATATCTACGACCGAGTTGCTTAAAGAAATTATCGCATAAAGTCGAGGTAAATACGTGCAAATTACTATAAAGAGCATTAATTGCAGTGACATTTGTACTGTCACACTATTGAAGGAGCATTTATTGCTGTGCAATTTCGGAATTCTTTATATTTCCTATATTAAATAAAATCATATAAAATAATAATCTTTACATTAAACTGGAAGAAAGCGTACCATAAGAAAATAAGTCAAACATTAATGGTTAGTACATTCACTCGTCACAAGAGGGCAGTTTCACCAGGAATATAAAATATCATATCAAGCATTCAAGTAAATTAAGTCCTTTGAAACGAATACTCAAAATTGAATCCCAATTAAAAATTCTCTTAGAAAAAATGGAGGAAATGAAAAAATCTTTCAAAGAACAAAATGAAGAACTGGCTGAAAAATTCACGAAAAGCCTTTTAAACACTATAGACGAGAAACTTAGTCCTCTTATAGCCGAGAACCAGAAACTAAAAGAAGAAGTAAAAATCTTTCAAACGCGCGTGCAAAACTTAGAAAGAGAATCAAGAAAGAACAATGTAATACTCTACATGGCATTGCAGAAACGGAAAATAACACAGCTGAACTCTGGAAAAACGCAAAAGATGTATTAAACGAAATAGCGAAAATAAAAAAATAACGAAAGAAGAGAAGAAAGGGGTGCGCCAGTGGGATCATTGGGAGATTAGTAATCTAAGAAGACTTGGCAAGAAAATTGGAAACAAAATAAGACCAATCCTGGTTACTCTTTCTTTAACATGGCGTAAATACGAACTCTTAAAAAATAATAAAAACTTCCCTCCAAACATATATGCAACGGAAGACTATCCTAAAGATGTCATCTTAAAAAGAAAGTGTCTAAAGCAAAAGAAAGAACAGGAAGAGAAAAATGGAAAAATCGACTTTATAAGGTATGATAAGCTGATAGTAAAGGAGAAAGGATCGACATACTCTAAAAGGAAACGCTCACAATCCAAATCACCATCTGAAAATAAATAGCAACACAAGAATGACATAACGGCTCCCAAGAAAGTAAACAAAACATATAATATATTTCGCTTCAGAGCAAATTCAACGTCAGGACTTGGAGAACATACCAACTAAAAAAGATAATAAAACACAGCATACCGAAAAACCAAGAAAATACACAAATAAAAATTACCACCCTAACAAAATACTCCCCAATCCGGCTGGTCCCCGTGGGGAAAGCGACCACCACCCTCCATTACATCAGAAAAATGAAGAAGAGGACAACAATAAAAGTAAACACTAAGCTACTTCACTAAGAAAAATCGATTGGGACGTTATAGGGTTAGCCGAAATAAAAAGGATGGGTTGTAGTATTGAAGAATATGAAGATTATATCTTCTGCTACATTGGGGAAACGTTAGGACTTCATGGAGTAGGATTTTTGATAAAAAAGTATTTCAAAAATAATATTGTAAACTTTACGGGGATTTCAGAAAGAGTGGCTTTCATAAAATTAAAATTTAAAAACTTGTCAATAACACTTATTCAAGTGTATGCTCCCACAGAAAGTGCAGCCGAAGAAGAAATCCATAAGTTTTACGAAGATCTTAGGAGAGCCCATGAGTCAGCTGACAAAAACGTAGTCGTAATCTGAGACTTCAATGCCAAAATAGGGATGCCGGGTCCTTACGAAAGAGAAATAATGGGCAAATATGGTTATGGTACAAGAAATCAAAGGGGTGAACGTCTTATACAATATGCCAATGAGTATAAGCTATCAGTGATAAACACATTCTTCAAGAAAAAACAATCACACAAATGGACATGGATATCTCCTGACCAAAGAACAAAAAACGAAATTGATTTCATACTGAGCAATAATCCAAAATCTATAACCAATATGGAAATATTTAGAAATATTAACTTCCCATCAGACCACAGAATGCTGAGATGTTGCCTGACCCTAACATCTCCAAAGATGAGTCGAAGATCATTTAAAAAAACAGTAAGCTCAGTTACATACAAAAACTTAACGATAACATAGAAGAAATAATTTCAACTAGTCTAAAATTAGGAAATAAAACAAACAACAAAAGCAAACAAAAAATACTTAAAAAAGAAACATTAGAACTAATTTCAAAGCGCCGAGAACTAACTTCTATAAAAAATAAAACTGTAGTTACAAAAGCTCAAATAAAAAACATCTGGAAACAAACCAACAAAGCTATCAGAGAAGACTACGCCACGTACAGAAAAACAATAATCGAGGAAAACCTAGCAACGTCCAGAAGCGCAAAGCGAGCATACAAAGAATTAAATACACACAAAACATGGATTCAGAGCCTAAGAAACAGTCAGAAGAAAGCCATAAATAGGGAAGACATCCTAGAGCTTGCAACCAATTTTTACCAAGAACTTTATAAAAAACAACCAGAGATCACAAAAATAGAAGAAGACAACGTATATCTGAGAACGACTCATCAGGAACATATAGATATGGATACAACGATCATGCCTATAAGTAAAGTCGAAATATTGCATCACATAAAAACCCTAAAGTCAGGAAAAAGCCCGGGGCCAGATAACATAACCAACGAGGCCCTGAAGTTTGGAGCACCTATCCTAGTTACATATCTGACAATACTTTTTAATATGGTAATTGAACAAGAAGAAGTTCCAAAACAATGGCGCCAATCAAATATAGTATTTCTGTACAAAAAAGGCAACCCATTAGACATTGCGAACTACAGGCCAATCAGCTTGGTATCCGTAAATTGTTTTCATCAATAATACTAAGCAGAATATCAACAAAAATTTACAATAACCAACCAGTAGAGCAAGCAGGCTTCCGCCCAGGATATTCTACTATCGACCACATCCACACTATCGAACAAATCATCGAAAAATATACTGAATTTAACAAACCTCTCTACATAGCATTTGTAGACTATTCGAAAGCGTTCGACAGTATAACACATACATCCATATGTAAAGCGCTTAAAAATAATAAAGTAAATGAAAAATATATAAATATATTACAGAACATATACAGCAATAGTGTTGGTAGAATAAAGCTAGAAAGCAAAGGCCGAGAAATTCGAATTGAAAGAGGTGTAAGACAGGGCGACCCACTTTCCCCAAAATTATTTATAGCAGTCCTCGAAGATGTATTCAAAGGTATAGAATGGAATAATAACGGCCTCTGCATACGAAACAAACATCTTACTCACCTTAGATTCGCAGATGACATAGCCGTCTTCAGTGACACCGCTACAAAATTTGAAAAAATGCTTCAAACATTTAGACAGGGAAAGTCAAAAAGTCGGGCTTTACATGAATACCACAAAAACAAGAATCTTATCCAATAGCGTGTGCCAGCCAATCAGAGTCGACATTAAAGCTATAGAATATGTTAACAACTATGTATATTTAGGAAAACAAGTATCTTTTGATAAGAACAGCCCTGCGATTCTGTAACTCACTTCACGAACTCACACAGCGGTTTTCGCATCGGCCGCGGCGGTCGCTCTCAAATCAGTCGTGAAGCAGTCATTTTATGATTTGGCATTCTGAAAAGGTGGGAGCTTGTACTTTATTGTTTATCAGAATGCCAAATCATAAAATGACTGCTTCACGACTGATTTGAGAGAGACCGCCGATGCGAAAACCGCTGTGTGAGTTCGTGAAGTGAGTTACAGAATCGCAGGGCTGCAGTGAAAACGAAGTAGATAGAAGAATAAACGTGACTTGGAAGAAATACTGGACCCACAAGGAAATTCTGAAAGGAAACTACAGTCTACAACACAAGAAGATAATGATGGATTCAAATATTTTACCTTGTCTTACATACGCAAGTCAAACGTGGGTTTTCAGCAAGAAAACAACTAGAAAAATCCTGTCTTGCCAGCATGCAATGGAAAGAAGCATCCTAAAGTTAAGGAGAATAAACAAAATAAAAAATGTTGACATCCGTAAAAAAACCAAACTTACAGATGCACTTGAACAAGCTCTAAGGCTAAAATGGAAATGGGCAGGTCATATTGCTAGAGCGCGGGATAAAAGATGGACACTAGAAATAACGAAATGGACTGGACCTACTGGAAAGAGATGTATAGGACGACAAAGGAAATGATGGACAGATGACATTGTAGAACTAGCCGGGGAAAACTGGATGAATGTCGCTCAAGACAAAGAGAATGGAAAAATATGGAGGAGGCTTTTACCCTAAAAGGGGCCATACAAAAACTAGACCACTAAAAAATTAATCTAACTTAAATTTTGTTTAAAACTCATACTAACTTAACTAATACTAATTTCTAAGGAATGTAAACTAACCAATTGTTGTATGGATTAATAAAGCTTAAATAAATAAATAAATTAATCATGAGACTAACTTAGAACTGAATTAAAAATACGGCGAGTACGCGCCGCTTTTTCGCGTTACGCGTAACTTCTATGAACATGATTCGATGTAACTCGGCACGGGTTACTGTTCTCCAAATAAGGTAAAAATTTATTCCCGAGTGTTTTCGATACAAACGAACAAAACTAAGACCCATGCGTTAATAAATATAAACTTTGACACCCTACTGTACACGCACGGTACTGTTCCGAAAAGCTGGAAGATCGCTTCGATACATCCGATCCCTAAAAAAGGCGATCGCTCTGATCCGTCCAACTATCGCCCAATAGCTATAACCTCCTTGTTCTTCAAAATAATAGAAACCATTGTTAATTGCCAGCTCTTGAGGTATCTAGAGGGCCACCAGCTGATTAGCGATTATCAGTACGGCTTTCGTCGTGGTCGTTCGGCTGGTGACCTTCTTGTATACCTTACACATAGATGGGCAGAGGCAATTGAGTCCAAGGGAGAGGCGCTAGCGGTTAGTTTGGACATAGCGAAAGCCTTCGATCGGGTGTGGCACAGAGCACAGCTCTCGAAGCTTCCAGCTTATGGGCTCCCCGAGAAATTATGCAACTGGATTTCCAGCTTTCTCACTGATCGGAGCATCAAGATTGTCATCGACGGAGCATGCTCCGACCTTTAACCCGTGAATGCTGGTATCCCATAAGGCTGTGTTCTATCCCGGACCCTGTTTATTCTGCGTATCAATGATATGTTGCAGCTTAGCAACATTCATCGCTACGCGGTTGACAGCACTGGGGATACTTTTTACACTGGCCGAGCAGGTATTTCTCGGGCTGTTGTCGATGAGTACCGGATCAAACTTGTATCTGAAGTCGTAACTCTTCTAAGTGGAATCTTGGCCTGGGGTAGACTAAATCTAGTCCAATTTAACCCCAAGTATGCGCAGTTTTCGTTAAAATACTCCCTTTGTCGCTACTCCCCTCTATGAAGACACTCTCCTTAAAGCCTCAGCTAGCATCGGAATACTGGGCGTTGACATATCGAATAACGTTCAGTTTCGCTGTCATCTGGAAGGAAAGGCTATATTAGCCTCCAAAAAGCTTGGTGTGCTCAGCAAGGCCGCTTCCAAGTCTATAAAGCGCAAATTCGGCCCCACATGGAATCGTCGACGACCAGTCACTTTCCGTGCGGCTTGATCCTTGGCGTTGCGTAGAGATGTGGGGTCTCTCGGCATCTTCTACCGCATTTACCATGGAGAGTGTTCAGAGGATTTGTTCGGTCTAATACCTGCAGCTGAGTTTCATAATCGGACGTCTAGGCAAAGTACAAAATACCATCAGTATCACCTCAACGTCCGTCGTTCCACAACTGAGCGTTTTCTAAGGCAGTTTTTGCCGCGTCCTTCAAGAAAAGAGCGTACCAATTCTTGAAAGGCTGGCAACGCATTTGCGAGCCTTCTGGCAGTGTGAGTGTCCATGGGCGGTGGTATCACTTACCATCAGATGAGCCTCCTGCCCGTTTGCCTCCTATTACATGAAAAAAAACTTTTTAGGTCTGCGTCAAGGACGGAATGATACGCGAAAGAGAGGGATGATCGGAACCGTCTCGAAATTCAATTTTGAGTAATTCTAAAAGATTATCATCGAAGAGATAGAATACGAATAGTGAAGACAAGTGATAAAGTAGTGTGTGAGGTGCGCGTAAGTGAGGTAAAATTATAATTAAATGATTATTTTAATTAGATAACCGTTATAGTTTTAAACTCATTGCGGTTAAATAATTTAAAATTTTGGTATTTGACTAAATAAAAAACGTAGAATATTTTCAGCAACGTAATTTATAGAATGTTATAAATCATATGCTTAAGGTGATTTTGTATTTTGGTCTATCCACGACTTGTACTTGTAAGTGTTAGTGTACACGTCAGGGAAATTTCTAGCGCAGGGCCAATTGAAGGACACAATGCCGGCCGACATGCCGTTACACACTAAGCTGCCGCCAGAATCACCCTGAAAATTTTCAAAATTACAAATTTTATACAATATACGCGGCTCTTTAAATGAACTACTCAAATCGTGATACACTTGAAATATTTACTTACTTGGCATCCTCCTTCTCCACGTTTGGTAAGAGTACATACCTGACTGGAACTTATAGTGATATTTGAGCGTATTTTTTTAAAATAGACATTACACTGCTTGCGGGCTAAAGTTTTTACATACAGATACTGTAATTTGTCAGGTTGTGGCTTTTTATAATCCTACAAATATTTTTTTTAAATTCAATTCTGGTTTAAAATAATAAGTCGATCGGAATAAATTCATTATGTAATATCAGCGGTCAATATTCAAAATGTGACTCTGTTCATTTTTTGAAGTTATACTTCTTTAGGCGCGTTATGAAAAATTTATGAGAGTGAAATTTTACGATGCGCGCGCACCGTGACACAAAATTAACAGAATCAAGTTAGTGGCGCATGTTGGCACGCACGCCGCCTCTGTTCACTGTGTATGTTTATAATATTTATCCACATCCTTTGAGTTTCTACATTTAAAACACGTGTTTTCATTTTGTTTTCATTATACAAGTGCGAATTTTATATGTGCGTCTGAATATATAATCAGAAGTGATTTAAATTGGATATTTAAATCAATACTAATTAATATTAGAAAATATTTGTGAAAAAACTGTGCTCATCAACCTTCCTAAGTGCTTCAATACAATTGAGGTTAACTATCCGTATGTATGCCAAAGAAGTATAACTTCTTATGCGCGTACATAAGTACACGCACCCTTTTTTTTACGTACCAGTTTGCCCCAGCCGCTTAGGATACACGACAATCCAGCCGTGACATCCTTTTGAGGTAATGGTAATGGCTTAACGTTTTTATTGAATTTGATGGCCTTTTTGGTACTTATGACAGCAATATCGTTACTGAATTGAACCGTCTTGTTATAGTCTTTGTGATAAATGATTTTGCTTATTTCATACGATGTACCACCTACGATATTCGATAATGCACCTACTACTGCTATAAAGTACTTTGGTTTAAGACTGAAAAAAATAATGTTAAAAAAATGTTAGGTTGTTACATAAAGGCATAACGTAAGACATTAGAAATAACTATAAGATATGTTATTACTTGTTGACACAATGGGCAGCTGTCAGTATCCATCTGTCGGAAATGATAGCACCGCCGCAAAATGTCCCTTTTATAGTTTTCAGAGCGACTTGGTGTGGCACAAGCCCTTCGGGTGCGTCTTTGCCTCCCACCACTCGGGTCTCGGGCTCTTGCCCTCCTGTCTTAGAGGCGAGACCTTCACCATCGCCTACAATAAACGGTTCCGTATTTAATTTGTATATAAACAAAAAGAGTTGTAAATAAGAACAATTTAAAAAGAAAACTTACCTTGTACGCTCCATGCTACTAGCAGTAGAATAAAGGACACCTCCGAGACGCCCATCGTCACGGATAATTTCGTAGTCAATACAAAATATAAAACTTTTCCTCTTTATATAGTAAATATTACCTATTTTTCGAAATAGATTACAAATATCTCCGAAAAGCACCAAAAAAAAATGAGTTACTAATTACTTTTATAATTTCCTGTGAAGATTATAATTAACTGTCACGAAGTTATTAGCATAAATAATTTGTAGAATTGGCTTTTAATTAAACGTATATGTGGTAATTATTATCTCACTATCGGGATTGTTTTTGCCTTTTTGTGCAAGTTATCCCTGTTGCGCATGCACTTCAAAAGACCGGGGGTAATCCAGGGCTTAATAATCATTTTTCTTTTCGAGGGACTAATCTGCCTCGAGTTCGACTTAATGGCTTCAGTAAAGGTTGCCGTTTACGAGCGGCCCATGTGGCTTTCGCGCCACGGGCTCGATACTCGACGTCGCGCCGAGCCAAATTCATGCCATTCACGAACACGCCAGCGAGCCGTTCTATTTGATCATTTTGAGTGTAGGCGTAGGCGCGATTTATCTAGTTTAAAAAAAAATAAGTGGTGTAAGGATTGGTTGCTGAAAAGATCTCACTCACATAAATTTAATGAAGGAGTTGACTTTTTTTTTCTAAACTTATAAATAAATTGAATTACAAAGTCTCGGTTTGAACTCATTGCGAAAACGATTAATATTATCAATGCGACATGTACTTCTCGTCCAAGGGCTAAACGCAAACTAAAATCAAAATGGCGTCTTTGGCTCGCGAGTAACACCATTCACGAATGAGCAAGCCGTATGGCACGACGCGGACGGCTCAGACCGACCAGACTGTTGGTTTTCCGCATTCACAAGCGCGCCGCCTGCCTATGCGCACCGCACCAATTAACTCGGTAATGACAATGTTTTCACATTCATGGACGAATTTTGGATCGACAGCGTGCTAAATGAATCGATGGATCGCTCGTGAATGGCTACCTTAATAGATGCCGTCAAAAAGCTCGCAGCAAAATTTACATCACACGAATTCAAGAGAGGACTTAGATCCATATTATAAAGGCTAAATGCGAGGCCCTCGTGGTCTATTTAAGTTAACGGCCTATTCAGTATTCGCGATACAACCATAGTTTAATTTAGACTTAAGAAATAGTAAAACGGTTTTATGATCAGTCAGTGATGTTTGGGCAACAAATGTGTGTGCTTGGACCTTATCTACTCGCGTTGCAAAAGTGTGGCTGAGCAAACCGTGATAGGCTGCTAGGTTTAAATAGTCTCTGACATCATATTTTACTATTTCTCTATTAATTATAACATATATATATATATAATTATTTTATATCTCGTGTATCTTGTCAGTAAGATATTTAGTGATGATATGAAATTCGATTTATTGCTATATGACGGTATATGCCAATGATTATTATATTTGAGTCAATTTTAGCTACCACGCAATTAGCATCCATGAACACTGGTTCCTATATATGGGTAGGGATATAGTCCTTAACGTACATTACCACGCAATCGTTTTGTAGTAAGTTTGATGTAGTATGGAAACAGTTATAGCCGTGTAGTGTCGGTAAGTTAATGTTGTCCCTTATCCGACATTCTGTCAGTATAATGACATCCCAAGTTGTGCGTGACCTAACTATCAAGTATCAAAGTTTGCAAACCTGCAAAGTTTGCTGATATACCAGGAATATTCTGATTTAAGACGATTTTGTAAAATGATTTGGGTTATGAATTAAACTATGAACGTGCTCAATAGCACATTCGGCACAGTCAGAATTAGAAAAATACTGGTTTGTAATTGTAAACTATCAAATTTTAAATAAAGTTTTTAGGGCGCGGTGCCATGTCGTTTCAACTTAATTAGTGGGGTCAGTTTAATAAGTCGACTGGTTATCATGGAAATTATATATAAGTATAGGGCGTGTATGGATTTGGGTAAATGTAAACGATATGTGGGTTGAAAAGGGGTGTGACAGGTGATATATTGTATGTAAGATGGGTATGTATGATGATGTATGTATGTATGATGGTAGAAAATATCTTCTGACAAATCTATGTATTTGTGTCACAGGTTAGATTAGATGGGGTATCGAACCCATAAAGCATGGAAAGCATGTCGAAATGATAATATCAAATGTATGTGGGTATCTGACTTGGAGATGCAGAGATAATTGCTTCAACGATTGAGGTATCCCTATGGGTTTCCTTTTCTAGAATTGAGTTCTTGACATGCAGCACGATATGTTGAGAATATTCTACTTTTAACATTCCGTAGTGAGTCAAATGACGTTGGCCCACGCACATTTATTTTTTAGTGTTTGTTAGGAAATGTCGTGTTATGTAACCTAACATATTTCCTAAATTTATCTTAAACTAGTGTTATATAGCTTTTCTTCATACGTTTCATATAATTTTTACCTTTTACTGTGTAACTCCTCATTTGCCGAGTAACAAAAACTTGTCATCTCAGAGACCAATAAAGAGTCTTTTAAGTAAATACTTTTTCTTGAATTCATCAATAAATGATGTACTGTCCCCTAATTATTGGATAAGTTGTCACGCAGAAATGGCATCCTATACACGAATGCTTCCCTAAATCTGATCTGGTCAGATTTATTTAAACAATTGTTCATCGGATTATCATAATTTTCTACTTTTACATGTTTTTTGTTGCCTTTATTGTAATTCAAATAATTGACCAGTGTGATCAGATTTAAATCTAATAAAAAAACTAACATTGAAAGGGGCGCCCACATATATATTATCTATACAAGTACTGCAGTACAACCAGTACTGCATACTGTTATTCTTGTGGGTGAATGAAATTGATTTATTAAGTTGTATGAACGAAAAAGACTGAGTATGCGTATACTTGAATCAGAATGACAAAGTAAAACGACATTGAAGTCTCCACATACAATTAGCCCTTTATTACACTTAACTAATTTACACTTATCTCCTCTAATACTTTTTCAACATAACACTAGTGTGATAAACTTTAAAAAATAAAATTTAAATAAAATAATGATTTTAAAAAAAGTCCAATACTACATTTAGATAGTGAAAAGAGTCTAATTTTCAAATTATTAATGCAGTTTTATCATAACTAAAAATTGGTGTTAAACTTAAAAAATAAAATTATTATTATTATAATTATGTTAAGTCTCATAAAATTACTTCACTTTCACTTCTACCACGTATGAATTGCACACATGTTTTTTTTTAAATAACATTAACGAGCCACCATGAATTGCATTTTCTCTGCAAACACACTACTAACCCTGTGGTTACAGAATTTTAACCAAACTCCACAATTTTTGATTATTCAAGGATAGTTTAATTAATAAAGTAATAAAGTTAGTTAAATACTTACTTTATTATTGCAAGGGTGTTGCTCTGTTGTCTTATCATCTAATATAAACAAATATTATTTGGAATTTCTCCCAAAGTCTTATAATCTAATGCTTGCTCAATAGAAGCAAGGGGTCTAGCCAAATTCTTGGCTGGCATCTCTATACAAATATATTATGATAGCGAAACAGCTATCTGTCTTTTTTAAGAAAGCAGGTAGGTAAGGGCTACATAACTCAGGTTACACATCGGATTCTGTTTGTGTATTACTAAAAAAATATGTTAAGTACACAGTATACGATAAATCAGTGAAAGAACATGGAGAGCATCCTATCTATATATATCTATATCTATACCGCAGATCAATTGAATTTGAACATAAAAAAATGCTTCGTCCGTCTGATTTTATAAGCAAGTTATACCATCAAAAGAGGGTCGGGACATAACAAAACTACTAGAAATTCAAACAAAGAGAGAGAGAGAGAGAGTGAAATTTCAGCGACAGAATATTTTAGTGGTGATCAAGTAGCTCCGTAAAATCGACTATTTAAAAAAGTTAAAATCAGTATCGAGCCAAAACAAATTGTATACTATTGCTGTGTAGGTGTTTTCGAAATAAAATTTGATACTTTGAAACAAACAATAATATTATACAAATACCCAAATGGAACAAATGATTTATTATTAATCGAAGGGTAGTAGAAATTCAATAATTTTAAAATGTCTGCTCTTTTGTGTTTTTCTCAATCCAGTAGCTTAGTTTTTATTCACAACGTTTACATAAGCAACACAAGCAAGAAATTTTGAACTTTTGGTGCTCTGAAATTATTACATAAGTATACAATTTTAGTATATTTATAAAAATACTAATATATTACAAAAAATATGAAACAAGCAACGACATTCATGATAATTTTCCTTTTCCCATTTTATGTCTGCAAGACAAGGCATGATCAAAAATGCATCAAATTGCTTCTGAGATAAAAATTATAATTTTATTGCTACATATAAAAAGGTTTACCTATTTCAATTATTTATCAGATACTAGGTTTATTTTTATAGCACCAAAAATTCAACATTTCGTCAATACCAAGTAATTTCTTGGGTATTCGAAAAAAAGCGAATGTACAATCAATTGGCTATTTCGTGCCTACATTTTCTTCGCCATCTTCTGTAACTACAATAGATATTATTTTTGATTATAAAATGCGTGGCATATCTACGTGTTATGAAATATGCAAATTCTTAATTAGAAAACGCCGAATTGATAGTTTCAATGTCAAATAACAATAAAGTGGATAGAATATCTTTAAGTATTTTTTATGTTAATTGCTTAGTAACTATTAGTTTAGATAAGGTTTTCGTTTTCTATTATCAGATAAAATTTAATTAAACATTGTATTGGAGTTATTGTTCTATGTCTAAAAAAAAAATACGTGGTCTATATAAAGAGAAAGTGCTTTATATGAACATGACGTATATTCACTAACAAACTGTCAATGATGATGGGCGTCTCAAAGATATCCTTTATTGTACTGTTAGTCGCATGGAGCGTACAAGTTTTTTTATAAATTCTTATTTATCGATCTTATTTATTTATTTAAAAATTAAGTAAATAAGTGGGTACTGCAGTGGGTAGTGCAGGTAGCGCGTGTCAACACAAGTTCCGTATTTCTATTTCATTTAAAAATATTATTTGTGGAAAATAAAGTTCAAATATGTGTTTAAAAGTCATATATTAACACAAAGTACCGAGGTGTTGGTGCATAGCGCCTGAATACTATTGAGTAGCAACTACTACAAATGTCTTAACTGCTACAAACAGAACAAGGGCGTGCTTTAGTTTGTAGTATTACTAATTCATTCCGATTACACCTTGTTTCGTTGCAAGGAAACACCTTGTTTAATTTATAATCCTTTTTTCAAAGAAAATATATTAGTTTTAACTTTCATACTATCCTGCAGTAACATTGGTCCTTTGAGCACGGATAATAATTGAAATAAATAATTAATTAATTACTTCAATCAAGGTCAGTGGAGGTTATCGAGAAGGAAAAAAGGATTTGTACAGGAGTGTGTCGTGAGTCGGTATAGTTTTTTCTTATGTTATTTAAATGATTTAAAAACCTGATTTAATTATTGTTATGTATAAAAGTGATTTGTGTTAATTATTATATACGTAGTTGGATATTATTATTTTTAATAAAATTGTAGGTGTTACGTACTATTTTACATACCACGTTTTGAATACTGCTACCTACTACTTATGTTCAAAATATATATTTCTTTTAGTGTTTTTGAAGTAGATAATTTAATTCTGTTTTATATTGGTTGATTGTGTGTGTAAGTTTTTTTTTTAATTATATACCTTAGAATATTGACGATAGTTCCAGGATTTAACTGCTGGCTCTGCAAACATGTCTGAAAAAACCGAAGTAGCTGAACTTATTAAAAAGCGCAGCAGCTATAAGGGTCAAGTTACCATTTTCAACGGGTTTTTATCTTCATTTGAATCGCCATCACCTCCCGATGAAAGGGATTATGAGGAGTTGGAGTTGCGCATTAAGAGGTTTGATGCATTGTATAATAAGTTCGATGAGGTGCAAACACGATTGGAATGTTTACAGGATGATGAGAGTCAGGTGTTTGGGGAGCGTGAGGAATTTGAAAATAGATATTATAAGGCATTAAGTAATGCTCAGAAAATTCTTTCAAATTATAAAAAATCTCACATTCCTCTTCCATCTGATGGCGAAGGTAGTGTCATACATAGTGTTAAACTGAATCCTGTCAAATTGCCCACGATCCAAATACCGAAATTTAACGGTTTATTTAACGAGTGGATCGGTTTTAGGGATACGTTTATGAGCCTAATTCACACCAACAACGACCTAGACGATATTAACAAATTCCATTATTTGAAGTCGTCTCTAGAGGGCAGCGCTGATTTGGTAGTATCTTCCGTTGAGCTCTCAGGAAAGAATTATAGCGTAGCTTGGACATTACTGTGTGACAGATTCGATAATAAAAACTTATTAATTCAACATCATGTTGCTGCACTATTTAAAATTGAAACTGTCACACGGGAGACAGCATGTAATTTAAAGGGTATCGTTGACCAATTAAATAAAAATCTAAGGGCCTTAGATACATTGGGCGAATCCACTAAACATTGGGATACTTTATTAGTTTACCTAATAAGTCAAAAGTTAGACACAAAATCATTCCGAGAATGGGAGGAATATAAAGGCCGACACACGTATTGAACTTTTACACTTATTAGATTTCTTACGTGTTCGCATTACTTTATTAGATTCAGTTGAACACAACACAAATTCAAAAATTAAACCCAGTCACAAAATTATGACGTTACAGACTAATAATATTAACATTAAAGAGATTTGTCCTAAATGTGATGGCGAGCATAAACTGAATATGTGTTCTCAGTTTTTAGCCTTAAATAACGAAGAGCGTCTTCAATTATTGCCAACATTTAAGGTTTGTTTTAATTGTTTCTCTAAATCTCATTTCTCAAATAATTGCATAAAATCAGGTTGCAAAATATGTAAGAAAAAACATTGAGTTTTAGTTCACGTTGCAGATAAGCAGAAGCTGTTAGTGCGTGGTGAGGGTATTGGTTCTAATGCTACTCCCGCCATCAGTAATCCGAATAACTTGACATTATCAACCAGCGTTTCTTCTGCCGGTCAAGACAATAATTGTCGCCGCGGAAATTTGGTTTTATTATCCACTGCGCTAGTCAAGTTATACGATTCAAACAATCGCGAACACGTTGTTCGTGTTGTATTAGATTCTGGTAGCACATCTAGCCTTTTATCGTACAGGATCTTTCAACAGTTAAATCTGTCGTATAATAAAATAAGTCAATCCGTTCAGGGTATTAATAATGCAATTACCCAAATCGATAAAATGTGTAATCTGCGTTTTAAGTCATTGGATGACTCATTTACGTGTAACATTAATTGTTTTATTTTACCATCGTTAACTGATAGTGTACCAAACAGTACAGTTAATATCTTAAATTTAAATATTCCTACGAATATTTGTTTAGCGGATCCTCATTTTTATAAACCCGCGTCCATCGACCTTATATTAGGCGCTGATGTCTTTTGGAATATAGTAGGAAACCAAAGAATTGAGTTAGGTGATAACAAACCTACTCTTTGTGAAACAAGGTTAGGTTGGATAGTTTCTGGTCCAATTTGTGATACGGTTTTATTTTCAACTTGTCCACCTAATCGTATTCAGTGCAATTTTGTTAGTAAAAATCTAATTGATGATGATATTAATTCTACGTCAAATAATTTAAGCCTTAACAGTATTCAGATGGTAGGTCCAACGGTTCAGGACGATCTTGTGTCCATTCTTTTGAGGTTTAGACAACATAAGTATGTTATCGTCGCTGACGTAGAGAAAATGTACCGAAAAATACTTGTTCATCCTGATGATAGATACCTGCAGCATATATTATGGCGTGACATCCTATTTCAATCCCTTAGAGCTTTCCAATTAAATACTGTAACATATGGTACCGCGAGTGCACCATTTCTCGCTACAAGATGTCTGAAACAATTGGGACTCGAATGTCAAGACCACCAGATAGCAGAAGTCATTCTCCATGATTTTCTCGTCGATGATTTGTTGAGTGGGGGGGATGATCTGAATGTAGTGAGGAATATTCGCGAAAAAGTAATAACCACACTAGGCTCAGCTGGTTTATTCCTACGAAAGTGGAAGTCTAATGAGCCTCAATTAATTTGAGAGTCTGCAACAGAAGCCTCGCATAATCTTAATGTTGGGGGGAATGAGCCAAGTAAGACCTTAGGTTTAGGTTGGCTACCTGTTTGTGATGATCTTTATTTCCCAATTGGGTTGTCTACTGCGGCTAACACAAAACGTACCTTGCTTTCAGTGATCTCACAAATATTTGATCCTTTAGGTCTTCTCTCTCCTGTTGTCATTAAATTTAAGATTATATTACAAAGTTTATGGTTGCAGAATCTATCATGGGATGAACCTCTTCCTTCGCACATCCAAGCACTCTGGATGGATGCTACTAAAAATTTAAATGTGTTAAATAATTTACGGGTATCACGTCATGTAATGATTAACTCGTATGAACAATTAGAAATTCATGTGTTTTCGGACGCTTCTGAAAGGGCATACGGTGCCTGTTTATACATACGTAGTAGTGATCGTAGCGGTAATGTATTAGTACGTTTATTAACAGCTAAGAGTAGAGTAGCACCGATTAAACCAACTACAATACCACGGCTCGAGCTTTGCGGAGCTCAAGTGGCTGCAAAACTATATAAAAAGGTTTGTAGTTCGTTAAGAATTAAAGTTACGAATACATTTTTCTGGACTGACTCTTCCATTGTATTAGGTTGGCTTAAGATGTTGCCAAGTAAATTAAATACGTTTGTAAGGAATCGCGTCGGAGACATTTTAGAAATAACCGGTGATTGTGAATGGCGTCATGTTCCTACCGCTCAAAACCCAGCGTCGAGTAACTCCCGGTAATTATCCTTTTGAGTCTGTTGGCGTGGACTATGCAGGTCCTATTGCTTCTGTTAGTCGTCAAGGTCGAGGCTCCCGTGTTGTCAAAGTTTATATAGTTATATTTGTATGTTTTACGACTAAAGCATTACATCTGGAATTAGTGGGTGATTTGACAAGTAACAGTTTTATTTCTACTTTTCGTCGATTCATTGCTCGTTGGGGTAAACCATTGCACTTATATTCAGATAATGGTACTACATTTGTTGGGGCTTGTAAAGATTTAGCTAATTTCTTAATGCGTAACTCTGACTCTCTTGCCACTGATCTCATCAATGATGGCATAAACTTTCATTTCATACCTGCGTATTCACCACATTTTGGTGGGATTTGGGAGGCAGCAGTTAAATCTACGAAATACCATTTATTAAGAGTATTAGGGAACTCTAAATTAACTTTTGAAGAATTGTATACAGTTTTAACGCAAATAGAAGCTATTTTAAACTCACGACCACTCACTCCCTTATCAACGCACCCTAAAGATCTGACCCCACTGACCCCTGGACATTTTTTGATCGGACGTCCACTCACAGCTATTCCAACTGAAAGTTATGTAGACCACAATTATACTCATCTTTCAAGATTTCGAAGAATTGAACAGCTTCGTCAACATTTCTGGACACGATGGAGCAAGGAGTATATCTTAGAACTCCAAAAACGGACAAAATGGCAAACCCAAGTAAACCCTTTGCAAATTGACTCAATTGTTTTGTTAAAGGAGGAAAATCTGCCACCTATGAAATGGAAGCTGGGTCGCATCGTGGCGCTCTTTCCTAGTGCAGATGATGTTGTTCGTGTCGCAGAGATTAGAACGTCTACTGGAAATGTGAGACGATCATTTTCGAAAATTTGTCCATTGCCGAGTGGATTGGTTGAAGCCAAGCCTTCAACGCCTGGGGGCATGTTGGTGCATAGCGCCTGAATACTATTGAGTAGCAACTACTACAAATGTCTTAACTGCTACAAACAGAAAAGGGCGTGCTTTAGTTTGTAGTATTACTAATTCATTCCGATTACACCTCTGTGCAAGGAAACACCTTGTTTAATTTATAATCCTTTTTTCAAAGAAAATATATTAGTTTTAACTTTCATACTATCCTGCAGTAACACGAGGACATACATAGTTTAGTGCAAAATCCGTCAAAAATAGAGTTAAAATAAACTGTGAACAGAACAATAATTTATAAATTTATACGCGACTAACTTTGTTCAATTTCATTTCATTTCGGAAGTGTATTATTGTGACTATAGTGACTTGTGACACTATTGTGTTGTGGATTTTTTGTCGGTAGTGAAAACCTATACCTACATGACTAACAGAAGATGTATTAGTCATTCGCGTCAAACGTCACTAGAAAATAGCATCTACACCAAAATTTCAAAGTGATATAGTACATATGGGGAAAAAATTATTCTCAACAGGGCGATAGAGTATCAACCTCTTATAGCTGCGCCCTGTGATAGAATCACTAACCAATTAATATTTAACAGGAAATATCACATACAACTGACAGAAGAAGAACATGGTCGGTCGACCATGAATGAGCTACGTATATATACAGATGGATCTAAAACAAGGTCTGGCTCAGGCGCTGGCATATTCTCTCTTGATCTCAACATCAACATACACCTACCCTTAGGCACAGAGAGCACGATCTTTCAATGTGAATGTGTCGCTTTAACCGAAGCAGCCAGAGCCGTGCAGCGGTTAGGGATTAATGACTTTTGCATTAAATTCGTATCCGACAGTGCATCCGTGCTGATGGCGCTCGGAAACAAAAAAACCCGAAACAATAGGGTTACCTTGCAGTGGATAAAGGGACACGGTGGATCTCTCAGCAATGATGCTGCTGACGAGCTTGCGAGAAGAGGCTCCGGAATGATGCCTGATGGCCCGTATCCGCTCCTCCCCTTGCCCTTCTCGCTGGTGCGAACATGGATTCGCAAGAGATCCGCTGAACTCCAGCATCAACGATGGTCGCGTAGGGCGGTCTGCAAACAATCCAAAATGGCTCTGCCAGCAGTGAACCCGCAACTGACAAAGCGACTACTAAGCTTAAATAGAACCAACCTTAAATCAATGATAGGGACAATAACGGGTCATTGTCTCCTAAATAAACATCTTTTTGTCCTAGGCGCAACAGACAGCCCCTTGTGCAGAGGCTGTTTCAGCGCAGATGAAACAGTCACCCACGTAGTCCTGGAATGCGAGGCTGTGGCTAATCAACGTGCAAAAATCCTCGGAACAGTGAGGTCGCTCCGGGAAGCCTGTGAAGTACCCAGGAGACTTTTGTGCTTCTGGAAGGAGCTAGGCTGGCTAAATTAGCCAGGACTTTTAACGCACAACGGACCAATCAGGAGTCTAATTGCGGAAATAGGAGTCCTTCAACCCTAACCCTAACCCTCTATCAGCAGGAGGCATGGTGAAATAGGAGCACGCACTTACATTCTCGTGGGAACAACGCGCAAATACATAGTCGAAAGTCCCCTCGAATGATAAATTTTGAAAGACGTAAAATTTATGTCAAAATGTGTCATTACTTTCTGTAACAAGTTCTAAGGTTACATCCCAAAGAGTCGATCTGCTCTCCTATGCCGTTTATAGTAGTGCTGTTATAACATATGCCTAACGAATCGGGTAATATATTTTTTAATTATAGATATTGACGCACCCGTATCAACTATGAAGGAATATTTTCTGTTATGACAATAAAATGATACATATTGACCCTTACATGCCAAAAATATAATGATAAAATCGAAAACACCGCTTTTCGGTCAAATTTTGAGAATTTACCTTAAAAGACTTGTGATTTGCCCTAAAAAACATTGTTACGCTTGTAACATTAGCGTGGTAGATGACGATGACATATTCACATAGATGATGGTAAATATATGGCAACGCATCGCGCGCAAAGAAAGAGCATGGAGAAGAGTGGGGGAGGCGTTTGCTTCTTAGCAAGAAGCTGTGGAGCTTGTGTTATACATTAAAATTACTGTATGTATCGAAATAAAAGGCTTTATTATTTTGTTATTATTATTAATTAAAGTCACACGTGACATATCCACGTTTTATGAAATATGCAAATTCTTAATTAGAAAACGCTGACGTAATAGTTTCAATGTCAAATAACAATAAAATAGTTAAAGTATGTATTTTGTATGCTAATTGCTTAGTAGGTAATAATTAATTTTGATGAGTTTTTCTTTTTCCATTATCAGGTGAAAGTAATTATTGTACTATTACTAAAAAAAAGGTTAGCTGATCTATATAAAAGGAAATGTTTAAATAAGAATATGTGTATTCACCTCAGAAGTATCATTGACGATGGCCGTCTCAAAGATTTCCTTTATTCTACTGTTAGTCGCATGGAGCGTACAGGGTAAGATTCATTATTAACATTAATTATATCCTTTTCTTGTTTATTTACTCACTAAGAATTGTTTATTTACCGTTTTTTGTAGGCGATGCTGAAAGTCTCGCCTCGCTCTCTGGAGGGCAAGAGCCCGAGACCCGAGTGGTGGGTGGCAAAGTCGCACCCGAAGGCCTTGTGCCACATCAAGTCGCTCTTAAAAAAAAAGACGGCTGGACTTTCTGCGGTGGTGCTGTCATCTCCGACAGATGGATACTGACAGCTGCCCATTGTGTCGAAGAGTAATAACATATACATATTGTGTTAACTGAGCTAATTCAAGAGTACATGATGAGCCGTTTTTTGTCTGAGTTTTTAAAACTATACGTAATAAGTTTGAATTTTTTTGAGTCTAAAACTATCAAAGTTTACCGCTGTAGTTGGTACATTATCGAGAACGAAAGGTGGCACAACGTATGAAATAAGCAAAGTCATTTCTCACAAAGAACATAACAAGCCATATAGATACAACAACGATATTGCTGTTATAAGTACGAAAAAGGCCATCGAATTCAATAAAAAGGTTCAGCCTCTGCCATTACCCACAAAGGATATCAAGGATGGATTGTCGTGTATACTAAGCGGCTGGGGTCGACTAGTGAGTAAACAATTTTACGGAGATATATTTCTAACATTGGATATAATAGAAATAATTATTACTGGTAAACATATGTTTTTAAATCAATTGAATTCATAGGTCATTTGTATACTTTTAGGGGTATAAGCGGCCATCGCCTGATAAATTACAGTATCTGTATGTAAGAACTTTAACCAGCGTCCAGTGTTATAAGCACTTTAATCACCGCTCCCCAATCACTATAAATTCCAACCAGATGTGTACCCTTAACAAACGTGGAGAAGGAACATGCGAAGTGAGTATATATTTAAAGAGCGCGTCACGATTTTTGTAAATAGGCAGGCATTGAGAGCTGAATCATTTTGCCACTAATCTGTTTCAACGGTATACAAGTAGACAGCCTAGGGTTTCAGAAATAGCTAACTGTTTTTGAGCTTCGCAGCAGACAATGTATATTTTTTATGAATTATGGAACAATAACGACAACTTAATTATTAAAATTTTCCGCGTGCAATGTACAATGTTTGTAATTGAAAATTTTCAGGGTGATTCAGGCGGCAGCTTAGTGTGCAACGGCACCTCAGCCGGTGTCGTGTCCTTCAACTGGCCCTGCGCTAATAATTTCCCTGACACGTACGCCAACACGTACAAGTACAACTCCTGGATAAAAAAAAATACTAAATCACCCTGATTTGTCATTCATAATTTTTTTATTAATTTCGTCGTAAAAACCCAGGCTCTGGACTGGACTTGTTTTGAATATATATTTAAACTACTCACCTTAAACAAACTCATTTAATTCAATACTAGGAGGACGAAGAACGGGACGAGAAGAATAAAGATGAGGACTTTCTGTAAATAAATATATAACGATGAAGAAAAGCAATAAAAAAATTCGCGAATTGAATTAAATATAAAAATTTATTTATTTATTTCGTAATCCTACAGCTAACATACATTATATATAATAACAAACAGTTACACTGAAAATATAGCCAGAGATGGAATACATAATACATTTTACTACAAAAAGGTTCAAAAATTTACAAAATCAGACAAACAAAAATTCAAATTATTCAATACATTCAACTAAATAATACCTAATTTGGCTGTGTTGTGTGATGGTGTAAAAGTGAGGGTAAGTACGTGAAGGTGTGTATGTGGGGTATGCTCATGATGCAGGTGATTTTGCGCTATGGATATTCTTAATACTCCTTTTAACCATATTCATTAGAAGGGAGCTGCAATTAATTTTATTTGAGATGATGTCATGTAGTAGCAATAAATCATATTGTTTTCGTCGAGAGTCTAAAGTATTAATTTTAAAATGTTGACACGCGTCTTTATATATATTAAACTTATTGTAGGTCTTATAGGAGATAAATTTTAAGAAGTCTTTTTGGATCTTTTCAATTTTTTCTTTGTGTACAGTGTGTGTACAGGTGACCAAACCGAGCAACCATATTCGAGAATACTTCTTACGTATGTATAGTATAGCACTTTCATACAGTCGACATCATGAAAATGTTCACTAACACGTCTTACAAAACCAAGCTGCTTATAGGCCTTGTCAACTATTGTGTCAATATGGTTATTATACGTCATTTTATAGTCTAACCATATACCTAAGTCACGAGCACAATCTACTTCTTTTACGGATTTGTTATTAATATGATAGCTAAAGTTAATTTGGTATTTTTTTCTGGTGAATGTTATTTTGACACATTTAGAAGTATTAACCGATATTCGATTTTGTCTATAATAATTGGAAAGGTTATTTAAGTCGGCCTGAATTTTGTGACAGTCTCCTTCTTTGTTTATTTTTAAGTATATCTTTTTATCATCAGCGAACATAAGGTAATTTGAATCTTTAATGCTACTATTTATGTCATAAAGATATGCATTGTATAACAGGGGACCCAATATAGATCCTTGAGGAACTCCAGAACTTATACGAACAAAGTCACTTCTAGCACTGCCAACCGCAACCGCCTGTCTACGATTTGTTATAAATGAACAAAACCAGCGATGAAGGTCACCACGTATCCCTAGAAGTTGGAGCTTATGTAATAGGATGGTGTGATCCACTCTGTCGAAAGCCTTCTCAAAGTCTGTGTAAATTA
This sequence comes from Pieris napi, assembly GCF_905475465.1. NCBI lineage: Eukaryota > Metazoa > Arthropoda > Insecta > Lepidoptera > Pieridae > Pieris > Pieris napi. The sequence continues at coordinate 12,107,902 of NC_062248.1, read as the reverse complement.
CATCAACCTGTGCACCACCATCCATACTTTGCAGTACATAGTTCGTAAACACGGTTAAGTTGGTTATCGTAGAACGTTTATTGATAAAACCATGCTGTTCATCGGGAAGTGAATTACTTATTATATTGTGGATGGCTTTATAAATTATATTTTCAAAGACTTTACTGAAAGTATTAAGTATCGATATTGGGCGATAATTTTCAATACTCAACCGCGAGCCACTTATGAATCGGTATTATTTTAGCAATCTTCCATACATCAGGATAAATGCCAAATGTGTTCACGGATAAGTTCTGTATTATGTACAGTGGTTCTGTAATAGTTTGAGCACACTTTTTGATAAAAATAGGTGGTATACCGTCATACCCAGCTCCTTTTTCCGCATTTAATGAATTTAGTATCTTTAATATATCCAATTTGGTTATATTTAGTTTACATATAATGTTGTCGGTTACTTCCATATTAGTCTGCAGAATTTCATGGTATGAAGGTGCTGCTTGTTGAAATACGCTCTCAAAGAAAGTACTGAATCCCGTGCATGCTTCCGATTCGTTGTTATATATATTGCTTCCTAATTGTAATCTATTTGGATAGCCAGTGTTATTAATTCGTAAGGATTTTAAATATGACCAGATTTTCTTTGGATCTTTCTTTAACGATGTTTGTATTTTTTGCATATATAAATTAAAACATTTTTTTGGATTGCCTTTTGTCTGGCACGAAGTAAAGAAAACTCATCATAATCTCGTGGGTTTCTTCTTGCTTTCCAACGAGAGTGAGCGGTTCGTTTGTCACGTATTACATGTATGAGCGACTTAGAATACCAGACCGGATATTTGTTAGAAGCATTAAAGGTAGTCTTAGGCACATACTGTTCAATTCCACGGTGGAGGATCGAGTAAAATTTCTGCACAATTATTTCAATGGTGTCGCCTCTTAGTGAGTCATTCCAATCTATACCGTTAAGATATTCATTTAATTTATAGTAGTTAGCCTTCGTGAAGTTATATCTTATCTCCTTTTTTAATTTAATACTAGGCGTCATCAATTCCGACACTTTCAGTTCCAGGCATGGATGGCTTGGGTCTTCTTTAACGAGATAACTGCAAGATTTAGACACCTCATTCCTCAATGTAATAATAATAATAATAATCATCCATGACTGTTTTAATGTAAAGTGGGAACAAACCGTAATCCATGTGGTATCCAATTATTTCAGTATTATTATTATTTTCTTATGTAGCCTAGTCCACATTTCAAGGATCGTCATGCTCGCTTAAATGTCATTGCTTGTGGCGGCGTCCATGCGTCGGGTTGTCTCTCTCCCTAAAATATGGGGCCGATGGCTGGCCATGCGTCATACTCGTGAACGGGTGCTGCTTGTGGTGACTGGTCGTACTTGAATTCGTGTATGCGGTGATGTTAATTATTTCGACTATGTGTTTGCGTGTTGTTCCCACGAGAATGTAAGTGCGTGCTCCTATTTCACCATGCCTCCTGCTGATAGGGGACAAGTCTTTGTTTTTATTTATGTTCTTATTATTAATTACTTAAAATGTCATGTGGAACATGGTGTAATGGTGTGACAACCCATCTGTTTGCCCAACTTTGGCAAAGGCCTCCTCCATTTCTCTCCACTCTGCTCTGTTCTGAGCTTTCCTGGTCCAAATTTTCCCAGTTACGGATTTTATTTCGTTTAGTTTCATTCCTCAATGTATGTGTCACTAAATATTAGGTCTAGTATATTTCCAGAGGAGTTTTAAAAAGCCTAAGCCTAGTAGATATAGTAATTATCGTAAATATTGCTATCCTGAATGGTATACTAAGGAAATTATATGTGACCTGCAGCTAAAAGCAAAATAACACAGAAATATCTCTACTAATTCTCCGAACGACTACCGTGATTTTTCTGCTTGTAGGGCACGCATTAAATTGAATATTAAGCTTTCGTTTGAATGTTATGAAGAAAGGATACAGAATAATCTAGTTAACAATCCTAAGTCTTTTTGGCATTATATAAGGGCGCGGAATAGTAATTCTGCTCATCAAAATTCAATTTTATAAAATGGGGAGGTATTATCAGATACAGATTGTGCGGCTGAATTTGCCGAGTATTTTTACTCAGTCTACAGTAGGGAGCGGCAGATGGCAGCGGGTACCGGGAGCGGCTCATACGTGCACGTATCTGAACTGACATCAGCGCAGGTAAGAGATGCCCGTGTCCGTCTAAAGCCGAAGCGCTCGGTAGGCCCAGATGGCATACCAGCATATATTATGAGGGACTGCCGTTCTAAACTTGCTGAGCCCCTTACGTATTTGTTCAATCTATGCCTGGACAACGGTAACTTTCCACAATGCTGGAAAATCACAAGAGTGATTCCTATACCCAAAAGCGATAGAAAAGACTCGGCGGAAGCATATAGACCGGTGGCTATATTATCGACTCCCGCTAAATGTCTAGAGATTCAATTAACTCTCTGATTTAACTACTTTACTGCGACATAGTATATACAAATACATGGAGTGATCATATACTTGTACATGATCATCTTTTGGGGCTTTTACCTCAGTAATAATTAATTTACAAAGAAAGTTTGTAATGCACTTTTTTTAAATATAAGATCTATCCATCCTGTTTTTTTTAATCTGACTATTCGCTGAAAGGTTCGCTTTAGCTGAAACTGATAAACTTTTTGTTAAGCTACGATATTCCTAAAATTATAACAATATCCATAATATGTTAGGTATCCTTTGTGTCGTGCTGAAACACAATGTATATTTTAGAGTTGTCTATCTCCCATAAGCAATTCACTAACACTACGGCTTGTCAGTTGTCGGTTTATGGTGAATATTGTTACGAAGACGGGTCGACTGCAATGTTTCTTGATTTTTCCTTTGATGAAGGAATAGTCTAGAACGAATTTTCTGGGTGTGGGACAAGGACGGAATGATACGAGAGAGAGACGGATGATCGGAACCTTCTCGAAGCTAGACCGAGCACTCTAGAACACCGTACGATAAGGACGGAGCAATTTGCGAGAGAGATAGCGAGTACGCACGTTCTAGAATTGTGCGATCGCTACTCAGTAGCGCTCCCGCCTAGAGAGTTCTCGAACATCGTTCAAGACTATTCCCAGGGATAAATAAGCGAGCCGAAACGCGACCGATTAGTTCAGTTTTGAATGAATGTCACCGAAGTGACAAAGTGCGAATATAGTGAAGACAAGTGATAAAGTACTGTGTGAAGTGCGTGTAATTAAAGTAATTAGTGACAGTAATTTGTGTGTATATTTAGTGAATTTTTGTGCGTAATTTCCAGTTTTCAGTTAACAAATTCCTCGTTAATTTATTAAGAAATAAACACTTGAAAAAATCTGCGGCGTGTTCTATCCGATCCCCTAGCTCGAAACAATATAATGTTCTTACATATGAAATTGGCGTTTTGTATGGGATAAACAAAAAGTAGATATTTTTAAATAGAATAATGAAGAAAAACCGCAGACTGTGCTTTCTTTGAAAATACTATCATCCGAAGGTATGCTTATAACTTATAAATATGTTAAAGAGACGGCTGATAGCTGAAAAATCGCATGTTTTTGTAACTGAAACTTACAAAATTGAATAAAAACCTGTTAAATATAAATCTGTTTACAAATACAAATAAAGTCATTTGTTGGCGTCGTGTCGGAACGCGTTGAGCTGAAGAATGAGCCCAACATTAGGGGCTCATCCATATTCTATTCATATGTGAGTATGCTGAGTTCTAGCGTGGACTTCCATTAACGTCGAATCCCGCACGGGACACCCTTCATCGGTAGTCACTGAACAAATGATTAAAAAACTTGACTACATTGTCTTGATGAATCATCGTGTTGTTACAGTTTGTTTTATAGCAGAAGATATGAAGATTTCTTTATGAAGTGTCCATAATATTTATTACACATAACTACTATTTAAACATGAAAAATGCGTCCGGGCGCTGATTGCTTTCTGATTTTTCACATTGGATATATCATATTAAAAATTATAAAAATACTAGGTGTATTGCGCGAATCAAATAGGTAAGACAACCAGTAGAACAAATTGATGGCCCGTCCGGCTGCGTCCGAAGTGTGGTCAGAGTGTCTCTTTCAATATTCTATTGACATAAAACTTACAGAACTTTGCTTCATCGCATTGACAGACGACCACGATACGTCGGAACAGATTCGTGTCAAAAATAATTAACTAAGTAAATTTGTGGAGAGGGAACTCGCATGAATAGTCTTGACAATCACGAATTACTGTTGTCAGACTTTCGGCGAAAATGGAACCAGGATTACGCTATGTTCGTTAAATACTGTCTTATTGAATATTGTCGTACATGTGTTTCTACAACTTAATAATTTCCTAATACGCATTTTGATTGCGCTCTCTCTGCAGCATACAATTTAAATAATTTTGCAAAAGTTTAAAAAGAAACGCTCTGCGAAATGCAAGTTTTTAAACAGTCACAAAGAAAACTGCATGTCGTGTGTTTCAGCTGTCGATATATAACTAAATCGTGTGCGAGTGAGTGCCTATTTATCCATGCCATAAATGTTTTTGGTGTTGGATATGGCAAAATACATTGCAACTAAATAAAAAACGTATAATAATTTGTGCGACGAAATTTATGACAATTTATAAATGACAATACTTAGGGTTTTTTTTTTTTTTTTTTTTTTTTTTTTTTATACATGTGTCTTTACTAAGACATCATGGCACATTACAATCTAGCCTAACTTAAGACTAATAAGTAATTTAAGTCTAACCTAATTTACTAATAAGGATTTTTTCATAAGAAAGTGTCCAATAACACTACTTACAGTCTCTATTAAAGGGAAGACACTCTGTTCTTGTGTTCTATTTTTTTTTTCTTTCACTCACTGTGTATTTAGTACTGACGTGCACTAACACTAATTCACTAGTTCAAATGGTTTTGTCCTTTTAAGTCTTCTCACTAGGCCAGTGGTGTCAAGGAGTTGAATAGCCTCGACATTCACGTGATGGTGGAGCCTATGTTCGTGGGCTCCAGCAGTCTTTTTTATTATTGTGGCGACGTCCTCTATATTAAGGTCCCGATGGAGGTCGTTATTGCGAATATACCAGGGAGCATTGACTATTCCCCTGAGCACTTTGTTTTGGAATCGTTGGATTACTTGGATGTTACTATTACTGGTGCAGCCCCACAGCTGGCAACCATAAGTCCATACAGGTGTCAGGACTTGTTTGTAAATCAATAATTTATTTTGAACTGATAACGCGGAATGCCTTCCGAGCAACCAGTACAATTTAGTGTAACGGAGATCCAGCTCTTCACGCTTCTTTTTAACATGGACCTTCCATCGGAGTTTGGTGTCCAGCGTCATACCTAGGTACTTAGCTGAATTTTGGAACGGCACTTTGACGTTATCAATATATACTGGCTGGTAATTTGATGTTTTGTTGGTAAAGTTTATGTGAACTGATTTAGACTGATTTAATCGTATCCGCCATTTTTTGGTCCACAAGCCAACAGTATTTATGGCTTTTTGTAGTTTTACTACCGCTTCCTTTTCAGTATCTGCCGTAGACATGATAGCAGTATCATCGGCAAAGGTAGCGATTACGTTATCTTCTAGTTCAGGAATATCGCATGTGTATAAGAGGTACAGGACCGGACCTAATACACTCCCTTGCGGCACCCCAGCTTTTATTTCTTTCAGTTCTGAATAATCATCTTCTTGTCGTACTCTAAACATTCTTTGTGTTAAGTATGACTCTAGTATATTTGAAAATTGACGAGGCAGTAGTTTCTTTAATTTATAAACAAGTCCTCGGTGCCACACTTTGTCAAATGCTTGAGCTACATCCAGAAAGACCGTGGAGCAGACTTTTTGTTCTTCTAGTGCTTTTTCTATATTATTTGTAATTCTATGAACCTGCTCAATGGTAGAATGTTTTTCTCTGAAACCAAATTGGTAATCCGGTATGAGCTGCTTTTTGGCAATAATAGGGTTAAGACGTTTGAGAAAGAGTTTCTCAAATAGTTTTGCTATAACAGGTAACAATGAGATTGGCCTGTAGGACGTTACTTCGTGTGGTGGTTTTCCTGGCTTAGGAATCATTATCACTTCCGCAACTTTCCACATATTGGGAACATATTGAAGTCGAAATGAAGCATTAATTAAGGTTGTCATTTTAACTACAGCTTTACGGGGGAGATGCTGTAGTACCTCACCAGTAATTAAATCAAAGCCTGGCGCCTTTTTTTTAGTTAAACATTTAATTTCACTTAAAACTTCTTTAGGTGTGACTAGACGGATGTTTAGTTGTTCTGACGATATTTCTTCGAAGTCAAGTGAATCTTCTTCATCGATTTGAAATATATTTTCTAGATGATCAGCAAACCTTCTAACTTTTTGTATATTACTTACAGCCCAATTCCCATCAGACTCTCTCAAGGGAGGAATATGTGTTGTAGGTTTTTTGATATTTCTTATCGCTTTCCAGATGGAGTAGTTGGTGGAACCATCAGAAGTTAATTGGTTTAGGAATCTCTTTATTGAAGTATCTTTATGTATTTTAATCTCTCTCCTCAGTTGTTTAGTGAGGTTATTCAGATGTTTTTTGTCTTCAGGACATCTTGTGTAATGCCACCTTTTTCTTTGAGCTCGTTTTGTCTTTATCAGATTTATAATCTCTTCTGGAAAGTAGTTGTTTTGTACCTTTTTCTTAAATTTTGGAGTATTGCTCCAAGCAGCTTGTTGGATGTTCTTTGTAAATTTATTTACTTCTAAATCTAATTGTTCCTCAGTCTTTAAAGGTACTCTTAGGTCTATAATATTCTCAAGATAAATTTTGAAGCTGTCCCAGTCCGTATGCGGGTTCACGAGACATGGATTCAGTTTCCGCTTTACAGGGTCTTCGCCAATTGTGAGTAAAATTGGTGAGTGATCTGAGTTCATATCATAAGCTTCCTCTATTTGGAGAACATTTGGTGATACTTCTCTAAATATGAAGAAATCTATAAGATCTGGTATTTTATTCTTGTCTGTTGGCCAGTATGTAGGCTTCCCTGTCGAAATTGCATCACATCTCAAATCTTTCATAGCATTAAATAGTTCTTTTCCTTTTGTCGTTATTAATCTTGATCCCCAGTAGGTATGTTTTGCATTGAAGTCGCCTCCCAGAACAAATCTATTTCCAAGACTTTTTAGCAGGGTTGTGTACTGGTCGTACTTAAGTGCATGTCTTGGTGGGCAGTAGATAGAAGATATTGTTAATGGACACCGCTTCATTGATAGGCATACAGCCACAGCCTGAATATGTTCTTTTTCATATTTAAAGACCTCATGGTGTTTCAAACTGTCCTTTATTATAACTGTACTTCCCCCGCTGGATTTATTACTTGGGTGAAGGGCATGGTAGGCGTTATATCCTTTAAGTTGAATGTACGACTCCCTGGTAAAATGTGTTTCCGATACCAAGCAGATGTCAATGTTTTCATGTTTAAGAATTATATGAAGTTCTCTTTGGTGTTTTAAAAGCCCATTAGCATTCCATGCCATTATTTTTAAAGACATCATTGCTTTGGACGTTTAGAAGCTGCTATTTTGGTGCTGCTTTCTAGTTTTTTAAGTCTTTCATCAAAAGTTGTCAATAATGAAAGTATGGTGTTAATCTTTTCATCTAAGCCTGTGTTAGATTTAGTCTCATTTTGTGTTGAGGATAGAATCTTGGGACCTTTAGTAACCTCAGCGAAGGAAACAGTCTTGGAAACTAATTTTGCTGGTTTTACAGGTTTGTCCGTTTCAGTTTTTGATTTGGATTTTAAAACGTTTCTCATTTTTTGCAATTCTTTAGCTACAACACAGCCTCTGTAATTAGCTGGGTGTGACTCACCACAGTGAACGCACTTCGGTTTCGCGTCTCGTGGCTTGTTACAGTCTACTGTGAGATGCTTTGCAGTACATTTTACACACCTCGGCTCCTTGGAGCAGTATTTCTGTGTGTGCCCATAAGCCTGACACCTCTTGCATTGGGGGATCAATTTTGGTGATTTCAATGGCTGTACATCAATTTTGCAGCCAAGTATCGATTTTATTTCATAAATATTTTTTATGTTTTCCTGATGGTGGAAAGAGAGAATGAACATGTTTAGCGGTTCCTTGTTTTTCCAGCTATATTTGACGGCTGCGTCTAAGATTTTAAATCCTTGGAGAATGAGGTCTTCAACTATCCTTTCAGGCTTGCAAGAGGCATGCAGATTTTTTGCCATTACTCTTATTGGCCTACTCTGCTTGTTCTCGTATGAGAACCACGAAGCATCTACTTCTTTAAGGTGTTTTGTGATACCTCTGTAGGTAGCTTCACTATTGCTGTTAATCTTCACCGATCCATTCCTAAGCATTTTCACGGTGAAAGAGTCTTTATTTAATTCTTTTTTAAGTAAGGAATCGTAAAATGATTGGTATTCAATCACATTTTCGACAATAATCGGAGGTGGAAGGGGTTCCTTTTTGGGTTTTTCTTTGGTTACTTTATTACAAGTAACTTCTTTCATGGGGGAAGGGGAGGTGTTTAGTTTCCTTTTCTTTCTGCTTTTTTGTCGCACCCATTCCGTTTCTTTAGCCAGTTCTTCTTCGTCCGTCTCATACTGAATTGATTCAGCGGCTGCCTCATCCCTTTGTGTTAAGGGCTGATCTATTTTTTGTTCTAGCTGAGCTATTCGTTCCTTGAGTTGATGGACAATACTTTCCAGGTCTGAGCATCGGGCTCTTTCCTTTTTCAGTTCACCCACTAGTAATTGCTCGGTTTGGGTTTTAATTTCAATAACACTTGGAGATGACATCATAAATTTTATATAATAATTAAAATTATAAAGACAAAACCTCGCCTTAATTCATTACACAATAACATGTATTAGGTCAACGATTCATCGTAACGCGATCGCGGCGCTGCGTCAGCGCGTTGCACTTTTTCGATCACAATATTTAATACGCGACGTTTCTAACCGAAATGAAAACAACAACTGAATACTTAGGGTGATTTAGTATTTTCTTCTATCCAAGAATGGTAATTGTACGTGTTAGCGTACACATCAGGAAAATTAGTTGCACAGGGACTGTTGAAGGACACGATGCCGGCTGAGGTGCCGTTGCACACTAAGCTGCCGCCTGAATCACCCTGAAAATGTCCAATTAAGAACATTGTTCATTGCGCGCGCGCCTTATATGTTAAATAATACAAATGTCGTTCTTGTTGGATGAATTATATAAATCATAAAAATTATAATTTGTCTGTTACGAAGCTCAAAAACAGTAAGCTATATCTGCAACCCTAGGTGATGTAGTCGTATGTCGTTGGAGCAGATTAGTGGCAAAATGATTCAGCTCTCAGTGCTTCGTGCCTATTTACAAAAATCGTGACGTGCTCTTTAAATATGTACTCACTTGGCAAAATCCTTCTCCACGTTTGTTAAGGGTGCACATCTGGCTGGCATCAACAGTGACTGTGATTCCTTTAAAGTACTTATTACACTCGACGCCTGTTAAAGTTTTTACATACAGATACTGCAATTGGTCAGGCACTGACTGTCTAGAGCCCTAAAAGTATTCAAATGACCTATTAATTCAATTGTGTTACAAATATGTATCACCGTGAATTTGTTTACTCACAAGTTTACCCCAGCCGCTTAGTATACACGACAATCCAGACGTGATATCCTTTGTGGGTAATGGCAGGGGCTGAACCTTTTTGTTGAATTCGATGGCCTTTTTCGTACTTACAACAGCAATATCGTTTTTAAATCTATTTGGCTTGTGATGTTCTTTGTGAGCAATGACTTTGCTTATTTCATACGTTGTGCCACCTTTCGTTCTCGATAATGTACCAACTACAACGGTAAATTCTGATGGTTTAAGACTGAAAACAACAAAGAAACATATAATTTTAAAAGCTCAGACAAAAAAACGGAAGCATCTTATACTCTTAGACGGGCACAGCTTACACAATGTGTATTGTTACATAAATTTTTATACCTTTCGACACAGTGGGCAGCTGTCAGTACCCATCTGTCGGAGATGACAGCACCACCGCAGAAAGTCCAGCCGTCTTTTGTTTTAAGAGCGACTTGATGTGGCACAAGGCCTTCGGGTGCGTCTTTGCCACCCACCACTCGGGTCTCGGGCTCTTGCCCTCCAGACTTAGAGGCGAGACCTTCAGCATCGCCTACAAGAAACGGTACTGTACTTAATTTTTAAATAAATAAATGAGATCGATAATTAATGAGAATAAAAAAAACTTACCCTGTACGCTCCATGCTACTAACAGTACAATAAAGGATATCTTTGAGACGCCCATCATCTTTTACAGTTCTGAAGTAAATGTACATATTCATATAATGCCTTTCTTTTTATACACGCAATGTTATCTATTTCAGGAATAAATTATTGAAAATTCATGTCTTTTAATGACAAATACCAAAAAACTACAATTAATTTTTAATTACTTTATACAGGGCGAATCGTGGGCATGTGTACCTTTTCAGAATCCCTATTAAATGCGCCATAACTTGTTATACAGGGTCACTTTTCGGTAGAGTAATTTTTTTTCACAGTGGGGTCCGAAGTAAACAAAAAGTTATGATTTGACAATTAGTATGTCTAACGCAAGAACCAATCTTACCATAACCAAATCATAAAATGACTGCTTCACGACTGATTTGAGAGCGACCGCCGATGCGAAAACCGCTCTGTGAGTTCGAAAAGTGAGTTACAGAATCGCAGGGCAGATGACCTCATCTATCCCCTATTTGCGTTTGATCTACAACTTTTTGGCCACCCTGTATAAATAGGCATGCAAATGTCATATTAATTATATAATGTGATATGACAATATGAACACCAACACAATATCACAATAATAATCTAAGTTATTTATAATTCATGTCAAACTTATGTAGTTCTTATCGTAATCCTATATTTAGGTTAAACTATAGGTCCTGCCAAAAAATATCTTTCTCTATCTCTTTCGGAAAAACCATATAATTATCTACCCTATACAGGCGGTAATAAAGGACAATTATTATTTGTAACAACTAACACATTAGAAGCTTAATCGATATTACAGCCTTAAGTGGATAAGAAGTCTAAACCTTTCTGGGTTATTATCAGTCCCCTCGAAGGATAAATTTTGAAAGACGTAAAATTTATGGCAAAATGTGTCATTACTTTCTGTAACAAGTTCCAAGGGTTATCCCAAAGAGTCGATCTGCTCTCCTATGCCGTTTATAGTAGTGCTGTTATAACATATGCCTAACGAATCGGGTAATATATTTTTTAATTATAGATATTGACGCACCCGTATCAACTATGAAGGAATATTTTCTGTTATTACAATAAAATGATACAAATTGACCCTTACATCCCAAAATATAATGATAAAATCGAAAACATTGCTTTTCGGTCAAATTTTGAGAATTTACCTAAAGGGCTTGTGATTTGCCTTAAAAATACATTTTTACGCTTGTAACATAAGCGTGGTAGATGACGATGACATATTCACATAGATGATGGAAAATATATGGCAACGCATCGCGCGCAAAGAAAGAGCATGGAGAAGAGTGGGGGAGGCGTTTGCTTCTTAGCAAGAAGCTGTGGAGCTTGTGTTATACATTAAAATTACTGTATGTATCTAAATAAAAGGCTTTATTATTTTGTTATTATTATTAATTAAAGTCACACGTGACATATCCACGTTTTATGAAATATGCAAATTCTTAATTAGAAAACGCTGACGTAATAGTTTCAATGTCAAATAACAATAAAATAGTTAAAGTATGTATTTTGTATGCTAATTGCTTAGTAGGTAATAATTAATTTTGATGAGTTTTTCTTTTTCCATTATCAGGTGACGCGGCGACACACGCGGGGGGAAGTCAGTGTAGGCACAACGGCAAGTTAAAACGTCAAGTCAAGACTTGACGCGCAAACACTGGCTTCGCGGGGGGAAGAATAATAGCGCACTTCGGATAATCGGCGATTCGGATAGTCGGAGTTCGAATAATTGGAGTTCTACTGTATTACTAAAAAAAAGGTTAGCTGATCTATATAAAAGGAAATGTTTAAATAAGAATATGTGTATTCAGCTCAGAAGTATCATTGACGATGGCCGTCTCAAAGATTTCCTTTATTCTACTGTTAGTCGCATGGAGCGTACAGGGTAAGATTCATTATTAACATTAATTATATCCTTTTCTTGTTTATTTACTCACTAAGAATTGTTTATTTACCGTTTTTTGTAGGCGATGCTGAAAGTCTCGCCTCGCTCTCTGGAGGGCAAGAGCCCGAGACCCGAGTGGTGGGTGGCAAAGTCGCACCCGAAGGCCTTGTGCCACATCAAGTCGCTCTTAAAAAAAAAGACGGCTGGACTTTCTGCGGTGGTGCTGTCATCTCCGACAGATGGATACTGACAGCTGCCCATTGTGTCGAAGAGTAATAACATATACATATTGTGTTAACTGAGCTAATTCAAGAGTACATGATGAGCCGTTTTTTGTCTGAGTTTTTAAAACTATACGTAATAAGTTTGAATTTTTTTGAGTCTAAAACTATCAAAGTTTACCGCTGTAGTTGGTACATTATCGAGAACGAAAGGTGGCACAACGTATGAAATAAGCAAAGTCATTTCTCACAAAGAACATAACAAGCCATATAGATACAACAACGATATTGCTGTTATAAGTACGAAAAAGGCCATCGAATTCAATAAAAAGGTTCAGCCTCTGCCATTACCCACAAAGGATATCAAGGATGGATTGTCGTGTATACTAAGCGGCTGGGGTCGACTAGTGAGTAAACAATTTTACGGAGATATATTTCTAACATTGGATATAATAGAAATAATTATTACTGGTAAACATATGTTTTTAAATCAATTGAATTCATAGGTCATTTGTATACTTTTAGGGGTATAAGCGGCCATCGCCTGATAAATTACAGTATCTGTATGTAAGAACTTTAACCAGCGTCCAGTGTTATAAGCACTTTAATCACCGCTTCCCAATCACTATAAATTCCAACCAGATGTGTACCCTTAACAAACGTGGAGAAGGAACATGCGAAGTGAGTATATATTTAAAGAGCGCGTCACGATTTTTGTAAATAGGCAGGCATTGAGAGCTGAATCATTTTGCCACTAATCTGTTTCAACGGTATACAAGTAGACAGCCTAGGGTTTCAGAAATAGCTAACTGTTTTTGAGCTTCGCAGCAGACAATGTATATTTTTTATGAATTATGGAACAATAACGACAACTTAATTATTAAAATTTTCCGCGTGCAATGTACAATGTTTGTAATTGAAAATTTTCAGGGTGATTCAGGCGGCAGCTTAGTGTGCAACGGCACCTCAGCCGGTGTCGTGTCCTTCAACTGGCCCTGCGCTAATAATTTCCCTGACACGTACGCCAACACGTACAAGTACAACTCCTGGATAAAAAAAAATACTAAATCACCCTGATTTGTCATTCATAATTTTTTTATTAATTTCGTCGTAAAAACCCAGGCTCTGGACTGGACTTGTTTTGAATATATATTTAAACTACTCACCTTAAACAAACTCATTTAATTCAATACTAGGAGGACGAAGAACGGGACGAGAAGAATAAAGATGAGGACTTTCTGTAAATAAATATATAACGATGAAGAAAAGCAATAAAAAAATTCGCGAATTGAATTAAATATAAAAATTTATTTATTTATTTCGTAATCCTACAGCTAACATACATTATATATAATAACAAACAGTTACACTGAAAATATAGCCAGAGATGGAATACATAATACATTTTACTACAAAAAGGTTCAAAAATTTACAAAATCAGACAAACAAAAATTCAAATTATTCAATACATTCAACTAAATAATACCTAATTTGGCTGTGTTGTGTGATGGTGTAAAAGTGAGGGTAAGTACGTGAAGGTGTGTATGTGGGGTATGCTCATGATGCAGGTGATTTTGCGCTATGGATATTCTTAATACAAGGAGTATTAAGAATATCCATAGCTTAACCATCCGCGACAGCTTAAACAGGTCAAGGCTTAAATATTGGTCGTTGTATGTCCGGGCTGCGCGATACAACACTGAGTTTTTTGCATAGTTAGTGTTAATGTGAGGAACATGAAACAAAGCACGATTACGAGTCTGGTAGGCAGGAACAAGGAAGGGCAATTTTTCTAGAAGGGAGCTGCAATTAATTTTATTTAAGATGATGTCATGTAGTAGCAATAAATCATATTGTTTTCGTCGAGAGTCTAAATTATTAATTTTAAAAAGTTGACACGCGTCTTTATATATATCGGCGCAAGTCAAAATGCAACACTAACAAAACAAGTATGAGTCATCGTGCACGTGCGTTATCGGCGCAAAACAAGTATGAGTCATCGTCCACCTGCTCCGAACGATGTAAACAAGTGACGCACGGCTCCCGCCCTACCACATCGCCTATAAAACGGGCGGGCACTGGAGTGAAAAGGCATTCGTCTGCCAGTGTTCGTACGGTGGACATCTCTGTTTGAATTACTTAAATAAAGTTTTGAGTTATTTGAGTTTATTGTTTTATCTTCGTTATGGAATACACAAGTACCAGTGAAGTAAATGACGTCAGCACGGCTGACGTCACGGTTTCTAAAAACAATACGGAACCAGTTCTTCCGTCATATATATTAAACTTATTGTAGGTCTTATAGGAGATAAATTTTATGAAGTCTTTTTGGATCTTTTCAATTTTTTCTTTGTGTACAGTGTAACTAGGTGACCAAACCGAGCAACCATATTCGAGAATACTTCTTACGTATGTATAGTATAGCACTTTCATACAGTCGACATCATGAAAATGTTCACGTCTTACAAAACCAAGCTGCTTATAGGCCTTGTCAACTATTGTGTCAATATGGTTATTATACGTCATTTTATAGTCTAACCATATACCTAAGTCACGAGCACAATCTACTTCTTTTACGGATTTGTTATTAATATGATAGCTAAAGTTAATTTGGTATTTTTTTCTGGTGAATGTTATTTTGACACATTTAGAAGTATTAACCGATATTCGATTTTGTCTATAATAATTGGAAAGGTTATTTAAGTCGGCCTGAATTTTGTGACAGTCTCCTTCTTTGTTTATTTTTAAGTATATCTTTTTATCATCAGCGAACATAAGGTAATTTGAATCTTTAATGCTACTATTTATGTCATAAAGATATGCATTGTATAACAGGGGACCCAATATAGATCCTTGAGGAACTCCAGAACTTATACGAACAAAGTCACTTCTAGCACTGCCAACCGCAACCGCCTGTCTACGATTTGTTATAAATGAACAAAACCAGCGATGAAGGTCACCACGTATCCCTAGAAGTTGGAGCTTATGTAATAGGATGGTGTGATCCACTCTGTCGAAAGCCTTCTCAAAGTCTGTGTAAATTACATCAACCTGTGCACCACCATCCATACTTTGCAGTACATAGTTCGTAAACACGGTTAAGTTGGTTATCGTAGAACGTTTATTGATAAAACCATGCTGTTCATCGGGAAGTGAATTACTTATTATATTGTGGATGGCTTTATAAATTATATTTTCAAAGACTTTACTGAAAGTATTAAGTATCGATATTGGGCGATAATTTTCAATACTCAACCGCGAGCCACTTATGAATCGGTATTATTTTAGCAATCTTCCATACATCAGGATAAATGCCAAATGTGTTCACGGATAAGTTCTGTATTATGTACAGTGGTTCTGTAATAGTTTGAGCACACTTTTTGATAAAAATAGGTGGTATACCGTCATACCCAGCTCCTTTTTCCGCATTTAATGAATTTAGTATCTTTAATATATCCAATTTGGTTATATTTAGTTTACATATAATGTTGTCGGTTACTTCCATATTAGTCTGCAGAATTTCATGGTATGAAGGTGCTGCTTGTTGAAATACGCTCTCAAAGAAAGTACTGAATCCCGTGCATGCTTCCGATTCGTTGTTATATATATTGCTTCCTAATTGTAATCTATTTGGATGTTGCTGGAAACTATGGGAGAAGTCAACCCACCCTGCCTCAACCCACATTCCATCTTATACGGATCCGACAGGACACCCTCCCAACGCACACTATTGACCTGATTTTGGTATCAATATTTAAGAATATTTATAGTGTCCTGTGGTAAATGTTTTTTTCAAATGTTTTCCAAATCAGATCATAGGAAGCAAGGTCAAATGCCCTGGACAAATCCAAAAAACATGCGAAGACAGGCGTCTTACGTTTAACATAAAAGTTAATAGTATGCTTAAGACTCAAAATAGCACCATCTGTGGACAGCCAAGGTTTAAAACCAAATTGGTTAACGTGTGACTTAATTGAGTGGTAAGCACACCATCAGACACTGTTGGTATAATGCTTAAACGAACTAAACAAATGTACCAAACATTTGCCATTTTTTTTTAATTCAAGAAACAAAACAAAAAAAAATATTTTTATTAGCTATTCATTTTCATAAATTAAAAACTGTTCAACGACGCCCATATCCGTAATACCATTATACAGATACTTATCTCCGAACCGGTTCTGATGGTCTTTAACCCGGACCTACCCGTTCAATTGCATTGCGACGCTGGCTCAGAGGGATATGGGGCGATCTTAACACAGAAAAAGAAGGACCTGCTCCATGTTGTGGAATACTTTAGCCGACGGGCCTCTGAAGTAATAGTAGCCGATCAATGCACGTTTTGCGTTGGCCAGGATTTCAGGAGCTTTTGTTCGGAGCGTAACATTGGGCTGCAGTTTATAGCAACTGGCTCTAGCGGGGCAAACGGGCAAGTCTAGCGTGTGATGCGCGCTTTGAAAAGTTTGCTAGCGATTACCGAAAGCGATCCCAATAGGCCGTGGCGTGACGAGTTGGGTAATGTACAATTAGCGCTTAATAGTACTGGGTCTACAGTCACCAAATTTACGCCAACTGAACTCATGTTCGGTATCCGTTCTCAATCTCTAGGTATGTCGACAATTAGGTGTTCAAGTCCAGATTCAGAACAAGAACAGCGAATTGACGTAGAGTCAGCTAGGCAAGATGCATCTCTTAACATACAAAGGGCAGCAGCATCCGATACTTTACGATTTGACCAAGGTCGAGCTACTATCAAGCCATTTTCTAAGGGCGATTCGTATTTATCAAAAGTTGCGAGCACAACCAAGCTGAGTTAGATATGAAGTTTAGGGGTCATTATGTAATTATCGCAGTATTAGATAATGACCGTTATGAGTTGAAAAGCATAACCGGTTCACATAGTACTTTCAAATAACGAGAGCTTGCGTCCAGTACCTCGGGGTCGTGACGGGTTAGTTGAAATAGTCGATATTTTAGTTTGATGACTGAAGAGGAGGCCATGACGGTGCCGAAAGACGTTGAACTCGATAATAGTCACCTAGTCAACTGACCGAATGTTTGTGATATATTGACTGCAGGCTCCGATACGCTCCGCAGGATCAGACACGCTTACAGCGTAGTCTGATTCCCTAAGTAACATTTCAGATCGCGAAATCTTTGAGCATGAGGTCCGAATTCACGCAGAGCAAGACAGTCCGTAACTTATAGGTATGTGTAATCTGTAAGCACTGAAGTCTACTTAACTATGTTGGCAGGATTACTGAGAAGAGTCATCGAGTAACGTGGTGTGTGTGTGAAGGTGGTCGAAAGGATAATGTCGTTCGGGCCATGCAGCTGATAGCGGCTGGTCGTATGGACACATTCATCCGTTCCAACCTTAAGTGTTCATTGGTCGAAGGGACACATTCATCCGGTCCAATCTTAAGTGTTCATTGGTCGAAGGGACAGTGTCGTCCGGGCCATGCACGTGTGGCTGGTCGAAAGGACACACTCGTCCGGTCCAATCTTAAGTGTTCATTGGTCAAAGGGACAGTGTCGTTCGGTCCATGCACGTGTGGCTGGCCGAAAGGACACACCCGTCCGGTCCAAATTGATACTGTGTGAAAAATTTATCCTAAGGATAGGACATGCTGATAAAGAGTGTAATATTTGTTATGTGATTGAAAAAAGGTCCATGAGTGGTCGAAAGGACACACGCTTTTTTTATTCTGAGACAATCATAGTTGTATGACAGTAACATAACGTCTACTAGTCATAGCTTGTCAGGTTGGGCGAGCGGGTGGAGCGGGTAGATTTACTGACACCCGTCCGATTGATTGTGTCACTGTTACAGGACTGCAATCTGTTGCGCCCGAGCACGGTCGAAAGTCAGTCCGGCCGTGACGGCGCATTCCTAGCGCCATCTGTTAATATATACTGGAAATACGTTGGAACGAATTGTCAGTGGCGGAGCGTCGTGTCGATGGTCAGAGCGGCTATGTTGAATTTCGTTTAGTTTTTCGAACGTCAACGGCGAGCGCACCACGTTTGCGACGAATCGCTTTTGTTCCGAGTAACCTTGTGCCTTGTAGTTTCAAAACTAATTAAAAGTGATTCCCTAAATACTAGTGAATAGATTTTAGTGAATTGCTGTAAGGGTGATACTTTTTGTGATTCTTTAGTTCCTAACCACATTACAACTTATTGAAGACATGACTGATTCTTATGATAAAAGGGCATCCGCCCATAGATTTCTTTATGAAGTGTCCATAATATTTATTATACATAACTATTTAAACATGAAACATGTGTCCGGGCGCGTGTGTGTGTGTAAGACCAGAATACTTTCTGATTCTTTACATTGGATATATTATAACAATAATATTATAATAATAATAGCCTTTTATTCCTAAACGTAGGGTTACAAGAGATCCCTAAGTTCGGTGTGCCTTTTGGCATAGGCCTCCAATTCCTTCCAGTGGATCCTGTCCCTTGCTACTCTCAACCAGAATGGTCCCGCTGCCAGTTATAATCAAATATTTACGTTCATTCCTTTAGTCTAAGTAATTATTATTTCACCAATTTTAAGCATTTCTTTATCATTATATACTAAATGTAACAGGGAGTGATTTAATATTTTTCTATTATGATATGTTATATTTAAGGACCACACTATTGTATTAGGTTAGCCTGTAAAGATAGTGATGTGGAGAAATAAAATAATATAAAAAAAAAGTTTCAAGTCATCTTCCCATCTCCTGACTTGACGACCCCTACCTCTTTTGCCGTCTCTTGGTTGCCAGAGAGTGACTTGCTTGCTCCATTTGTTAATGGGGTGGCGTAGCAAATGTCCAGCCCATCTCCATTTTTGGACGTCTATCCGCGTAAAAATGTCTATGAGTTTTGTTCTTTTTCCAGTTTTGGATATATCATATTAAAAATTATAAAAATACTGGGTGTATTGCCCGAATCAAATAGGTAGGTAAGACAACCAGTAGAACAAATTGATGGCCCGTCCGGCTGCGTCCGAAACGTGGTCAGAGTGTCTCTTTCAATATTCTATTGCCAAATAACGTACAGAACTTTGCTTTATTGCATTGACAGACGACCACGATACGTCGGAACAGATTCGTGTCAAAAATAATTAACTAAGTAAATTTGTGGAGAGGGAACTCGCATGAAAAGTCATTACAATCACGAATTACTGCCCTGCGATTCTGTAACTCACTTTTCGAACTCACACAGCGGTTTTCGCATCGGCGGTCGCTTTCAAATCAGTCGTGAAGCAGTCATTTTATGATTTGGCATTCTAATAAACAATAAACTACAAGCTCCCACCTTATCAGAATGTCAGATTTTCGGCGAAAATGGAACCAGGGTTACGCTATATTCGTTAAATATTGTCGTACATGTGTTTTACAACTTAATAATGTCCTAATACGCATTATGGCAGCGCTCTCTCTGCAGCATACAATTTAAATAATTTTGTAAAAGTTTAAAAAGAAACGCTCTGCGAAATGCAAGTTTTTAAACAGTCACAAAGAAAACTGCATGTCGTGTGTTTCAGCTGTCGATATATAACTAAATCGTGTGCGAGTGAGTGCCTATTTATCCATGCCATAAATGTTTTTGGTGTTGGATATGGCAAAATACATTGCAACTAAATAAAAAACGTATAATAATTTGTGCAACGAAATTTATGAAAATTTATAAATGCCACCTAGGGTGATTTAGTATTTTCTTCTATCCAAGGTTTATACATGTACGTGTTAGTGTACACATCAGGATAATTATTGGCGCAGGGCCAGTTGAAGGACACGATACCGGCTGAGGTACCGTTGCACACTAAGCTGCCGCCTGAATCACCCTGAAAATTTCCAATTAAGAACATTGTTCATTGCGCGCGGATATGTTGAATAATACAAATGTCGTTCTTGTTGGATGATTCATACAAATTATAATTTGTCTGCTACAAGCTCAAAAACAGTAAGTTATATCTGCAACCCTAGGTGATATAGTCGTATGTCGTTGGAGCAGATTAGTGGCAAAATGATTCAGCTCTCAGTGCTTCGTGCCTATTTACAAAAATCGTGACGTGCTCTTTAAATATGTACTCACTTGGCAAAATCCTTCTCCACGTTTGTTAAGGGTACACATCTGGCTGGAACCAACAGTGACTGAGCCTCCTTTAAAGTACTTATTACACTCGACGCCTGTTAAAGTTTTTACATACAGATACTGCAATTTGTCAGGCGATGACTCTCTAGCACCCTAAAAGTATACAAATGACCTATTAATTCAATTGTGTTACAAATATGTATCACCGTGAAATTGTTTACTCACAAGTTTACCCCAGCCGCTTAGTATACACGACAATCCAGACGTGATATCCTTTGTGGGTAATGGCAGGGGCTGAACCTTTTTGTTGAATTCGATGGCCTTTTTCGTACTTATAACAGCAATATCGTTTTTAAATTGATTTGGCTTGTTATATTCTTTGTGACGAATGACTTTGCTTATTTCATACGTTGTACCGCCTTTCGTTCTCGATAATGTACCAACTACAACGGTAAATCCTGATGGTTTAAGACTGAAAACAACAAAGAAACATATAATTTTAAAAGCTCAGACAAAAAAACGGAAGCATCTTATACTCTTAGACGGGCACAGCTTACACAATGTGTATTGTTACATAAATTTTTATACCTTTCGACACAGTGGGCAGCTGTCAGTACCCATCTGTCGGAGATGACAGCACCACCGCAGAAAGTCCAGCCGTCTTTTGTTTTAAGAGCGACTTGATGTGGCACAAGGCCTTCGGGTGCGTCTTTGCCACCCACCACTCGGGTCTCGGGCTCTTGCCCTCCAGACTTAGAGGCGAGACCTTCAGCATCGCCTACAAGAAACGGTACTGTACTTAATTTTTAAATAAATAAATGAGATCGATAATTAATGAGAATAAAAAAAACTTACCCTGTACGCTCCATGCTACTAACAGTACAATAAAGGATATCTTTGAGACGCCCATCATCTTTTACAGTTCTGAAGTAAATGTACATATTCATAATGCTTTTCTATTTATATACGCTATGTTATCAATTTTTAGGAATACATTATTGAAAGTTAATGTTATTTAATGACTAACATATTTTATTAATTATCATTAACTATTGAATAACATATTTTACACAATTAATGTTGATTTAAATACCTTTTTACATACTCTATGTACAATGAAATGAATATTTACTTTGTAAAGTATTACTTATACTATTTTTAATTATTGTGAATGTGAAGACTACGTGGATCATTGTTTTTTATTTATTGTATCCTTTTCTCAGTTTTAGTCATAGTCTGACAGTTTGAGTAATTTATGCGGCCTACCCAAATGTCTTTCTTGTCTTTGGACTTGACAGGTCCACTCAATCTGTGTGGTTCTTTCCTCAAAAGATCATTTCAGACTACAATCTACATGGTCTTCACATAATCTAGTTATGTCTGGGCTTTAAAAGAGACTGTGACCTCTGAGTTTGTTTCGGCGATTCTTCTCAGAGTAGTCAAATAGGAAACGTCGATCTCATCTATTTAAAAAAAAATGTTTGACGTGTAAAAGTGTTTGTAAAAACCTACTTACAGAAATAAATCATTTATCATTTATCATTTAAATGTCTAATTACAATTAGGATTTATTTGACAGACGAAATGAATGTGTTATGAGCAAATGAACGCAGCTACGATGGTCTGGTCGTGTTTTGGTGCCTTATCAGCGACTGGGATAACACACCAATACCCCTACTTGTTGGCCAAAATCTTGGCCCTTAATTCGTGAAGAAAGACAAAAAATAGTAAAAATATTCACGTAGCACTCTACGGTTTCATTTGCTAAGGCGTTTATCTAAGATCATCTTCAAGCGAATCTCATAAATATTAAGCGTACCTATAGGATAAATTGATTTTATATTCTTCCGATAAAAATAGAATTATTTCATAAGATAAGCTTTCCTAGTTACATTTAAATTAAAGTGGTATGTTAGTTTGCGTAGAATATGATCAATTTTACAACAAAAAAAATTAGATAGTTACATTTTACATTAGAATGTTTAATTAATTATATGTAAATTTCATTTTGTTATTAAACTTTACAACGATAAGAAAATAATTATATCTTTTGGGTCGCTGTATATTTACCAAGCATTCGTATAATGTTCTTCCTCGACTGCGCCTGCCTCGCTTGGCCGTGAACGCTTCCATTTACTCCATTTAAAGTTCCCGGGCTGCCAGGATTTTGGCTGTGTGTAGACCTGCAAAATCACTGATAGTTGTTATACACCATGAATAGAGTACAGGGATATGGCACCTCTTATGTGCCCTGTGCGTAAATAACTAATTTGCGAAAGCAGTTTGCACTATCCAATTCCAGTAAACATTTTGTGGTTTCTCCGTGAGAGTCTTCTACTGAGTTACATAAATAAACGATAATTAGGTTCTTCTCTTCACTTGAGTCAGAAGCCGTATTCATCAATTTAAACAAATTATATTGACTTAATGTTAAAATAAATTCGATAAAAGCCTATTCAGGCTTAGTCGGCGATTCCATGGCTAATTTACTCGACCAACAATAAATTTATATGCATATCAAGGTAACTATGATAACATTATACAAGGCTGTTAACATTTATTTGCGATTGTATATAATTGTAAGTAGTTTAAATTAAAAGGAAATTACACTTGCTTACTTAGAACAATCTAATACAATGATTAGTTGTAGTTGGTATACATATTATATTAGTAAATATATTAGCAATATCAGGTAAGGAATGTAATATCTAGTTACAGTCGTCTAATTGCAATTATTACAATTTGGTATTATTGCTTGACTTATCTTAGAAATACTGATACGGTACGGTATGCCCTCGCAATTCTTATGGAAACTTTACGCTGTGACCGTCTCAGTAAAGCCTTGTTGTATAATGACAAATTATGCGCCCATATCGGACACCCATAAAGAGCCTTATCACGCACCACTCCAGCATAAAGGAGCCTACAGCCCCCGCCTGGCCCACCGATATTTGGCATTATATGACTCAATGCCATTGCAGTTGAATCAAGCTTGGGTTCCAGGGCAGCAAAATGAGATTTGAAAGTCCATTGGGCGACAAGAACCAACCCGAAGTATTTCAATGTCGACTTTAATGCCATATGAACACCATCCACTATTATCTCAGCGCCTCTAGGTGGTGACCTCCTAGCGAAACATATGACATCTGATTTTTGTAAAGCGACTCGAAGTCCAAGTTGTCTTATACGAGTCACTACTTCTTCCACTCCAGCAGTAGCTAACAAACTCCTGATAATTACATCCCTTGGCCGTCAGAAGTGATCGTCAGCAGAACATATTAAGCCTACTCCTGGCTACCTCGAAGGACTGCATCAAATCCAATGTTCCACAAAAGGGGCCCAAGAACAGACCCTTGTGGAACTCCACATCGAACCTGATAGCATCTCCAAACTTCCCGACTTGGATAAATGATCGATCGATGACTACATGACGTAAGTACACACCATGATAAAAGAGACCATCCATAATCGCTCTCCAGGGAATAGTATTGAACGCATTCGCAATATCTAGCGAAACCGCCAACACAACCCCACCCCCGGAGACATTTTCTTCGCATAAGTCTCTTAACTTAGCTAAAGCGTCAATTGTAGAGCGAGCACGCCGAAAACCGAATTGAGTATCAGACAGATTTGGACCAATAATCTGAGGATGCTTCTCGAGGCGCGAGACAATTATTCGCTCAAACAGTTTGCCCACCTCAGGAAGTAAAACAATAGGTCGATAGGCCGAAGGTGAATCAACCGGTTTCCCGAACTTCCTAAGAAGAAGCAATTGTCCGACTTTCCAGCTATTAGCGAATATGCCTTTCCTCAAACGATCAGAAAGGAGATCTCGAAATCTGTTAAATAAGCCATTATTAAGAGATTGCGCCCAAACCGTTCCATGCAATCCATCTGGACCAGGAGCGGTTTTTACGATTTGAATTTTAAAAACACCAGCTCCTAACTCACCCTCTGACACCTCAGGAATATCGTCTGAATGATCGAAGTCAACATTAATAAAAGGAGTAGAATCACAAGGAAACAGCAATGTAACAACCATCCCTAGAAACGTCGGCTCCATGTTAGCGGCGGCCTCCAGGGACGGAGTTTACTCATGACAATATTGTACGGTCGCCCCCAAGGATCACGATCCAAAGAGTTCAGGAGCTCCTTCCGTGCCCAATCCTTTGCTTCAGCTATTTCCAACTGAAGAGCTCTTTTTGCTTCTTGATAAGGAGTATATAAACTTGCCTCTTCCTCCGGATCACGGTAACTGAGATGCCTTCTTCTAAAACGCGTGTAACGGTGACGCGCCTTAACACACTGCACTCGTAGTCGGTCTAGTTCAGATGACCACCAATAGACGCTTTGCTTGGGTGAGATGGGACCGATCCGGGGCATAGCACCGTTATTGATACGAGTCAGTGAGTCCCTAAACCATTCTACCTAAGAATCAATTGTAAAATTTGAAGGTTTTAGGATTCCAAGCTTCTACTAAGGATACCTCGGTAAGCGCATCTTTGTCTAGATTTTTTCGGGACCACCTAGGACCTATCTCAGATGGAGCAGGACCCGGAAAGCTTACAGTGGAATCGAGGATATCAAAACGAATGTACTTGTGGTCCGATAAAGTTTCAACTTCTGACAACACCCCCATCCATAAACACGACTTGCAAGAGCAGGACTTGAAAAAGTAACGTCCACAATAGAGCCACTTTTCATACGTACACAAGTCTGAACATTATCCCGATTCAGTGACACTAAATTTTGAGTTGCTAGCCAATCCAACAAAGCGTCACCACGTTCATCAGATACTGGAGACCCCCACACTGTAGATTTAGCATTGAAATCTCCAGCGACTATAAGATCGAGGGGTCGACACCATGAAACAAGACAGCCCAGTTCAGACAAAAACGTTTCAAATTCAGCAAGCGTTTTATTTGGGGAAAAATAAGCACTAATAACTGCAATTCTTCCAATTTTTAAAGCAACGCAACCTCTACCCTTCATTGTTGAAGAAACTGACAGCAAGTTGACATCGTTTATAAAAACCGCAACAAGACCATCACGGTCACCGACCCAGTTGTTTTTATCTGGAACCATTTATGGTTCTGAAACAATCCCTATATTAACGATCCACTGTGTCAAACTCTGAATTAAAAGGTCTTTAGCACTTGCACAGTGGTTCAGGTTAGATTGAATAAAGCGTAGATCCATACTAACTTATTACAATTTCTTGGGTCTCCATTATGTCACCGCTCAAGGTTAGTTCTACTGAAACCTTCGTGTTGAATCTTCTCAGCATCGTTTGACTGGGAGCCGTACAAGCTTTCCCCCCCAGTCGATGATCAGCTGTTTTACCTGCCGCAATACATAGAGGACATTGCGGTTTGGATGAACAAACAGAAGCACGATGGCCTGGCTGGCTACACCGGTAACAAGACTTACTACGGTCTATTTCCGCCGTACAACGAGCTGCAACATGACCAGCTTGCAAATAGCGGAAGCACCTAAGTTCTCGTTGTTGCAGCACCGTCACCCTAGCTGAAGTCCAGCCTACAAGCAGACGACCTTCAGACAATTTCTTTGGAGCTTCCACCGGGCATTTCACCTACACCGCAAAGAGACATGTCTTATCCTGACGAACTTCACCAACTACATAGTTTTTAATATAGCCTTGAGAGTTTTTTTTTTTGAGCGTTGGTGTGTAATGATGTGATAATGTGTAAGTGTGGAAACTGATAATTGGCCGTCTTCATGTTAATTGTATATTATTGAACCTTTTTTAGCTGTAAGTTTCCCTAAAATTGTAAAATAAAATAAAAAAATAAAACTCTAAAATTATCGGATGAGCACTCCCCTTTTTTACACACAGCGTATTTTACTTCGTCAGCAGTAACAGAATCGTCTAAGCCTGATACTCTTACCTCAACAGATTTAACAGGCCTCGATACAAGGATGCCCTTCGTACCATACAACTCCCTTAATTTTTTAGCCAGAACATCTGCTTTATCTCCTCCATCTTCGTCAGTGACTTGTAATAATGGCAGCACTAATTGCGGCACGTCTAAACCTAACTGCTTCAATTCCCAACTCTTCTAGCCTAATCTGGCCTTTCGCTTCTTTAGAAGCCTCCGCATATGTTACGCCTTTCTTTTGAACTTCCGCCGGAACAGTTACAACAACAGCAGCTGTTCGGGGAGTACGCAGTCTTGGCTTTTTAACTGGTGCCTGAAAACCTGTTACTGTTTGGTTGAGCTAACACAGCACCTGACCTTTCCCTTTTCTTCTTTTTCCTTTTCTTTCCTTTCCCAACAATCAACCAATGCTCCTTAGAAAGGTTGGAAGCCGATTGCAGAGGCGAGGGCTGAGTAATAGCAGATACCTTTTCAATGACCAATATTTCCTCTCCTGCAATTCTTTTATTTTTCTTCTTTTTTGAAATAGAGGATGGTCCTTGGGGCAAAGCAGTAGATGCTGCTTGCACCAAGCTTCTACTATTCACCTGTCTATTATGCTGGGATTGACCTGACTCAAATCTAGGGGGCCCAACGACCTTGCGTCAATCCGCGGCTAGAGAAGGCCTTAATACAGGTGCAGGATTAAGCCTCTAGACTCTCAAACCGCGCATTTGATATATCCCCCCGATACGGCGCATCAGATTTGCCTCAAACTCCTGGAGGAGAGAAGGAGTGAGCGATGGCTCCTTTGAATTAACTTCAACATGTTTCCGAAGATCCGTGATATCCTGCTAGAGTATCTCAATTTGCTTTTTGAGGCGCTCGTTGTCTTCATCCAGAGATCGAGTTTCCTCAGAAAGCACCCCAATATCCTTCCGTATATCCGCAATGGCATTTTTAGCCATATTAAGCCATTGTCCTTTGATATTTGACGATTTTGTGGCGACCTTTTCAACAACTCCCAGGCTAGCCTCAATCCTCTTTACTAAATCCAATGACATATCCTCGCCCTGTTCCGACACCAAGACAGAAGATAGAGTGCATTGTGTTTCTCGAGCTTGAATTTCCAAGGCCAAAAGCTCTTCTTCCTCACGAGCCTTTTTCTCAGCTCTTGTTTCTTTCAACTTGGCAGATTTATTAGCAGGAACCGGATCCACATTCTCGCCCTCAGTGGATGGCCAACCTCTGGAGTTACGCCGCGTTATCTTTGAAGTCGCCTCTCTTGCGATATCTGAATCAGTGTCAGCGACTTCTCTGAAACGCTTCCGGGAGCTCCAAAACCGCGATGAAACTGTCAAAGACTCCCTTGCTTCAACACCTGAGTATGTGGAAGAATCCGACATCTCAGGGCACTCCAACATAATATCACTGGGGGGCGCTGGCAAAACAAACTGATCGCCCGTCGTTGCCAATCCAGCCTCCTGCTCAGCCGCATCACACGGCATATCCACACTAACATCTTCTTTTGATTTGATTTTTTTGTTTTTTAGATTATTTATTGTTGTCATTTCAAAAATTATTTTCCATGGGGGAAATACACAGTCAACCGAGGTGGTGCCCCCTGCACCTAGGTAACCCTTATACTACTCGAAGGAGGTACACAGGTGGTATCCGAGGGATGGCCGCTAGCGACTGACTTTACTCACCAGCCACCTATAAATACAGAAACAAAACCTACATGGCGCCCCAATGTCGGGAATTTAAGGGTTTTTTATTGAGATTTTCCTTTCTCTCAGGGCCGGCCAGTAAAGGCAAGCCCCCCTGGCCACAAGCATGCCGCTAGACATGACAACGACACATGCAGGAATTAACAGGTTGCCCGACGGAGAGTCGAAACCCACCCAGAAACTGCTTATCGCAGTCACCAGATCTGTCGCGCCATTGACCTAGAAGGTCATCCACAATATGCAGAAGCTACTGAGCATTACAAATGCGAAAAGACACGCAAGCTCTTCACCAACTCAACGCAAAAATGTGCACTCAACACCGGTCGTTACCGATTCAAAAATTGAACTGGGGGCACGCCCTGAGCCCACCAGTTTTGTTCCACGCCAGTTGGATGTCGGAAGTCCAACCGGTACCCCCGCGGGCGAGTGCGAGGACCCCTATTCGCCACCTGGGGTCGTGATCTATGGAAGTCTGGCAACTCCACAAATTTCAAATACAGTGTGCCAAGAGCAATGCTCTTGATATTCACAAACACCAGTTATACGAGCTGGCAATCCCACGTACGCAATAAAACGCACCTCTTGTCTTTAAAGTCTACTACAAAAGTTCGGTCCATACATTTCTCCAAGGTGCTGGCTTACACCCCAGATAACATGATACACGCATCATGATTTTGATTTTGATCGCTTTCGGCGACCAGCCTTAGCCGCTACGGCATGCATAATGCCTGTGCTTTGTTACAGCGGGTGGGGGCTGCTCTTCCTCCGCGCCTCCGATTTTTTATATACACTCTAGGGGTAGGGCAGACAAGACCACGTGGATAGTGGGGTGCTCTGATTCGGTTTTGGGTACTTTTTGGATATTAAAGTAAACACTTTATTCTAGTAAGAATTCAATAATACAGAAAGTTGCAAACAATAAAATACAAGTACTAATTAGGAAATACAGACGAGTAGGTATCGATAATTTCAAAATTTTCGGAACCCTATAATCTATCGACACGAAATTAGGTTATTTTCAATGTTGATTATTCTATAACTTTAAATTTAAAAAATTAGGAAATAATCGATAAATTAAATACACGATTTTTTTTATGTGAACGTCACATCTCTTATAACTAATAGAAAAGTAGAAAATGGCAGATTGTTTAGAAATTTCAATACATTACACAAAACTTTACCTTTTTTTTAAATATGTACTTAGACGCGTTTCCGGCAGCAAAAATTACTTGGAGGTGTTCCAAGAAGAAGGTCCCCCGAGACTCCTGCATAATTAGTATCATCAAATAAGTGCGACGACATTTAAAACCCAACCCCTTTCTGGTTCGAGATTTTAACTTGGGTGATGTTACCTTAGAATCGTTAGTAGTGGGTAAAGTGCTTGCAGGAGCCGTATCAACATCTTTCATTGAATTGACACGGCGTCGCAAGCCGTTAGCCCCAATAACATATATGTGGCCATTCCTGGTCCAACACTTGCTGATTCCAAAATGCCTTCTTGCAGCCATAAACAAAATATTATGTCTGCAAATTATGCCTCGGATATGGTGATGCCAGTCCCCTTTAATACAGAGTTAGCCAACCAAATCTTGTCCTTGTCACAATGCTCCCTTATCTTAATTAATACTGGGCGAGGCTTATCATCGCGTCTTATGCCCACTCTGTGACACCGACTAAAACTAGTTTCACTTATATAAGGGCATTTGAGCAGAACGGATAACATGTTAGCAATTGTCTCTGGGTTCTCATCCTTAGACACATTAATGCCATGTAACAACAAACACTTACGCCTGCTGCGCAATTCCTGCTCCTCTTGCACCTTAAAAAGAATTTCCATTTGAGCCTGGAGATTCTTGAGACAGAACAGTACTGAGCTTTTGAATGCCTCAAACTCCCTAGTTAGTGGTGTTTGCTCGAAGGATAGAGACCTTTCCTGTGCTGCCAGGAGCCGCTGCTGGAACTCATCCATTTTGGAGAACACCATTACAGACACAACCATCAATGACTTTTTTGAAGTTATACTTCTTTAGGCGCGTTAGGCGAAAAATTGATGAGAGTGAAATTTTACGATGCGCGCGTACCGTGACACAAAATTATCAGTGTGATTATAGCCGGCGCCGAGCGTGCGCGAGCGAGATGGGTATAAGACAATCTACAAGTAAAAAGAAATAGAATATGCGTGAAGTTAGCAGCTATGCCAAGAATTTTGAATGACCATAATGACATTTACCTTTTAAACAAATAAAGGAGTTTTAATTATTTTTTCAAAGAAATTTAGCAATGCTTTTTCACAAAGACCTATTGTTACTTAGTTAAAAGTTATGAAAGATACCTAGTTATTTTAATTATACAAGTGCGAATTTTATATGTGCGTCTGAATTATAATCAGAAGTGATTTAAATTGAATATTTAAATCAATACTAATTAATATTAGAAAAATTTGTGAAAAAACTGCTCATCAACCTTCCTAAGTGCTTCAATACAATGGAGTTTAACTATCCGTATGTATTATTACTATCGAGTACTATTGTTGAGTAAAACTGAAACATGAACAATTCATTGCTTTTGTTTATTGCCTTTGTACAGCAACTTTTTAAAAATATTCTACGACCCTATATATCAATAATTGAGAACAAAGATTTAAGCACGGATACTAATTAGGAGAAAATGAAGACTTGGAGCGATATAACAGAGAAGTAAACATTTTAATAAGTACATGCATCTCAAAAAAAATGACCACATTGTTTAATCAAAACTTGTAAGTTTTCAGATTGAATCTAGCAAATAGGTATAAGGGCAAAATACAAAAAAAACAATAATTGATGAATCAGTGGAATTGCACTAAATTGAATACAAAAAAAGAGTTGTCATCTTATCGCCGTGAAACATCAAAAACTGGAGGTCGAACAAAGCCACCATCACCTTCTCCAGACACAATGGACGTGGCAGAGATGATACCGCAACAGTTTGAAGTCGATTTCAATGAATTTGATTGTGATGGTGTCGAGTTAGGAATGTTAATTATAAATATGATGTATGGTGATGTTCAACGTTCAACCTCTCAAGCATAAGCATATGCTCACAACAGTACTTTATTTCGCTACAGGGTAGTCAGAGATATTCTAATACCTTAGAACATGCATGTTGCAATTGTAGTACCGAAACTCTGTCCAGCCAGAAGTGAGCGAATTCCCACTTATAATGGACAGTGGGTATAATACACCTTAACACCTGAGTACGAACCAGTCAACATGATACTTAAATTAATAGATGTTTTTTATATAATATTTCAGGATATTACAAATAAAATCATTTTGGAAACAATTGATATCCCAAAAGAAAATAAAGCCAACAATGATAAGGTGATAAATCAGTTTTGACATAACTTGCATACTAGAAAAGCCAGACAAAGGTTTGCACAACAGTGACAACATAACAATTTCATTATTTTGTAGGATTATAATCCAAAGGTTAAAGAAAATCACGTCTAACTGAACAACAAGAATCCTCAAACAATTCCAAAAAAACCTACAAGGAAGACACCGGTATTATATTTAAATTATCTCTATCTCTAAATAGAATAAAACAAAGTCGTTATCCAGGTCTGTAGCATGTGAAATTAGTTTTTCTAAACTACACAACGGATTTTGATCTGACTAATATATTATAGACTCTTCTTCCAGGAAGGATTTGTATAATAATATCAATTATAATTTTCTAAAGTTTTGCATGGACAGAGCTTAAATTAATATTCTATTATTTGTTGCAGAAAGAAAATGAGCGGATTCAAATAGAACACAAACATAGAGTTAAGAATATGGCAGAGATGCACAACCAAGTAATGATGAATTTAAATAAATTCAAAGCCCTCGTTAAACGGCAATTAATCAATAATTGCCAGTTCTTCTTACCCGCTCTACGCCCTTGACTTGTGAACTGGTAGTAAATGTAAATTTACAATTAATTTAACTTGACAATTCAAGAGTTTGAGTTTGAGTTTGAATAAAGATATTTTGAGTTTGAGTTTAAAATTACAAACTGAAATTCTGATGAAGACATTAGAGTCACTTAAAAATAATTAGTATAATGAAATAAAAATGTTTTAAAGATAAATAGTGTTTTATTTGTTAAAATAACGTAATTTTAAACAACCTAAATTAAGAACTATCAAAGTTAAAAGTTTTCATCAATAATAATGGCTCTCACTGCTGCTCCACGCAGTGTATTTTGAGATGAGGGCACTGTTGGTAGTGAGGGAAGGGTCTCTTCATCATCATCAGAGATAGGTTCCTCTTTTAAATCAATGGCTATATTGTGCAATACTGCCAAAGCTACAACATACATCTTAGGGTTTGGTAGAGATGTTCTAAATATATAATAATATACACTTTTAACTTAATAGAATTTATGTTACACTTAATGTAAGAGAATAATAATAAATATTTATTTATTTAATTTTTCAAACATAAACTGACCTTTTTTTGACTATAATGACTCCATTATTAAACGTTTTAATAGTTAGGGCCATTTATCTTGTATAGTCTTTATGAACAAAAAAAATATGTAGACATTTTAAAAGCCATTCTTTAAGAATGAACAAAATCTAGATTATATATACCTAAAATGTAGATGACTTGAGTTTTTTATTTTTACCAAACCAGAAAAAAAAAGAAATTGGACTGATATTTCTGAGGTGCATACATACTTGTATATAAACATTTATTTTTATATAGATCAGCTTACACTTTTCTTAGAAATAGTAAAATAATTACTTTCACCTGATAATGAAAAAACAAAACCTCATCAAAATTAATTATTACTAAGCAATTAGCATACAAAATACAAATATTAATCATTTTATTGTTATTTGACATTGAAACTATGACGTCAGCGTTTTCTAATTAAGAATTTGCATATTTCATAAAACGTGGATATGTCACGTGTGACTTTAATGAATAATAATATATATAATAAAATAATAAATCCTTTTATTCAGATAATACAGTAATTTTAATGTATAACACAAGCTCCACAGCTTCTTGTTAAGAAGCACACGCCTCCCCCACTCTCTTTCTTTGCGCGCGATGCGTTGCCATATATTTTCCATCATCTATGTGAATATGTCATCGTCATCTACCACGCTTATGTTACAAGCGTAAAAATGTATTTTTAAGGCAAATTACAAGCCCTTTAGGTAAATTCTCAAAATTTGACCGAAAAGCAATGTTTTCGATTTTATCATTATATTTTGGGATGTAAGGGTCAATTTGTATCATTTTATTGTAATAACAGAAAATATTCCTTCATAGTTGATACGGGTGCGTCAATATCTATAATTAAAAAATATATTACCCGATTCGTTAGGCATATGTTATAACAGCACTACTATAAACGGCATAGGAAAGCAGATCGACTCTTTGGGATAACCCTTGGAACTTGTTACAGAAAGTAATGACACATTTTGCCATAAATTATACTAGTCTTTCAAAATTTATCCTTCGAGGGGACTGGTAATAACCTAGAAAGGATTAGACTTCTTATCCACTTAAGGCTGTAATATCGATTAAGCTTCTAATGTGTTGTTACAAATAATAATTGTCCTTTATTACCGCCTGTATAGGGAAGATTAAATTATTTTTCCGAAAGAGATAGAGAAAGATATTTTTTGGCAGGACCTATAGTTAAACCTAAAAATAGTAGGATTACGATAAGAACTACATAAGTTTGACATGAATTATAAATAACTTAGATTATTATTGTGATATTGTGTTGGTGTTCATATTGTCATATCACATTATATAATTAATATGACATTTGCATGCCTATTTATACAGGGTGGTCAAAAAGTTGTAGATCAAACGCAAATAGGGGATAGATGAGGTCATCTGCCCTGCGATTCTGTAACTCACTTTTCGAACTCACAGAGCGGTTTTCGCATCGGCGGTCGCTCTCAAATCAGTCGTGAAGCAGTCATTTTATGATTTGGTTATGGTAAGATTGGTTCTTGCGTTAGACATACTAATTGTCAAATCATAACTTTTTGTTTACTTCGGACCCCACTGTGAAAAAAAATTACTCTACCGAAAAGTGACCCTGTATAACAAGTTATGGCGCATTTAATAGGGAAAAGGTACACATGCCCACGATTCGCCTTGTATAAAGTAATTAAAAATTAATTGTAGTTTTTTGGTATTTGTCATTAAAATACATGAATTTTCAATAATTTATTACTGAAATAGATAATATTTCGTGTATAAAAAGAAAGGCATTATATGAATATGTAAATTTACTTCAGAACTGTAAAAGATGATGGGCGTCTCAAAGATATCCTTTATTGTACTCAAACTCAAACTCAAACTCAAAATATCTTTATTCAAGTAGGTAACCAAGTACACTTTTGAATAGTCAAGTTAAATTAATCGTAAATTTACATTTACTACCAGTTCGCAAGTCAAGGGCGTAGAGCGGGTAAGAAGAACTGGCAAGAAACTTTCCGCCACTCTTTTTAATCGCCAAGTATTGTCATACAAATTGTTTGAACTGGAGCAATCAATCAATCCCAAGGATTAGGATCATTTAAGTAGTCCTCAAATTTATAAAAAGCTTTGTTGATTAATTTTCGTTTAACGAGGACTTTGAATTTATTTAGTGATAATTCTCTAATTGCGCTTGGGAGTTTGTTGTAAAAACGAATACAATTTCCATATAAGGAGTGGTTTATCTTTTGGAGCCTGGTTGGTCGTACACTCAAATTAGTTCTATTTCGCGTATTATACCTACTGGTGAAAGTCACCATTTGTTTTAAAATCGTTTATATTTTTTTGGACATACAACAAGGCTTCAAGAATATATTGACCAGATAGTGTCATAATATTTAATTCCTTAAACTTATTCCGTACCGACTCCCTCGGAGAAACACAACAAATACCCAGCAGCACCCCACAATAAAATGCCGTACGACATAACGCTATGAAAGTAGCTATGATACACAATTTTAGCCGTGTCCTCATCAGTAAACTGTCGGATTTTCTTTACTGCATATGCTGCAGAGCTCAGCCTACTCGAAAGAGTCTCTATGTGTGGGCCCCATTGGAGTTTACTATCTATTGTTATGCCTAGAAAAACAGTTTTGTCAACAAAGTTTAGTTCACTGTCCTTAATTTTCAGGTTACCAATATCTCGCTTTACGCTAGTAGTTGTAAATCTAATACATTTTGTTTTATTCTCATTAAGCAATAAGTTATTTACATTAAACCAGTTAACTATACGAGAGATAGAATTGTTTACATCGTCCAATAATACGTTATTCCTATTCACTTTAAATAGAAGTGAAGTGTCATCAGCAAACAATACCATCTCATGAACTTCGTTGACAAAGAATGGGAGGTCATTTATGTAAATCAGAAATAAGAAAGGCCCGAGAATCGATCCTTGGGGGACGCCCATTGATACCTGCGAACCCGGAGAGGTGACTCCATTGACATGAACTCTTTGGATCCTTCCCTTTAAATATGAATTCATCAGGCTGGAAGCTTTGCCATCAACGCCATAGTGTTGAAGCTTTCCAACGAGTATAGGATGAACACAGTCAAAGGCCTTTGACAGGTCACAAAAGACGCCGACTCCATCATATGATTCTTCCCAGGCGTTAAATATGTCCGAAATCAACTTCACACCGGCATCGATTGTGGAGCGACCCTTAGTCTTACTGTTAGTAGCATGGAGCGTACAGGGTAAGTTTTTTATATTCTCATTTATCGATCTCATTTATTTATTTAAAAATTAAGTACAGTGCCGTTTATTGTAGGTGATGCTGAAGGTCTCGCCTCTAAGTCTGGAGGGCAAGAGCCCGAGACACGAGTGGTGGGTGGCAAAGACGCACCCGAAGGCCTTGTGCCACATCAAGTCGCTCTGAAATCAAAAAAAGACGGCTGGACTTTCTGCGGCGCTGCCGTCATCTCCGACAGATGGATACTGACAGCTGCCCATTGTGTCAAAACGTATAATAATTAATATTTTGTTAACTGAGCCCATCTTTAAGTATATGATACTGCCGTTTTATGTCTGAAGTTTTAAAATTATATTGAATTTTTCTTTCAGTCGCCAACCATCAGAGTTTACCGCTGTAGTTGGTACATTATCGAGAACGAGAGGTGGTACAACGTATGAAATAAGCAAATTCATTTCTCACAAAGAACATAACAAGCCAAATCAATTCAACAACGATATCGCTGTTATAAGTACGAAAAAGGCCATCGAATTCAATAAAAACGTTCAGCCTCTGCCATTTCCCAAGAAGGATATTACCTCAGGATTGTCGTGTATACTGAGCGGCTGGGGTAAACTTGTGAGTAAACCATTTTGCGGAAATACATAATATTTGTAGCATTGTATATTACAAAGAAATGTTAACTGCTAACTTATGTTTTTAAATCAATTGAATTTATAGGTTCAGTTGTTGTTTTCATTTCAGTCAGAAACGTCGCATATTAATTGTTGTGATCGAAAAAGTGCAACGCGCTGACGCGGACGCAGCGCCGCGGTCACTGTACGATGAATCGTTCTAATATTTCTTATTGTGTAATGAATTAAGGAGACGTTTTGTCTTTATAAATTTACTTATTATATTAAATTTATGACGACATCTCCAAATTTTATTGAAATTAAAACCCAAAACGAGCAATTACTAATGGGTGAACTGAAAAACGAAAGAGCCCGATTCTCAGACCTGGAAACTATTGCCTATCAACTCAAGGAACAAATTGCTCAGATCGAATGAAAAGTAGATTAGGCCTTAACATAAATGGACGAGACGGACGAAGAAAAACATGCTTAAGAAACGGAATGAGTGCGACAAAAAAGCAGAATGAAAAGGAACTATGATTAGTTCCTTTTCATTCTGCTTTTTTCCCCTCTGCATTCTGCTTTTTTTCCCTCGCCTTCCCTCATTAAAGAAGTTACTAATAATAAAGTAACCAAAGAAAAGCCCAAAAAGGAACCCCGATTGTTGAAGAAAATGTGTTTGAATAACAATCTTTTTACGATTCTTTACTTAAAACAAAATTAATAAAGTCTCTTTCGCAGTAAAATTGCTTTGAAATAGATCGATGAAGATTATTAACACTAATAGTGAAACTACCTACAGAGGTATCACAAAACATCTTAAAGAAGAAGATGCCTCTTTGTTCTCTCTCGAAAACAAGCAGACTGCGCCAATAAGAATAATGGAAAAAAATCTGCATGCTTCTTGCAAGCCTGAAAGGATAATTGAAGACCTCATTCTTCAAGGATTTAAAATTTTAGACGCAGCCGTCAAATATAGCTGGGAAAACAAGAAACCGCAACATGTTCATCTCTGTTTCCACCAAAATATATTTATGAAATAAAATCCATACTTGGCAGCAAAATTGACTAGCTTGACTGATATTGCCGAAATTGATTCCCCAATGCCAGAGGTTCCAGGCTCATGGGCACACACAGAAATACTGCTCCAAGGAGCCGAGGTGTGTACTGCAAAGCATCTCACAGTAGACTGTTACAAGCCCCGAGATGCAAAACCGAAGAGCGTTCACAGCGGTGAGTCACATCCAGTTTATTACAGAGGCTGTGTAGTAGCACAAGAATTACAGAAAAGAGAAACGTCTTAAAATCAAAAGACTGAAACGGCAAATCTGTAAAACCAGAAAAATTTATTTCAAAGACTGTTTCCTTTACACAGATAACTAAAGACCCCAGGTCTCAAGTCTCAACACAACAAAATGAGACTACTAACACAGGCATAGATGAAAAGATTAACATCATACTTTCATTATTGACATCCTTTATTGAAAGACTTTAAACTAGAAAGCGACACCAAAATAGCAGGTTCTAAACATCTTAAACAATGATGTCTTTAAAAATAATGTCATGGAATGCTTTGGCTTCTAAAACACCAAAAAGAACTACAAAAAATTCTAAAACATGAAAACATTGACATCTGCTTGGTGCCGGAAACTCATTTTACCAGGGAGTCATACATGCAACTTTAAGGATATAGAGCCTACCATGCCATTCACTCAGAAATAAATCCAGTGGGGAAGTACAGTTATAATAAAGGACAGTTCACAACGACATGATTTCTTTAAATATGAAAAAGAGCATATTTAGGCTGTGGCTGTGAGCCTATCAATAAAGCCATGTCCATTAACAACATCTTCTGCCCAAGATATGCACTTAAGTATGACCATTACAAAACCGAACCAGTACAGAAGTACAGCTTCAAAAATTATCTTGAGAATATGGTAGACCTAAAAGTACTTTTAAAACCTGAGGAACAATTAGAATTAGAAGTAAATAAATTTACAATGAACAAGCTATCTACAAGCTGCTTGGAGCAATACTCCAAAATTTAAGAAAAAGGTACAAAACAACTACTTTCCAGAAGAGATTAAATAAAGACAAAACGAGCTCAAAGAAAAAGGTGGCATTCCACAAGATGTCCTGAAGACAAAAAACATCTGAATAACCTCACTAAACAACTGAGGAGAGAGATTAAAATACATAAAGATACTTCAATAAAGAGATACCTAAACCAATTAACTTCTGATGGTTCCACGCGGAAATAAAATGGAAAGTGATAAAAAATATCAAAAAACCTACAACATATTATATTCCTCCCTTACGAGAGTCTAATGGGAATTGGGCTGCAAGTAACATACAAAGAGGTTTGCTGACCACCTAGAAGATATATTTCAAATCTATGAAGAAGATTCACTTGACTTCGAGGAAATATCTTCAGAAGAGCTAAACATCCGTCTAGACACACCAAAAGAAGTTTTAAGTGAAATTAAATGTTTAACTAAAAAAAAGGCGCCAGGTCTTGATTTAAAAACTGGTGAGGTATTACAGCATCACCCCCGTAAAGCCGTAGTTAAAATAACAACCTTAAATAATGCCTAATTTTGACTTCAACCTTTTAAACAATATGTGGACTGTTGCGAAAGTTATAATGATTCCCAATCCATTAAAATCATCACACGAAGTAACGTCTGACAGGCCAATCTCACTGTTTTCTGTTAAAGCAAAATTATTTAAGAAACTTTCTCAAATGTCTCAATTCTATTATTGTCAAAAAGCAGCTGATAACGGATTACCAATTTGGTTTCAATGAAAAACATTCTACCATAGAGGAGGTTCATAGAATTACAGAAGCAAAAAGCACTAGAAGAACAAATAGTCTGCCCCATGGTCATTCTGGACGTAGCTCAGGCATTTGATAAAGTGGGGCACCGAGGACTTGTTTATAGATTAATGAAACTACTGCCTCGTCAATTTTCTAATATTCTTGAGTCATATTTAACACAAAGAATTAGGGTACGACAAGAGGATGATTATTCAGAACTGAAAGAAATCAACGCTGGGGTGCCGTTAGGGAGTGTATGTACCTCTTATACACATACGATATTCGTGAACGAGCTGAAGATAAAATAATCGCGACCTTTGCCGATGATACTGCTATCATGTCTACGGCGGCTACTGAAAAGGAAGCGATAGTAAAACTACAATACGCCATAGATACTGTTGGATTGTGGACCATAAAATGGCGGATAAGACTAAATCAGTCTAAATCAGCTCACATAAACTTTCCAACAAGACATATAATTACCTATCAGTATATATTGATAATGTCAAAGTGCCGTTCCAAAATTTAGCTAAGTATCCATGTATTGCGCTGGATACCAAACTCCCATGGAAGGTCTATATAAGAAGCGCGAAGAGTTGGATCTCCGTTACACTAAATTGTACTGGTCACTCGTAAGGCATTCTACGTTATCAGTGCAAAATAAATTATTGATTTACAAACGAGTCCTGATACCTGTATGAACTTATGGTTGCCAGCTGTGGGGCTGTACCAGTAATAGCCACATCCAAGTAATCCAACGATTCCAATACAAAGTGCTCAGGGGAATAGTCAATCCCTTTGAAGTTAAAAATCCTTTTTAGTAAATTAGGTTAGACTCAAATTCCTTATTAGTCTTAATTTAGACTAGATCGTAATGCTCCATGATGTCTTAGTAAAGACACATGTAAAAAAAAGTTGAATTCATTGGGCATTTGCATACTTTTAGGGCAGAAGGCGGGAGTCACCTGACAAATTGCAATATCTGTATGTAAAAACATTAACCAGTGACGACTGTACGCCCTTAAGAGAAAACAACCCAGTCAAAATAAATTCCAGCCAGATGTGTACCCTTAACAAACGTGGAGAAGGAACATGCCAAGTGAGTATATATTTATCATTTTAGAATCATTTTGCCACTAATCTTCTTCAACGGTATACGACTATGGGTACATAGACACATATATACACAGCCTATGGGTGCAGAGATAGCTTACTGTTTTTATGCTTCGTATCAGACAATTTATAATTTTTATGAACTAGCGAACAATAACGACATTTGAATTATTTAAATTATCCACGTGCAATGTTCAATGTTGGTAATTGGAAATTTTCAGGGTGATTCAGGCGGCAGTTTAGTGTGCAACGGCACCGCAGCCGGTATCGTGTCCTACAACTTTCCCTGCGCAAATAATTATCCTGACACGTACACCAACACGTACAAATACATCTCCTGGGTAGATGAAAATACTAAATCACCCTGAGTATTGTCATTTATAAATTGTTATAAATTTCGTTGCACAAATTATTATATCTGTTTTATTTAGTTGCAATCCCTAAATTACGTATTATCAAAAAAGATCAAAAACATTTAAGAATGATAAAGGGGCACACAGTCGAACCCCAAATAAAATAATATCTGTTTAAACTAAATGCCTTCTCATTTTTATCATGTTTCAGAAACTTAGAAACATCAAATATTGGAGTAACTATAATTAATTGTGTTATATACATATAATCGGCTGAAATACACGATATGCAGTTTACATTAACACTGTTTAAAAACTGTGTCGACTGCGTGAGACTGAGTTTTGAAGTTATACTTCTTTAGGCGCGTTATGAAAAATTTATAAGAGTGAAATTTTACGATGCGCGCGCATCGTGTAACAAAGTTTACAGAATGAAGTTGGCCACGAAAAATTCTACGGCAATGGACATAATTTAAAAACAACATTCGAATAATAATAGAATTTATGTTACACTTAATGTAAGAGAATGATAATAAATATTTATTTATTTAATTTTTCAAATGTAAACTGAACTTTATTGACTAAATGACTCCTTTTCCAGTCTTTGATTATTTAATTGTAATTAATTATTTGCATGCATGCAATTACTATTTTTAATAATGCGTATGCAATAAAGTATAACTTCTTACGCGCGTACATAAGTACACGCAACCTTTTTTTTATGTAATAGGAGGCAAACGGGCACGAGGCTCATCTGATGCTAAGTGATACTTCCGCCCATGGACTGACATTGCCAGGAGTCTCGCAAGTGCGTTGCCGGCCTTTTCAGTTAGTTCCAAGTAAGGCCTATATCTTCAAAGAATAACTAAAATCTGTATCTCATATATCCTCAGCTTTAGTCTGAAACGAATTTCTAAAATTGACTGGAATTTACGATTATTTCATAATAATCGTAAATACACCATCGCAGTCGTTATATTATCAGCGTACATAAGGCACACTTCACATCGCGATGCAGATGCACCTTTATCTTCTCTTTATGCGTCTTGAGGTATTTATATTATGTTATTTGTTGAGTACAATACATTAGGGAAGGGGATGACGGGTCTGGGCGTTACTGCATACGATTTTTTGCATTTTCTGAGAAGATTTACTATGGTAATATATATATATATATATATTTTTACCATAGGAAATTTAGAGATTTCAACGAACTGAAAACACACCAACTTTTTAAAAAAAGCTGATATTTTTACGGGTGAATTTTCGATTGAAAGTTAGGGTGCTTTTTCGATATTAATTCAAAATAAGGTGAAAAAATAAATATTTTTAATCAAATAAATTACAGCGTATTTGGGACATAGAAAGGTAAGTTTTCACCAAATTTCGTTTAAAAAAAAAAATTTTTGTAAAAGATAAAAAACCAAAAACTTGGTTTTTTGAATTTTTCACATAAATTTTGAGGTTATGTAAAAATGTGTGAATACAAAAGTTTTAGATCTTTTTATTACCTACAACTTTGCCATTTAACTTTCTTCGATAGGACTTTTAGTTTTGCCGGAAATCGAGATAAACCGTTTTTTACCCTTAAAACTACCCCCCTACCCCTTCCCGACCTCAGATCGCCCGTAAATTATTTTTCCAGTAATTTTTATAATATTCTCCTCCCTTTCCAATAGGTTTCATCCTACTATTATTTTTTTAGGTTTCAAAAATTATCGACACTGGTCTAGTAGGCAAACATCATGATGACTTTAATTATTACCACTTCGATAATGCGTAGGCGGCAAAAGTTATGAGCAAACAAGAATGTATAAATGTTTACTTACTTTGATAATGTGTAATTATTTAATTTCATGTATTTCATAGGTATTTATCAAGATCATTTTAAATCATTTCTTTGAATTAAAATCCTATTTTGGTAAATATTCCGTATCACGGCACCAGCGATTTTGAGGCTGATTTTTTTTTACAGTCGCGTAATGTAAACATCATAACTAGTATTGTTATGATGTCGCATGGCGCATGAAAAAAAATTTCAATTTATTTAAAAAAATATTAATATACTAACCTAACCGAACAATATTAATAATAGGTTTTTTGGACAGCTCCGGCGCTACGGGAAATGTTAGTCCCTTAGCCCTTGCGTACCATACTACTAAACTGCGTGCTTTGTTACAGCGGGTGGGGGCTGCTCTTCCTCCGCGCCTCCGATTTTTTATATACACTCTAGGGCCCTACCCCAGACAAGACCACGTGGATAGTGGGGTGCTCTAATTCGGTTTTGGGTACTTTTTGATTATTTTGTTTTTTGCAAAAAAGGTCATGCGCCATCATTACAACACTAGTTTTGGTGCTGAGAACTCATGACGAAGTCATAAAAAAAATCAGCCTCACAATCGCTGGTACCGCGATACGGAATATTTACCCCCATTTTTCCCAAAGTCTATGGAACTCCAGTATAAGATTGCATCACCGTTAGTTAAAAACGCAAGATCACGCACTTTTAGATTGTGGAAGTCAAGCTGCTTTAATAACGAAATCTTTGCAGAATAGATTGTCATTAGAGACTAAACAAGTTGACAGTCTAAGGTCATCGGTGTTGGCAACTGTTCAAGTAGTGTCAGTAAAAATCAAATAAATTCAATAAACAGCATTTAGGTTGACATTGGACTCCTTCTACTGACAGTTGACACTCTTCATATACCAGTAAAAGAAAGTATATACAATAACTCCACAACCAATCACAAAACGATTCATTATTTGGAATGCTTTTAAAATATTTGACCCGTTAGGAGCATTAAGTCCAGTTATTTTTATTCCTAAGATGATGTTGCAACATCTATGGCAGCTAAGGATTGGTAGGGATGAGCCTGTAAGTCAGAAGATAAAAGATGAATACATAAAATTTGTAGATAATTTAAAGTATCTACAAAATTTAAATATTCCGGGATTAGTATTAGGGAATTCACATCAGTTCATAGAATTACACTCTTTTAGATTTTAGCATTGCAAATTTCGTATGGCGCAAGTATTTATGTGAGAACAATTAGCAGCAACAATCTCGTCACTCTTCGATTATTATGCAGTAAATCAAAAGTACTAATACTATCTCAAGTCTAAAATTATGTGCGGCGCAACTTGCAGGAAAACTCACAAACTCGGTGTCAGAGACAATTAGGTTTACACCCACGCGGATAGTTGACATTGGTGCGGTTCCAGAATTGTAGGTATTATGCTGGATAAAAGAGGATATAGTAGATTCAAAACATTTGTAGCCAATCGTATTAATGAAATAAAATAAATAATTTCTTCGTCAGCATACCGATAGGTGTCATCGGAATTTAATCCTGCTGATCTCATATCTAGGGTAATTCAAGCTAGGGATATTTTAAATATGAACTCATGGTGGTAAGGCCCTAGCTTTTTTGCAAGACGACGAGGCTAAATTGCTTGTTTTAAAATCTTTTTAGTTAAAAATAGTTTACCTGAATTTAAGCTTAATTCGGCTGTAATTAATGAATCATTAATTGATTTTAATATGTACTCCTCACTAACTCGATTCATATTTAATATAAAAACTAAACCTTATTAACGTCTAGGTGCACTTCAACTAGCAAATTCAGTGACGCCATGAACAAGTTATATGAGTGTGTCCAAAATAAATCATTTCCAATAGAAAATGATTTATTAATCAAGGGTAAACAGTTGAATAATAAAAGCAAAATCTCATCTTTATCTCCATTTGCTAACATATTTGTAGTGCAAAAGCGATAAGATAAGAGCGATCTGCCCATGGGAGTCAGTCCGTAGGAAGTTTAAAGAATTACATATACGTATATTTAAACGATCCTAGTGCTTGGATATAAATTGGGGGGCGATCTTCAATTTTTAATGTAAAGTGGGAACATTTTCTGATAACTGTATGAATTTTGTAGCTGCAGCGTGAAAATTAGGTTCATTTATCAAACAAAATAAAGATTATCTGTT
Source organism: Pieris napi (assembly GCF_905475465.1). NCBI lineage: Eukaryota > Metazoa > Arthropoda > Insecta > Lepidoptera > Pieridae > Pieris > Pieris napi. The sequence goes on along the minus strand of NC_062248.1, from coordinate 12,063,133 downwards.
TGACTTTGTAAGTCAAAAAATCTATTAAATTTCGGCGGCGGTGATAAAAAACGGCGAAAAGTTTCTTCGAAAACGTGTTTAATTTGGGTGAAAGTCTGGACTCGGGGTTTCCGGGGTCGCTGAAAGTTCAAATATCATCGCATAAAAATTATAACCGAAACCGAAGTCGCAGCTAGTTGCAGCAATTTTTTGGATATGTTCTGAAGAAATGTCTTAGCAAACATTTCCATCCAGTTTAAGAGCCAGATTCGACAAGAGATTTGACTTGATATTGCTTTTTTAACAGGTCTTCGCAGAATGTGGACCAAGGAAAATACCATGGATTTCATTAATAAATTAATATTTCATACATTGTTAATAATAATTCCGAGCGAGACATTCGAATTGTGCTTACTTTCTGGAAAAGAATCCATTTTGCAGAATCTAAATTCGATAACTTTTCGCGAATCTACACGTGTCTGAACTTTCTGTTATTTTCGACGCGCGACGAGTTGAAAATGCGGCAGGCCCCACGCTCATGAACGGAATGGGTTCCCAAGCCAGGTACCATTAGAAGTTCCTAGAAAAAATATATTTTTTCCTACTTTTGGCCAGCTTTTTGGGATTTCAGATCGATTGTGCGATGGCAAAAAAAGGCGTACGTGGCGGAATTACAACGGTGCACTAAATGGAGAAATACTATACTGCTCCTCTCTGCTGGAAGTTAGGTCGAGTGCAGTGGCTGATAAATGGTGTAGATGGAGTGGCCAGAGTGGCAGAGATTAAAACCAGCAGCGGTTGCATAGCACGTTTGGTAGTCCGGCTGTTGCAAGAGTTGCAACGGCCCGGAGTATGTTGCAAGTTTTATACCAGGCGCAACTTTAAATTATTATTGTAAGGTGGGATGACGTGCGCCATCACTTCTAATTGTACCTGACCAGCAAAAGGTCATGTAAAGAAATAATACAAATTTTACAAGAAGTCTAACGAGTTTCATTTACCGGCCCAGTCATTCCCTTAAGAGTCAACATTAGGTAAAGTTAAGGTTTATTTAAATATACACACTACACTTCTGAACTTCTAAAAAATAAACAGTCGTATTTTATTAATAATCCAAATTTGTTATGATTTGAACACAAGTGAACTTAGCAAGTATATTTACGTGCCGATCGTAGGAAAGGAAAGTAATACCTTAAATCGTTCCGAATTAACACGCCAATTGAGTGGCGTTGATGTTTTGACCGTCTTATGGTATGAAAGAATTTACAATGGTTTAAAATTAATATTTGTATGGAAAAATGGGTTTTATTATTATTTACATTTTCCTAGTACTTTTACGTTAATATGCAAATGTGCCGACAGTTACTATTAACAACACGTCCTACTCCCCAACCTCAAAGATAATGGCGATATAGTGAGAGCAAAATATATGCTGGCTCGTAGGTTTGTACGTTGTTCTCATGACGGAAAAGTCACATCTACACGTGCAGCCTATGAGCCAGTTTCACTCGACAAACATACAACTCGCTTCGGGTGCAGTTAGGGTGTTGCTGGGGTTGCCTCGCTTCTGCATCACATCAGGAATGTTTGCAGAGGCGCGGGTGTATTGCTTCTTCGCCACTATGCGAAAGCGGTGCGCGTCTTTGGTGCGCCGGGTGCGCCGGGTGCGGGGCAGCTCCAGCAAAATCTTACAGCTGATAGTCGAGAGAATAGAGTGTCCCTATTTACGATACTGCTCCGACATCTCCGCAGGGTTTTGTACCTAATAGTTTTTGTTTAATTACTATTTTTCTTATTTTTACTAATTCTTCTAACATAGATCTTAAGAAACTATTGTTACTAACTCACTAATCAATCAATGGACTGTATTTGTCTGATGAATGAAATTATTATTATTATTGGCACCGATATTTTTTAATTACTAGAAAGAACATGCAATAACGTATAAAACACGTTGTATAACTCAATCAATTGTAGTGATTCCATTATATCGTCTATCAAAGTGAGTGATCTAGGCTTACCTTAAATCATCTCTTACATATTAGGTCGAAAAGATATGTTTTTTTGGGATATCTCAGAGTACTTTTGCTTAATGCTTTTTGGTGTTTTAAACTATGCAATTTAGGGATTACAACTAAATAAAAAAACGTATAATTTTTTTTGCGATTAATTTAATAACCACTGACAATGCTTAGGGTGATTTAGTATTTTGTTTTATCCAGGTATTGTATATGTACGTGTTACTGTACAAATCAGGCTTGCCAAGAGCGCAGGGAAAATTGTAGGACACGATACCGGCAGAGGTGCCGTTGCACACTAAGCTGCTGCCTGCATCACTCTGAAAATTTCCGATTACAAACATTGTGTGCCATGTATTTCACACAGATAATTTAAATAATTGTATTGTCGTTGTTGTTCGATACTTTATAAAAAATTTACTGTCCGTTTCGAATCTCAAAAATTAGTTAATATAGCTGCACCTGCATGTTGTCTATTCGTATATCTTTGAAACAGATTAATGACAAAAAATTTCAGCTTTAGATGTGCCAAATTTGTTTCAATAAAATGGTCTTAAAAGTACACAAAAATCGTGAGTTAAGTCATATACTTACTAGGCATGTTCCTTGTCCACGTTTGCTAAGGGTACACATGTGGAGGGGCAAAATAACGGTTGAGGAGCGTCCATTACTTAAGATTCTACTGCACTGTTCGCTAGTTAAAGTTTCTACATACAGATACTTCAATTTGTCAGAGTACAACTGGTTGTTCTAAAAGTATACAAATGGCCTATGAATTCAATTGGCTAAAAAACATAAGTTCGCCGGACATATTTCTTTCTAATATCCAATTCTACAAATATTATGTATCTCCATAAAATTGTTTACTCACAAGGTAACCCCAGCCGCTCACTATACACGACAATCCAGACTGGATATTCTTTTTGGGTAATGGCAGGGGCTGCACGTTTTCATTGAATTCGATGGTCTTTTTCGTACTTATAACAGCAATATCGTTGTCGAATTTATATGGCTTATTATATGCTTTGTGAGAAATGACTTTGTTGATTTCATATATTGTACCACCTCTTATTCTTGATATTGTACCAACTAGAGCGATAAAATCTGATGGTTTGAGCCTGAAAAAAAAATCTAGTTATATGTAATACATATAACTTTAAAAATTCATAATAAAAGAAACGTCAGATCGTCCATAGATTGGTGGAGGAAACACATGTATTATTACTTAAATTATATACCTTTCGACACAATACGCAGCTGTCAGCATCCATCTATCGGAGATGATAGCAGCACCGCAGAAAATCCAGCCGTATTTTTTTTTGAGCGAGACCCAAGAGCGACTTGGTGTGGCATAAGTCCTTTGGTTGCGTCTTTGCCACCCACCACTCGGGTCTGGGGCTCTTGCCCTCCAGTCGTAGAGGCGATACCTTCAGCATCGCCTATAGTAAAGGGTACTGTACTTAATTACTAAATAAACAACAAAAGGATATAATAATTAATAAGAATATAAAAAAAACTTACCCTGTACGCTCCATGCTACTAACAGTAGAATAAAGGATATCTTTAAGACGCCCATCATCGATGACACTTCTGTGGTGAATACACTTATTCATATAATCCTTTCTTTTTATATAAGCAATGTAATTATTTTTTTAGAAATAATGAAATATACAAAAAATTTAGAACAAATGAAAAATAGCTAAAAAAGAACTAGAATGACTAATTACTTTTTGTTATCGACTGACAAACAGGTGACTTAATTATTACCAAGCCACCAGCACAAATAATTAGTAATAGCGAAGCCTCCTATCAATATGTTAGTGTTTTAACATTATGTCTAATATACTATACCTAGTCTAGAATTAAGTAATCCAGCATATTAATGGCATTCTCAATAAGGTTACTGGTCCCGCCGCGCGGACTCAAAGCTCAAATGGAACTCCCGAAAATTGTATTGTCTTTCCTTAATAAATAATTTTGCAGACCACCGTCTCTATAATGATTTCTCAGTCAGGATTTAGGGACACCTCAAGAATTTTATGAGCGTTGCCTAAATCTTTTTAGTATAATGACTTACGTTATCCGTGGCCTTCGTGATCCACTCGGGTATCGAATTAGATGTAAGTGACCGGAGTCGATAGAAAAAGCCCTAGAATTTGTCATGAAGAACAAAATACTTTATATATTAAACAGCGTAACCAAGGCAGTCCTCATAGAATAATCAACACATGACCAATGCTTAGCGTAATTTTAATTGTATATCTAATTTTTATTCAGGCCCCTCCAGATTTTTAAATCCGAAACCTAATAGGCCTATGCCTATGCCTCTTTGGTAATCCCAGTTGCCTCAAAATCGTGGTCCGACTAGAACCCAAAAGATTTTTGGTGCTTCTCCACCTAATTACTGTCCTCAGAGTAATATATTTAGATTGCCTCAACAGAAACCAATTAGGAGTTAGTCTCTTTGTCAGTAAAAAGTGACTAACGTTGACCTCTCCGCCTAAGCCCGTTTTTACCGGGCATGATTAGTCCATGGGAATCCAACACCCTCAAATTATGTAAATTTAAAGACGTTAATTTAAATATGGTATATGTAATATGGCCAACATGACTATGACTCTTATGCCTATAATGACTAATACTGTGACCCATATTACCCGGAATATTACTATTCAGAGCCTGTTTATGACATGACATTTGAGCATTATCCAGACGTTAATGATTATTCACTTCCTAATGTTGAAGAGACACAAGATAGTTCAACTTCAGATCAGGATTTTCAAAAATAGTTCAAATAAGAAAAGGCAATATAGAAATTAATTTGCATATTAAACGACAATTACCGTATTTTCAAATTTACAATCCACCACTTAAGTTATTAATTGATACCGGTGCTAATCAGTCTTTTATTAGCCCCGAAGCAGTAATTATTTTTCAGACATTCCTTTAATATGATCCATTCGACGTGACTACTGTATAGCAAGCGCTAGGAATAATTATTCTATTACCTTACCTTGTTTTTCGGAATTAAATATAAATGAAAATATACAATTATTTCTATATAAATTTCATGATTAATTCGATGGTTTGATTGGACTTGATTTGCTTACTAATTTGACTGGGAGTCTAAAATAGACCTTAAGAATAAGATATTAGTGACTAAGTTTGGTTCGAATCCGATTCTTATGTATTACTCTAAAAAAAATAACTTATACCTGCTAATAGTCCTAAATTAATAAGAGTTTCTATCGATACGTTAGATGGTGATGTTTTAGTTCAAGAACAAGTTATCTGTAATTGTATCACGAATGAATCACATCTGTCAAAAATGATCATGGTTATTTAGAAGTAGAAAATCCAACAGATAATGATATAATACTTCAGCATGTGATCAAACGATCACGCCACACATGCTGAAATATGTTGTAAGCTATGATTGGCTTAAGTCCAATCGTGTTGATGATATTATCTCACGTCATCGTACAGACCATCTTAATCCTGAAGAAAAAGTAAAATAAATATCACGTTGCTCTCGTTATGCAGACATATTTTACATTGAAGGTGAACCAGTTACCTTTACGAATAAAATTAAACATCGAATTAAAACTACTGACGAAGTACCTGTTTATACAAAGACTTATAGCTATCCCTACATACATAAACAGAAAGTTAGAGATCAAATTGGCAAGATGTTAAATCAAGGTATAATTCGACCTTTAGACTCAGCCTTCAGCTCACTTATTTGGTTTGTACCCGAAAAGGCTGATGCTTCTGAGAAACAAAAGTAGAGACTAGTAATAGATTTTTGGAAAGTTAATGAAACATTATAGGAGGCATACGGGGGGGGGGACGGCTCATATTCTGATGTTAATTGATACCGCCGCCCATGGACACTCGCACTGCCAGAAGGCTCCCAAGCGCACTGCCGGCCTCTTAAGAATTGGTACGCGCTTTTGTTGAAGGATCCTAAGTCCAATTGGTTCGGAAATATTTCAGTGGGCGCACCAACATAGTGGTGGTGTGCGGCGCCATAAGAATCGCTCAGATGTAGATTGACGGACGACAAGGTAATACCAATGGTATTTTTTATATTGCCTTGACGTCCGATGATGAAACTCAGCTGCAGGTATCAATCCAAACAATTACTCTGAACACTCTCCATGGTAAATTCGGTAGAAGGTGAAGAGAGATCCCACATCTCTACGCAACGCCATGGGATCAAGCCACTTGGAAAGTGACTGGTCGTCTTGCTCGTATCGCTCTTCGTTAAATACGGTCAAGCAGAAGGAGCTGGTACTGGGGAGGTCCCGCCCAGCGGTAAGTACAGTACTCCATGCGATAAAAGGTTTTTTTTAGCGGAAAATGTGCAAACTTGTGTCTTCTTGGACTAGATTTGGTCTACACCAGTCCGAAACTCCACGTAGCAGAGTTTCGACTGACACAAGGTTGTTTCGGTACTCATCGACCACTACCCGAGAAATACCTACCTGGCCAGTGTTATAAGTATCACTTTTCGAACTGACACAGCTATTTGAGCGCGACCGCCGCTGTGAAAACCGCTGTGTCAGTTTGAAAAGTGAGTTAAAGAATCGCAAGACTGGTACCGGAATAGGCGCGTTAAGACCGGAGCCAACTCGAGCTCAACTAGAAGATTGGCCTTCTCCTTCGCGGCATGAGCCAGTGAGTCATCCTCTCTGTGCAGTGGTGGGAATGGAGCGCTGACAGAAATTCCCTTGCCACAAGGCTCGAGTACCCGAATGGAGGTGGGCCAATTTTTCGCCAAATATGGCAATGAGTTCTGACTTTGCTTTATCGATTTCTCGTTTAAAGGACCTGGAGGCTAAATTGAATGCTTTTGCATGCTCAAGAATGCATCAAATTGCTTGTGAGATAAAAATTATAATTTTATTGCTACACATCCCTTACCATTTATCACATACTAGGTTCATTTTTATAGAAGCCAAACTTTTTCGATTTTCAAAGATCTCGTTAATACCAATTCATTTCCTGCCTTGTGCCTTTTTGTGCCTATATTTTCTTCGCCATCTTCTGTAACCACAATATTATTATTATTGAATAAAAATGCGTGGCATGGCATATCCACGTGTTATGAAATATGCAAATTCCTAATTAGAAAACGACGAAGTTTCAATGTCAAATAACAATAAAGTTGTTAAAATATATTTAAGTACACTGATTGACTCATAGACTTTGAAATAAATATTTTAACCAAGTATGCAAACTTTCTACACACATTTAAATTGAAACGTCTAGATTGGTTCGTTAACTATAAAACAGCGTAGGGTCATATCCTTAAGTTAAAGTTTGTGTACTGGAAAGGACCTTAAAACTTTTTTGAAGAAAAACAGAAATTTAAAGAAAATTGGTTGTAACAAAAGACACAAGCTTTATGCAAGGGTTTTTTTATATATTTTAATAAGGTGTTTTACCTCCACGTGCCCTTATTATGGATTCTAATCGGTTCCGCATAGATTTATTATATTATCATTCGAACAGCCACCAAACCCGTTCACAAACATAGGTTCGGAAAACGTATTGTAATTTAATAGTAACTTTATACAACACTCAGTTGTTATAAAATGATTTTGAGAGCCGTTGTCTATAAGACAACGCAAAATATGCGGGTTACCACGCGTTTCAAAGGTACATACGCGGGTAGTACCAAGTAAAACCGCTGACGGTTGTGATATTAAAGTATTAGAACACAGAGAAATCGGCGCGTGATTGTTATTGGGTTCGTTTAAGGGGCCAGATGCGACACGCGGGGTACTATCGACAATGCATATGAGCAATGACTCACGCTGCGACTCAATGGCTCGAGCGTTTGATCGCAGTCCATCAATAGCAGGTTCGAACGGTTTCGCGTGTTTTTCAAATAAACTGGGATTTGACGAAAAATGCAGCAATGTATTGTGCATATTAGAATTGCACGTTTTACAACTCTTAACAGAATTACAAGTATAATTTAGGTTTTTTAAGATATTGAATCGTTCTCTTGCATTTAATTTCGAAAAAACAGGACAACCGTATTACTGATCGTGATTTTTACCATTACATAAAGGACATTTTGAATGAGTTTGATCAGAATTAAAAGTTACAAAAGATTTTACGATTTTGGAATATTTATTATTAGCCGGTTTTACAATAGTAGAATTTGTTCGTTCCAAAACGTTACACTGTTGTCTTATAAAAATAATTAATTGCGAATAACACGGTATTTTGTCTTTTATAAAAGAATTCTCAAATAAAATAATTGTTTCGTTGTTTAATTTTTAAGTGCTAAAAATAAAATAATTAATTTATTAGGTATTTCTAGTTTTTCAAAAGCGATTGACGTAACAAAATTATCAAGAAAACTATTTAAACCGTCTGTAGAAGTACTTGTTAATGTTTTAAAATTAAACATTTTATCTAAATAATGAAAGCCAAGAGACCGTATGTCTTGATATTAAGTCAATTAAGGTAGAATAAATTAAATCATAATTAATTCCCGTAGGGTTTATGCCGGCGATCACAGTTAGGATCTTCCTTGTTAGTTGCACACAAAGATAGAACACCTTTTCCGAATTTTAAATTGAGCTATTGTTATGCACTAAATGGTTTTAGGCTTCGTAGAATTAAGTCCAATTATTTGGGTCGCCATTAAATTGTGGCAATTTAATTGGAGGCAATTTTAATTTTGGATGATCTAATTTCTCCTCAACTGTAGTACGTTTAATTTCCTGTAGCTTATCCTGTATGGTTGCGTACAGGTCCTCAAAAGGCTCCCATGTATGAAAAGAAGGAGTGAATTGAGGATTATGCTTTATTTGCTCAATATTTAATTGAGATATTAAGTGCTTGTATATCAGACTTTTACTTATAACAGCAATATCGTTGTTGAATAGTTTTGTCTTGTTATGTTCTTTGTGAGCAATGACTTTGCTTATTTCATACGTTGTACCATCTTTCGTTCTCGATAATGTACCGACAGCCAATTACAGCGGTAAATTCTGATGCTTTGAGCCTGAAAAAAAATTAATCTCATCATTACATAATATAATTTTAAAAGCTAGTTATGTAGCAAGTTAACACAATAATATACTTTTCGACACATTGGGCAGAAGTAAGTATCCATCTGTCGGAGATGACAGCATCACCGCAGAAAGTCCAGTTGCCTTTTGTTATTAGAGCGACTTGGTTAATTCATTTGTATATAAATAAAAAAAGGTTTATTAATCACTACATAGTATAAAACAAAGTCGCTTTCTCTGTCCCTATGTCCCTTTGTATGCTTAAATCTTTGAAACTACGCAACGGATTTTGATGCAGTTTTTTTAATAGATAGAATGATTCAAGAGGAAGGTTTATATGTATAATAACATCCATTAAATAGTGGAGAAGTATTGTTATTTTTGAGGTTTCTAATGCGATGTCGTAAATAATTACATTTTATCCGCTTACATTGCAAACGCAGGCTGAACCTTACGAGTTTTATCAAAATAATGTACTAAGTATTGTACACATTGAAAAGGTCTACAGAAAAGTCCGTGATGGTATATGTCTATCTCTTATGGATAACCCACAATAACTTTTTTTGTCATTTACTTTTTACGACAAATAATGGCTAATTTTCGAAGCGATTTTAACCAATACAGCATAAATCCTTATCCAATTAAATACCTTAAATAAATTGTTGATTTAATATAGATTTATATGGCCCTTTACAGCATATGATTTAAATGAATATTTTCGATGATATTACAAATTTAATAATTGCGGGACGCAGCGCGTCGGAGGCCGCGGTTCTCCCTATACTCTATAGCACTTTGAATTTAGTATCAGCATTGCATCCGTGCGAAGCCGGGGCGGGTCGCTAGTAAGAATATAAAAAATAGTACCCGGTGCGATCCACGCTACTAACAGTAGAATAAAGGATATCTTTGAGACGCCCATCATCAATGATACTTAATACAATTTTTATATAATGCCTTTCTTTAAATATACGCAATATGATCTATTTTTTAGGAATAGTACAATAAATATATTTCACCCCATAATAGAACACGAAAACCTTATCGAAATTAATTATTACTAAGCAATTAGCATACAAAATACTTAAAGATATTCTAATCACTCTATTGTTACCTGACATTGAAAGTATGACGTCCACGTTTTCTAATTAAGAATTTGCTCATTACATAAAACGTGGATTGCCACGTGTTATTTTAATTAATATTAATAACAAAATAATAAAGCCTTTTATTTAGATAATACAGTAATTTTAATAAATAACACAAGCTACTTATCCCCTTGCCAAGGGCCAAACATCTTCCCTACTCTTCTCCATTTGCTTTCATTGCGCGCGACTCTTTGCCATATATTTTAATCATGTTTGTGAATATGTCCACCCATCGTGTATGTCGTCGTCCTCTACCACGCTTTTCGAAACGTAGACATCATTTCACTTTCACTTCAGCTTCTCAATAGACGTTCTAATAACCCTTACTAATATATAGTGCATGTTTTGAGTTGGTACCCACATTTGACATACGTTATACGTACTGTATGTGCGTACTTCATCTAAATTTTACTCGATTCCTTGATCGAGTTAAAAACTTTTGACATAACTACATAAATCTATTTACTATTTTCTAACACTTGCCGTACTGTGTGAATGTGGTTATACCGAAAAGCCCTTACAGAAGCCTGTCTGATCCAAAGGCTGATTTTCGTGAAGCTTTGTTTCCAACCGTTTCAGTAGCATTTTGTAAAATATTTTATAAAAGTTAAACATAAGACTTATGGCTATTATTGTGCCTGACACTTTTCTTGTATATAAGGAATATGATAGAAGTAATGTATTTATAATTGTTTTCAATGTGTCGACATTGCAATCGAATCTTTGACATCTGTAATGGGATAGATCTATTACTCTAATTATATCCGATTATTAAAGCAAATTGTATTGTATGTAATCATGCAAAATTTGGGATAATACAAATTTTATTCTCAAACGCTTCAGTTCAAAAGATACTTTATTTCTCAAAGAATTACATTCACTTAGCGAGAAAATTTAGAGTAAGTTAGTTATGTACATCGTGTTATGAAATTATTTGAAAATACACTATATAAAATAAAAATATTAGTTCTAACAATATGTACTATATATGTTACAAAAGTGCAGGTAGGTCGCATCGATGTTACAACATGTTACAAGACGCTCGTTCGCAGACATAAGTAAATGCTAGAATAGCTTTTTGATGTTTTGTAAATACATTAATAATTATTCCATTAATTCATATTAAACTTTTACGATTGTTACAGACACAGATATAGAATATGGTTGTTTATATTTTTGTTATTTTATAGGTATGTTGTTAATTATGTTCTTTTAAAAGTTTTTTAAATTTGTAAAAAGGTTTTATTTCTTTTAATCTGGGTGGCATTGTATTAAATATTTGTGCGCCTTGATACATAATATTAAGTTTTCCGTAATTAGTCCTTGGTTGTATTAAACATAATGTATCAATATTTCTTAATGGATATTTTGTATATTTAAGTTCATCAAACTTTCCTTGACCCACAATACTTCGAGCATTTAAGTAGAGGAATTTTAGTGAACTTTCTGTTGAATATATTTCTTTGTATGTGTTTGCAAGTTGGTAGTAAATTGTATTACTTTTTATTCTATCTGTATGTACTTGGCCATTCAGTCTTCCGACGCCGTTGCCATAATTTTGGCCAATATCCCCTGCGGTGACCGGCCATATTGGGGGATATGGAGGGACTGAAGGGTCCCTTAGTGGTTGCTATTCGCAACTGAGGGAATCTTGGCATTGAGAGGAAGCCTGGCGTTTAATTAAATTTGGTTGTTGGATAACGTAATTTTTTATGTTGTAAACCTTGCTTTTCTTCGATGGCTGGTTAACAGTCTCATTTCTTTTACCGTTGGTTCTCGACGATTCAGGAGATTCTGATGGAGTTCTCTTATTTTTATCCGTTCTTGGTTTTAAGATTTGTTGGTTTCGGTTGTTCAACCAGACTATTTTGTCATATTTAAGGATTGCCAATCTCCCTTGTTCTCCTTCCCTGTTAACTTCAATTTGTAATTGTTTTCGTGTATTAAGAACATCTGGAGGGAAGTCTTCTTTTATGTAGTATGGGGTAGAATCCAATTTTTTCTTATTTTTTTGGATATCAACTTTGAGTCCAACTGTAGAAAGCGTCAGGACTATTGGTCTGATTTTTTCTGTTCTTTTACCAAGCCTCCTAACACATTCAATGCCATTGTGATCACAATTGATTTTTAAAGTATTGTTTATTAAATCAAGAACTCTATTTTGTAAATCGCAATAGGTTTTTTCATTTTCTTCCACTCCAAAAAAGAGCAGATTTTTCCTCCTAATTGTTCTTTCTAACTGGTTAATTTTTATAAGTTGTTGTTCCAATTTTCCTTCCAAAACTTCATTTTTGGTTTCTAGCTGTTTAAATTTTTCATTTATATTACGGTTGATAGTTTCTTTTATATCCTCTTTCATTTCCTGCATATCAGTTTTTTGCTGATTGATTGCTTCTTGCATTGCCTCTAAAATACTTTTTATTTCCTCCATATTTTATTTATTGTTATTATTTATTTTTCTAAATACTTATCTTTGTATTTTATCAGTAATTAATTACAAAAAAAAGAAAAAGAGGATCAAGACACTGATTTGAACTCGAGATTACTTGCATGAGGCAACGATTTCCGCAATCGGCTAACTGGTTAAGTATGTATCGCTTCGAAATATTGGTATAGATGCTGTTTTCTAGTGTCGTTTGTCGCGAATGACTAATACATCTTCTGTTAGTCATGTAGGTATAGGTTTTCACTACTGACAAAAAATCCACAACACAATAGTGTCACAAGTCACTATAGTCACAATAATACACTTCCGAAATCACACATTTATAGAAAATATAGTCATTTTGAACGAAGTAAGTCGCGTATAAATTTATAAATTATTATTGTTCTGTTCACAGTTTATTTTAAGTCTTTTTTGACGGATTTTGCACTAAACTATGTATGTCCTCGTTACTTTGTGTTAGTATGTAACTTTTAAACACATATTTGAACTTTATTTTCCACAAATAATATTTTTAAAAGTAATAGAAATACGGAACTTGTGTTGACACGCGCAACCCGCACTACCCACCTTCAACTGAGGAAGCAGTAGTGATAGCCACGAGACACATACCTTCAGATTCTACATTCATCGTGTAACCACTCGAAACCGTAGTAATAAAAAATGTGTGCGTGTACTAGGTGTACACACGTATGAAGTGAAACTTCTTTATGACCTTATTTTTCAAAAAATGATCTACTATATGCAACTTTACAGAAATTGGTTAAATAAAGTTAAATTAGATAAAGTTTAACAAAAGGCTTTTATCATCATAGACATGAATACAAATACAATTATTTCATTTTACCTTATTACTAGTAAGATTATAATAGAATTTCATTAATTGTAATTATTACTATCATTGTTATCGTTATAATATATTTTTGTTATTAATGCCTTTTAATCTCGTCGGATCAACCGTGGTAGGGATAAGAAAAAGATGGCGCGTAACCGAAAAATGTGACGGTAATTTTTCCAACGCCGATAAAGAAGTTTGACTTCAAAAAGCAACATGGCGCGTAACCGAAAAACGTGACGATTTGCTACAAAATTTCACCCAACCCCGATAAAGAAGTTTCACTTCAATAAAAGCATCTTACTTAGAACTTCTTCTATTGTTTTTTATTACTGACGTTTATGCAAGTTGTGACGAACCAGGCAGAGTCTTGGACGTGCCTATAATTACACAATAGGCTGAGCTATTGTTCTTCACATATTATATTACCAGGCCTTACCTACTAAGAGTATGCGAGTTCCGGATTACGAGGCAAGAAATCTTAATTATGCTCTCCGTGATTTTAAAAACCAATTTGAATGGACATAAATTAATGTTATTTTGTGTTGTACATAATATATTTGAAAAAATGCTATGTTTAAATTCAGAACAATAAGTGAACCATGTTTCAAGAATTTAATTAGATTCTTTTCACAAAATATTTAATATTTCTAACATTTGCTATTATTGAATAAAATCTCAAATCTAACCCTTAATACAGCAAACGATCACGAATCGGATACAGATATCTGAGGCCCAGACTGAAAGTAGAGCACCTAGCATTTTTAAAGATACCTTGTTTTACCTTTGTTTTAGACCTACTACTACCTAACAGGTCCACAGAAATGAAAAAAAAAGCTAGAACCTTATTAAATTGACTAAATTCGATATGAGAACATTTTGAATGCATGAATGAGTTGTCAGTTACAATACTTCGGTGAAATCACTGACCACATGATTCGGTATTCAGTTTTAGTTTCGCAATCGGTTTGTCAACTACTGAGTTTGTGGTCCAGGTGGTTTGGTGAATTTCAGTTTGATCAATGAGTTTAAATCTGAAATATTTTACCGTTAACTTTAATGCAAAGTCAATGTGTGTGTTCTCATTCTAAATATGGACAAGCATTATTATTATTAAGCCTTTATTGCTGACACCCAGTATAATATATTAACACTTATTTAAGTTACATAAATATAACTTAATATCATAAGACCCGTTTTTGGTAATCAGCGTGTCCTGTGACACATAGGCCTCTTCCAGCTGCTTCCATTATTTTATGATGGTAGCTCTTCTTGTCCAGTTTGTGTCTCCTATTCTCTTTATATCGTCTGCCCATCTCTTGCTCTGTCTTCCTCTTTTCCTTTTTCCATCGCGCGATTGCCATTTTGTAATTATTTTGGTCCATTTCAACATACTTTCTCTCGGCATGTGCCCGGTCCAGCGCCATTTCAATTGTCTTTTCTTAATAATGTCCTCTACTTTGGTCGTTGATTTTACCTCTTCTGCTCTTTTTCGATGTCTCAGTGCTTGCCCATGCACCACCGACCATGCTTCTTTCCATTCCTCTTTGACATGTTCTCAACTTTAGAAGATTTCTGGGATAATGCCCAAGTCTAGCAGCCGTGACACATGGTAAGATACATAAGTTGAACATCTATTTCTCAGCTGCCATTCGGAAGTATTTACTTTTAAGTTTAAGGGACAAGTAACCTACAAAAAATGTCAGTCAGCAACTTATTAATCATACCTCAATATTACAAAAATGGTTCTATTTTTTTCTGTATATTATTTACAAGTTGAGTTCTCAAAAAGTTTAGCTTTGGAAATTCCAGCAGTCTTCAGGCTCATTTGTTTTAGTTCACAGCTTATCTTATATAGCTTATATAGCAATTTCTTGGATATTGCTATGAGTATTATATACAATAATACTTAGTCTAACTTTATTCAAAAAACAAAAATGTCGGTACAGTGAGACTTCACATAATAAAAAATACAAGAAATACATAGTACAGGCTCGTGACCGCATGTCACGTCCCACTTCATGTCCGGCTTGTGGTTCCCTCGGAAAAGTTCCCTGTACGCATATTAAGTGTGTACATTTTCGCTTTAATTGTACTTCGAACGAAGCCGGGCATTGCATGTATGAGAAAATACACGAAATGCCGAAGGGACGTGCAATAACGTAAATAATAAATTAATGAAGTTACTATTTCTATTTCTATTATTATTATTATTTTCATTGATGCCAATGTAAAAGAAGCCATCTATACAACATTGTTTGTGGTCACAATGGGATCATTTTACAAAAGTCGAGCCGCCGCGCCGCCCGAGACATCTGTTCGCATCTCAAAATATAGACTCCGCAATTTCTGCTTCCGAACTTAACGAAATCGCATTAGCGGTTTTAGAGCCCTACAAACAATGTCGTTTATACGTAATACAAAAATTCAATACGTTTTCAAAAGAAAACCTGTAATCCTCTAAATTATACTTGTTGAAGACCTTGAGTCGAAAGTGAATTTGGAGTAACGAATAGAAGTTAGAATTTTCTTTTTTTTTTAGTCTTATACTCGTACAATTTTTTATTTCTTGTTTCAAAACTATCGTTTATTAGACATTATGTATGCTTCATTAAAATCATATTTTACTAATTATTTGCGCTGATGTCTTGACGTTAATTAAGACACCTGTTTGTCAGTCGATAAGAAAATGTAATTAAAAAATAATTGTAGTTTTTTTGGTTAACTGCATTAAAAGATATATCTATTTTTAATAGGTACTTAAAAAAATATTACATTGCGTATATAGAAAGAAAGGCATTATATGAAAAATTGTAATCATTACAGAAGTATCATTGATGATGGCGTCTCAAAGATATCTTTCATTCCACTGTTAGTCGCATGGAGCGTTCAGGGTAAGTTTTTGTATATTCTCATTTATCAACCTTTTTTATTTATATATAAATTAAGTACACTGCCATTTATTGTAGGCGAAGCTGAAGGTCTCGCTTCTAAAACTGGGGAGCAAGAGTCCGAGACCCGAGTGGGGAGTGGCAAAGACGCACCCGAAGGCCTTGTTCCACACCAAGTCTCTCTAAGAACAAAAGACGCCGAGATTTTCTGCGGTACAGCTGTCATCTCCGACACATGGATACTGTACGATGCACTGCACTGATGTTATACATCTGACCCATTGTGTCAAAGGTATAATATTATAAGTAATATTACATATTGTGTTTACTGCGCTGATCTAAGAGTATATGCCGTTTGTTGTCTGACCATTTTAAATTATATTTAACAAAGTTTAATTTTTTTCAGTCTTAAACCATCAGAATTTACCGCTGTAGTTGGTACATTATCGAGTACGAAAGGTGGTACAACGTAGGAAATAAGCAAAGTCATTGCTCACAAAAACAAAACAAGCCAATTAGATTCTACAACGATATTGCTGTTATAAGTACGAAAGAGGCCATCGAATTCAACAAAAAAGTCCAGCCCCTGCCTTTACCCACAGAGGATATCAAGTCTGGATTATCGTGTATACTGAGCGGCTGGGTTCTCCCTGGGAGTTAACAGTTTCGCGGAGATAAATATTTGTAAAAAATTATATTAAAAAAATCAATGTTACTGGCGAACTTGTGTTTTTAAATCAATTGAATTCATAAGTAATTTGTATACTTTTAGGGCGGTAAGAAGTCATCGCCTAAGAATTTGCAGTATCTGTATGTAAATTTTATAACTAATTTTATAAATTCAATATATATATATATTGAAACACACGATATGCAGTTTGTTTTAACATTTTTATGTAATAGGAGGCAAACGGGCAGGAGGGTCATTTGATGTTAAGTGATACCTCCGCCCATAGACTGACATTGCCAGGAGTCTCGCAAGTGCGTTTCCGGCCTTTTAAGTTAGATCCAAATAAGGCCAAAGCCTATATCTTCAAAGAATAACTAAAATCTGTATCTCATATATCCTCAGCTTTAGTCTGAAACGAATTTCTAAAATTGAATTGAATTTACGATTATTTCATCATAATCGTAAATACACCATCGCAGTCGTTACATTATCAGCGTACATTAGGCACACTTCACATCGTGATGCAGATGCACCTTTATCTTCTCTTTGTGCATCTTGAGGTATTTCTATTATGTTATTTGTTGAGTACAATACTAGCCAACATTCCTTACCAAACTAATTTTGGATATTTCAATTATTTGTTTGAAATTTAGAGTCAACAATTTGGAAACGTGAAATGGACAGAATTAATTGTTTCTCACATATAAGCTTTTTATTTTTCTTGTGTCTAAATAAAGATCCTATGCGGAGAGTAGTATTAAGGTATTTCGTCCTTAGGAAAAGGTAAGTAATGTTTCAAGTGTGAAGGATTCATTAAATTTTGTATTCTCTATTTAGCTGTACGTATTAAAATTACAAATCGTTCAATTTAAATATCTTTACAGTTTGTGATGCGAAAATATGTTTTATCAGGTGGACACCAGTTATAGCTTATCTGTAAAGTTGTCCAAAACGTTTCTTGGATTTAGCTTTGCATTAAATAATTTGAGTTTGAATTTTCTGCAGGAGAAAAGATTTTAGATCTAAAATCAAAAATATTTTTGTCTAGTTTTTTTTAATAAATCATTTGAACAAATGTAATAATAAATAAAGCTGTCACCAAGATGCCAACGACAGTTTTATCATACAAATGGTGTCTCGTTCATGACCCACTGAGTCTAATTATTGTTGTGAAAGCATTTTTCGGTCGGTAACTCAATTTGTAGGATTTGTGAAACTGTATAAAAAATAATCAAATACCGAATAAATTGATGAAGCTGAAACAAAACGGAAAACACAGAAACATTCAACACATAATTTTAAAAAAATTTAAAAAATTAAATGTAGAAATTAAAATGTATCTCTCATCCTAAATTAATAAGAGCGTGAGATTGTTTTAGCATAAGTTAATAAAAAACCCATATTATTTAAAAACCAATCACAATAGTATGTAGAAGTGAAATATATAATGATACGGGTATTATATATTTCACTTCTACATACGTATGCGACATACGTACCTATGCACAGCCGCTCTTACAAGCAACTTCGAAACTCTTAATAAAACGGCTACTAACTATTCTGGGTACAATTATTCTTATCTAAGTCCATCTCTGAGCAGTATTTCATTACAATCATAATAATACCGTGTACACAATTCCTGAATACTGTGTGTACTAGTTCGAGGGAAAACATTATCGCTCTTGTGTACATGAATGTTGAAAAAAACAAAGAAAAAATAGAATAGTAGTTTTTTTAACTAATTGTTCCAGTGTCTTTTTTATAAATAACTAGCTGGCCTGGCGAACATCATACCGCCTAACAGTCGATTCTTTATTTTTTTTAAATACTTATTCTGCTATTCGGGACACCGGTCTAGCTAGTAAGATAAAAAAAAGAAAGTTGATAAGACAACAAATACATTATGTCAAAAAATAAAAATTTACCTTCCCGGAACCCCTCCACTAACATTTGAACTTTATGATATGGTAATTAAGTTCAAATTAACTTTTAAGTATTATTACGAATATTTTGTATGGGAATATAGAAAAGTGTTGTTTTTAGACTTTTTCATTCAATTTTTTTTAATTTTTCTCTCCGTAAGAACCATCCTCGTACTTCAAGGAATATAAAAAAAAAGGAACAGACAAATCGGTCAAGCCGTTTTCATGTTATGTCGTGACAACGAAAAACGGGTTTCATTTTTATATATATAGATATGTACTAACCGACGGTTTTACTAAGCAGATCCAGTCGAGTGTGTAAATCGAGAGTATTTACACACTCGACTGGATCTGCTTAGTAAAACCGTCCGTATAAAGCTTATAAAAAAGACTGTCCACAATGATAACGATGCTGTATCTTAGAAGGGCGTCAGCAAACGAATAGAACATCTGTAAAAGTCAGAAACGGTTGTAACGTTACGTTACGTTTATATATAATGGGCGGGTGGACCTTATTCGCCTGTTTGTCAAAACATCTATAAAATAATGTTTAAATATAAAATAATGTTTAAATATAAAATAATGTTTAAATATAAAATAATCTTTAAATATTAAATATAAAATAATCCATCAATTTTAATATCGAGGCTTGCAGTTGTTTTGCTGTATGTCGATAATTGTATCTACAATCAATCATACCATCATACTGAGTACTTTCGATAATATCAATTTCAATTATTTGATGTAAATTACGTGCAAATATTCTAACTATTTTACAACAAAGTCAATTGTCAATTACGTTAAAAAGTGCATTCCAGAATTTGTAAAGCAAAAGAGATCCATAATAAATAGCCTTTATTATTTCTATCTACCCAAGATTCTGGTGAGCGTCCTCTGTTTTTTCCCACTGGTCTATTCCAAGTATTCACCCATCTGAAATTACAAATGCGGGCTTACTAGTATGTGTTACGACGTTTTTTGTGTTTGTAGTTTGTACGGCTTCATATCACAACGTTATTAATTTTGTCTTGAAAAGTCAATTGAAGAATCTAACGCTCCATAGCCCTTTGGCAAACTCCAATCTTGACTGTTCTTTTTATACTTAAGGTGACATTTCAGAATGTCTTTGAATGCCCAAAATTTGTTCCATGCTAGGTTTACTCTTCTGTTTGTTTCATCCACATGTCGGTTACGACTAAATGATATTTGTTTTCCTATGTATTTTAATTTTAGTTTTGGAGGTATTAACTTCTAGGCCAATGCTTTTATTTGCACAAACTAATTAAGTTTAAGTTTGTCTAGTTGCTATTTGAGAATATAACTATATAGTCGGCGAATCTCAAGTCCCTTCGGTATATTTCTACTCCTTTTTTCTCCCAATGAAGTTTTTCATAATGTTCTTTAGAACCGTTGTACCGTTTACCGACTTTATTGCCAGGGGCAAGCGAAATAGATATATTCTAGATGACAAAGGATCGCCTTGTCTTACGCTTCTGGATTTATTGTTATCCTATTGTCTTACTTATTACGTATGTAATAATAATAATTTATTTTCTCCCATATAACATTTACAACAATCAATAAGATATTTTGAATGAGTAGATTATATAATAGAAAAAGAAATAATAGATTTCATGAGGAACATTACATTCACCCAGAGCTTGCCACATGCTTTTGTGAGATATGGTGCCGAACGAGCTTCGGTGTTATCAAACCTAGGTGTAGAGGGCAATTTTGGTGGTTATTATTTTTTATAATCATGTCTGTCTCTCATCAAAAGAAATCCATGCAAACATATAAAATCCGTTTATCTTTTGGGCTTTTTCGTAGGCAAACATCATCATGACTTTAATTACTACCACTTCGAAAATGCGTTATGGGAGACGTGTAAATTTATGAGCAAACAACAATTTATCAATGTTTACCAAGTTTGGTGAAAAACAATCGATAGAATTTTGTGTTTTAGATACTTATTTACGTGTTTTTCCTTAAACTTTTTTATGATATTTTATAGTTTAAAGTGTAATTATTGTCAATTAGAAAATAATTTAATTACCCTACTCCCATGAGAAGTAAAAGCTGAGCAACGCAAATTCATTCAGAGAATTTAACCCTTCTAAAGCCTCCAAAATTCTCGTAAACTATATTTCCATTTTGCACTCCCCGATTCTAGTTTTATTTTCAACAGAACCACGAGTTATCTATTGTTATTGATGAAAATAGAAGTTCTATCGTTAGGAGTCTAGCAGCTAAATATTCAAGAACAAGCAAGTTTCAAAGTATGATTAACCCTATTTAAGTATTCTGTTAGTTGTGTCATTAAATTTATCAATACTCGACTTCGAGCTTTGAGAGGCCATCGATGTAGGCCAATTACACGTGCACCGATTTAATCGGTAAGCCCCTAATCATATTCCGGCTCATTCCGTCAATGGCAACGAAGTAATTGCGAAATAACTGAGATGATAACTACTTCATTAATATTCTTTGCTTGGTAATAAAGTGCATAATCATCTTTCGTCCAACAATTTACGAATTGTAAGCAATACTATTCATTTTAAAAGGTGTCGTCCAAATTTGTCAAAGATCGTGCAAATCAAATTGAATTTAAAAAGAGGAATAGCTTTAAATTTTCTTTAATAGGGGTGTCTATACATAGTCTGATATATCTTACATGTTTAAACAAGTCAACATAAAAATGCTGTTAAATTGACTTATCCTAAAAAATAAATATGTTGTTTACTATCATTGGGACAAAGTCCCATCAACCACAAAGATTGGGTTCACGTAATCGTTAGAATAACGATCTTTCGCAAATTTTAAATTATAAATAATGACTTTTGAATGTTTCATATGAGTACTTCAAAGTAATTACTTTTTCAGATTACCTTAGCTTTTTGTGATACAAAAGTAAGTACTTAGAGTCCAAATTTTCATTAAAGTTTTTTATATTGCGCCGCTATTTACTGTCAGACTTTTATAACTCTAGCATAGACTGGCTTATATTCTATATTCTTCTATCTTCTGGACAAAAAAAACCAATTACACAACTTATACCTATAAAGTTTTATATCGCTTATA
The DNA here is from genome assembly GCF_905475465.1 of Pieris napi. Taxonomy (NCBI): domain Eukaryota; kingdom Metazoa; phylum Arthropoda; class Insecta; order Lepidoptera; family Pieridae; genus Pieris; species Pieris napi. The sequence continues at coordinate 12,041,112 of NC_062248.1, read as the reverse complement.
GAATTTAAAATTTTAGTCATAAAATCCACATGCAAGTATAATGCATTAAAACGGTCTTAAAGTAAATCCTCTTTATTTATTCTAATATGTAGAAGCCTACCCGTATCATTCTGTCAATTTGCGGGACGTGTTTGTGAGGGATTTAGAATAATTCTATATTAATAGATAAGATAAATTCTACTGGGATGACACAAACATGTCTATGGTTGTTCTTATTTAGCTAAATAGTAAAAAAAGTCAAGGCCAAGTAAAAATCATTTATTCATATAGGTAACACAAAATACACTTATGAACGTCAAAAAGGATATTTATATACATATATGAAATCCTTCTAATTTTACATTTACTGCCAGTTCTCAAATCTAGGGCGTAGAACGGAAGAGAAGATTTGGCAATAAATTCTCCGCCACTCTTTTTAATCGCCAAGTTTTTTGTTCTACACAACGTTTGTAAGAAGCTGCAACCATTACACCATGTTCCACATGACATCTTAAGTAATAAATAATAATAAAATACATTAAAAACAAAGATGTGTCCTCGATCAGCAGGAGGTATGGTGAAATAGGAGCACGCACTTACATTCTCGTGGTAACTTAAACTAAACTTTTACTTGATAAAATCGTTATTTAACTATATGATTGCCTAGCATGATTGAATAATACCTGTTTTTGGAAAGTGAGGTAAGTAAAGCCTTTTAAAATACGTGATAATTACGTGCATAGGTAAATGTTTTGGCAAGAAAGCGCTTGATAACATCATCTACCGTGGTTGATGACCAAGAAAATGGCAAATACCATGCACAGTGTAATAACAAAAAGATTTAAATGAATGTTTTGAAATTTATCTTCTACGTCTTGATAAGATTGAGCTAGCCAATTTGTACCAAAACAGATTGTTTTATGTTTTCATATTACAGTCTTACGTTTACTCTTCGCAAATACATCGTTGCGTAAATAAATATATTTATATAACGTACGTCTTAAACCTCTGAAGTATTTTAAAATAAGACAAACTATATTTGATTTGTGCTAGATGAGCGAAATTAATCTAGTGGCACTACGCGTACTTGAAAAAGGAAAAGAATGCTTATGCAAAGAAAATCGATTAAATTAAGTGATTTTTCTTCTTACAGTGTATTGGTACCAACTGCACATCCGGGGTAAGCGTCGTACCGTGATATTTAATTAGTAGTAGTAACCTTCTTAGATCTGCATTTTTTACAAAATAAGGTGTTTTTACAAAGTACGTATTTTTTATATTTATTTTTATACGCAATTTTTAGTCAGACCTGACTTAAGTCCCTAAGTCCTCCTGAGTTGTGATGCCACAATGGTGTTTCGAAAATTTTTCTGTTATATAAATAGCTTTACCATTATCATTTAAACGTAAAAAAAAGTATTATCTGTTACCTGTTATTTATAAAAAATAGTATCAAACGTATTTATTATCTAATTTTTCTCTCTTTCTCTTAACTCCATTGCTCGAGGAAAGAATTGAAATGGCAAGATTAAATACAAGTACGCTGTATTGGATGGAAAATTGAATTCTGAATTTAGAGAATATTTGCGACGTTTTAAGCAATAAAACGGTTATATTTTCATTTCAAATATGAAATATCCCTCTTGGTCAATACGGGTTTAATAGTGGTGAAACCAAATGCCATGCTTGTTTCATTTAGAGAGTATTTGTATTTTCACATCTGTCTTTTAGGCTAATAAACAAACACGCCTTCAACCTTCCGTGATGAAAAATTATTGTTGTCCAACCACAGGCCGACTTAAAGCATGACGGTCAATTCAGTTTTATTACGCACTTGTTTCACAAATTCAAAAATCAGCGTAATTTGGTTAATACCAAAATATATAATTTTAATTTTGTACTGGCCGTTAAAATTGGAATAGCAAAACTTTGTCGCTCGCGATTGCTGGCGTTCCACTAAGTACGAGTGTATTAAACGGCAATAATTATTTCAATGACATTGGAACTCAGTGAAACAAAAGCTGGATGTACTCTTATCTTGCGCTACAGTTGGGGAATTTAAATTGAATATTTTTCTCAAATGTTTGTGCATTTATTATAGGTATAATTTTATAAAATGCAGGATTTGTTATGTTAAACAGAGCCCGTTCAAATGTTTTGATTAAATCCTAGCTTCTATGTAGAGCAGTCTTGGCCTAGTGGCTTCAGCGTGCGACTTTCAACCCGAAGACCGTAGGTTCGATCCCCGGCTGTGCACCAATGGACTTTCTTTCTAAGTGCGCATATAACATTCGCTCAAACGGTGAAAACATTGTGAGGAAACCAGGTTGCCTTATACCCAAAAAGTCGACTGCCTGTGCCACAGGAGGCTGATCACCTACTTGCCTATTAGATTTACAAATGATGATGATACATAAATCTGAGGCCCAGACCTAAATAGGTTGTAGCGCCCCTGATTTATTTTAATTAAGATAACGAGAGCTATATAGCACATAATTAGTAATTCTTTCAGATGACGGATACTCACGATTGCTTCGCTCATGTAAGCATAATTTTTCTTTAATTATCCTTTCAAAATATTTTCGTACTATATCCTACTAATATATTTTTATACAAATAAATATACAGTGCAGTGAAGATACTTGTTCGGTAGATGTGAGTATTCCTTTATTATTGTACGACTTATAGAAATAAATCTAAAATTGAGGGTTGTCTAAAATCACTGAATCAAATTTAATTTTGCTATTTAGATGTTAATTTGCGAGAGCTTAGTAGTTAAGTGTTACTAACCCTGAAGTCATGGCTTCAAATGTTAAAAAGACAACGTGAGTGGCGAGGAACTCTGATAATCTCATCCCTTCTGGCTTATCAAGCAGGATTATCAATGAAACTGTAGCGCAAAGAATGGTTCGGTGGCCGTCGATACACAATTTATACTAAAATAATAAGTCCTGAGTACACATAAGTCCTTGTTACGATGTATCCTTACCAAGAAGAAAGGCACACGATTGTCAATCGTAAGGATTTGGAGAAATTGTATTAATTTGGGCACAAAGAGAGGTGTAGTACTGATAACTTGCCTCACAATAACTCATAAATCGCATAATATACGTACACTCAATATAAACTTATAAATTGAGGACGTAACTATTAACAAATAGTATAATAAAAAGGTATAAGTCAAAATAAAAATACTAACCAAAAAATGTGACGATAAATAAATAAAAATATTTTGGATCATCCTCATTGAATTTTACAAAATTAAAATTATGTATTTCGAACAGAAACAGTTACAGGTTACGGGAAATGCTACACGTAGGCTAAATTTTTTCTAGGGCATTTTATAAAGCTAGGTATAGATATACATTTAGAGCCCCTAATGCGTTTACGCCCTGAAGAAAGCGTATAGAAGAAAGGTAAACAGAGCCACCTCAACATGTCAAACGAAACGTGAAACGGACAGGAAGAAGGGTTCATGTTACCAAGTTCCATTATATTCATTTTACGTGTCAATGTCCGGTACTAAGGATAACTATCATTAATTTGGTAAAGCGTTTCGTTAAGCGAAACTCCTATTGTACTTTCACGTTATACAAATATCAGATTTTGAAAGGACATTCTGTCAGCCAAAGGCATCATAAAATTTCTTGTTTTGTTAGGTAGTCAAAATAAAGCAGAATTATATTGTGGTCACCTATTTCTGGATAAGCTTAGTATATCATATAAGTTCTAAAACTGTATAATAAAAATTATTAAGTATAAATTTTCCGCGTAATCGGACCCGCTGTTGGATAATTGTTTTGCACCTTCTAAGTTTATGCCTTAATGATCTGGAGTGAAACAAGCTTATTACTGAACGAAAAGGAAAGATAATAGGATTATCTTTAAATTCAAATTTAAATTGAAATTAGGGCCCCATATGAGGCTAAATACAGTCTCATGCTAGAGCGAATACAGAATAAATTCACCCGGTACCTCTACAAGAGACTGTACGGAGTGTATCCTTTGTATCCACTTATGTACCCGACCCTGTTTGTTCTGGGTATGGTGGGATATGACCAGCTACGCCTCAGAAGAGAGCTAGCCTTGTCGGTGTATATATTTAAGATACTTACGGGTCGGGTTCATAATCCGGATATAATGGAGAGACTGAGTCTACGGGTACCAAGTAGAAACCTGAGGCGGAAGTCTCAACTTTTGGATGTACCGCGCGCACATTCCAACTTGGTTAGCGAAGCACCACTCACGCGAGCAATACACATAATAAATAAGATTTCTATTAAGGTAGACTTATTTGTTTGTACACTGGCTGAGTTCACAAGAGTTGCTTCCTATACTATTAGTTATAAGATTTAGGTACATAAATATATTTCTGTTAATGTTTTGTATTTGGGTTAATTGGTGTGGGTAAAATAGTAAAATATTGTGTCGTTCTATCGAATTAGTTATTACTGTAAAGATAGAATAATTATATGGAATAAATAAATAAATAAATAAAATAAATAAATAAAAATTATCGCTACGAGGCACATTTCACCATCACTGTGAAGCCGAGAATAAAACACAGTCCAAGCTGAAAATATTTATTGTACAGAACGCACTCTGTTGTTATGAATATTTATCTGACTTATGTAACTAAGATAATGTAATACTTCATTACAAACTATGAAATCGTTTGCAAGGCAATCAACTTCTCTTTTAATGCAGCTTTCATTTTCTAGCAATTTCCTAAGTTTCATGACAGGTTTCATTTTATATATACATAGTATTCACATTTCACATACATTGTAAAACATTAAACAAAATATTATCATACAATCTTAGGTGAATTTAATTAACCAATTAAAATAAATAATGAAATGGGATTGTCCATGAAACCATAATAGAACCTACAATTATAAATCCTACAATTACTCTAATGAAGCAACCTTCATCTCTAGAGAACGTTGAATTAATCAATTCTAATTAGCAGAGTAAGTCTTGCAACTCAGAGCATTAGTCTCACTGATTGTCCTACAAAGTACACAGTATCGTAATAATGTATAATTTTGATTTATGTTGTGAAGGGCTAAATTATATCACTTATTTCGAAAAAAAATCTAGTGAACAATTTGTTTTCTAGTACTATATTCAAAAACGCTAAATATTCTGGTTAGTTTTATTTTATCCGCTGTTGAAAATACCACAAAGAGTTTGATACAAATGTTTCAAACATCGTTTTCAGTGCATCGGCGAGGATTGTGCAGCTACGGTATGAAATTTATTATTGTACCTCGAATAAAATCCAATGAGTCAAATGTTTATACCTGAAATACGTCCAATAGATAAACTAAATAATATATCTTAATCTTTACAGTGCATTGGTTTAATGTGTCATTCTAAGGTAAGATTTGAATATGGTTTACGCTGAAACTTAAATTACTTTAACCTCATAATAATTACTGTTTTTAGTGTAACGGCGACCAATGTGTAGCAAACGTAAGAACCATTTCTAGATTCTTTTATATTATAAAGAACTAAATTATTTAAAAGCCGTGAGTTAGGTTTGATGGTGGTTGTTGCAGAGATGTTCAGAGAAAATAAACGCCATGGTCGAAATCGTTTAAAACGAGAGCTACTTAAATCTTTGGGTTCTTAAATCCAAGATATTCTCGGAAACGAGAATGTTATATTACAATTTATTAGATAGTGTGTGAGAAACTAGGCCCATTTATTACAACCAAAGCTGACGTTTTACAATTTATGGGCTACAAGTGTGATTGTTAACATTTGGTTTGCGCTTCTAATTATTAACTAAAATATATATGTATATGAATTATGTAACTTAACTATTGATTGGTTACATAACTCGTGTGAAGCTGACACCGGTTAATAGGTAGATAATTGATAAACAAGCAAATATGCAAATATATTGAAACCCTTTTTAGTGCACGGGATTGGGGTGTGAAGCAAAAGTAAGTTAAATTAATATAATAATATGCGTTTTATTAATTCGCTTTAATAATTCGAGCACCTTTCTGTCAAATTCTTCGCGATTGTTACGGATTAAACAGTACGTATCCGGACCTGTATTTTCGGTACTGTTCTTATTATTTTTAAAGAAAGCATTGTGTCTATCTCGTACCTAATCTGCTGTTTTGCTGGGATTTTTTCTTGTTTAACAAAAATTGCTAGTATTTTTATTTTATTTTTTGTAACAGTTTTCTTTACCAAAATTTTCATATATTTAGATAAAACGCTTGTATACCGTAGATATAGTATTATATATGATGTGTAAACTTCAGTAAATGAATAATATTAATCATTATTCCAGTGCACGGGCACAGATTGTAAGCAATTTATGTTACTTTGGTAAAATTCGCGTATGCTTAGAAGATTAATAAAAATAATTATTTCTATCGATTTATTTCTTTGAACTTCATCCAACTTTATTGTTCTAATGCTACTGCACATTAGTAGCATATTTCTTATATTTTTTTCTCGTCAATTATTTTATTACATATGGAAGTTTGAAACTTAAGTAGGCCCTGTTAATTTTTACTTGTAAAGATTAAATTTAACTAGCTTAAAAAAAGCAAATAAATAAATTAACTGTAGATTATTATAGATTACTGGAGATACTCAACATACCGTTTAGTTCCCCAAATTCAATGGGCAGTATAATCCAATTTGAGTCCTGTTAACGAAATAATGACAATTCTTCATAAAGGCGAACTAAAAAGAGCAATTCCAAAATAATGATCCCCGAGTCAATTTAATTTACAGTGACAATTAACATTTCGGTTTATTGGGACAAAATTACACTTACTACAATTAGAACATAACACATTTACATTGTAAACAGAATACTCCTTCATAAAATAATATTGGAATTTAATTTATGACTTTTACATTAAATATGTAGTTATCAAGTTTTAAGAGCAGTAAATGAGTTTATTAAAAACATTATGCGCAATAACTAATTTCAATACTTGCTATGAGTTGTCTATTGTTAAAATTAATTAACATTCAATCAAGTCGATCTGTAAGTACTTATACAAATATTCCAAGTGGGATCATCAATTATTAGTTAGAACTCCAAAGCAAATAATGGAATATTAACTAGTATATTTGAATTTAGCTGCTGGAACAATTCAATGGCTATATAACTAAGATCACCTGATAGATATTTAAACTGTTTTAGTTACATTTCGCTTTTAGGTCAGATGCTTATTTGTTCAGTGCAAGTCTAGATATAAGCCGCCGTAGTCTAAAATTATGAATTGTTCTTTACATTATACTACTGTAGAGCAGTGTTGGCTAAGTGGCTTCAGCGACTCTCATCCCTGAGGTCGTAGGTTCGAGACCTGGCTGTGCACCAATGGACTTTCATTCTATGTGCGCATTTAACATTCGCTCGAACGGTGAAGGAAAACATAGCGAGGAAACCGACATGTCTTAGACCCAAAAAAGTCGACGGCGTGTTAGATTTAAAAATGATCATGAAACAGATTCAGAAATCTGAGGCCCAGATCTTAAGAGGTTGTAGCGCCACTGATTGATTTATTTTTTATACTACTGCATAGTTGCTTTACTTAATATGTATTTTCTGTGACCGTTACGTGACGGTAGGTACATGCAAGATATTATGTTTTATTGTTAATCATATTTGATAGTCCGTGATAGCAAATACCGCCGGTATACGCCTTTAATTATCCTTCGATGTGTAATGTTTTTCTCGTTACCGAAACTAATTTTGTCTGTGAAATAGAATTGTGTTCAACACGTAAGTTATATAAGTAAATTAGACAAAGTTTCTTTCGTCAGACGATACCAATAATTACAGAAGTTTTAGATGAGACTTTTCCAGTTTGTATGGCTTTGAAGAAGAACAATTGTTTCATTAGTTCAATTTGTACGATCAAAGAAGTTTCACTTTTTACTTTGTTTGAATCAGTTTTAACAGAATTAAATCAGGTTTGGAGTGAAATTTCCAACAACCAGCAACACAAACACGAAATTTTTTTAAGGTATATACAGATAGGTATAAACACGTGTTGAATAAGAATCGTTAAAAAAATAAACCGGCCTCAAACACTTGTCAACATTTATAATAAACAAGAAGAAAACATTTCCAGGAATTCGTAGAAATTCGTATAAAAACATAACTTGGACATCCTAAAAACTTCTGAACAGATTTTGATGTAACTTGCATAGTTTCCTAAGTTAGAATATAACTTAAACTTAAACTAAGTATTTAAATCAAATGATCATGGCGTGCAACTAATGCTTATACTCCTGTAGCTGTGCTACAAATTTAATCATTTATTTTCTTAAAACAGACGTAGAAATATGTTTTCCACAACACAAGACATGGGCGAATTGTTTATGTCAATTCTAGTTTTATAATTAACTTTTTTTAAAGGAATTTTGACGTAACACACACACTGTTTGACTGTATGTTAATTATTTCTTTTTTTATAAAAGATAATGTAAAATCTATAGTTGAAACATTTGTGAATATGTGAGCACCGTGTATCTACCTAATAATTTTGTTATCTGCTGCATTGTTATTTTATAGCATTATGCGCCTATTGTACTTTAGTATAGTAGATTTTTTTATCCTAGGTACATGGTCTTCACATATAAATATCAAATATTTTAAAAGAGTAAGTATGGAGTTACTTGCCCATTTCATCTCCATATGAAACTACCTTTTGGAAGGGGCAATTATATATTATAACTAGCTGAGCCGGCAAACGTCGTTTTGCCATGTATATTATTTCTAGCAAACATTTTTTTAGTTCAATAAAAATAGGGGTTGATCGTAGAGGGGTGAAAATTTAGGGTTGTATATATATTTTTTTTTATTTAAAAAAAAATTAAAATTTCGAGACTTTTATATATAGGACTAGCTGCCCCGCGAACTTCGTTTCTCCTTAATGTGATTTTATTTAGCCTACCTTTTTAATACATACCAACATGGAACATTTGGCTTTGCAACCCTAGACTGTTCGGTTTTCCGGAATGAAAACGATAAGGTTTTCTGTGAATTTTTCATTAAATTTTTCATAGTCATACGTTTTTAATTAACAAATAAAAAATAGGGATTGATCGTAGAGGAGTGAAAATTTAGGGTTATACGTATTTTTGTATGCTGTATCTTAAAAACAAAAAATGTATCTAAAAATATAAAATTTAGGGGTGGACTACGATTAACATTTAGGGGGATGAAAAATAGATGTTGTCCGATTCTCAGACATACCCAATATGCACACAAAATTCCAGGAGAATCGGTCAAGCCGTATCGGAGGTACGAATTACAATTAATTATGAGATTTATATTTTTTTTAATATTTTTAACTTGTAAGTTTGACTTTCAAAAGTGCCTTTTTAATAGGCCTAATTAAAATAAATGATTCGACTTTAATCAAAGGAGTACGTTTTAAAATAGGTTACAAATTTTACATTTCAAAAAGAAAGTTGTTATTTTCAAGATAAAGACGTAACGTATGTTCTCGGTTATTTCTTATGTGTGTTAAGGGTTGCCCTATTTAAAATATATGTCCGAACATCTGACCTGCATCAATGTCAATTCCACGCTTATTTACTACCTACATCTTTATTGATCTTACGAATAAACATGTTTCAAGTCTGGTTTACGTTTTCGGGAATAAAGTAATTTTTATTGTCCTAACTACATAGCTTCTTTCTGTCGTTTTAAAATAATAGCGCGCATAGAAAAAGCATTAAACTACTAATATAAAGTTTAAACTTCAGTTTTGACGAATACATCCCATTCCAATAATACCTTCGGTCTATAACGCCGTGATGTATGTATGTGTATACGATGTCAAAAACGTATTGGTAATTTGAGGGTAAGGCGAGTAGCGAGCTAAATATGTGTAATCACAATCATAAAAGCATAATACGATTACACCAGGCCTTACTCAATTCAAACTTTAAATATCCTACGCAAGGAGAACAATTCTTTCAACATTAAGCTGGAAGGTGGAAGTTTTAGCAGAAATTGGCAAAAAGCACACTATGCCGATATTGGTCGAGAAGCGCAATAATCCATTATAGAAAAAAAAACAGTAAAACTATTAAGACAGCGTATCATAGCGTCATCTCCAGGGATGGCGAGAGCTGTTCGCAGAATATGTGTCTTCGTACAGTGGAAGTGGATTGCTATAGAAACACTTGTATTTGGTCTAAAGAACGTTAATTATCTTTTTGAAACTATTACGACTTTTAAAGCAGTGTATTTGACTCTACACACAAAAGAGGAAGAGACTAAGTATAGTCCTTTTCATGAAAGAAGTCCCCCAGACGCGGCGCTGCTATCGCATGACGTAATGTTGCCATTTATGAGTAAAAAAATTACATATTTTATTTACATTTAGCAGATGTAATTTATCAAATAATATTATTTTCTGCATACTTCGATGAAACAATATTTCTGTTATGTAAAAAGTATATTTTTATTTACTTAAATAAGCGGTGTTCTACCTACTTACAGGGAAAAGATGAGAAAATAGGGTAAAGAAAAGCAATACAATTTTTTATTCAGAGTTTTATTGCATAATTGTTGGGTTACAATTTTTTTCGAAGTACACGCCGCTGTTATACCTTCGTTTGTAATTCTTGTTACAGTTTTCTCTGACACACCTGCAATTAAATTATGAACAATTAAAAATAATAGTAACTTTAAGTTTATAATGCTTATGTAATATGTAATATATATTTTAATTTCAGTAACCTAGTTTCATCACGTTATGTATTTATTCAATTTTGTCGCAAAAACGAATTTATATCATAAAAGTCCCATCAATACAGCAAAAATTTTTTAAATGGCAACTCTAAAAAGTACCTGGGGGTCTAGCCATATTGGTGTCGAAAAGTATTCTACATACACTACCGCTTTTGCGTAATTGTACTGTCGAAAACGCTTCGTTCGTAGCCAAGAGGCATGTCGATACATTACCGCAAAGTCGACAGCGTAGATGCGAGCTGCTGTTCGTAGCACCTTATTCCGTCATATTGTCTCTGGATTAAATGTATTCCTAATGTCACTTTTATAAACAAATAAAAGTTAAAACTTTACAATATTATTGTAAATTTGCAATTGGAAGCTGCAAAAGGGACATTAGAATGTCAGCAAGGTCGGAACAATTTTCGATTTAAGTGGAATTTACGGAAGGTGCAAAGTGAATATATGAATTTAATTGCATGTTTAAATTAATTATGGTTTGTTTCATGTTTTGTCGGAAATTTAAGGCTACAAATAAATACAATATTTTGAAATTGCATAATCGCGATATATAATAATTAGTAGTACTCATACTTTGATATTTTTAGGATTTGACCTCACAACTAATCTGCAAAATGAAGAAGCAACATATTTTGTTACCGGTTAGAAGAAACAATAGAAATAGTACTGTGGATTGATAAATAAAGAGTGAAAATAAGGTTGACTAGAAGTTGATAAAGTCCAAAGAATTAAAAAACAATAGAAAAAAAACGTAGACTAGTGTGAACACTGAAATTAGAGTTTAAATCAAACTTTTATATAAGTGTAGATTTTATTAGTGATTTGCTACTAGTTGGAATTATCTCTGTTTATGTCCAACAAACAATTTCAGTTTAAGTTGGAGTCATAAAGGTTGATTGTTTATAATAAATTTATACTTTTAGAAAGTGAGAATTGAAAAGCAGCAAGTACTCAATGAAATGAAAAGAGGGATTAATAAAAATTATAAAATAGAAACTTAGTCTGGTATGACATTAAAACCCTTAATGAACCTTCGATTCCATATTGATGTTCCAACATCTTAGATATAAATTTAAGTTTGATGCTGATTTTAAGTTAATATTTATGTCAATTAACTTTTGGATATATCAGTGATTTGCTACTAGTTAATATGTAAATGCAAAATCTGTTTAAGTAAGAAATGAATAAACATTGTATGTTATGTATTTGTCAGTTGTATTTTTGGCAATTTACCTATGTCTTCTTTAGTAGGAAAAGCCATTAAAGTGGTTCACAATATTAGTTTATTTTACAAGAATATACAGATAATGCATATATGAATGACCCGTACCTACTAATAGTTAGGAATATTAAACAAACAGGTAGCAAAATAAAAATGATTCAGTTATGGTTGGTTTTTATTAAAATAAGGCACCAAATATCTTCCTTAACATAATGCAGTCTGCAATGTTTCATACTCCACTTGTCTTATTTTTTACATTATTCATAAAATGCTTCATTCCCCATTATCAAATTCATTTTCAGGTACATAATATAACACTTAAATTAATTAAAAGATAAGACTTGTCCATTTGTGGTTTTTTTTATATTTTTAGTTGTCTTATTAGCTTCTCTTTTTCTGAAAATAAAATATTTTAGTCAGTACTTTGATCAAATTGAAAACTGACAAACTAAACTGTAAGATTAGTCCAAGGTTTGTTCAATAGGTAACTTTAATATTAAAACTCTTTACTTAATTCTAAACTTAAAAATATACTTAATTTGTCAATTTGCTGCTTAATGTCAATTAAAGTTTTTAATAACCAAACAATGTCAGTAACTCCCAAGGGACTTGAATTCAAACTTCTCATTCATTAACAATATTATAATAACTTCTCTAGTATATTAACATTTGTAATAAATAATTAAAGAAAATATCTGCTTACCATTACTTAGTATTGCTCACTAGATTTTATATTTCCAAAGTTCAAGAAGTATAAATCCACTTTATTTGATTAATTTAAATCAATATTATATCATTAGCTTCTATTATAATTACAATAAAATATATTTAGAACTTCTAATTATGTTCATTAGTGACTGCTTTCTCATCTGAAATATAAATAAAATGTACAATCATTTTACTTTGTGATTACATAATATAAGCAATATTAAATGGTATATGTATTTTTCAAACTAAAGAACAATTTTATAAACTTACATGCAATATAAATATCAATAAAAGATATCCAATATAAACAGGATTTACCTCTACTAATTTGCTGATTTTCTTGATATTTTCATATTTATCTGTGTCTATTATGTTATCCTCGCATTGATTCATAGAAAAACTAAAACTCTTAACTTAAAAATATTCACTCTAGTTTAAATTATTATAATTACACGAGATCGTTAAAAAAAGACAGATAACAAATTAAAACCATTTCGTTAAAACGTCCAAAATATGAGATGTTTTTAAAACGGTAGTCATTAAAGATGGCAATAGTTGTACTGAATTATTGCAAACAGCAGCTTTTGAGATCACGCTAAAACATGGCGGAGAAACGCCGTTTTTTCTACACTGCCGAAACATTAATTGGCCGTTGGCTACCGAATAGCGTAAGCGTTAATGTGTGTCTTTTCGTAGCACTGTCATGGCGTCGCTTATTGTATCCCGACTCACGCCTTTAGGGCCTAGGCTACCGACTGTCGACACGAGCTGTCATTTTCATACAAATTTAGTTTTCGACTTTCTACATACACTACTGTTAAGCCATCTTGGCTAGACCCCCTGTTATGGCGGCAACTCTCTTCCGAACATTGTTTAGTGGTATTAAAACACCTTGATTCTTATGTTCCGCTTCACAGAACTCTTTCACCTTTAATATCATTTCTCGAGCCGAACTTTTTACAACTTTTGGCATTGTAACAATTCTTAAAATGCACTAAGCTAGTTAAAAAATAACAAAAATACCACAACAAACGAACTTAATAACTTCGACGAATGACAACATTGCCGACCTGTCAAATTTAGTTCCAAAAATCACCGCGCGACTTCTTTCATGAAAAGCACACCCATTGACACAGTGCAGAGTAGACACCATAGATTAAAAAAGACTTTATAAATAATTGAATGTTGCCTTATTTTTACGGTCTTGCCGTACACCATAGCACAGGTCAAGTAACACTGTCTTGTTATTTAATTCAAAGAAAATTGGTAGTAATTTACATAACGAATCTTTAAGCAGATCATCATGGCCAGACACTATGCGGCTAGGTTGGATATTGGGTAGGAAGGTTGAATCACATCGCTGTAATATGAGTAATGAGTATCGCAATCATGAAACGCATGCAGCAAAAGAAGAAACAGAAGATGGGGTAAATTTATCTTCTAGTATTAGCTAAGCTTTTGGTGGCAGCATCGGTTCGAGCAAATAGCATTTTAACTAGAAATATTTAAAAAATATTGCATGGAACAGAAATGGCTGATTAGAAATTATGTTTTGCGTATCAATAAATTTGTAAAATTTTCCGATCTTGGAGTATTATAGCTTAAAATCTCCAGGAAAACTTGGTTTCCCCTAAATTTGGGGTCCAAACCCCCAAGTTGGCATCACGGAGTTCTTGTCGTGTCAATTTACAATTGTCAGATTTTCAACAAATGACATCTGACCGTTGACGTAAGCGAATGATAATACAATAATTTTGAATATTACCATGAATTTCATTTTCCAATAAGAGTTTCAGCTTTGTTTGTTATTGTATGTTAAATATTTCTTCTTCATGCTTAGAGTTTTAATGATAGGTTTCTATGAAATGCGTCTAAATTATAAAATTTTATTTATCATAAAACGATTTCAATCTACGTACTTGAGTATTACGGTCTCGCAGTTATTTGTGTAAATAAATTAGAAACTGAATTACATCCTGATATAAAAGCACAATCACCATGCAAAGTGGCTTGGAGCACGAAGACTTGTTAATAAAACTACGTGCAAAATTAAACGAAGGTAAAATTAAGTTATGGGAACCTCCTTATGTATCTACAGAAGGAGATACATCTCATAACTTTCAGGTAATTCTTTCAAAAATTACTATCTCGAATATGACATATTTTGTTAAATTTTTCAATAATTCATATATTTTATTACTAGACATATGTAACCTTTTTATCTTGCAGGAGCTTGCGAACAGAATAGCATCCGAGCTATCTTTAGATATGACTATAGTTCTAGATGGTTTGCTTGAACTACAACAACATTCTGTTGATCGATCAAAAGCTAACGAAGAATTTAAAGAAACAGGATGTGCTACTTTGCGAGTTAAGGCTCCAGGAAGAGGGGAAAAAGGAGTATTTAAAGTCATGAAGAAACTGAATGTAATGGGTTCCGAACTGATTGATACAATTTCTGAGGTGTTAGGAGTTGAAAACACTAGGTAAAAATCCTTCTAAATTCACATTTGCTCCAATAATAGCTAGCTAATCAAGGGCTTAGAATGGACAAGCAAATCTGCCAATAAAGTCTCATACTTAGGTCATTATGTTTTCTTTACAAAATATTTGTATAGCAACAAACTGCAACAAGTTATATTTTTAAATTTCCAGACTGAAATTGATATTCAATGGTAAGGTCATTAACCCCACCTGCAGCCTAGAGAATCAAGGTGTTAAAAACGGAATTCAACTTATGGCATTAATTATGGCAGGTATGTTACAACCGTTATATGATATTAATAATGCACATTTTAATTATTGTGTTAAAAGAAAATAAAAAAGTTAGCCCTTAGCACTCTGCAATTCAAGTAGTGAGCAAGTGAGACAGATCAGGTGTGTTACTAGTTGTCTGTGGTGGTTTGAAACTGCTATATGGAAAAGAGAGAAGAGCTGTGTTAAAGAATGGATGATGTTAAAAGGAAATCATTAGTAACTATAGATAAAACATATAAAACTAGATAAAATATATATTTAAAACCTCTTCAATTAATCATCATTATAAGATGACAGTTAATAAATTATTATATGTAAAATTACTCTTAATATATTAAGCTACTTATTAAGCTACCTGTAAATTTAAGTAAATTAAAGCTCAGAATTGAGTTTAAAATAAAATAATTTAAGCCTGCCTTTTATGGATTTCAGAAAATACAGAGGCGCTGAAGAGAGAGGATGATATGTATCTTCAGATGAAACGGACTCTGGAGGATGCTACCCTGCTTTCAGAATGCTACGATGACCTTGGTGACGAGTCATATTTGAATGTTAGCTTTGCACAAAATACCTCAAACACCTTGGCGCTTTGAAAAGTCAAAATATTTGTGGAACATGAACTGGTTTTCACATTCAATTACACCATTTTAAAACATATTTTTCTTTTTTCCTTATCATCTCCAAATCATGGTGATGTGAAATCCATATTAAGTATTGCCCGTTCAATAATTGTTGTCTGCTAAATTAGTTAATTATCAAATTAATCGCGCACTCTAGCACCAGTAATAGCCCAACTTAGCGTCTTAATTATTTGTATAGTGTTATAGTATGTATAATAAAACATATTGCAGTTGGAAGACCAGACCGGAAAAACAGTGGATCTACCCAAGTCAGAACGGAGGTCGTTATTCATAGGACTCGCATTACACGAGAGGGGACGCACTTGTATAAAGAAGCGGGAATATGCATTTGCACTCGTGTTACTTTTGGAAGCTGATAGACAACTCAGGTATTTTTAAATTTATTAATTATTTAATGTAAATAACATATTATTATGTCGACTTCAAATAAATTTAAATATAAGTATTTGGTACCAATTCAAAGTTTGTGACATGAGCTGCGATTACCAACCAAGTAATTTTAATTGTTGTTGTTGCCTCCCAAAGTACTCTTTTGTCTACCCTTTCGACATAACTTTTTTCATATAGGTAAATAAGTACACTTATGAACGTCAACAGAAAGATGTTAAATTGATTACATTTACTACCAGTTCCATAGTAATGTAGTACATAACATTAAGCGTCAGATGATTAATAATTTGTTGCAATTTAATTCCAGTGAATGTCGGGCCCAAATCTTAAACACGGTTGACAACTATGGAGTGCTGCAACTGGACATAGCGTGGTGCTACCTCGGTCTGCAAAGCCTTCAAGCCGCGAACGACGCGGCCGCGAGACTCGCGAAGGCCGAAGTGGCCTTCACCAACAGCTACGGACCGGAACAGCAGAGGCTCATCGCTCTCAAGGGCACGGACGGTGAGCTCAGTTTCTCATATATTAATGTAGTTTCGACATTCGGATATTGTTTGATTTATTGTTATTAGAGTTTATATAAAAGGCTATTTGACTGTATGAAAAATAAAGTGTAGTCACACGAATTCACCGACCGATTACTCGAATTGACTTTGGGAGCGTTCAAATACGTAACGATTTTTGGGAGGGGGGTGGGGGTTCTATTTGTAATACGTTACGATGCGGGGCGGGGATTGAATCACACGTTATTGTTAATATTATTTTCGACATTCTAGTACTTTACAGCACATAATGGTAACTTAACAATTAACTATTGGGTACAGAAAAACGTTACGGCGTGTTACTTGGGGGGGGGGGGGGGGGGGGGGCAATAATCTCCAAAAATTGCGTGACGTAATACTTGAACGTTCCCTGACATAGCATGTTAATCCTAATACTATCTTGGAGTTTAATTTCGTTGAATTCGGTTTTTGATCTAAAGATACATATTATGTGTAATTTATGAATGATACACGTAAAAAACTTGATGTTTAGTGAGGCTGTGTACGTCAGAGGGACTGGTACGACGCCTTCTTGCCTAATAAAATGCCTTTGCTTTGTTTAATATAAAATTTTACATTTAAATTGAAATTCAATGTTAATAGAAATAAAAATAACAACTATTAATAATCGGAAATGGTTTCTAAATACAAAACATATTTACATTATTTCAGCCAACGAACGAGTACTCTTCATGAGGTTGTACCTCCTTCAGGGTATCGTGGCCTATCATCAGAACAATAGGACTCTGGCCAAGGAGTTACTCGATAAGGCTGAAAGAGAACTGAATAACCTGAGGGTGAGTTAGTCATCAAATGAGTATGATAATAGTTCAATCTGTGCAAATATGACAATACTTCATGCAGTTCTTTCACCAATATACATAGCTAAATATTTGCTCTGAGGCCGATTTACTGCAATGTAAAATCCCCCCACCCCCCATCTTTTCCAAAAGTAATACACCAAGTCGCTTTTTAAAGACTCTTGTCGGATGATCTTTTAATTCTTTTGGTAATTTATTGTAAACCTTAATGGCCATACAAAAGCTGTTTTTCCGAAACAGTTCCAGATCGATTTTTGGCACAGCCAATTTCTCCCCATGTCTACTTCTTACTTCGACTTAAAAATACAGTGTAAACTCTTTATAACGAATTTCAAGGGACCCAGCATTTTAGTCGTTATATAGAGGTTTCGTTATAGGGTGGGATTAATTCATGATGGGTATTGGGTTAAACCTAATAAATTAAACTTTAACTTTTGCGTTAAAGACAGTTTGTCGTGATAACGAATAATGCTATAAGGAGTTTACACTGTATGTATGTTTCTTCCTTAATTCTTGATGAAATTTAAGATACTGCCTCGTCGTCTCATGATGAATCTTCTTTGTAAATTGAATATATATTTCAGGTAGATGAGTCGTCAGTGCAAGCCCTGATGGAGTTGGGCTGGAGCGAGTGCCAAGCGTACGCGGGCCTCAGAGCGGCTCAAGGGGATGTGAACGGGGCGCATCACTACCTCGACTCGGCCACGAAGCGAAGGGAAGTGGAGAGGCGGGCCAATAGGGATGATAGGTGGGGTGATTTAAGTCCATAGCAATTTTAAATTAAAATCTTTATTAGCAAATACAGTGTAAACTCTTTATAGCGAATTCTTTCGTTATATGGAGTGACAAGAAAAAACCCAAATTTAACCAATTACAATAATTTCTAATTTTATTAATATCAATTGGGAAATTATTCTAAACACATAACGCTTTTCTTTTCCTGGCCATCTTGACAGTTTCAAAGTTTGTTTACGACTAATTATACACGATAGGTGACGGTGGTGCGTTTAGTAACTGAGAGTTGAGACCAAAATTTCCTACAGGCAATATAATCTAAGAATAATGGCGAACGTGTTAATGCAATTAACAATAACAAAGGCGAGACAGCTGTTTATGAACTCAGGTGTCTTTCTTCGTAATGGTGGCTGTTGCGTTATAAAGAGTGAATTAATGTATGGGTATTGTGTTAAACCAAACAAATGTATATATATATTTTTACGTTATAAAGAGTGTACAATGTACTAGAAGTAAGAGACAGGTGGAGATGTGGACCAATCACAATCTAATGAATGTTGCCGTGTTATATTCCTATTTCTTCGTTATGCACTTTGGTCTTTTAGAGAACAGCGCGCGCTAGGATTATGCGAAGACGGCAGTCCCGTGGATAAACAACTCACAGAGAGCCTAGTGGGAATGGGTTACTCCAGGAAACTGGCCGTTCTAGCTCTCAGGAACGCCAATAACAACGTCACGGATGCTGTCAGGATCATACAGGAGCAACCCGAATTGGTGAGATCTCTCGCGGAATCTCTTAACCACATGCATAAACTAGGTTCTATTAACCATTTTTGATCATGAATCAGTTGGAGGACAGCGACCTCTCGGAAGAAGAGGAGTCAACGGAGCCGGTGGAACCGGATAACCAACTCCTCTCTGAGGTAAGACACTTACCTTAAAAAAGTGCATGCATACAAGTACATATTATGTCAAAAATGAAACTTCTTTGGCAAACTAATTTTTAAGTCTTTTTCATCTTAGAGGGAGGGAAAAAGGAAGATATGTTAGGAATTAAATGAATTTAATTGTCACTAAAATATTAAAAGTGTCGAAAATTAATACAAATAATAAATTTAATTTTTTAAATTTATATCTTCGATAATTAAAAACACGTGGCATTTTAATTTACAATTCGTCATTTGAGATTTCAATAAATTATTTTGCATAAAATGTAAAATACAAATATTTCATAAATTCTCTTTACGAAATTTTAATACACCCTTCTCACTCTCTCTCAATCGCTCTCTCCCTTTTCTTCGACAAAAACGCTGCACATCTTCGTGACCCTTATGCGCCTAAAGAAGTTTCACTTCAAAATATAGCATAAAATGCAAATGCAAGTTATTACTTAGTGCGAATTTGTTTGTCAGTCATTCAATTATTATTTAATTGTTTTTCTCAGATAGCATCAATTATTTTTTAAATATTTTAATTAAAAAACATATATTTTAGCTATGTTCAATGGGGTTCGAGAGTGAGACAGCGAAATACGCTTTGAAGCTAAGTCGAAACGATTTGGTTCGGGCCTTGGACATCCTTCACAGCGAAGGGCCTTGTGCTGAACAGAGTGAGTGTTTTAACCGGGAGATTACGTTAAGTTAATTTTATATGATAATGACGTCACTTGTATGTTTAGCTGACACTAACAACCCGTCCACTAGCACTGAAGCTAACACCAGTCGAAAGAGACAGAAAAAAGAAGAGAAGAGACGGAAGTGAGTACATATGTTATTATTTTGAATTGTATAACTTTCATAGTTACCTGTTTGACATTCGGGTGTCTTACTTAGCTTAGGTAAAAGGTAAAAAAATTAAACAACCACAAAATAAAAAAAATCTAAAATATAACAAAGTCGTGTTAGTTAAACTAATTATAACTCAGATCGGCTGGACCAATATTAGTTATATCTTTTTTGGTGGATTCTTCTCCACTCCGAATAGCAGAATAAGTAATAAAATAATATGTAATAAGTATATATACATAAGTAATAACAATTAATTAATTAATTAATTAGTTTTACGAATGCAAACAGCATGTGGTGCCATCCGTTGACGAAACAAGAAATTCAAATTCCATCAAATATGGCGGTTTTTGGCAGCCAAACTTCTAATACCAATGAAATAAAACATTCTGTATTTTGAAATAAAGTTGTATTAATGTCTAATAAGATGTATTATACCTTAATGAAATCCTAAATTATGTTTAAATAAGTTAACACGATATTATTAGACTGTTGGACGGAACATTCGCCGGGTCAGTTAGTAATAACTAAAACTAAAAAGATAAAAAATAACAATAATAACCAAAACTAAATATTAACTGAATTAACTTAATTCCAAAATAATAAAATTTAAATAATAAATTTATTGGAGCATAGCCCATAGTTTATTGAATGTCAACTTCATGTTATTATTTTTGTATGCATAACCAATGAAAAAATGTATAATATCTCTTTAGGAGAAAGGCCCGGCAACTTGCAGTCCATCGATTAAGGCAGACCATACGCTATGAAGACGACGACTATCTCAGCTCGCCGCTCTCTGAGGAAGAACATTTCCTGATACAATATAAGTCCTTGTTGTAAACATTTCAACTTAACATCGATATTGTAATGTATAAAGTGTTTGTTTTTTCTTCCTTTATCGTCGTAAAGGTCGTGACGAATTGACTTTTTTTTCAGGAAAAGTTGATTTTACCTAACTTTTTTTATTATTGTAAATCTTATACTGAAGCATCGTACAAAATGCTGAAGCATCACACTAGATGGCGCTGCATTACATTTAATTTTGCTAGATGCGGCCGGGGCTGGGTTCTAGTATTACGTAAGCACTATAGGGGGGAGGGGGGTCTTTGATTTTCTTATTTGGCGATTACGTCAACAGTAATTATTGACTTTTTATACATATTACCCTCACATTGTCTATTCTTGAAAAGGAAATGCATTTTCGTGGATTCCTACAAAAAATTAATACGTTTAAGTACTACTACTTTTGAGAGCTTTGCTTACTTTTGCTGACAAGAGGGGGGGGATGGGGGGATAAATTGCAGTAAATCTGCTTACGTAATACTAGAACGGCCCCGATGTCGCTGACATTTCACTTTTTATTTATGGCACAATATAGCGTTGTGTTCCTAATCTAAACGGGTTTTATAAGTTGAAATAAAATAACTTATAAAGAAAGTACTTTATTTTAAAAATATATAACAAAATGCTGTAACTGTCCCATTTCCTATTGCGAGACGTATGACGTAACTCGAATAACCTTATTTATAAAAAGTAACATATCAATATAGTACACTGTCGTCTCTTTCTATCAAATTGTATTTTCGGTTTAATGAAAAGAGCCAGGTGAGAGCGACTTCGTCTCAACTTGAAGCCATTTGGAAATATTGACTAAACATAGCGTTTAGTATGTTTACTTGTATGTACGTTGTGTAATTGTTTTCTATTTTATAAGCGTTTTCAAATAAAATTATTTTGTGTACGAATTTGTTTATGTTTTATTTATAAACTATATAAGGATTTAATATTATAAGTAATAAACATCAAAATTAAGGATTTATGGTGTAATGCAAAAGTTAGATAAATAAAATCAAACGCTTAGTTTTTTCTAAGTCATCTGTATGATTAAAGCTATTGTGTACCGTTCCTGGGTGAGTGAGGAGGTTTCAAATACAGTGTAAACTCTTTATAACGAATTTAAAGGGACCGTGCTCTTTTATTCGTTATAGGGACGGAAGAATTAATGGGTTTTGTGTTAAACCAAACAAATTTAACTAATTTTTACGTTATATAGAGTTTTTTATTATAACGAATGATGTTATAAAGACTTTACACTGTAATTAAAAAAATACTGTTTATTATCAGCCCATGTTTAACAAAGTTTATAACATAATTTAATGCTAAATGAATGCTTTGTATTGTAATGCTGAAGAGCCTGGGTTCTGGCTATACTCTCGGGGCGTAACTCCCAGAATTTAGGTAATCGCCACGCTTATAAAATAAAGAAAGAGAGCAAAATGTACAACCTCGGTTCATACATACTCCCTCATGTGTAAAATGAGAATGACTTGAAAGTGATTCCCCTACAAATTAACAGATGGATTTCGAGTTACTACTGGCGCATTATCATAATCATTTGTCATATATTCATAAATAAGTACTTACGGTGGATTAATTTCACGTTAACACAACTAGTGGGACACTAATTTTTTATCTGTCTCTTAATTGCTTAAGGTAGCACTCTGTCTCTAGAGATTTAAAATACAAAGTGAAGCCCTCTAAATGGTTTAAATAATTTCTTCCCTTCTAAAACAACTCAACACATTTTAAGGTGGTTTATTCTGAGAGAGGTTCATCAAGGCAAAGGTTTTATTTTTTGTTTTGTCAGTACCTTTAAAAAAAAGGTAGACTACGCGTAATGAATCTTTAAAACGGCGAATGTATATTATTAAAATAATAGTCTATCACCGACAACATTTTTTATAGAACGGGTTTAAGCGGGTAGGACGGCTCATCTGAAATGACACCGCCGACCATGGACACTCCATGCCAGTGGAGCTCGCGATTGCGTTGCCGGCTTTAAAGAGTTTTATTTAAATTTATAAGTTTATACAGAGTAATCAATATTTCCATCTATATGTCTAATAATAAAATATATTCCACATACTGTAAATCGATAGTCAATATTGAATATGTATTATTGATTAACTATAAACTCAAAGAACATGACGTCGTTCTTAATATACTCGAACTTGTCCAGGCTGGCGTGTGGTATGAAGATGTACTGTCTCTTCATTTGTAAGACGCCTTGATCCAAACTCTCGGTTGATTTACTTCTTTCGTTGGCATCTTCCTTTAGCTTCGATTTTCGACGGAGTTCCAGAGATTTTACAATGTCCATTGCCTAAAAATCATTTTATTATAAGAAATTGTATCTCGATCTTTTGATCGATGCGGTGATGTTAATTATTTCGACTATGTGTTTGCGTGTTGTTCCCACGAGAATGTAAGTGCGTGCTCCTATTTCACCATGCCTCCTGCTGATAGGCGACAAGTCTTTGTTTTTAATTTATGTTATTATTAATAATTACTTAAAATGTCATGTGGAACATGGTGTAATGGTTGCAGCTTTACAAACGAACGCTAACCTTACAAACGTTGTGTAAAAAAAAAAAAACATGGCGATTAAAAAGAGTGACGGAGAGTTTATTGCCAGTTCTTCTCTTCAGTTCTACGCCCTTGATTTGAGAACTGGCAGGAAATGTAAAATAAGAAGCATTAATATGTATTTCATTAATGGCGAATCACAAGTGTACATTGTGTTACCTACGTGAATAATTGATTTTTGTTTTTTTTTTTTTTTGATATGATATTAACAATTGTTAAAAGAGATATTAAAATTATTTTAGTATATTTATCTATCTATAAAAATCACTTCAAAGCAGTTAACAAGGGAAGCACATACAATCTAAATTTTGAATTGGCTTTACTACTGGCCTGGTCATCAGAACGGATCTCCAACTTAACATTTGTAAGACTCAAGACAAAATCCATAATACGGGGTGAAGTAGTGATTAGTCTTCGTTGCCTTTACCTGACTACGATTAGCTGGTTGATCTTTTAGCACGATGTTGATGTTGAGGTCACAGGGCCACTCCAGAAGTGGGTCGTATGGACCGGGCACCAACCGCACAGTACATGTGATGTGACGACCCTTCCACTTGCCTATACCGTTTAGATTTAGTTCCGCCTGTAATGTGTATTATAATATCTAGGAAATACGCCATAAATGTTTCTCTTATAACTGATATCCTCCGTAGAAGTAGACTCTTTATGTCAAATGAAATGAAAGCTTGTACTGCATATTTAATAAGATTTTCTATAAATTATGTCTTATGGAATGAATGTATGACCTTCAAAATGTAATATGTTTTTCTTGTGTATGAACAGTGTTGATAGAGATAAATTGTATTGATTTAATACAGCGTACCTTCAATGTATACCCATAGTTGCTGGTCCGGAAGAGTGGGCTGCTCAACACGGTGTCCTTTTCCTTTGCGTCCTTCATGCGAGACGAGAACTTATCTATCCTCCAGATGAACTGACCTTTAAATAAATAATAAAATGTTGTCCGTCCGTTCGCGCAAAACAAAACGCGTTTCAACATATTTTCTCTAACGTGATTCATTCCATTATTTACATGCATCAGTAATGGAAACTTTAACTAAAGTTATGTAAAAAAAATTAATAAATTTATCAGTTAATTTAACTTCTGTTTTATTTCAACAAAAAAAAATTGTGGCGCTACAACCTCTTTAGGTCTGGGCCTCAGATTTCTGAATAATTTTTCAATCTAATAGGCAAGTAGGTGATCAGCCTCCAGTGCCTGACACACGCTGTCGACTTTTTGGGCCAAAGACATGTTGGTTTCCTCACGACGTTTTGTTGATGTTAAATTTGCACATAGAAATAAAATCCATTGGTGCACAGCCGGGGATCGAACCTATGACCTCAGGGATGAGAGTCGCACGCTGAAGCCATTAGGCCAATACTGCTCTTATTATTATTTTAACATAACGTTTTAAATTATCAAAAGATAACAATGGTTTTCCTGGGCACTAAATTTACAGATATTTGTTACAGACGTTGCATAAAAATATCTTTTTCGATAAATAATTAATAAAAAAATATGTTTTACCAGTGTTACTGCCGCTCTCTGGGTATTCCAATGTCATTCTTGTCTGAAAATCTGCTAGTTCTGACCTCAGCTTGTTGTAACTTTTGGTTAGAGCACGTAGATCTCGTGAAATAATATCCATTTTGTTAGAGTGTTCTGCTGCTTCAGCTCTCACATCTGCCGTAGCCACTTCCAGCACCGCCAATCGATCAAATGCCTGGATATAAGGTAGTTATTTTAAAGCTATTGTATATGTTAACGTAAAATTGTAAACTGGGTTAGATTGTAATCTATCTCGCGAGATTATAAACTGTCGAAAGATTGTGAACCTCAGCTTACTGCTTACAATTTAACGTATTATTATTCGGTAGATTGTACTACACTAACTTAGTTATCATTCAAACTTCTTTGGTCAATTACAGATTAATTTTACTTTCCAACAATTTCATATAACTACCGAATAATAATACGTTAAATTGTAAGCAGTTCGTTGAGGTTCACAATCTTTCGACAGTTTATAATCTCGCGAGATAGATTACAATCTAACGGTGTTTACAATTTTACGGTGACATATACATCGCTCTTGTACGAAAATGAAATTCTGATTATTTTATACGTGTTTTGCGTATCAAACTCACGGGATTCTCTGAAGTAGCATTTTGCAGTTGAACTCTTAGGGTAGAGAGATGTGCCAATTGCTGAGAAGATCGTCGAGCTTCCATCAGCTCGGCTTCCAATGCTGCTTGGTTTTCAGAATTGCGCTGTCTCTCCTCTTCCACAGTTTGCTTAATGTATTCGATTACCTCTTCTGAAAATGTTATGTTGTGAAAGTACATGATAGCAATATGATCAAGTGCACTACTAAGACATCAAAACTACGTCTGTCACTGATCATTTATGACTTAGGTATAGCTTCCGAATTGAAACATTTATTCTTTAAGTTACATATATATATATATATATATGTATATATATATTTAAGTTACTAATTAGAAGCGTAAACAAAATGTAAAGAAACATCACACATAAAGCAAATATGAGCTCTTTAGAATGCTCTTTTTTATGATGTTAAAATACACATTACGAGTTGTCTACACTTCACATTCTCGTTTCCGATAATGTCCAATAACATTCAGATTTATAAACCCATAGATAAGCCAAGTTAGTTATTTTTAGCATCACAACCCCATTCCCCTAATTTTATGTAAGTTCATATTTTAAACCATTAAAGTCAGTTGTTATCCAGCTTCAAACAAAGTGTTTTATTTGATCCATACAAAAACCGCCACCAAACTTAATTCTCGGCTATATTTATTATCAATAACAAACAACAAGATTCCATATTTCTATATAATACCTAGCTTATTGATAGTCCTTATTCTATTGTCATGTTGTGTGAGTGCCTGCTCTAACAGTTCTCTCTCGTTCTGCTCATGCACAATGCTGCTGATAGCACTTTCCAGTCGCATCGTGGTTGTCAGCTGCTGGCTTTGAAGCTCCTGAGCAAATGCAAATAGATAATGTGATATTTCGACAAAATCAATGTTTAAATGTAATAAAAGCTATTAGATATATAATATATGATATACATTAATAACAGTGCATACTTGCAAAGCCAGCTGCACATTAGAAAGGTCGTGCTTAAACTGCGCCGCCCAATTAGCTGATCTCTCTGCCTCATCGTCCAGTGCTGCTCGGAGAGACACAAGGGTAGAGAGGAAATGCTGGGCCCGATCTTCCACCAGCACTAACTTGGACCGAAGGTGTTCCAGTTCAGTTGATTGGATGTCGTGGTTGCTTGATTCTTCTGTTAGGACTAATCTATAGGGAATGAAAGTTGGTTTATAATGATTATAATAAATAACAGCGGGGACATATTAACGTCACAGAAAGTTTAACTTAATCTCATGTTTTGAACTTTGTATATTTTAACTAGAAAACGTTTTCATCTGCTTATTACGTGTTGCATTACGTGTGTTGATGGCGGATAAAAGCGTCCATTCTTACATTTTAGTTGATCACGTCGCTTAATGTGTTAGTTTCTTGCTATAACAGTCTCTATCAGTCGTACTGAGCCTCACATCAGACACAGTGAGATAAAATTTATTTCTGTTATAAATGAAAAAGTTGCTTTGGTTGAATATACATTTGAGTTGTTGTGGATCTTAACACTACTTGATGATGCTTTAAAGTGCCTAAAGAACAGCCCATAATACCCACGGTTGTAATCATATTGTTCATAATTACTTGATGTTAGCTAGTTCTTTCTCCAAATACGAGACACATTCGTCCAATGGCACAGCTCTAGGTGACCAAGTGTGTTTGTTGTGAGAAGGAGGTTCAGGGTCTGACACTCGGACATGGGTAGGGGATGCACTGTTGCGACTCTGAAAACACAAATAGATAAATGAGTTTATTGCTTTATGGTTTAAAAAGCATTAAGCATTTAAATTTTAGGCTTGGGCCTCATATTTCTGTATATTATTTCATGATCATTTGTCAATCTCATAGACATAATTATAGGCGTCAGCCTCCTGTGCCTGACAGACGCCGTCGACTTTTTGAGTCTGAGGTAAACCGGTTTCCTCGCGATGTTTTTCTATAGCGTTTGAGCGAATGATAAATGCGCACAAGCCCATTGGTGCACAGCCGGGGTTCGAACCTTCGACTTCTGGGAAGAGAGGCTGAAGCCTATAGCCAACACTGATCTTAATTAAATAAAACTTCTGTAACTTATATAAACACAAAACGATTACATTATTTACGTATCTAAAAAATACAAATAAAATAGACTAAATAATTTAAAGATTTAAGAGTTTCCGTCGTGCAGGTTAAAACCCTTAGAGATATCTCAATCGAGAAATAAGTGTAGTTAAAGATGCATTAGCTGATCGTTTTATCGTTTAAGGAATGACGTCGTGTCTCGTAGGGTTGTCTTCGACTTTAAATTAATATTTCATAAGTAATTATATTATATAGAGAATTAAGATTTGATATTTTAAATTATAGTTATTGAAAATAGCAATAACAACCTGCCAACACCAACCCGCGACATCCAAGGCATTAAAAAAAATAAAAAGTAAAAGTTATCTTTTGGAATGTCGGCTGTCGGTTTTTTTTTATTCTGTTGATCAATAATTGTTTTTAGTTATTAAATTTTTGTTAGAGTTGGGTCCGTTTTTGATTAATGTTATTGTGTTTGTATTTTTTTATGTGTGTGCTTTAATATGTTTTTTCTTTCAAATTCTTATTAGACTTACAGGCATTTGCCCTAATCACCAAGCCACTAAACTAACCTACCCTAGATAGTAGATATCTTGCGTAATATTTAAAACTCTAAGATCGAACCGGACAAAGATTTTATAAACTACAGACCTGGCAAACGTCGTTTTGCCATGTAGGTAGGTATATCATTTATAATAAAAAAATAGGGGTTGATCGAAGAGGGGTGAAAATTAGGGGTTGTGTGTATTTTTTAATGCTATATCATAAAATTTATGATATAGCATTAAAAAATACATATACATAACACATTTATTTAATAAAAAAGGGTGCGTGTACTTATGTACGCGCGTAAGAAGTTATACTTCTTTGGCATTATTAAAAATAGTTTTTGATTTTATGCAAATCATTAATTACAATTAAATAATCAAAGACTGGAAAAGGAGTCATTATAGTTCTATTATTATTCGAATGTTGTATTTAAATTATGTCCAATGCCGTAGCATCTTCCGTGGGCAACTTCATTCTGTTAATTTTGTGTCACGGTGCACGCGCATCGTAAAATTTCACTCTCATCAATTTTTCATAACGCGCCTAAAGAAGTATAACTTCAAAAATAAATATTTAACTAAAAATTATAAAATAATAATTTAGGGGTGGACTACCCTTAACATTTAGGGGAATGAAAAATAGATGTCCGATTCTCAGACATACCCAATATGCACACAAAATTTCATGAGAATCGGTCAAGCCGTTTCGGAGGAGTTTAACTACAAACACCGCGACACGAGAATTTTATATATATTTTAATTTTGACAATTACCAAGCTCCATTTACCTTGTCCATCATGGGACAGTCCTTGACGTGTGTGTCCCTGTGCTTCCTCTGAATCCAGGCTCCACAACGCAGCGGACACTGTTCCAATATACTGCCACATTGCTTTAAGTGATTCTGTAATGTGTCAAAAATACTATAATACACATATCTGTTAATAACCTAATACAAATAAAAATCTGGTCATTTCGTTATAATATTCCTTATCATCTAGTATGAATTTTTGTCAATATCTTTAAGAAATAACAAAGATGTATTGACTGATAAGCATAAAGTATAATTTGTAGTACAATCGGTAAGACGTGCTCTAACTCAACATAATCCCCTGAAATCATCTTCGTGAGGTCACGTATACGATCTGTGCAGCCTTGAAATATTGAGATTCTTGTTCATGAAACAGTACTTTAAATGTGGTTTATTAAAATCCTGACTTTTAGATTATACTTGACTTATTATTACATTAAAACGATTTCATACTTTTGTAGACTCTTAGAAACGAGAAATATACTACTGATATTAGGACCATGGTGGCTGTTATGGTCTGTATATTTAGAAACGTATCTCATATCATATCTCTGGAGTACTGGCAGAATCATATCAAGTAGGAAGATTAGTTTGACCTGTATTGATATTAGATTTGAGTTTGACTAAGTTTACTGATAGAGTACTCCCATTAGCTGCATTCCTTACGTGTTCCACTAATCAGTCGCTTTCTGATTCCCCTTTTAAACTAATTACTGACTTGGTACTTACTTGTAATTTTCCCATTTCGAATGAATCATTGCAAAAATAGCAGACGCTATCCCGCCCCTCATTTTCAGCGACGTCACTCCTTTCTGTCTTAATCAAACTCATTTTGGACCCTATTTTTGCTACATTAATTTATAATCATGCAAACCCATACTACACTATTATGAAATCTCCATTATTAACTGAATATATTTTGATTCTCACTTATACCAAATAAATATTTAAAGTCAATTACAAAACAATTTGTTATTTTAATAACTTTTTCCATCCGATTTGAACAATAGTTTGGAAGTGACTAGAGTTGTGAATCAGTCCTTATCGGTGATATGAGATATCTAGCAATGTGCTTGATAAGGTGCGTCAATAATATTAAACATTTTTTATATAGTGGGTCAAGGTGTTGATTGCTAAAATTTAATAAAATTCCAATCTTAATGCTTGATAAGAATTAAGCAATAAGTAAGAAACTAAATATTTCTAAACAACTGTTCCAAAGCTTTTTTTTTAGAACAGCGGGCAAACGGGCAAGAGGCTCACCTGATGGTAAGTGATACCGCCGCCCATGGACACTCAATGCCAGCGGGCTCGCGAGCGCGTTGCCGGCCTTTTAAGAATTGGTACGATCTTTTCTTGAAAGACCCTAAGTCGAATTGCTTCGGAAATCTGAAGTATTTCCGAAATGAGCAGCTGGTTCCACATAGTGATGGTACGCTTAATTTTAAATAGTTTGATTTTGATAAGTTTATCGAGTTGGGTTTTCAGTTCAAATATGAAAAATAATATTTCGTATAGTAGTCAAAACGTATAGATAGATAGAGAAATAAACTGTGATATGCCTGCCCAAGGCATCAAAACTGAATGTCGTACAAATCAAAATCTCATTTTATATCAAAAAATATGTTTAAAACATATTATGCTATTTATGACAATTTTTGAAGTCATACTTCTTTAGGCGCGTTATGAAAAATTGATGAGAGTGAAATTTTACGAGGCGCGCGCACTGTGACACAAAATTAACAGAATGAAGTTGCCCACGGAAGATGCTACAATATGAATAATAATAAATATTTATTTATTTAATTTTTCAAATGTAAACTTAACTTTATTGACTATAATGACTCCTTTTCCAGTCTTTGATTATTTAATTGTAATTATTTATTTGCATGCAATCAAAAACTATTTTTAATAATGCCAAAGAGGTATAACTTCTTACGCGCGTACATAAGTACACGCACCCTTTTTTTTATTATTAAAGTATATATTAATACAAATTGACCTGATTCCGGAAATTCATATCGTTCTTTCTTAATATTAAGTCCTATCTCAACAACGTGTGTGTAGTCCACCCAAAGTAAAGGTCGTCAACTTATTTCATTATGCAAATGTACGGAATAGCGCTCGCGCAAGATGTTTGCTTAATTTGAAACTTCTGCAGTCATTAATGTCATTCGATAGTGAATGGACGGCGTCACAGCAATCGCTATAAGTTACTATTTCGTGTTAAGTGTTATATGTGCAGTGAAATACAATAAGGATTTTTGTGTAAGTTCTTTGAAGTATTATGTCCTAAAGGGATTTTTGTTGACAGAAATTTAATTTACCTTCGGTTAATTGGGAAATTTTACAAGATAATTGGCTTTATTAAAAAAAAAAATATTTCGAGTAGCTGTGAAGGTGAAGGAAACTCTTCTTGGTCGTAATGTTAGTTGAAAATAATTTATTAAATCAAATAGGAGGAAAATTTTAATTATTCTTTCGAGAATTAGATGTTATTATTCTTGGAACTCGTACATTATAATATAACATTGTTGTATTTTAATTAGAACGGGTTTATAAATATGATCAGAAAAAATTAAATCGAATTTGTTTATTATGTTTTCTTTATGTAAAAGGCAAACGGGCAGAAGAAGAATAGCTAGGAAGCAATTACTTTGATTTTGATAATTTTAATGAATAATAAATAATTATTACATAGATAATATAAAATACTGTATATAATTTAATTATTATGTATTGTAATAATAAAACACTATCTATCTAAACAATAATTAAACAAATTTTCAGAAGGCCTCCAGTAGACTGAATTATACGTTTTTATAATTAGTAAAATAATATTTATTTACACAAAGGAAATGTTATTCAAATCCTACTAGATTTTAATGCATTAAAAATTAAATTTAATTCATAATGATGATAACGTGACGCAAGTAGACAATAAGATGACTTATCTTTGTAAAAACTTGTTTACTTTGAAGGGTATGGTTTGTACATTTTGTTTATCGAATTGACGGAAGGCTTTATGCGATTTTAGTCATTTGATTCTTATTAATTCAACGTAAGTTAGAAGTAAGTAATAATTTTACAAGGTAAACATTAATTTATACATCTATCACATTATTTACACAAAATGTTTTTATCCGATGTTGAAATCATTCAAGAATGAGAACTAAACCTTTTGAGTAAATAAACCTAGCGCACTTAGTGTATAGAAGTGTAAGTGCGGTATCTCGGACACACGAACATAGTGTCCAAACATAATAGAACACCAAGACTGTTAATGAACATTACCTTAGATTAAGCTATTCACTCACTCTTACAAACGTTGTGTAAAAAAAAAACATGGCGATTAAAAAGAGTGGCGGAGAGTTTATTGCCAGTTCTTCTCTTCCGTTCTACGCCCTTGATTTGAGAACTGGCAGTAAATGTAAAATTTGAAGCATTTAATGAATATTTCTTTTTTGATGTTCATAAGTGTACATTGTGTTACCTACATTCAGAATAAATGATTTTGACTTTTGACACTCATCATAATATTTCTTATTAGTCATAATTATTGTATAGGCTAGATTTTAATTCATAATAAAGTCGCACTCTTTTTTGTGAACTTTATTGTAGGAAAATCAAAAATAGTTCAAAGGTTGACTACGAAGGATACACTACGACGAAGACAATTATTGTCCAAATAATTTTTAATAAAACAATAAATTCTCACTGTTTACATAAACTTAAATCCATATTTAAGGTCATATGATGAAGGTTACATTAAATGTAGAAATTTCGGAAACTTGTTCAACGAGACATTTATCTGTATACGGGTTCTGCTAGAGATTTTTACTAATTATTTGCAAGTGCCATCTTATTGTACGTATACTATACAGGTCATTCAATAGAAGAATTAAGAAAATATATGTTTATATTAAATTATTTATTGAATGTCGAGGCTATCAAGTTCTTGACACCACGGGCCTGTGGTACGGAGGTATGGTCCTTTCCAAGGACAAAACCATTCGAATTACTGTGAATACACGTTAGTCCTTCCGTCGTTCAAGTCAGGGTTTCCCAACCATTTTTGTGCCAACCTTATGCCCAATATGTAACATACATACACAGACTCACACCCACACACATACACATAATTTACACCTACACACATACCCTATGTGGTTTCCTCTATATATTGTAATGTATTGTATTGTATTGTATTGTATTGTATCTTCTGTCGATCCGAAGTGGTGGAGGCCTGATGACCTGTAACACAGGTACTATTACCTTTAGCAGGCATCAGTCTCACACAGACTTGCTTTTTTCATAAACAGAAGTATAATATAACTGTCACTTCCTTATGTCCTAAGTTTAAGTTTTTGTGAGAAAATAAATAAATAAATAAATAAAAAAAATAAATACATAATTGATATGTTAAAAAAATTAATTGTTCATTTAAGAAATTTAAAGGTTTTTGGAAGTAATCACTAGGGAAATTGTTAACGAAACAATAAGTAAATTTTCAAAACATAAAGGAAATTCAAATTCCAAATTGAATAAAGATTTTTCTATATTAATTTAGTGAGATCCTTGCGCTTGCTGAAGCTTGAGAATTTATATTAGACTCCAATTTAGTTAGCTTGAATCTCAAGTCTCCAATTTGTCTTATTGCCCCCCTGTAGGGCGTAGGGAAACACCGTCTTTGGCCTCACGTTGGGAAGTGCCTAAACATGGGTAAGTTGAAAAAAATTGTACACAAGAACAGAGTGTCTTTCTGTTAATAGAGATTGTAAGTAGTGTTATCCTTTTTAGTCTTCAGTTAAGCTAGATCGTAATGTTAAATGAAGTTTTTTTTTAAATTGCTGACAATTAAAAAAAAAAATCAATCAAAAGCGATTTTCAATATCTCTCGATATCCTAACTTAGAACTTTCTTGGGCTTCGGATATGAATGTATTTAAGTATAGGAAATCAAAATGCTTTCAAAACATTAGAGAGACTAAAAGTAGTAAGTGATTGTCAACCAGGGTAGGTATTGCGTTAAAAACTCGCATTTAATATATCAGTTCAATGTTTAATTTATGTGCGTATTGTGTTGATTGATACACCGTTCCTTCGAAATATTTTTTGCATTCTCGTTCTTAAAATAATTTTGAGAATTGGTTAAAACAAAAAAAAACAAAGTCCAGAGTTCAGCGTATTCTAAAAGAATTTGGTGACCTTGAACGGACTTCGGTGCGGTGAGCGGTCAAAGTAAAAATTGCAAAAACAAAACATAACGCACCAAGCAACAATAAATTACATCCTCAATATGACCTTAAGATTCTTTCTGCAAAGATACTAAGGAACTAAGGAAGCAGTTGTTTACATTATTCTCTGACTAGAATATGCCCTCACACACCCACACATACACGCACACATTCACAGAAATCCAAAAAAATATTAATAGTAACTTTACTTACTTGCTTTTGATATCCAAATACTTTTTTTAAAACTTGTTTGCCTACTCATGTATGTACTTTTTTGTTATAACTCAGAATGATTTTGCTGTGGAATGAAAGCCTGGTTATCCACATCACAGTTTCTTACCTAGCTTGGAAACCAGTTTCCCAATACCTTCTCAACTGTAATCGTATTGTTTGTTTCAAAGGAGAGATTTTTTTTTTATTACTATTACTTAAAAAACACTGGCGCTTGTACTCTGTAACATCCAAAAGCCTGAGCGAATCTGATATAGTTGTCGATACCCAATTACGATATTTAAGCCCTATATCCCCCAAATAGGTACGCATCAAGCGTAGAAAACTAGCCTGTTCGGTTCTGGGCTTAATTTTACACCACGTCATTCCAGTTTCCTCTGCAATGATGCTTCGTTGCCAGGTCTGTTTTGGGCGGCCACATTTCCTTTTACCTTGAGTATTCCAGTCGATGGCTTGCTTGGCATCTTGGATCTATCCGGAATGTATGGCCCACCCATGTCCATATCGGCGTTTTATCGACCTGTCAATTGGCACCTCATTGCACAGCTCCCATAGATGATTAGAGATTCTCTCGGGACAGAGTATTCCAAGGATTTGAAGAAGACCTGCAGAGAACTAGAGTTGTTGTGTGATGCTCTTGAAAACCTCAAGTGCTGAACCTTCGGATCGCGTCGTTATTAAGAGAGCCGCGCTTTTAAACCATCCACTGTAGAAAAATAACTTTCATGCATTTATGGTATTTATGTTGAACTAGTAGACTCGGCCAAGCGTTGCTGTGGCTAAGATTTTTGTTATATTACATAGTCGTAAACTATTCAAGAGAAACGGCAGGAGAACACCAATCGACCTTGCTTTTTTTGTGGTTATGCCATTAAATTGTAGCTTATGTGAAACGTTGGTATTTATTTTGATAAGGATCAATACCTAGGTACGAATAAAGAGCCTTTTCTAGCGGTGGTATTTTAATAAAAAAATAATAATAAAAGGACGCTTATTGTGACGTAACTATAAAAGATAGAGACATGCTGTTGCGACATTTTTTATAATAGTGATGTGTCCTGAAAAATTGTAATACATCATTTTGTTCTATCATTAATAGTTTTCGCAGCGCACGCGATTGAAGGAAGTTTTTTGTTTATTTTTTTACACCTTGGGTTAGATTATTCAAGTTTTAGTAAGCATCCCAATTTTTATTTTAAAAATTTTAAAACATAGCCTATGTCACTCGGGAGTAGTGTAGCTTGACAACGGTGAAAGAATTTTTTAAATCGGTCCAGTAGTTTCGGAGCCTATTCATTTCAAACAAACAAAAAATCAAATCTTTCCTCTTTATAATATTAGTATAGATAGAAATTCAGCGTTAGTAATTTATTCTTCTTTACTTATTGTTTATGTGGTTAAAGTAAACATTGATAGACATCTAAACAAACAAAGGATTCATACAATGACTACCACGATTCGGATTGCAGGTGAATGTTTTCACTTAACAAAAGTGTTTTGTGGTTTGTAACCACAATATTCGTAAACGACTATTGAGTTTATAATGTGAATTTCGATAAATATCAAGTTCAAACATGTTTTTCGTATAATTATTTCTCTCCAATTTAAGTTACAATCAAACCACCAAACTTCATATGGTGATGCCTTATGAACGTAATCAAAGTTTTAGACCACTTCAACGTTCCCACATCGTTCATCAAAACTGCTTTTAACTTACACATTGATAATGAAATTGTAACGAAAGCTCTCATATTTAATGAAAAATCTAATCATTAAATATAAGTATCGCAATACAGCGAGAAAATGCTGCCAGCGTTGAAGGTACAATACCACAGGAACCGAACTTTTTAAATTTTTTTAAATTTTCTATTTATTATTTCCATATACCATATTAAGTCTTAAGTGCTAACCAGTGGTAAGTGAAAGAAAAGAACACAAGAACAGAGTGTTATTGGACACTTTCTTATGTAAAAATCCTCATTAGTAAACTAGGTTAGACTTAAATTACTCTTAGTCTTAAGTTAGGCTAGATCGTAATTTTCCATGATGCCTTAATAAAGACACATGTACGTATACAATAAAAAAATTAAGTTAACGGACTTTTAGACACTTTTATTACCTCCTGATTTTATTAGGCAAATATTTAGTGAACATCATTTTTCTAACTAAGCCAGTTTATGTTATCTTAATTAAATGTATTTGAAAGCCTGTTCAAACGTGTTCATAAAACATCTTACTTTTTCTATAACAGCTGAATACCAACATTTTGTCAAATTAATATAAAGTAGCTTTTTACACTATCAATGTTATTTTCTCTACATATAAATGTTAGAAGAATAAGAGATAAGTCCATTAGATGACCTCCTTATTTAACTTTACATTATTGCATTATTATGCAAGTGTGAAAGGGAAACGATGCGGGCACAATCAGACACTGGATAGGCAATATGAACGTAAAGAAATACTTTAATAATAATAAGAACAGACCTCTGTATTGTATGAACAGTTAAAACAAACAATCGAATTTCGTTCACAGCGGTTGTTATTTATTTACATATGGAACTAGCAATATTTAAAGTTATTTTAAACAATTCAAAAGAAATCTCATATTTTCAACGTGATGCAATTATTCTTAACTCTAAGTGTAGTGTTAGTTTTATTTAATTAAATTTGAGATTATGAGATGTATGTAGCGGCGTAACAATATCTATTATATTATTACTTGCTGACCCGGAAAACGTTCGTTTTGCCATGTCTATTATTTATAGGAATAATTTTTTTTATTCAATAAAAATAACTATTTACAATTATAATAAAAAATAGGGGTTGATCATAGAGGGTTGAAAATTAGGGGTTGTATGTATTTTTGTACGCTGTATCATCAAAAACAAAAAAATCAAAAATTAAAAAATTAAAATTGGGGGTGGACACTCCTTATCATTTAGGGGTTTGAAAGATAGATAGTAGCCGATTCTCAGAATTACTGAATATGCATAAAAAAATTCATAAGAATGAGTCGCGCCGTGTCGGAGGAGTATGGGAACGAACATTGTGACACGAGAATTTTATACATTAGATTACAAAACGTACCGTACGTATTTAAAGATGTTAATGTGACAGAAAACAGGGTAACCATGGCAACGAACACGGTATTATGTTTACTCCATGTTTTAAATCACATCAAAAGACTTTTACTTGATAGCAAAGACCAAGAACTTAAATTTGTTTTTGCAATTTATATTTATCTTAAAACCTTCATTATATACATCCTAAGTATGTTTTTAGTAATTTATTCCACAAAATTTGAACACTGCCAACCGCGAAGGTTAGTCAGTTTTTTCTAACAATTGTTTTTATAGCGTTTCATAATATATCATCTTCTGCAAATCTTTTGCATATAAATAGTGTATAATGTGAAACATTACCGCGTTTAAATTAAATGTAGACGTAACATATCGAACTTCCTACCATAATAAATGTGTCTTTACCGACTTCAAGGCCACACCTTGGTTGTTAGGAATATTTTATTACGCACATCGATTTTTGTATGAAAATCCCAAAGTTCACGTGTACGTGTACAGAATGCACCAAATTAAACGTAATCTAACTATTTCTTTACTAGCTACTTCAAACTTTCTTTCACTTAGCCTTTTTACAAATCTCTCTGAGGAAGGCTTTTATAGAGAGAAACCTTCCACAGAGTTAGTCAGAATAAATAAAAATTACTCGAATTGGTTCAGCCGTTTTCAAGTTTTGTGCAAAACATATTTTTATTTTTATAGATAGTTAAATGGCCCACTTTTTATCTTACTTTTAAGTATCTTAATATAAAATCTGTCAGAACGAGGAACAATTACAAAATGCTTTGCATTAAGAACAAGGATGTTATAATAGATATTTTTGAGGACAAAACCGATGCCTTCAATGAGAAATCTTATTAATCCATAAATATCATGAGGTTCCAGAGAGGTTGTCGCCCGGGCTCTGCGGGAAACAATTGCGGGAGACACCTTTTAAGTAAATAAAGTCCCTTTTTAGGAAAGAGGAGGTTTTGACACTCCCCTGCTGCCTAGCTTCTCTGCCACGGATCTACTTGATCGCGAACCTGTTAGGAGTCCAATAAATAATAATAAAAATAAAAAATTATATTCTTATCTGCTTTGAAATAATAATATTGTATGGCAAAGTAATTAATAGAACACAGTCAATATCTCATAAAGAGATCAATGTATCCGTTCTCAGGACGTCGATAGGTGTCGCAACTAACTGCAACGTGTTGCATTACTACGTTACTTTGATTACTTACGTCGAAATTATTCTCAATTATTTCAGATGCATACCTAGAACTATTTAAACATAATACCAAAATAAATATGCACTGGAAACCTACACGACCTACGTTAAGATTCGGTGTTCTTCAGATGAAGCTGTAAATGTACATGGATTAATAGCGCAAGATATTATTTGAACGTCTTAGGTTAGGTTAGGTTATTAAAAAGTCTTAGGTTTATGCGAGTGGGTAGTAGGGATGCTCGATAATCAAAGATGTTGCTATACCAAAAATATCGTAACATCGATGTTAACTGAATCGAACATCGATGTTAACTCAAGGCCTCCCGCACGACCATTGCAACTTACGAAACAAATTATGTCTTCTATGTACGCATCCACAAATCAGGTTTATTTAAATTTTGAAGGCGTATTCATTCTTCTTCAAGGCATAGTCTCGCTCTTTCTCTGTCACACTGCCTCACTACTCTTTATCAACAAAGAAATAGATTAAAAGGTTTTTCGTTATCAAAATTACTTTTCATACAGTCATGTAATAATTTTTTCTGCTTCTTAATAAGTTTCGAACCATTTCACTGTATTTTATTTCTTTGTCAATTATTAATGCAAAAATCATCGATGTTATCCAACATCGATATTCGGTTTTTGATAAATATCGAACATCGATGTTGGGCTTTCGATTATGAAATCGATGTCAATATCGATGTTTTTCTAACATCGGGCTTCCCTAGTGGACAGCTACTATATTTTCATGTTAAATTTCTTTAACGGGTATTAACGCGAATTTATTAATATACACCTTCCAACATGTCATAACGTTTGGAATACATAACCGCAGTTGTGGTCAGCGAGAAGTTTTTGAAGTGAAACTTCTTTAAGCGCATGAGGGTAAAATGTTTATGATGAAATGTAGATGATGAAAAGCAATAATAATAATATTAGTGTCACGAAGATTGAGACCGATTGAGAGAGAGAGTGAGAAGGGCGAATTACCTTATAGAAATTATATTTAAAATTTCGTAAACAGAATTTATGAAATATTAGTATGTATAAATTTTATGCAAAATAAGTTATTGAAATTTCAAATGACGAATTGTAAATTAAAACGCCACGTGTTTTAAAATAAGTTTCACTTCTGACATGTGTACTTTGTACGCACGCACTTTTTTTAAATAGCACATCCTTAGAAACATAAGTACATTTTACATAATTCGATGAAATCGCATACCAAGAAACATCTAACATTCTAGTTTGTGGCGTGATGGATTTATAAAATTAATGGTAATTATTGAAGGTTGTGTAATATTGGTCAAGGCCTTAACCTGTGCCATTTGCACACAATTTTTCCTCTATTTATATTCTTTCGTTATTCAGAGACAGTGCAGTGTTGGCCTAAAGTCTTCAGCATGCGATTCTCACCCCTGAGGTCGTACGTTCGATCGCTCGAACGGTGAAGGAAAACATCGTGAGGAGACCCAAAAATTCGACGGCACTTGTCAGGCGCAGAAGGCTGATCACCTACTTGCCTATTACATTGCTATTGGTTGTAGCGCCATTGTTGTTGTTGCATTCAGAAACAAACGTTTGCGAAAAATTTCTGTTTTGTAATATGTGAATTGAATATGAAAATAATTGTTTATTAATTCACAAAACATACCTACATCCTTACAGCACTAAACAATACGACAATATCGAAAACAAAACAATTAAATATAATAAAATATATTATATATATAAGATACACGATATCGCTACTCGGCAAACAAATAAAGATGTCGATAGTGACCAGACTGCATTCACTAGCAACGTCTTTGTTAACGGAAGTCTGTGTAGATTCTGGCACTTGGTATCTCAAACAACCTTGGACTTCGCCGTCGCACATATACCTACCCCAG
This sequence comes from Pieris napi, assembly GCF_905475465.1. Classification (NCBI taxonomy): domain Eukaryota; kingdom Metazoa; phylum Arthropoda; class Insecta; order Lepidoptera; family Pieridae; genus Pieris; species Pieris napi. Next base: position 12,000,109 of record NC_062248.1, on the reverse strand, counting down.
GTACAAAGACGCCGAGTTCTTGGAGAACACTTGGATTCATTACCACCCCCGCAAGCCTTTAAATAGATAGTAGACCAACTGTAAGAAGTATAATTTGTAAAGACTACGTGTTAAAAGGAAAATTTTATATCGTTGGGAAAACCCAGAAAACGTTAATAATAATCTAGTGATACTGCATTATCATGACTAGATAATAGGTTCAACTTATATCCCAATTATGTATGCTTATGATGCCGTGACGTGGTTACGTTTGCCTAATTTAATACGACCGAACTTAGTCATTTCGATATGTTAATATGTTGTAAACGGAATATGAATTAGTTCAATTTGCAAGCAGATATTATAAAAAAAAACTTTGTCTAAAAAATAAACCCAATCATTTATAAATTATTTGATTTATTCCCTTTGGAGTCGACTCTTGGGCCGTGGGTTTCAAGTGCACAGGTGACTAACTAACTAATTCAAGATTTAAGTATTCATGTAACTAAACATAACAAACTAATACATATTCAGTATTTACAATTTCTTAACCTACATAGTATAGTAATAATAATTAATAAAAATAAAATTAAAAAAAAAAGTTATTAATACAGTAAAAGTATTGTTAATACAGTATATTTCTGTATTGGACATAAATCTCTTTTATAATATTATAGTTCCTGAATATCTGAATACAAATTAAAGCTGTTTTGATGAATTCGCAGCACTTCCAAAAAGCTACTGTCATTGTTCGGCAATGGTATAACAATAAACTTCTGTGAGTGATGCGGGAATGTTTTGTTAAATAATTTGTTTCTATCTATGTTAACAGGTAGCTACTATGTGTTCTATAATGTCTTCTAATATTATTTACTTCTAATTATATTATATCAGCTACTATTGAATCAAAGAGAATTACCACCATTACGTAACCTTGTGTTTATTACACACTTTGAAAGTATTCAGGTCATCCAGAGTTGATTAATAAGACTTAAAGGTAAAAACCATAATTAACACCTGGCTAGAGCATTACTGCACTCGGTTTTATGTATCTCGGATTTACTTACGAACCTCACATAAAATCTAAGTGTCCGGCCCATCTCAAAGCAAGGTACAGTGATTTTATTATAACTTTGTTGTGTTAACCAAATGTACGTAAAAATGTACGCGTAAAACGTAAGATTACAGATATCGGTTATAATTTAATAAATAGTCTTAGTACTTATCCGGAGCTGAATATATTTGGTAGGGGGCTAATAAATTTAAAGAAAGCATTGTAAGTTCCTATCTCATACATTATGCGCTGTTTTGCTAGTATTTTTTTTGTTTGCTTAACAATAAGCAAAAATTACTAGTATTTTTATTTTATTTCATGTGTTTTTAATTTTTTGTGTAAAATTTATGTGTACCAAAATTGTCATATATTTTAGAAAAGATAGCTTGTGACATATACTGTAGATTATTATGTATGTAACTTTAATAAATTAGTAAATAGTCAAATTTATAGTGAAGCTGCAGAATCTTCTATCCTGCCACAATCGCGATTTACTTGAAGTAAAGATTTCCTCAGTAATTTTCATTGAAACAGCTAAACAGATTTCACAAGCGATAAGTAAACAATACTTGGCTTTTGCAATTTAAGTTCCTACTGCTTAATTTTTTTACCGAGTTTGTCTTTAAACAAAGAATATTATGTAATCCTTGTATACGGAAATGTGTATAAAGTTTGATTATTTTTACACATTATTTGTGTCGTTAACAATTGTTTTTTCTAATTCAAAATTGAACTCATTCAAATGAAAAGCTGTTCCAGCAGTCTATTTGATTAGGTGCAAAGACGGCAGGTCACGCAGACTAAGCATTATACCTATTGTATTAATTTGTATAAATTGAAATGCTTTTTAATTTCTGATTAATTATATATTAATTTATTAAATTACTTTTTAATTAAAGGTATTTTTACGCATATATGAATGCTTACGTAACTTTGATAACTTACGTATACATCCATCCACATTCAAAAGGCCCATGTAAAGGAAAATTTTAATCAATTATTGAGATGATTTAATAGATAACTCGTTAGCTAACTCGCATCTTCGTCTCGAATATTCTATTATAATATTATATATAATTAACAGCTGAACATGATAATTGCCTGTTGTGATTCTCGGTACAACTTAATTGAACAAGCGTAACGCACCTGCCACTAGGTTATTCTGTACTTAGAGTGAGTTGAAAAGTTATTACTACAAACACACACACAGAAACACACAAAAATAATCGAAAAAGAAAAATAATAAAAATTATGGAAAGAAAAAAAGGTATAAGTTACACTTTGAGTGTGTAATGTGTGTTGCGGTTGTAACTGGCCCTGGCTCAGCATTATGCTGTGGAGCAGACGTGTTCCACAGCACTGGTCATTCTGCCAGAGACCACAACAGTCAGTCACTTATTTATTAATTTCGTTTAAATGTAGGCGATCTATCCAAATTGTAATTGTATTGTAGCTAAAATAAAATAATAAATTAGTGGCGCTAAAACCTCTTTAGGTCCGTGCCTCTGAATCTAATCTGATCATGATCATTTTTAAATCTAATAAGCAAGTAGGTGATCAGCCTCCAGTGTCTAACACACGCCGTCGACTTTTTGGGTCTAAGTCATGTCGGTTTCCTCACGATGTTTTACTTCACCGTTCGAGCGAATGTTAAATGTTGCTTTGCTACTATTATTTATTATACTAGTAATAAGATTAGTTATTACTCGTATAATAAATAATAATTATATATGTAGAAATATAATAATAATTATACATTATATAGAGCTGGAGAGGTTGTTTGAAATATTTGTGTCCTTAGGTTGTTAGTAAGTGAATATCCTTAAATAGTTGTTCCAATAACAGAAAAGCGCCATTCATTGAAGCGTAACCTTTGCTTGTCATCTTGTCTCACGGACAATGAGTGACGCCGGGCCATGTCATTGTATGTGACAACAATACGATTACACGGAAACTATGTTACGCAAATAGCTCACATGATAATTATATCGCATGAATATATCTTATGCACAAGTCGTCAGAGATACTTTTAAATATCTTAATAGGTAAATATACTAAAACTTGTAACAATTTTAATATTTTTTTTTATTTTTATAATAATAATGATTGAAAATCAATATGTAGAAAATTAAAACAATTTTAAAAGGTTTGGGCCCTGTGGCATTGTTCCATTACGGCACCAGCTCTGGGGTCACCTGTACTAACTACCAGGTGCCACCTTATATCTTTAATTAGACCCAAGAGACTCTATTAGTGTCTCCCTCGTCTAACTAAATTAGTTTATATTTTTTTAGTAATAATAAAATAATGCATTATTTTATATTACTAAACAAATATGATTTGATATTTTATAACACTAAAATATTTTTACGACGCGTTTATGTTGCAAACAAAACTTCGTAAACGTCAAAAAATGTATACAACTATAATTACGACTAGTAATTTGAGGTAAGCTTTAAAGTACGAGTAATAATGTTTTGTAATTGAGTATTTATAGTTAAGTTGTCGAAAATTTACGAAACGTAATACAATCGTCAAGTGATTAGGCACTTCCTAAAGTATTTACTTTATCGAACGAGCAATTACTTGGTAACTTGCATTTGTGTACACACATGTAAGCCGTCAAAATTGAAATAAGTAAAAATATCAAAAGTTTATTCAGTTTTGGTGGAAAATTGTGTCCAATTGCCGTCGTAACTATATTTACTATATATATTTGTTGACAACTTTTTTAATATGAAACTAATTAAAAAAGTTGTCAATAAAGTAGTATGTCATAGGAATAAAAATAATAATATTCTGGTCACACTTCAACGCCATACAGCACTTTTTTTTTAAACTGCAATGCTTTTTGATGATTTTCTATAAAATATAGATCAGCCTTCTGTGCCTGACAAATCAATATATTTTGTCCTTATATTGCAGAACTAGGATAATGACAGGAATGAGCTAATTATTTTTAAATATAATTTTTATTAGTTTGTAGCTTAAGTATGTAAGTTAGTGAGTATATAAACATTATTATTGTGTTTTTTATGTAAAATACTCGTGTGAAAGAAAAATACATCAGTGCACAATCGGGACTCGAACTCACGCCCTCAGAATACTTAATATATGTCTTAAATACACGATCATTCATTGATAATAATTTATTTATTAATCCACAAAAATACATACATTATCCTAACAATACTAAGCCAATACGAAATAGATACACGCGTTAGAAGTTATACTTCTTTGGCGTATCAAGATAAAAATATTTTCAAAATTTTTATTCTACGTTTGTAGAAAAAACTACACTAACAATATAAAAAAGGTATTTAATAAATTGAAAGTTTTATTATAACACATTATCGAGTTAAATAAAGTTTATTTAAATATCGCAAAAAAAATATTTCTACATACTTAAACAAATTGACATTTTTTATTTTAGTATGCAACTTATATATAATAGTAAATATATTGATATTTACTATTTAATTCAAGTCCATTGGTTGAAGATCAGTAGACATGTGAGTTACAAGTGGCTTTTGATAGCTAAAGTATGATACAAATATTCTTGTAGAAACATTGTCTAAATATCGTACAAATACAGCATCAGTCGTTGTATAAAAAAATTAAATAAACTAAACTGTTGACTATTATAGCTAACTTCAGGGTATCGGTTTTTTGTGACGGTGTAGGATGGAAGGATAACTTCAAAAAAACATAATATACAAAATATCGCTTCTGTGAAATCACTCTTCGAATGTAATATAAAGAATAAAGATGTCGATTGTCGATAGTGTCGGAGACAGCAAGCGCAATGTCTCTGTTACAATAATAAGCAATATGAGAGACCTAGTCGGAAACTAAACCCCCTATTAGTCTCGGAATCCAAGCTATTCAATAATAATGACAAGTGACACTCGGTAATGACAGTCGCAACTTGCGTTATCACGTCCGGAATCCGAACGGATCGCGTGACCGACACCCTTATTAACCAATTAATTTTAAATTATAGCTTATTTGAGTATCAAATTTAATATCATGTTAAGCATAATGCTACCAAATTATTGCTTCTTCTGTTAGCAGAGAATAAAATAGTGGCTCAAACAACGGTCTTGGAAATGTATGTGTCTATTCCGTGATATATTTTGTCTTAAGGTGGGAACTGACCAAAGTTACGAGGTGTAATGTAGCATTCGCATCGAGCGTGTTACGCATCGAGCATGTTACGCTGTGTTCTAAAATCGGCGTAACATGCTCGTCAAAACTGTGTGTAACGAGATGTGATAGTGATAACGTTGATATCTTTAATTCTATTTAATTATTGTTTTATCCAAATTAAGAAGAAGAAAAAATGTTACTGGACATAAAACTTATTTAAAACACAGGCGTATGAAGTGGTTTGTTATTGATTGCAATATTAAAAACCAAATGATTACTGGACAGTATAAAAACTTTGTACGTAGGTCTCAATTTTGAAGAACTGTTGAATTTAATTGGACCAAAAGTACTTTAAAAAAGACACAATTTATAGAAAATCATAATCATGATCACTCGCGACGTGCGACGCGTAATTACTGAACCGCGTAACAGTCAAAGGATTCGCCAAAAAACCGACAGCCGGGTGGAGCACTCAAAGCGAGCAACAAGCGGCTCGTTGCTCGCTGATTTCCCCGTAACACGACGTACTGACTGCACGAATGCTCGCTGTGTAACATTACATTACATGTTACATTACACCTCGTAAAGGTGGGAACTGACCAACGTTACGATGTGTAATGTAACATGTAATGTAATGTTACACAGCGAGCATTCGTGCAGTCAGTACGTCGTGTTGCGGGGAAACACGACGTAACACGACGTACTGACTGCACGAATGCTCGCTGTGTAACAGTACATTACATGTTACATTACACCTCGTAACGTTGGTCAGTTCCCACCTTAACGTTGGTCAGTTCCCACCTTTATAGACTCACGCCGTCGACTTTTACGGTCTAAGTCATCGTCATTGGAGAATTGTAGAAAATTAATTGATATAATATATCGTTTCCATTTAAGATATTCAATCAGGTCGATTGCCCCAATCTTTCAATTAAATTTTAATTTAGTGTACCTCTAGAATCCTATCTCTCCCTCTCTTTAAAATTTACCTTTAGTTTTTATAATTTTATTTTTTTGTCTCTTGTCGTGTATGTTATGTTAACCTTACTTACTTGTTAACGTACTTGTCACATTTAATATTGTATTTTATTTTTCTGTATCTGTGTGCCGAACGTTGGCAAGCTTTTATTAATAAATAATTAAGGAATCCCGGTTTCCTCGCGATGTTTTCATTCAATTCATCAGTCTCATACAAACAAGCATTTTCCCTCAATAGAAGAAATACAATTATTTATATATATATGCAGAATTATTTATGCAGACTCGGTCAAGCGTTGCTGTGGCTAAGGTTTTTATTATATTACAAAGTAGTAAACTATTCAAAGGAAACGGCAGGAAAACAACAGTCATGGGCATCACCATGCTTTTTTGGTGGTTATGCCATTAAATTGTAGCTTATGTGAAACGTTGGTACTTTCAACACAGCGCCATCTGTTAGAATTGTGTCAAATTACATTGCGGGTATAAATTGACATGTAAAGGTGGGAACTGACCAACGTTACGAGGTGTAATGTAACATGTAATGTAACATGTAATGTAATGTTACACAGCGAACATTCGTGCAGTCAGTACGTCGTGTTACGGGGAAACACGACGTAACACGACGTACTGACTGCACGAATGCTCGCTGTGTAACATTACATTACATGTTACATTACACCTCGTAACGTTGGTCAGTTCCCACCTTAAGCTATCCTATCTTTTAAGTTGGATCAAACTACACACGGTGTGCAAATTTGATTGATATCGGTTCGGTAGATTAGGAGTCCATAGCGGACAAACAACGTGACACGTAATTTATATATATTAAGATAATAAATAACTGTAACTTGTTTATGTACGAAGTTTTTGTGAGAAAAATAAATAAAGATTATTATTAATATTATTCACAGCTAATGCGCATATAGCAAGTCCATTGGTACACAGCCGGAGATCGAACCTACGACCTCAGTGATGAGAGTCGCACGTTAAAGCCATTACCACGACTGCTTTGCTCTTAGCAGTGTTGACTTAATGTAGTGTTAGGCATTTACCTAAAAAAATATCTATAAATTAATATATGACTTGAAACAAACTTGCTAACATACTCTATATTTGATCTTTATTATTACATTATTAATTAAATGATCATGACTGTTACAGAACTGTCCATGTATTCAGTGTACAGAACTAATTTTAGTACTATATATATATATTAAGTAATTATATCAAGCCTTAGAGACCCTATTGTGACACATTGACGTGTTGCAGTATCTTATTTAGTTTTACACTTACTGGGCTTTATTTGTCTCTGTAAATAAATAAGATAAAAAAAATAATATGTTCATTATAGAACATAAGATACATGTATCACTTATTCCACGTCATTAAATTTGAATTTGTAGGCATCCCTACTCAACGGCAAAGAAGACAGAGGGTGTAGGCCGAGAGAAAAAGCCGGCGTAGAAGACTCTCGGTACTCTTTTAAAATAGCAAATCATCAAACAACACTGTAATAATTACCTTAAGTATTAACACTGTGTTTGGTTTATAAATTTGTATAAGGAATACGTTACTATATCTACCATAATTAATATTTAGTTACTTTATATCGATATAACTAATATATACTAATTGTATTTAATAATTAGAATATAAATAAAACTTCTATTGTCCTCAATATTTCCCGCGAAGACGCCAGCCAGTCAAAGAAACCGCTTGGTACGTGATACTTTATATTTTATACAGCAATATCCGGTGATTTTTAATACAATTTTGTTATAAATCAGGTATTTTAATAAATAGATTTGTGTTCGAAATACATATTCATTGTTGTTGAGATTCACTCGGTTAACGTTTGATGCATTTTTTAATTTCTTGTCAATAGTCACGTCCTCCATTTAGACTATTATAGTGAGTGTTTTGTGCGTGTGAACTATTATTGTAAGGCAAGGTACAGCATCAGTCAAACCTCTCTTTGTTCCCAAACTAACAATTTCTCCAAATCCTTACGGCTGACGTAATTGTGTGCCTAGTAAGGAGCAGTACCAGGAGGTATGTACTCAGGACTTATTCAAGTATAAGATTATGTATCGATGGCCACCGAACCGTTCTTTGTGGTAAAATTTGTATTATTAATATCTGAGTACTTAAAATAGATAAAATTCATTTTTATTTTCTGTAGTTTCGTAAATAACAGTTCTATTGAAAAGCCCCACGAACGGTTGATTTTTCTCGAGTAATGACGCGGGATGTCGGCCTTCCCTCGGGCGTTAATTGGATAAGGGCGGAACAACCAAACGCGGGGCTAGGTTCTGTCGGTAGGTCCGAGGCTTGGGTGGGCATTATATTTTGGTTTAGATTGTAATCTAAACTGTAGATTGTTAGAAAAATTGTTAAGTGTAACTTAGTGTGCAAATGTAGAATATTTACCAAATCTATTGTTCCCTTCTCTAATCAATATCCTGCATCACTGGCTGGAAGAGGTCTATCAAATGTATCTTTTACGTAATCGGTAACACTTTGCGTCATAACCAATTTTTTGAATATGCTTTTACTAGATGTTAGAAGATTTCTTCATCTTTTATTATTCTAGATTTATGTGCTTCAACAAAATATTAGTAATAATTATTAATTTAATTCTTATTACAGTAATGTAGCCGGGACAGATTAGTTACGGAAAAGATGGCGGGAGTGCAGCTACGACTGCTGCTGTGGAAGGACTATCTCATGAGGAAGAGGAATCCAGTAAGTAAATAGAATAAGAATCCTCATATACTATATTATATTCATAATATAGTATATTCCTCGTTATAAAGAGGAAATATTTCGCTTTACAAACAAACATGACCAGCCGTGCGAAGCCGGGTAAGGCCGCCGGTCTATTATTGTCTTTTAAGAATTATTTAAAATTAATAATTAATGTCTTTATTGTTTGTTTTTTATAAAAACATAATTTCGGTGTATTATTAAATATATTGTATGTCATAATACAAACGTGAGAATAGTCTTATCATAATAATAATAACAAAAAAGTTATTTATTTCTACGTTGATTTCTTTACTTTAATGATTGATATATTGGATCTACATAAAACTTTTGAATCTGTGGTTCGAATTTCAAAAAATATTCATTCGAAATTCGAGCAATGTATAGTTCGTATATACTCTGTGGTTTTATCTATGATTGGCGGGAAAATAATATAACAGAGCAATCATAGTGATAAAATGGATTCATAAAATATTAATTTGTTATTATTTAAATGAATATTTGGTTAAATGGTGACTCTTTCTGGTTTTAGATTACAGTGGCTGGTATACTGTGGGCTGTAGGAGTCATCTCAAGTATTTGTATCGTACGATTTAACATTGATAATCAGGATTTTCCTACATGTAAGTAATACAAATTGCTTCTTAACTTAAAACTCAAATCTGAAGAACAAATAAATAAACACAATTTTTTTCACAATTGCAAATTCACAAAAGAATGCATTTATTTCTTCTGTGAATTTAAAAGGCTATTTGACATTATGAAAAATAAAGTGTTAATTGTGTGTTAAGTTAGTGAGTCTATATATTTGTGGCTTTGGCATAGTGGAGTAAAGTATATTAAAAATCAATTTTTACACGTAAGTTATTTGTTACTGTCTGATTAGTCGGATCAACGATGACGTATCATACTTGTAAATAATATAATGCGTGTAATTTAAGATTAATAAACACGTGAATAACTTGACGTTTTACGTGTTTACTGGAATGGTACGTCATTGGAACTGATGTGATGCATCTTGCCTAGAGAGCGTTTAGGCAGGTTCTTTAAATTATGAAGTTTAAATTGAGTCGATATTTTCAGGCCAGTTTGCGGCGCGGGCGCTGCCAAGCGCTGGTCTATTAACGTTTTTACAGTCATTTATATGCAACGTGAACAATGAGTGCACCTCCATGGATGAATTTCAGGAAATACCTACATTTGAACAATCCAAGTAAGTACAATTTGTGTTTTCAAAAGTCTTAACGACCGAATGTCAATCAAACTTCAACCTAGTTTCAAGGGCTGTCAAAGCATACTTTTGTATGAAGTTTTGATATATTTGACAGCGCTGAACACGATTCACGATTGTGAATACTAGGTCTACTATACCTAAAAGAGCTATTAGCACGAAATTTATTTATTTAAAATCCTTAAAAAGACATGCATGCCTAAAAAATACTGTCCAAGGGAATTAATAAAAGCTGTCCAAGGGAATTTCTGTCAGCTCTTCGTTTCACCAGGGAAAATGACTAGCTCGCCCATACCGCGAAGGGTAAAACTGACCTTTTAGGCTGTCTTTTCGCGTCCAACTCGAGTTTATGACCGACCACATTGCGGTGGGATAATTCGGTACTGAAAATCATATTCCGGCAACGTGCTATCCGCAAACTCTATATTTCTTATAAGTCGAGCGGGCCTGCTGGCATCTTCCCGATTGTGCTGTATACTTGCTCCCGTCTTTTTTGGTACCAGTACTTGCTCAGCATTATCCCTAAGTGCTGGAAGACTGCTTCGGTACATCCGGTCTCTAACAAAGGCAATCGCTTTGATTCGTCCAACTATCGCTATAACCTTCTTGTTCTCATCCTTGGTCGTTAAGAGGGAAAGGCTCAGAAAGGCAAGACGTTGCTTCACTACGGGCTGCATTGTTGTCACTTCTGGGCGGGAGCTTCCCAGTACCAGCTCCTTCCACTTGACCGAATTCAATGAAGAGCGATTCGAGTCGACGATTAATCCTTTTCTGAGTGGCTTTATCCCTTGATGGTGCGTGGAGATGTGCGGTCAATCTGTATCTTCTACCGCATTTACCACGGAGAGAGTTATTCAGATTTATACCTGCAGCTGAGTTTCATCACCTCACTCGTATTACCTCGACATCCGTTGTTCCATTAACCCTTTTTTATGCAGTTTTTACCGCGCAACACGGCGATGTGTAGTGTGTACCCACTGAAGTATTTCCGAACCAATTCGATTTAGGGAATTATGAAAAGCCCGGTAACACACTTGCGAGCCTTCTTGCAAAGTGAGCTAAAACTAGTGAAACCATAGGAATACATACATTCCTTAATTACAAATTTCAAAACGTTTTGCGACATATTGTTAACCAACAGATTTTCCAGGTTAACGCAATTAAAACGCCAGCTTATGCCGCTGATAAGCAACGAGAGCATTGTGGAGGTGGCGGGTTCTATTCCCGACGCGATCAAACTGATCGCCACGCTGGCTGACGTGGCAGACGAACCGACGTTCTTGGATATCACGAGTATGTTATCGGCTGACTTAAAATATTTATAAACAAATTTTAAAACGTTAGAAAAAACATTGAAATACATTCTTATATACAAGTATATGTTTTTTTTTGCGTGAAATGTCGCGTGAAAATATAAAAAAAAATACCTGTTTTATGCAAACATTAGGGATCAAACTTTTTAAATTCGTTTTAGTTTTGTATTTATAAATTTTTTGCTATTAATAAGGTTAAGCATGTTGTAAATACTGCATATTTGTGTGTTGGAAATAAATATTAAAATCTCATTTATTATGATGTGTAATATTTAAATAACACGGATATTTATTTAAAGGTCAGTGAATAGAAATACACTTTTAAATTTAATATTTAAACGAACTTATGAATTAAATATTTAATAAGGTGATACTTAGTACAGATAATATACAATAGCAAACAATTTAGTGTACTTTATTTTCTTATAAAAATACTAGCTGACCCGGCAAACGTCGTTTTCCATGTATATTATTTCTAGGAAAAAATTTTTTAGTTCAATAAAAATAACGAACTACAATAATAAAAAATAGGGGTTGATCGTAGGGGGGTAAACATCATGGGTTGTATGTATTTTTGTATGTTCTATCATAAAAAATATTAAGTAAACAAAAAAAATTTGGTTAAAAAATAAAAAAAACCCCTTATCACTTAGGGGTAGGAAGTAGGTAGCTGATTCTCAGACTTATTGAATATGCATTAAAAATTTCATAAGAATCGGTTGAGCCGTTTCGGAGGAGAATGGGAACGAACACGAACTAGAGAATTTTATGTATTAAATAATAGGATCACACAAGTTTACTTTGATACATGAAATAAAAGGCTTTTATATTTATTATTTATTTATTATATAACTTTCAGAGAATGGTATCCGCGTATCAGCTTTATTCAGGAACCCTACACGCGTTAAACGTTACCTGGAGGATAAATTAAATATTGGCGAAGATGTGGCTACAAGTGTTATTTCTGCACACATCGGAATCGGTTCTGTAAGTATATGTTAACAGATATACTTAATACTTGTGACATCGTGACATTGTAATTCATTATTAAATTTTGTATTACTTTAATACTGTTGCTGAAAGAGCAGTATTGACCTAGTGGCCCCAGCGTGCGACTCTCATCCCTGAGGTCGTACGTTCGATCCCCGGCTGTGCACCAATGGACTTTCTTTCTATGTACGCATTTAAGATTCTCTCGAATGGTGAATGAAACCGGCTTGCCTTAGACCCAAGTCGACGGCGTGTGTCAGGCACAGAAGGCTGATCACCTACTTGCCTATTAGATTAACAAATTATCATGAAACAGATACACAAATATGAGGCCTAGACCCAAAAAGGTTGTAGCACCATTGATTTACTTTTATTTCTGACACTTGAATGCAGGTGGTAAAAAGAATTTGCAAAAGTTAGCATATTATTCATTATGTCAATTGTATTAAGTATAGAAACGTAATACAATTGACATAATTTATTAAAAAGGAGGGCAACTGGCGGCCTTATCGCTTTCGAGCCATCTCTTCTAGGAATCCACTCTATAATAATAAAAAAAATATGTTTATTATGGAACATAAGATACAGGTATCACTTATTCCACGTCATCAAATCCTTACTCATCGGCAAAGAAGACAGAGGGTGTAGGCCGAGAGAAAAAACCGGCGTAAAAAACTCTTGGTACTTTTAAAATAGCAAATCATCAAACACTTATTTTTACAAAAATATCGCAAATTAATTAGAAGTAGCCTGTCTAGCACTAGTATATTAAAGAATGAAGTAATCTTTTATTTTCAGATAATGAATGGAAGCTTTGATAGATGTAACGTGGATTCTATGAAGAAAGTAATAAATATTGAGAATGCAGAGCATCTCAGTACGTTTGTGAACGAGCTCTGTTCGATATCGAAAGATGATTTACAAAAGATTCTTATGGATCTGGTGTGGGAGATGGATTTAGGAAAATATATAACTATGGTATAATTTTGTGTTATTTTATTTAAAATAATTCAATAATAATGGTAAATACATGTCAGGAAATGTTCTGATCGAGTCAATTGACCGGTGATTTTTATTGTAACTTTGATTAATCATTGAGATGTGGAGAGTTTCTTGCCAGTTCTTCTTGCCTGCACTACGCCCTTCTTACGAACTAATAATAAATGTAAATTTAGAATCAATTTAACATCTTTTCTGTTGACGTATATAATTGTACGGTTAATGAATGAAGTTTATTTTTTATTTTGAGTTTGGGATTAAGATTTCTTTTATTGCTTTTGTGAATAATAATTTAATTTGATCCGATTTGTTTTGCTATTATTGTTTACTTAATTACTGTACTATTTAATTGTTTCATAGTTTGGAATCAATATTTGACGATGTCCATATCGATGGAGTGATGATATTTTAGTATTTCTTTATTAATAAATCATCATCATCATCTGCAGGTCCCGACGCCTGCCGATAAAATATTTACAAACAAGCCTCTAATGCAGTGTTTCCCAACCTTTTTTGTGCCATGCCCCAAGTTAGCCTCACTAAATACCTTATCCCCCCCCTTTTCATCATACTTTTAATTAATAAAAATCGTTAATTTAATGAAACATATCATATTGTTCCTTTTTGGAAGAAATTATTAGGAAATTGTTATCGATACATAGTATATGAAAAATTCGAAAAATATGAAATTTCGATTAGCCCCCTTAACGATTAGCCCCCTGCGGGGCGTGTGCCCAACGTTGGGAAACACTGCTCTAATGTTATTTATTTCTCCAGGCTGGCAACATGTACGCGAAGTTATCCGGCGACGAGAGATTAGCCAAAGTCGGAAATATGACAAGTGCAGTTCTGCGAATGCTCTCCATCCACAGCTTCCTGCCACCGGAAGTCGACGGCATCATTTACGGCACGGACAGTGACTTTTCTTACGTACCCGTGTCTTTGTACGTTCATACGTAAACTACTGAATTAATTTTTTTTTTATTATAGGCTATACATAATTTTTTATTGTAATAATATTTTTATTTTAGATTATATAATGTTTAACTTTTTAATGTTACTTCTAATTTTATTTTCGTTGATTTGGTTATGCACTTCTTGCACTTTAGCTTTAGAATTTTGTTTTTTTTAAGCTATTGCATAGATTTTATCTCGGCGACAGAATCACGAAATTCCCTAACGAAAATAAACCTGACGACGTATTATAGGTATTAATAATGCGCGTTAGAGTGGGACAGAACGCATACTGCGTATTCACATCTCTGACGAGATCGGTGACGTAGCGTAAGCGCGGCCGAGGCAGCCGGTACGCGTTAGAGTGAGACAGACAATATAGGCGTGTTAGTCTGAGTCTGGTAGAGTAGTGATTAAATTAATATCAAAGAAAAAAAATACTGCATAAATCTATATATATAAAAGAAAGTCGGGTTTGTTACAACACTTATAACTCGAGAACGGCTGGACCGATTGCCATGGTTTTTGATTTGTTGAATTTGTTTCCGTCCCGAATAGCAGAATAAGCAATAAAATATCGAATAAGTTATCGAATAACAATAAATTAATTAATTAATTTTACGAATGCAAAAACCATATGGTGCCATCTGTTGACAAAACTACGCATCATTTTACGTCGAATTCGTGTTAGTTCAAGAAATTCCGATCTTGAGGTGAATGAGGAGATGCATAACCATGCTTTGATCCTGATCAAAAGATGTTGAATATCAGAAAGTGCTTAACACGCAGTATCGCCATATTGACGCTAGAGAGAAGATGCCTAATGTGTAAAACTGCCATTCTTCTTTCCCAATGGCAAGCAATAAAACATTTCTGTATTTGCAAAAAAGTTGTATTAATGTAATACTTAACATTAATGAAATCCTAAAATAGGTTAAATTAAAGTAACAACGATATTATAAGGTTGTACGGCGGAACGAAGTTAGCCAGGTCAGCTAGTAAAAAATAAATAAATAATTATTACTGCGTAAGTTGATAAAAAATGCTATGCAATAGCTTTACCGCGGCAGTCCCCGAGTACTACACGTTTTTTTATTGTCATTTTCATTACTTTTTGGTTGACTGGAAGACATCGCTTGTTAGCGATAAGGCCGCCCGTTGCATTCCTAATAAATTATGATTTTGCTTTTTTTGTAATGTAACAAATAAATATTTTGTATTCCCATTTCAGAATTAAGAAATTTATCAATCTCTTTGAACCTGTTTTCGGAGATACAGATGCATATAAATCGCTCAAAGACTTCGCAGACGCGTCTATAACGGGCGTTCAATTCTTAAATAAAGCTTTAAAAAAGGGGGGCAACACATCGGACGTTCTTAATAATGAAATCACTGATGAAAATCCAATTGACGTTTTTAATATGTAAGTATTATATATATATGTAACATAATTCTGTATATATTATTACTAACGAAATAAATAATATTCGCTTGCCAGATTGTCCCGAATTACCAATTTTATACTGAAATTCGTCTCAAAAGAACAAAAGCACGACGCGTTATTTTATTCTACGCTGTTGTCGAAATTAATTGAAGTGGCGAACAAAATGGTGGACATCAACACTAATATAGAAAAGTTGATCTACGAGGTCTCTTTGCGAAACCCCAAAGGGGTAAGGGTCCTCTTGAGCATGCCTCTGGACATTGTCGAGAAGGGGCTCGAAGGCTTAGCCGACCCGGAACGAGCACAGGTATGATATTTGTATACGTGTGTAGGCTCGACTGGTTTTGATAAATTCATATACTGAGCACTACACAGTACAGTTCTTTACAGTAGTGTGTAGTGTACACTTTTTTAGAAAAAAATTTCAAAAGTCAAATTTAAATCAAATAAATACAATAAAAAAGAGATATCTTATTTCAATAACTGTTTCTGACATTGGAATGGATGGAATTTAAATAAAAATGGAGCTATAGCCGGCTTTCTTGTCCAACTTGAAACACATTAATAATAAAATAAATTAATTAGTGGCTCTACAATGTTTTTAGGTCTGGGCTTCAGATTTCTGAGTCTGTTTCAAGATCATTTGTCAATCTAATAGGCGCAAGTAGGCGATCAGTTGTCAACTTTTTGGGTATAAGACATGTCGGTTTCCTCACGATGTTTTCCTTCACCGTTCGAGCGAATGTTAAATGTGCAAATAGAAAGAAAGACCATTGGTGCACAGCCGGGGATCGAACCTACGACTTTAAGTATGAGAGTCGCATGCTGAAGCCACCTTAGCTCCCTTAATAATAATGCAATAAAACCTTTTAATAATATTTTTTTAAGATTATCACATCGAACCTTGAAAATCCAGCGCAACCGTTCTGCGACGTGCAAAGGATAACGAAATTCTTCCTCTTGTCTAAAGAGGAGACGACGGACTTACGAATACGCCTCTGTACCGAAGAGTGGAAACTGTATGTTCAGGATATGGTTGCTTCCTTCGGGACTTACGAAGCAAAGAATAACGTAAGTTCTTTCTTAGACTTAGATTAGATAGAATTTAGAAAATCATTGTTCAGCCCCTATGTGATTGTTAACATTATATATATATATATCAAATAAATATCGTCATTAGCGTATTTAGTGGGCGTCATGTGGGTAAACGGCGAGCACAAAAGACACAAATAATCATCGTACAGTATTTCATTTAGATTGATTCCTTTTAATCCTATTCCTATTTCACCATGCCTCCTGCTGATAGAGGACAAGTCTTTGTTTTTAATTTATGTTATTATTATTAATTACTTAAGATGTAATGTGGAACATGGTGAAATGGTTGCAGCTCCTTACAAACGTTGTGTAAAAAAAAATCATGGCGATTAAAGAGAGTGGCGGAGAGTTACTATGATATACATATACTATATGATATTTTTTTTTAACTACTCTGCGTTCCCCGAACGTACTGTCCAAAGTCCAGATGGCATATGCTCTGCTCTGATTGGTCGTTACAATATTCGTACTTTTCGTTAATGATTCCAAATAATAACAAATTAAGTTATGATTCTTCAAAGTAATTGAATGAATCTGAATCATTAACCAAAGTAACAATAAAAATCGCCGGTCAATTAACTCGATCAGAACATTTCCTAATAATCCGAGCATTCCCCGACATATATATTTTAACTAACGTTAGGTTACATAACTCGATTGAAGTTAATATCACCATATTTCAGATTAACGCAATCGCCTCACTGTTCGTGATGGAAGCTCTGGGAAGTGACGTATCAGACAAACTGTACTCCATAGACAGAGACTTCGCCGTCCTCAACAACTTCACGCAGCGTATCGCAAACTTGGACAAAGTGAAAAAACCCGATTTGAACTGGGATAAAATATTTAATCAAAAAGATGCGGACTTTTTGAAAGTCGTTAAAGAAAAGGAAGGTCTCGGAAAACATATTCTGTAAGTTGATGTTTTATAATTATTAACAATAGTGAAGAAAAACATCGTGAGCAAACGGATTTAACATTACTTCTTTATTTATTATTTTTGCTCTCTTCTCTGAAGACGATTAGATATAAAAATATGTTATAGATAGAATATAGACGTGTGAAAATAACATGAGAATTTAAGAAGGTGCGGCAACTTCCTCACTATTAAGTAGCCCGCGATATCGCAGCTCACAACTCCGCAAGAAGTCGCATGGGTCCACCGAGCATCCGCGAATGTGCACTAAATCAGTAGTTCCTCACTTTTTTGTGTCCTTTATAAAAGTTATGAACCCTATGTAACAAACATGTCGTGAATGTAAAATTAGAAGCGTTTAATATGTATTTTTTGACGTTCATAAGTGTGCTACCTATATGAATAAATCATTTTGACTTTTGACTTTTATCTTTTAATATTAAAAATATGAATTAATCACTTAATTGATAGGTTTTAGAAAGACATCACTAGGAAATTGTTAACGAAAGTAGACAACAACATTATTAAATTTCAAAATATATAATGAAAAACTGAAATTCAAATTCCAAATAAATAAAAAAATCGAATTGTCAAATTTCCCCCCTGTGGGGCATGGGCCCGACGTTGGGAAACACTGCAATAATTTTGTAGGAATAAAGAATATAATAAAACTAGTGGACCCCACAGACGTTGTCCTGCATGATATTTCAAGCTATTAGGATATTAAAGTATGAAAGTACCGACTGCAGCGCCACCTGCCAGGCTGATTTGTGAATCTAAACCATTACCAGATCCCCTTGAACACGTCGTTTGAGAGAAGTTCAGTGACATACACACTCACAGAAGAATTATATATATAAAGATAACAAATATTAACCGTCTTTCCAGTTTGACAGTCCACGGATGTCTGGCGAAAGAAGTGGTCAGACAGAATTCGTTATTGGAATTCAAGTTGAGCCCTCTGCTGAAGGACGCGACGTCCGTGATAGTAGTGGTTAACGAGCAACTTAAATCCTCTTCGAAGGAAACGGCCCAAAGGCTAAAAGAGGCGTACCCGGAACTGCTCAAAGTTCTCGCGATCACGGCACTCGATGAAAACAAGGTACAAGCTTAACACATTACACTCACACACTCGCTTAAAACAGAACATTTTGGAGAAGTCTTTTGCGAACGAGCGAACTGTGAATCTCTGAGAGATACGGCCTCCAACTATTCAAAATTGGAGTGTACTCCTCCCTCAAACGCTGCGATGACTCTTTTTGGGCATTCAGCAGGCTCGTTGGCCCCCCTATTATATAAAAAAAAACAGTTTTTAAAAATATTTCAAAATTGAAATTGAATAAAATAATAACTTTTTATATAGAACCGCTGGGACTCCTGACACAGGTATTTTTCACTTAAAATCTTACATTGTAATGCATTCTTATCATGAATCAATCTTAGTTAAAAAATTTCATCATAGGACGTCAAGGCCGAATACGAAATACCATCCGTATCACCTCGACGTCCGTCGTTCCACAACTGAGCGTTTTTTAAAACAGTTTTTGTCCATTGAAATATTTCCGAACCACTACGACTTAGGGTCCTTCAAGAAAAGAGCGTTCCAATTCTTAAAAGCCCGGCAACGCACTCGCGAGCCCTCTGGCAGAGTGCCCATAGGCGGCGGTAGCACTTAACATCAGATGAGCCTCCTCGTTTGTCCCTTGTTCTGTAAAAGTCTTTATTTTTTCTGTAATTAGCCATACAATTTAATAAATTAGTTCTTATATATTTTAAACCACACCAACCTTTTCTCGGTTCAGACCTTCAGGTCCTTATCGACGGCGAGCGAAGACATATTTTGCCGAGGCCTCGAGAATGCCAACAGCTTCCTCAGCTTCCCACCCAGCTTAGATGCTCGTCGTTTTATTAACACAATTTGTGATGTCTCCAAGGAGATAGAGAATGGATTGCGTCACGACTCAGTTCTATCCCTCGGAGTAAGTTAATTCATTTATTATTAGATTAATAGGAATATGACGCCTAAAGAGAACTAAACGTTTTTTTGAAGTTATACTTCTTTAGGCGCTTTACGAAAAATTAATGAGAGTGAAATTTTACGATGCGCGCGCACCGTGACACAAAATTAACAGAATGAAGTTGCCCACGGAAGTAAGACATAATTTAATAACAACATGCGAATAATAATAGAATTTTTGTTACACTCAATGTAAGAGAATAATAATAAATATTTATTTATTTAATTTTTCAAAAGTAAACTGAACTTTATTGACTATAATGACTCCTTTTCCAGTCTTTGATTATTTAATTGTAATTAATTATTTGCATGCAATCAAAAACTATTTTTTTATAATGCCAAAGAAGTATAACTTCTTACGCGCTTACGTAAGTACACGCACCCTTTTTTTAATTAATAAACCTAGTATATTGAATATTAGTGCAAGTGCGATATACACGAACATAGTGTCAAAACATTATACAACATTACCTTAATTTTAGCTATTCACTAGTATTGTAGAAAATTAAGTCAACTTAATATTACTTATTAGCCATAATATTGTATAGGCTGTAGTTCATGTAAAGTCGCATTTTGTGAACTTTATTGTTGGAAAAAAGATTAATTCAAAATTAAGATACTTAACAATCAAGTTGATTCAATCGAAATTTTTTTGAAGAAAATTTTCCCTTTCCGGAGAACGCGTTGGTTCTGGATATCCATAGTTTCTCCCCTTACTTTAAAATCGATTTTCGTTTCGATTTCATATAAATTATATTATTGTTTCGTTTAATTTCTTTTTATTATCTCTTGTAAGTTGTATGCTATTTTTGCCTTTAAGTGCTTGTCACATTAAACACTGTATTATATTTATCTTGTACCAATGTATCAGTGTGCCGAACGTTGGCAAGCTATTATAAATAAATAAATAAAATTATAAAGGTGTGTGTAGCGAGTACAATTATTCTTCTTCTCAACTTTAATATTGTAATAGATAGCCGAGGTGAAAAACGCCAACCACAGCGTGTTAGAAGAAATTAATTGGACGAAACTGATTAAAGGCATTAAGCAATTGTATATGACCATCGAGGAGGACTACCCCTACGTTCTCGAGTTCCGAAGCTACGGCATGGACAAACTCACACAGGAACAAATCGGACAACTGTTTTCACAGGCTAAAGATTACTGGTTGAGTCTACAGAACTTGAAACGAAGCGTTCTTCTTGTGTAAGTTCTTAATTAAACTAACAACTAATAATATAATACTTCTTGTTAGATTTACCAAAATCTAGAGGTTTGATTTACGGCAAAATATTAATAGTTTCGGATTGAAGAAAATATATATAATTGATAAATTGTCTAAAGATTTCGCTTAAAGTAACCTAAACATATAAAAACTTATTTTCCAGAAATCATTAAAACATGTATTACCCCTTATTCCCGTTATCTCATTAGGGGATTATGACTTTACACGGGACGAAACATACCACTTGCGCCATCTAAGCGTATAAAGTCAAAAGTGTTTTAACCAAAGATATCTTTTCAACATTGTGTAATTTCTAAATGTTAGGTTAAATATGGGTCTCCGCGCCCTTGACCTCTTGGACCACGAAGCGTTTGGTCTGAATCAGGATACTTGGCTCCACATTAAGTACTACATGGCCGTGGTGACGGGACCTTTGGACGTCATTCACGATTTCATACAATATATTTCCAGTAAGTATTTAGAAATAATCATTTAACGGGATTTCAGTGGCGGTTCTATGTTCATAAATATGTTATGGTAGGGGAGCCCAAGAGGGGATTTCGGGATTTACTAAAGCGCGGCAGATTAATATATAGGGGGATACCTTGTACCCGGTTAAGTACCTCCACAAAATATGAGGCCCATATATAAGGCCGCACGTGAAGGAGACAGGATCAGTTTAGTAAAAAAAAATTGACCATCAGAAATTTCCGAGCGCGTCAGATTAAGGTAGGGTGAGTTAATTACATCCTAAAAAGTGTATATTCCACTAATCTGACAATTTGAGAGTGACGGAAAAAAAGGGGAGGGCAACAAAGTTGTAAAAAAAAAACGTCATCTCGACATTCTCGAGCGTAGCTAATTTTTTTTTTATTTTGAAGGAAATAATTCAAGAATAATGAAAAATATATAATCTGACGATTTCCGCAAGCCGAAATAACAAAAATTCGTCGATAAAGTTAAATGCGTGCAGCTGCGTGATGCCTACATTTCCTTAAACCGATCGGAATCTACTAAACGGCGTTCTTAATATTTCCCTCAAAATTACATTTCCTGTGAATTTGAACCGATTCGGACCGATAGATTTTGAGAAATTTTGAAAAATCTTAAAAAAATAAGAGATATTTGTTTTTAAAGTGGTTTCTTTATCGATCAACTTCAAAAACTAATCCGCCTTTGAGCTTGAAAAACCACGTCGATCGCAACAGTTTTTTTTTACATATTTAACTATCTATAGCCGCTTCCCCCACCGATGAAAAGGAATTTATCATATAACATTTTTTTCTTCTTTTTATCTAAGCTTTGCATCCCAATAGGTCTCTACGACGCTCGAGTAAATCCCCATTTAGCATCGTGGGCCCCCCTACCATTAAATGAAACACTTTGTTTGAAGCTGTGTAGCACCTGACTTTAGTCGTTTAAACCATGTGCTTATAACTAAGATAACATTAATGGTAGTGAGTGGGGTTGCGACGCTGATCTTCTAATCAAAATTGCATAAGCAGTTATTCTTTGCGAGCACTGATTAACAGTGGTTCAGAAAGTTCACTAATTAAAGAAGAAATCGCAAATTGTTTACCAAATAGGAATTAAACATTATTTCCCACAAGTATCACAAGTATTGGTTTCACCATGTCTTTTTTTTTGTTTCGTGAGATGACTACTATTGCCGAGTTTCATGGTTTCCATACCAAAATTACGTTTGTCATTGTAGAGAAATATTTAAAACCCCTTGTTTGACGGCGACGGTGCTACGATTATACGCTATGCTTGTCATGCTTTAAGCATAAATCAGAGTTGGATAATATTAACACCGACTAAACCGAGTCTAATGATATTGAATTACTAAGGGCTATTGTGACAAAATATAATGAAAATTTTAATAATGGAAATTCAAATATTACTGTGAATAGAGGCACGATGCAAATTAAGCTAAAAACTCCTAACGAAATTGTACAACGATATGTAGGTACTCTTAAAGACGGTGCTGACGTTTACCGGGAACAAAGTGTTAGAGCTAATATGGTCATTCGGCAGTTTGCACGGTGTTCGCAAGAGTATCATTTTATGCGTGTAGC
Organism: Pieris napi; assembly: GCF_905475465.1. NCBI lineage: Eukaryota > Metazoa > Arthropoda > Insecta > Lepidoptera > Pieridae > Pieris > Pieris napi. The sequence goes on along the minus strand of NC_062248.1, from coordinate 11,976,918 downwards.
CTTGCTATACAAATAATACAATGCTCTTCCTGTTCAGGTAATGTTGCGTTCAGGATGTTGATGAGGCTCCCCGCTCTTGCAGTGCGTCTACAATGTTTGGTTGTGCAGGTGTGGATTGTTAATACGTTGCCACGACACGCAAACTAGCTTTAACTCTGGTAAGGCGTGAGCGGGGGAGCCTTAACAGCATGCTGGCGGTTATAGCGGGAAGGGATTTGCCTTTAGATGGGTCATTGCAATGGACAGCATGTGCCCTTAATTTTATGATTAAGTATAGTTTAAAACTAACCTACTTATATATTTAGGATAATATTGTAACTAACACAATAATCACCATAAGGACTTATAATTGTTTGCTTGAATGAGTAAATTATTATTATATTCCCAGATATCTCCCAAAAAGTACGAGCGCCAACCGATATTCCGCCAGAGTCTGCGTCCGTCATTCACAAAGTGCTGTCCAGTCTACCGCAACTGATAGTGGAATCTGTAGATGTCATCGTGAGAGACGACGTGCAGGTGAGCCTTGACTTTTTCTGCATATTTTGTTTTCTTTTACTTTGATTATTATTCGCTTAATCCAAAACCGTCGATAAATTTATTTATCATTATTGTAATAGGTCGATCAAATAGTAAACATCCTGAATGCTGACACGCCGTGGCCGTGTGGTCGCAGCCTAACAGAGGTCCTTAGTTTTCCATCCACTAAACATGCAGTAACATCTTTGGAAAACCTCATCTGCTTCAATAGAACCTTTCAAGAGGAATGGAAAAAATATTTGGATGAGAAAAATGTTACGTTGTATGTAAGTATTTACCTGAACAACTGTTTAAAAATCTTTAAATACAATGTCCTTTGTTTACAATTTTTACATCTTCGTTCTATTTAATACAAATAAAGTATACCCTTTAAAATGTTTTGATAATTATATAATTAAATAAATCTAATCTGGCGCGCCTGCAGAGGAAGCAGAAAATAATAAACTTCTCAAATATGAGAGTCTTTCCTCCAACTTTGATTTTCTTCCTTTTGGAGTAGAGACTCTTGAGCCGTGGGATTCAACTGCACAGGTGATAATAAAAGATTTAAGTTACCGCCTGGTAGATAGTAGCGGTGACCCCAGAGCTGGCTGCTTCCCTCGCTCAACGAATAATTATAGCAATACAGCGAGGAAATGTTGCCATCGGCCGAGATAAAATATTTTAGATTACCCTCATCAAAATTTATGAAGCTATAATTATTGTATAACGAACATCAAATTTTAATTATTACTATGTAGATTAAGAATATTGTACAATTGTGTGTTGGAAATAAATTATATGCATAATCCTAACATAAATTAAAAATTGTCTCACAGAAAACGAGTCACTGGAATGAAACAGTCCTAGCTCCACACGTATTTCTCAAATTCTCTAGAGTCTTCGATAGAACTATTGAAGACTTCAACTCTATTCATGAATTGGTTCACAATATTCTGGAGGAACCAGAGAGACGAGAGACAAAAGACGACAGCGGATTGAATTTGAAGTCGAGTTGGAAGTATACAATTGACACTTTTAATACTTCAGAAGGTGATACCATCCTACGGTGAGCACGGGAGATACGTTCTACGCTAATTTATTTATGGCTTCACAGTTCACTTCACTTGCCCGCTCGCTCGATACACCCTTGACTTGTGAAATGGTAGTAAAAAAGTAAAAGTAAAAAAAAACATTTAATCATATAGTACACTTACGACTCGTCAGTAAAGAAATACATATTAATGCTTCTAATTTTACATTTACTGCCAATTCTCAAATCAAGGGCGTAGAATGGAAGAGAAGAACTGGCAAAAACTCTCCGCCACTCTTTTTAATCGCCAATGTTTTTTTACACAACGTTTGTAAGGAGCTGCACCCATAGTATAGTCTTTTGCCTCAACCGTTACACCATGTTCCATATGACATATCAAGTAATTGTAAATGTAGATTTTGTATCAATTTAACATCTTTTCTTTTGACGTTCATAATTATTGTACATTTGTGTAAACAAATGTAGGTATATGAATACAGTATTTTGACTTTGAGTATGAACACGAACTTTAAAAGGACCAAAATTACTTTAACTTTCGATTTCTTATAAAATACAGGCTGCTATTTTAAAATTATACGTAAGATTTCGTTTGTCTTAGCACTATATCATTATACAATATTCCGATTAATCGAGAAACTTTCTCTTTAAGTTCAGGTAACTTGCATTAAAAAGAATAATTTTCCAGAAATTTCTTAACAAAAGTGGATTTGGTAATGAATTCCATCACAACATCGTCACCAAACGACGTCTCTCTAAACACATTATGGACCAATTATATGAACTGTTCATCGGAAGTGTATATGGACGATGCGTGTGCGCAAGCGGGCAGAGGCGCGTGGATTAACTTGTTCAAATTCATTTCTATGGCTGTTGGAAACGCTACTGATGATTTGGGGACTTATTTGAGAGAAGCTAACGGTAGGCAGTTCTTGGTTTCATTGAATAGGTTTAATATGTTTAACTAACCTCTGTCTTTTGTCTGTGTCAAAGTTATTTCTAATATTAAGTTTTGATTACTTATTATTACTTTTTGTATGGTAGTTTCACATTCCTGCACTTCTTCGCAATTCTTTTTATTACCGTTTTATTGTATTAAGGTTGCCAAGATGTGATCCCTCAATAGTGCGATAAGGTGTTCGCACTATTTTACTCTCAACTTTTGTAAATGCTTGTATGTGCAATAATCTAAACAAACTTAAGAAAAATGCGATTTAAATTAGATTGTAATAACCGCGGTTCGAGTTCCTGAATTCATGAATATAAATTTGTTAACAATATCCTCGAGATACGTATTTAATTTTACCTTTTAAACCTATTTTGATGACCAAGACGTCATTAATACAATAATTGGAGTTATATTTCTTTTGTCGTGAGAAATGATGAGAGTCAATTTTTACGATGCACACAGTCTCAAAAAACCGACACCCTGAAGTTGGTTGAATAGTTTGTTGAATAGTCAACATTTTAGTTTTTTCTATTGTTAATATCGTTTTTTCTACAAACGTAGAATAAATTTTTTTAAAAGATTTTGTTACGCCAAAGAAGTATAACTTCTAACGCGTGTCTATAAGTACACACACGTTTTTTTAATACAATAATTTAAATCGATACAGGGGCAAATTCAACTATACTGCAAGTGTTCGGTTTCACCAGTAAGACACCGTTGTACTCGATGTATGCCAAGGCGTCGGAACTGATTGGCGTGCTCATCAACTCATATTGGGATTTCGGATTCATGCAGCAGGTATTTGCTTACTTCACAATAATTCAAAAGTAGATAACAATCAAATATGAAACATCATATTTAGTAGAAACCAAAAAATATTATCCAATTTTTTTGTCACATTTTTACTTGATTTGTAGGCACTCACTTAAAATATCCTGCTTCATCTCTTACCTATCGAACCATCCGTACGAAAGTATTTTGTATTGGATGCAACTAAATAATCTGACAATATATTTCAGGTTCGTCGTGCGTCCCTAACCCAATTTTGGGATTGTGAAGCCGTGCTCTCGTCGTTGACACCAGGTCCAGGGAGCTCCATCACCGAAGAGATGCTGCTTAGCTTCCATCCTCTCGTCTGCCCGTCCATGCTCTATTGGCTCTCAATGCCTGTAGGAGCTAACACGCTTTTCGATGTTATAACTAAACCGGTAACTACCTATTATCATTTGGTCTTGGTAGATAATTTCATCGCTAATTATTCAATATCAATTTAGTAAAAAAAGTAGCAGTTCAATAAAAAGTGCTAATGAGTATCTTTCAGTCTTGTTTCTGATCCCTTAAAAAATCCTATACTGCGGTAGCTGCTTCATCATCATCAAATTTATGTCTCTTGAGATGTTACTTTAACCTCTCAGATAGGTAGTTTCCTAAAAGACCGGCTACGCACATGCGAGCTCTCTGGCATTATGTGTCCATGGGCAGTGGTCTCACTTAACATCAGATGAGCTTCCAGTCCATGCTGCAGTTTTCTATAAAAGAACAATTCTAGCTTGGTCTGGTGAATATTGAAGAAGTATTAATTAGGAGCCAGCTTTTTGCATGGCATCACAACTCTGAACGTAGAATTTGGAGGACATGAATGCCGGTAAAACAAGCGTTGAGAGCAACAATGCTTGTTTGAAAAAAAAATGAAATAGGGATATTTTATTATCCTATAATTTAAGAATACCCTCTGACATTTTCCAAAACAAATAACTTATATTTAAAAAAAAAGATTACTTCTTTAATTTTATTCGTGAAACTCCATTCGAAGCAGAAATAAATAAGAAAAACCATTTATAATAAATTAATCTTCTAAATTTTTCAGCAATATCTGTTTTTCACCCTCCATGTGGAGAGCTTCGGTAGTGTATTTAATAAGGCATATGTGACAACGACAGAACTTTCCAATACTCTTAAAGAACTTTCAAAGAACAAAACCGACATTGATTTATCACTTGTCAATCTTAAATCAAAACTAGAAATAACTGTAGACAAGTTAATTTCATACAAAATTAACGAAGACGATCCGTCGTACTTAGCGTTCAGAGAAATTGTGAAGAAACAAGTGGCGTCATCTATATATTTAACGAGAACGGTGGAAATTGTAAACAAAATGTATGATTTATTGAGTCATATTAACGTAGATGACGTAGTAACAAATGTATCAGAGGCTGACAAAAAGTCTATAGAAACCGATATTTCTTCGCTAACTAGGCTATTTAGAAGAAGAGCTTCAGAAATCATCGGTATACATTTTGACGTAATAACTGACGTGATATGGACAAATAGAAACGATTATAAAATCACAAATTCGCTCGAAGTGATGTGTGATAATTTAAAAAATAATGTCACCAAAGAAATACTCGGCGTCAACGCCAGGATTAAGGGTATAATATGTTCGAAGCATTATAAAATTATTTACAACGCAGTACAACACGTCATCGATGATGATTTTGAGGAAACCAGACACAGTCTACTGACCGTGGTTAAAGTTCTGCAAAATGTTAGCAACGACGATGTAAATAATATATTTTCTTTTCTCAATGAAAAGTAAGTATCCGACATGATAATAGCATAACTTACTTCCTTGAAACTACGGAACGAGTGACGACTATCCGTAAAGTTTTTGTATTTTCTTCTCTGAAAATATTTATTCTTTTCAGACAACAAATAATATTTGCTCTAAAAAAGTCGATAAAATACGCATCCGACCTGGATATTCCGATATATTTGAAATACCTCGAAAGTAATATAGAGCACTATACCGTGGTGCTGAAGTTTTTGTCGGGAGATGACTGGTGGAAGGCGTTGAAGAACTTGTATACTGGAAATCAGTCGAAAGCATTTCTAGACTCGGTCGAACGAAGCTTCGATATTGCCAGTGATGTTCTTAATAATTTGGATAAAATACACGTGAGACCGTTAACTATTAATTATAATAATATAATTTTGAAAATAGTAAAATTTAAATTTATCAAGGTAGTATTAATTCTCTGAAATGTGAAATGTTTAAAATGTGATCTCATTCCAGCTAGTAAAACTCTTCCGCGATACCAACGTCAACGATACGGAATCATTCTGCCGACCCAACATGACGCTATCCGACTACCTTCCGGACGGTACCGGACTCTTGTCCGCCGTTCACGGGCAGTTGTGTGGAGACAAATCCGAATTGTTTAAGGATATACCGCCTTTATTGTTTGCTTCGCAGGTAAATTGACTTCTATTGGTTTTGACTGCTTTTACTAATATTCTCGAAAAATTCTTAAAACTGTAGAGCATCAAGGTAGCATACTCTATGTATCTCGAGGTTGCTTTCCCAGTAATAGAATAACAGAATCCGAGCCGAGCCTCGAAGAAAATAAACCGTTATATTGGGCGGTCGGACCAAACAAGATGAAAAAAAGTATTTTTATTTTGACATATTTCCAGGGATATGACGATGCACTTAAACTGCAACCCACCGTCGACTACCGACAACTGAACGACCATATTTCTTCAGCCGAAGCAAATCTTTTGAGCGTGGTTGAAGAAGTTCGAACGCCAATGGTTCCAGAGTGGGTCACGGATGGAAACCTAGCGAAGTTCAGAAGCTCAGTGCTCAATCTATTGTCCAAAGAAACCATCACGAAAGTAGCGTTTGGCACTATGAGCAACTTTGTCGACGCAAGCACGTTGTATCTGAATGAGACGTGAGTGCAAATACTTCTCAGTAATTCTGACTCAAATTCTATTTACTCTATTGTAGAAGCGACGAAGGTATATTTATCTATATGTATATTATATTAATAGATGTACCTACTGCGTTGTGTGTGCCTTATAAATAAGTAAATACAGTTTTGCCTGACCACTTAGGGAACGTCAGTAGAAATTGGGTTTGCCGTTACGAATCAATTTTGAATAAAATATATTTTTTAACATCCAATTTATCTAAACAACATATTTACAACATTAGGTACTGTGGGGCGTGTTCCCACGTGACCGGTTGGGCGAAACAGATCACGCTGCAGCTCTTCAAGAAACAGGAATACGAGGAGTTCCTTTGTAACGTCCGCGGGATGTCACCGAAAGAACTCCATCATGTTATCAAGAACACTTTCCATTGGGACATGGCTATCGGAGAAGTGAGTGAACGTGATTAGAACGAACAATAGTTTATGTTCCTCCATTTTGTGCGTTCGGTGAGGTTTCGTTAAGTACGGAGCCGTAAAGAATAGAGTGAAATGGAACGTATACCTAGTTAATAAATGCCGGCTGGTGCGAACATTTCTATACTTTGCCCTCAAAAGAATTGGGATCACAACGACATCGGCATTATTTAACTTTTTCTCAATATGTTAAGCTATAGTGTATTTCACAGCACGATAAAGCGACATCACTCGGCTTTGGTTGGTTTAGCTTGTCTTCCATACAATGACACACTCAATAAATAGCACAATTAAATAATTTACCGATCTTTCTAAGAAATCTGTTCTTTTGTTTACAAATTGGGATTGCTTGAGCGTGTTTTATCACGAGATGCCTCAATATCGCAAGATATGAATAATTAAAAATATACAACATAATTTCTGGTGCAGCAAAAGACGTCAGGCGAAAATAACAGACTCAAATAAGAATTGTGTTGTATGTAATTACTAAGACTAGTCTGAAATTATTCTTTTCTTTTTCTAATACAGATTTTTCTTCTGTCCATTTAACGACAACTCTTTGTAACGTCTTAATAGACCCTAGAGTGTAGTTATTTAGAGTTTACACTTTTAATCCTAAACCATTAGTTTGGTGGGGATAACAAAATGATATACAAAAAACCCAAGATGCACACTCAACGTCAAAAAAACGTCCTCAAAAAATGAGCGCAACATTCTAAATTGTGCGCTCATTTCAAATAGTCTCGCGTCTAATAAGTGGAGTCGATGTTATTTATTTGTGTTTCTTTTTTATAAATAAATTTATGTACTTTTGAACTTTTTTGTGTGTAGTTTTTGACAAATATATTTACGCTATATAAAGTGTAAAGAAAAAACTTTTTAACCGGATTAAAGTTATGTATTATTAAAAATTTACAACTATTTAACATCCAACATCTTTTGTCTTCAGTCACCGTGACCACGCACGCTGTAAAGCACCCGAAAAGTCGGATAAATTTAAAATTATGTTAAATAGTTGTAAATAAAAAAGTCATGTTCGACTCCACTCAATACCTTGTCCTACCGACCACGGTCGGTCGTAAAATTTTATTGCTTTAAGTACGTATACACTGCGTTGTAATAACAACTTAAAGCAATTCGCGTAAGGTTGATTTTGCAATAATATATGCTTGTAACATATACTGTTATAGACATACTGTTATAGAAAGGGACAGAAATAGTGTTTCGGGACACTTTCGAGCGTTACTTTTATTCGAGACTGTGCATCTTGGGTTTTTCTATATCAATGATTACGATGTTTCCTCTCGGCTTTAATTATAGTTCTATCGTAGACCACATCTATTTTTAATTCGTTTCAGCTAATATCGATTAGGAACTACACCAAGTATGAGCTGAACAAGTCGTTGAACGAATTTTTGGAGCAAATTAAAGTGATCCTCTTGGAGGATATGAATTCCAACTCGAGTTTATCGGAGTGTCTGGCCGCCGACGTCGGCAGGAACATATTTGGCAACGTCACCTTGTGAGTAAATCCCACTATTTCATTTCTAGGAAATATGTATGTTCCTAAAAGCCATTGAATTTAAACAGGGTTGAATGGGATCTATGAATTCGACATGCCTAGTCCCACCAGTATCATTGATTAAGAAAATCGGTATAATCGTAATAATATTACGTAATAATGAAATATATATGTTAGCTTTTACAAATGACTCGGTTTATATAAAGACTGACTTAATTCTTTATCCAGGGTGTCAAGGATTATATCGAATTTCATAGAAATGATAAAAACAGAGTTACCCCACTTGCAAGAAGTGGAAGGTTTTTCTTCGCTACCATATATAGTCCAGCTTAAGGCTCAAATTGCGTCTCACATAAGTGTCCCTGTCACTTTACAAGAAATAGAAAAGGATGGAGTTCATTTGTGGGACGTCTTAAAGGAGGATTTAGGTGGCGCTTTTGATACAAACTATCTACAGTTCATATACTATCTCGACTTGCATAAGGTGAGGTTATACTTCCATATATATTGTCATAAAGATAAAATTGTTTAGTATTGGAAGAGTAATTCAAGAATACATTAAATATTATAGGTGAATGGATTTCCTCTTACGACGTCATCGTTTAAAATGCAAAACAGTATTTGTAAAATATTTAATTGTACAGAAGTTATAGCAGCCATTAACAATCATTTGAATTATACTAAGATTGAAAAAATGGTAAGTTCCTTTGTTCTTATACGTTTGATAAAACGTTATTTTAATTGAAAGTCGTGTAATGCAATATTTAGCAAATATAAACATAACGTATAAATGAATTTTTAGTTACCCCAATTACCTGAATTACAACAAAAGGAGTTTTGGAAATTCCGATTTGTCACGGACATTCTGGATTCGGTCCAAGTGGTTCTAGAACGTTCGTTTCTTATTCTGAGGTTTCTCAGCAAAATGGATTTTGAAGGCGTGGCAGCCGGAAAACTGACTCCGATGATAAACTTGGCGATGCAAATGCAGATTCCTGATACTTTGCATAATTTGATTCGTAGGTTCGTAATTTAATATTTTCCATCCATCTTCTATTAAATTTCTTACTCGATGCTGAAATTGACATTCAAATGTAAATTGCATCAGATCTCTCAAATAGGTTAATTCAAAATTAAATCATTCTTTAATTAACAGATAACCAAATTTTTCGATCAATTCGAATTTTTCAAATTTTGCGTTCTCAAAAAATATATTTTGGAAATTAATTAGTAAAAAATTATTTATAAAAATTTAAATTAAAAAAAATGCATTTAATTTCTATACTTAAACCGCGAAACCTATTCAATTTAAAGCCATTAGGTGGAAACGATAATAACGCAGACAAAAGCAGAATTATTGAATTTAAAAACAGTTTAACTTTTTTATTTTCCCTTTCCAGTGTCGAATGGATAGCAGAAGAATTATCACCGCTTCTGCACAATACGACCCTCCGACGAGATATGGCCGCTTTGATGGACGGCTTGAAAGTGTTATTCAGTTATAAGGAATACATCGTCGACCGAGACGTCAACGGTGAGATAATACGGACTAACGGCTGAGCTGACTCTGCTCCTCAGTTAAGAGCGCCCATTAGAGTAGTAAAATTCCTGATTCCTCCAGAGCGTCTCTCTCCGCCCGCTCTAGTAACTAGTGAAACAAACGTATGTCTGAAGTTCGCGAGAGATGAGACGGACGATATTGTTTCGCGGAACGAAAATGAAGTAAACGCCAAATGGTTTTTATTTAAATAACTCCCAAAATATACAATATCTAATAAAATCGCTAGTAACAGCTTTCGGCCAAACTAATGTGCTGAAATTCAAATATTTTTTGTCTACCATTAAAGTCAACCATTGAAATTATAGTGAAGCATCAATAGATATTTATTGTTTTTAATTCAAACATTACGTACTTAGATCAAATTAAATTTAATGATGAGTGATTTTAATTAGTGCCCGCTCTAAAAAAATATTCATAAAAAGAATACGCCTACATTGATTTATATGCGGTACAAAGTAAGTAATAAATATTAAGGTTAAATTAAAAACATTTCAGTTACGATATCGGAAGTTTTTCAAAATCCCGATCGTATAGAGTCATCGTTGAAGGACATCGGAGTGAATAATACAGAGTTCTTGAATGTTCTTGGGGTTTTACACGACAGCAAAATACGTTTAAGACAGGTGAGGATTTTTTCAGTCGTAATAGAGAGATCGAGTGTCGCAGATGCAAAAACAAATGTTTTATTATTGCAGCTGCTGTTGCAAGAAGACGGCTTCTACGACACTAAGAAGTTTGTGTGCAATCGAACCGAGCTCTCTCAGATATTTGTACCGGACACGAACGTCACGGACGCCTTTTTCTCGGCCGTGAGCGATCAGTTCTGCGACTTGCCGGACGAACAGGCCAAAAAAATTGTCCCCATTTTGATTGAAAATATAAACACTACCTTCTTTTTGGATCGGGTAAGTTTCGGCTTAAAAAGTTAGTCTCGTTTTATCGAATGTGAGTATTTATTTGATTTTTGTAGATAAAATCATTCCTCCTTAACAAATTATATGCGGCCCTGAACGTAACGGCCGACGAGGGCGACACATTGTTCGATAAGCTATCAGAAATGGCAATCCTGATGCCCTCGGTACGGCAGAACGTCGCCGAAGTGACCGATTCAATGGCCGACGAGCCGTTAATACGACGCCTTAAGGACGGATTTTCCATTGGAGGCTTCATGTCGTGTGAGTTTAAAATATGACATTCAGAAAAATATTAAAAGTGTCGGCTCTACCGATCTAAGTAACAGATTAAATAAAGACCAAGATTAAGATAATAAGACATTTATTTGACGAATAGCCCCAGAAACCCTGGCAGAGGTGGGCAACATGATGTGCGGGAAGCCGTTCCTGTCTGGAGTTAGCCGATTCTACAAAAGCATCGTGAACAGCGTCGACCTCTCTTCGCAGCCGGACGAGGAACAGCTGCGAGTGTTGCCAAGTTAGTAAATTGAGAGGCGAAATACATCTATACTATACAGAGGAAATATTTGATTTCTTGTTTGTTTGAAATGAATAGGCTCCGAAACTACTGGACCGATTTCAAAAATTCTTTCACCGTTGGCAAGCTACACCAATTCCGAGTGATTCATTCCCCTAATTTTTTTGAAAATGAATATTCATTTTCAAAAAAATTAGGGATGCTTACTAAAACTTGAATAATCTAACCTAAGGTTTAAAAAAATAAACAAAAAACTTCCTTCAATCGCGTGCGCTGCGAATTTTTTTTTTAATCAAATACCACCGCTAGAAAAGGCTCTTTATTCGTACCTAGGTTATCCTTATCAAAATAAATACAAACGTTTCACATAAGCTACAATTTAATGGTATAAAAAAGCATGGTGGTCCCCATGACTGGTGTCCTCCTGCCGTTTCTCTTGAATAGTAGTTTACTACAATGTAATATAACAAAAATCTTAGCCACAGCAACGCTTGGCCGAGTCTACTAGTTTAAAATAATCCTGTACTCTTAAAATACTGAAAGTAACAAATATTTACAAATTATAATTCGACTATTAAAATTCGCCCAGCGGACTTCTGTCGATCCGTGTACACGGATATCGTAAACATGGAGGGAGGCAAAATCGTCTGGAGTTTCGTCAAACCTCTGATCATGGGGAAGATCCTCTACACGCCTCACGGCCCCAACGTCCTAAAGATCATTGAAAAGGTATCACATAATTCCATTTCAATAATTTCAGCCTAACAAGAAATCTAGAATACATAATAATACAATTTCAGGCCAACTCGACATTTGCGCCGATGGTGAAAATGTTCAACTTGATCCACGCATTTTCGGATGCCTTTCCCTCTATAGACAAAATGTCAAAACACAGGGCGGGGCTGAAGGCCTTGGGAGACTTGTTATCGGCGGAGGATTATCGTCAAATAAGAGTAACTCTATTCGGAAACGTGTCCGCGCCGCAAATGGATGTCGACGAATTGCTTTCTGGAATTGGCGATTCCGAGGTAACGCTTCCGTGCTTTTATAACGAGCGATTTTATATTTTAAAACAATTATTTTTTTATTGAAAACTTAAAAAATAAACTAATAAAGCTTTTTATAAATTTCACGAATATTTAAATGATTTTAATCCTTGGGATTGATTAGCTCCAGTTCAAACAATTTGTTTGACTTAAAACTTAACGATTAAAAACAGTAGCGGAGAGTTTCTTGCCAGTTCCCGCTATACGCCCTTGACTTGCGAACTGGTACTAAATGTACATTTAGAATCAATTTAACATCTTTTCTGTTGATATTCATAAGTGTACTCGGTTACCTATATGAATAACGGGTACTTACGTATTAACTTACTGTTTGGTTAAACGTCTCTTTTTATTTATTGTTTGGTTAGGTTTAATGAATAATAATTTTTAAAAAATTCAAAAATTAGGAAATAATCGACAAATATATATAAAATCGTTACCAGAATTTTTGCCGCGGTGGCGTTAATACGTAAGTACTGAATAACGTTGTTTTGAGTTTGACCGAATGCCGGATGTGATAGATTTCGCTTTAATACATTGGAAAGAAGTGATAATCTGATCACCTACATCCTTATAATGAAAAAATATTAAAGAGGTTTTGTATATTTTGCAGGGTCTAGGCCGTCTACTGAAGAAGGCATCGGACCTGATGCGTTGCATCAATCTGGACCGCTTCAAGGCTGTCTCGGATGAACACAGATTGACGGAAGAGGCGGCCAGGTTAACTAGGATCAATGAATTTACCGCCGGTAAAATATATAAGATCATGTTAAATAGGAACATTGTTCATAAAAATATATTTTCGAATAGATCTAAAGATATTTGATGCAATACTCTTAAGAAATATTTTATTTCAGGTTTGGTATTCCTCAACATGAGTCACGATGAAGAGACTTTTCCCAGGAACATCGAATATAAGATACGTATGGACATCGAGAACGCGCCGACCACTAAACGCACCAAGAACTAGTGAGTTGTATATTATATTAGTTTAAATGAAAAATTTAGTATAACAATTGATTTAAATGAAACTGCAATAAATTGGCTCATCGGTTTAAAAGGGAGAGCGTTTTCTATAAAAAAGTATAAATTCTAATACATTTTAACAATTTCTCATCAGTCTTTGGACTCCGGGTCCGGAAGCCAGTTTTCTGGAGAACATGCGTTACTTCCGTGGCTTCGTCCAAGTCCAGGACATCGTTGAGAAGGCCATCGTCCAGCTCTCCGACAGAAGACCCAAGAGAGATGTCTCCATTGATGAAGACTGGGCGGTATACACGCAGCAGAACCCTTACCCGTGCTATAGAAAAGATATGTGAGTTGAACTTATAAGAAAAGTGTGTGTTTCTTGTAAGAATAGGGATGCCCGACAAAAGTGATAACTTAAGTCTTAAACTAATCTAAGCTGAACTATATAATATAGCTTAGCTAAAATGTTGATAAAAAAATGTTTTTTTGGTTTATACTTTCACAAACGGTTATAGTTTGAGGTTATATACAGTGAGCACTGTTAACAGTATAAGTCTAACGCACACACAGCCCTGAGTAGATGGAGGCGAAAGCGTTTATCCGAAGTATGGTTAGCGCAGCGTTAGAGTGAGAGAGGAGGAGCCTGCCTACCGCTAACATATGCGTGAGAGAAAGAGAAGCAAGACAGACTAGCGCCGTAACGCGTTAAGTAACGAAGCAATTTACCCTCCCATTGAAAGTTATCACTACAAAACCATTGAAAGTCAAATAGACGCGATTTTCTCATTTGACCAAATATTTTGTTTCAGCTTCCAAACGTCTCTTTACGAGTCCCAAGCTCTGATAGTGGCGTTCTTCTTCTCTTTCCTGTTCACCGTCTCGTCAGCCGTCAGATTTACTTTGGCTGATAAGGAATCTGGAAATACTATGGTACGTTATCATTCTTCGAAGACGACTTCAATAAAGCACACATACAGACCAACATACAGTATAAAGAATTGATATTTATTATCCAGCTGATGTCTGTGATGGGCGTGAACCTGAGCTACCACACCCTGTCGTGGTTCCTGAGCTCTTTGATCGAGATGTCGGTGACGATGCTGTTGGTATCCTGCGTCTTGTACTACGGGAAGATTCTACCCAACACTACGCCGACTCTCACGTTCACTCTTCTCTTCATATTTGGACTTTCCGTGCTGAGCTTTTGGTGAGTTTGTGTTGACTTATTACTTGTATCGTCAGTGGCCATAGTTAATAGTGTTTTTTTATACATGTGTCTTTACTAAGACATCATGGAACATTACGATCTGGCCTAACTTAAGACTAATGAGTAATTTAAGTCTAACTTAATTTACTAAAAAGGATTTTTATCAGAAGAAAGTGTCCAATAACACTACTACAGACTCTATTAAAGGAAACTGTTTAGCACTTAATACTAACGTGCACTAACACTAATTCACTAGTTCAAATGGTTTTGTCCTTTTCAGTCTTTTCACTAGACCCGTGGTGTCAAGGAGTGATAATTAAGATAATTTATAAATTGAAAATAATAATTATCCCAATTTAAATGAATTCTTCGCGATTATAACGGATCAAACAGCACTTATCCGGATAGATCAGCTGGATAGATTCGATAGTGGGCTGAACAGTTTTAGCTGCTGTTTTGCTGGTGATTTTTGCTTCTGCTTGTCAAAAAATTCTAGTATTTTTATTTTATTTTATTTTATCTTGTATTTATTTTATTATTATATTTTTTGTATATATTTTTGTATTTTTTTGTAACATTTATGTTTACCTAAATTGTCAAAAATTTTAGATAAAAGAGTTTGTAACATACCATAGATATAGTATTATGTATGTTGTGGTAAACTTTACTAAATAATAACTATATAAATTTAGTTACCTGATGGGGAAACTATTCACGTCGGCAAGCGTCGGAGCCATTTGTGCCGCGTTGGGATATCTCACGACCTTCATGCCCTTCGTGCTCATCCTCTCACTCGAAGCCGTCCTCACCAGTGGCCTCAAGATCTTTGTGGTGAGGGGTCGTTCGTTACTGATTCAATTTTGAAAAATTTAATCATTAGGCCTTTCAAATAATTTTGAATGCTTCAGAGCCTCTCGATGTCGTCGTCGCTGTGTTACGCGTTTCTCTTCATCTGCCGCTTCGAGGCCATGGGCGTGGGCGCAGACTGGTCCAAGTTGTGGGAATCTCCGGACGACGCCGGAGACATGAATATAGGCCTCGCCGCCGCCATGATGGTAGTTGACGCCTGTCTCTACTTCCTTTTGGGGCATTTTGTCGAAAGAATCTGGGGTTCGTATCTTCCTATAGTTATGCGTGTTCTTAATAACCAAATAAAAGTTGTATACTTAATAATTTCCATTTTTTTTTAAGATTTAGTATGCACCTCTATTATTACATTTGCTTATATTTTAGGTCTGAAAAAAGTGCAAAGCAACGTAACATACATATCTTCGACTGACGAGAAAGCGGGTGTCAGTATAATAAACATCACTAAAGTTTACTCCCGGGGAGCTAAACCCGCGCTCTCCGGGGTCAGTGTAGAGTTACGGCCGGGACAAGTCACCACTCTACTGGGACACAACGGTGCTGGAAAAAGTACTCTCATGTATGTATAAAATAAGATTTTAATAATAATAAAAAAAAATCAGTGGCGCTACAACCTCTTTAGGTCTGGGCCTCAGATTTCTGAATCTGTTTCATGATTGTCAATCTAATAAACAAGTAGGTGACAGCCTCTAGTGTCTGACACGCCGTCGACTTTTTGGGTCTAAGGAAAGCCGGATTCCTGACCATGTATTCTTTCAACGCTCAAGCGAATGTTAAATGCTCAGACAGACAGAAAGTCCATTGGTGCACAGCCGGGGATCGAACCTACGACCTCAGGGCTGAGAGTCGCACGCTGAAGCCTCTAGGCCAACACTGCTCTTTTAATAATAATACAATGTTTTTTTTTTTCAAAACAAATTATTAATTCGTGTATAGCAACATCTTAACCGGAATGCTGAAGCCTACATCCGGCCAAGTGGTAATCCGGTCCGGGTCGGGCGGGTCTACCCGGGTGGGCGTGTGTCCGCAACGGGACGTACTCTACGAACACATGACCGCACGAGAGCACGTACACTTGTACGCAACTCTTAATAATGCCCCTAGCTCTGAGGTGGACGGGTGAGTTTTTACTAAAATTTTATTTATTGTTTTGAAAAAATATTTTTAAAATTTGCGTTTTATTTTATCCAGTATTCTGAAGGTAGTATCTCTGGGACACGTGTGTGACGAGCCGGTCAGCAGACTGTCTGGTGGTACCAGGCGTCGTCTGTGCGTAGCGCTCGCCTTCGTGGGACAACCCAACCTGGTCACTCTCGACGAACCCACCTCGGGAGTAGACCCTCAGGCTCGAAGGTTAGTAGGAATAGAGATGCCGATAAAAAAATTAAATAAAAAAAATGGTATAATATAAATTAAGTGAGGGCCAGCGCTGAATCTCAAAAAAAAACAAAATGTAAATTTTAAATTACTTTAATTAATTAATTTTACAATAATGATACTTAACTAAATATAACTATTTAATCGGCCCGATATTAGGTGCACGACAAATAATTTATATTATAAACTTATCTAGTTGAGAATTGACCGGTCCGATATGAGGTATCCGATAAAAACTTCTGATCTCTATTGTCCATTTCCTTTTATAACGGTGTTGCGGGGCAAAGGGAGTGCAATGGATATGTAACATATAAAATAATATTTTCAGAGAGATATGGTCCATGATAATGAAGTTACGTGTGAACAGAACCATACTTCTCACCACACACCACCTCGACGAGGCGGAACTCCTCAGCGACCAGGTCGTCATTATGCATAAGGTATATACGCAATAACAAATATTGCTTAAAATTAAGTCGGCAACACATGCGCGAACCTCGTAGTGGAGATATACGATAATACATTTTCTTACCTTGATTATCGAAATGAAACTTATTACTATTTCCAGGGTCAAATCCACACCACCGGTTCTCCAATAGAAATCAAGCGAACCCTCGGCTCCGGATACAAGTTGACCGTCCTGTATCCCGGTGGAACCCAGGATATCGAGGAAAAGACTCGACAAGTTCTGGAGCTGACCAGAAATGTGGTGAACAATGCCAGTTTGGTCGACGTGACTGGCGATGAAGTGGAGATCAACGTTCCTTTCTACGACGAAGATGGCGTCAGCACCGAGTGAGTTACAATTATTATTATTAAACCTTATTGCTGATTGAGATGTGCCAGTTTTGGTGATCAGCGTGTCCTGTGACAAATAGGCCTCTTCCACCTGCTTTCATTCTATTCTAGTATTAGCTCTTCATGTTCAAGTTGTGCCTCCTATTCTCTTTATGTCGTCTGTCCATCTCTTGCTCTGTCTTCCTTGTGTGCTTTTTCTCTCTCGTGGTTGCCATTAGATATATTTCGGAAGCAAAACGCTACCCATACTAATGCGTTAAAATATGATTTAATAAATATATATATAGACTACCTACAAATTCAAACTTGAATCAATATTTTTCAAGACACAAACTTTTATTTACAGAAGATTACAAAATACTATAATATTATACTTATAATATTAGATTTAATTTATATTTGGTGACTTTTCTCTATATATATTTATTTATTCAGACCTACATTTGAGCGTATCTTTGAATAACTTTATTGTGAATAATGATAGCTATTCTATAATAGAGGTTACGTTTCCCAGTTTCGAGGTCTTGTGTTCGACCCTAGAAGGCAGCTCCGGCAGTCTCGGGTACCGCAGTTACGGCATGGAGTGCACCAGCCTCGAACAGGTCTTCTTCAACATCTGCGATCGGGATGAGGTTCCTAGTAATCCTTCGGGTAATAAAATCTCTTCGCATTAAGTAAGAGACGCCGTAGTGAACGTCCTTAAACATCATATGTATGATTGCAGCCGTAGACGCGACATCTAAAAGTGCGTCCTCTTCGAGCATAAAGACGGACCGTGCCCCTCTGGTGCCCCCCGAGGGGCCCCTCAAGGCTTCTGCCGCCCAACAGTTCCTGGCTCTGCTGCACAAGAGATACATTCATTATATTAGGAACAGGTCAGTTGTTCTGTCTCAACTATGAATATTGTTTTCGAATTGCTATAATTAACTAAAAAAATTTTCAAGAACAAAGTGTTTATTTTTCTAATGCTTTATGATATACAATATTATTTGTTTGTTTTTCTGGATATCTTATATTCAATAAAACTATTATATTCTTCTTTATAAATAAGTTTACCAAGTGGTATGTTAGTAACGTGTACAAACTTATCAAAACTCCATATTAAATTGAACTTTTAATATTAGACGTGATAGCTCTGATATCCTCTAAGAAATTCAATTTTGTTACAAATCTTAATATAAAAACTCCGATCGAAGCATTTGTTTTAAACGATATTCATTTTCTCACATCTTCTTTGACGATATTTGAACTTCATAAGAACCTTCTCCTGACAATAATAAACACAACAAAAAAAACAATTAGCGAAATCGGTCCAGCCGTTCACGCGAGATGCACTGACCAAGGGAAATAGGGATTCATTTTTATCTATATAGATTTAATACTATTTCCAGTGTTATTATTTTGGTATTTGCAGGTGGTTGCTATTCCTCCTGCTCGTGCTGCCATCTCTGTTCGTGACGGTGGCGATGGGTTTCGCCAGCATCCGGCCTCCGGCGGACAACGAGATCTCGCTCAGGCTGCATCCGGATCTGTACCGACCCACCACTGACTATTTGGTGTAAGAATATTTTCAATGTTTAATTCCTTATTTTTGTCTTAGCATAGTTAAAGTACGTCTTAGCATTTTCAAGGAAGTTAATATTTTAAATGCTTTTTGCACTTCATAGCCGGCCATCGAATCCCGTTCCCGAGAATATACTTGGAAAGAGAGTCATGGATATGTTACGATATGAACAAAACTCACGAAATTGGACTAAAGAGGTGAGTTTTTGTTTCAGTGATTCTTCTTATTTAGCAGGCCTAGTGGCTCTTAGATGGTAGGTTCGATCCCTGGCTGTGCCTCAATGGGCTTTCTTTCTGTATGCCCATTTAAAAAGTCGACGGCGTATGTCCGGCACAGGAGGCTGACCGTCCTACTTGCCTGTTTCCTTGACAAATGGTCATGAAACAGATAGAGGAATCTGAGGCCTAGACCTAAAAAGGTTGTAACGCCCTGATTTATTTTTTGATTCTTCTTAAAACCAATAATAGATACTACTCTTACTATTGTATTACTGTAGTTATTCTTATTGTTAATTACTTTAGTTAAAAAACTAACTGTTTGAAAGTAAACTGTCTATGAAAATAATAAGACAAGATATGTGATGATTATGAAATTTTGCAGGACTCCCTAACGTGTCAATGTGTGGACACGATTCAACAATGTGAAATTCCGGGAAAATTAGATCGACCGAATTTGATGGTGCTTCCCGACGTCAATACTCTCAACGATTGGCTCGTCACGTCGCAACAGGCTTATATTGAGAAACGGCAAGTTTATGTTTTTATCACTTTCATTGTGTTGTGTATTATTGCATAAGATTTTGGTTAAATCTTAAACGGTCGTATTTACTTTGTAAGTATATCTTAACTGAACTTTGAAATTTCCTACGTTCAATTTGAAAAAAGGTAAAATTTCAAAGGGTTTTTTAAATAAGCAAATATATTTTATCAGCAATTTAAATGTGAACACGCAATGCACAACTGCCCTGCGATTCTGTAACTCACTTTTCGAACTGACACAGCGGTTATCGAATCGGTGGTCGCTCTGTGAGTTCGAAAAGTGAGTTACAGAATCGCAAGGCAGGCTGCTACCAAATTAGAGGAGGTTCAATTGGAATGTCTAAGATATCCATCGTACTCCCCGAAGATTGCTCCATTAGATTAGCATTCATTTCGAAATTTGGATAACTTCTTGAAAGGCAAAAAATTCAACTCTGATGGGGCAGTCAAAACCGCCTTAAAATAAAACCGCCTAAAAATTTTATTTATTCCCGTCCGAAATGTTTTTTGGTAAAGGGATCAATGAACTACTTAATAAGGTGGCAAAAGTGCAAAGATACCAATGTTAGATACTTTGATTAATTAAATATATTATATTTAAAAAAAACATGTACTTATGCACACGCGTTATAAGTTATACTTCTTTGGCATAATAATTTTCTTCGAGCACTTTAGAGAGGCGTTTCCCTCTTCGAATTTCATTTTTCTTGTCCATTTTAATGGTCACTTCCAATCGAAACGATATAATATGTACTAAGCATATTTTACAATAAACACTGTTTTTTATCACTTTATTCTTATAGAATCATTATTTTAGTTTAAATTAACACGACTCTGAAAAACTACGCCATGACAGACAATGCAACTTGTCGATAAAACAGAGCAAGCGCCAACTAGCAGCCCAGACTGTTTTACCAACGTTTCAACAGATATTCAGGGTATCAGTTTTTTGAGATGGTGTACGCGCGCATCGTAAAAATTGACTTTCATAATTTTTTCCTAACACGCCAAAAGAAGTATAACAAAAATCTACTTTTACTATGTAAGGACCTAATATAATGAATGTGCCAGAAACGAGCGAGGTTTTAATCTTTATCATCATCGATACATAGATACGGGGGCTACTCATCGTCAGTGAGCGACGACGTGACCCATCTGACGTCGTGGTACAACAACAAAGGGCACCACGCCCTCCCCGCGTACCTCAACCACCTCAACGAGGCCCTCTTGAAGGCTTCCACGGGAGAAGACGCCACTCTGACGCTCCATACGCACCCTCTGAAGATATCCAACGAACAGCTGAACAAGGATAACGTGTACGTACACTTCGTCGAATTGGCCCGTTGCGTCGATATATTCGTTTAAAAGTTACCAATGTGGAACACACTCCCAGGTACCAGCACGTGGCCGACGCGGGCATATCGGCGATGCTGCTCATAGGATACAGCCTGGTCAGCGCGGGCGCAGCCATCTACCTCGTCACGGAGCGAACTCAGAAGCAGAAGCGTCTGCAACTGCTGTGTGGGGTCTCGCCGACGGTCTACTGGTCTTCGGCTTTGATCTGTGATATGATTGTTAGTATATTTGGACTTGTTAATATATTTTTTATCATTGACGGGGTTGGTATGAATAACACCTTCACCAATCACTTGGAAGATAATTTGGAGCAACGCTCCGTGGGTGTATTTGGAGCTAAATTAAATTCCAATTGTATTAATGCGTTCGTAATATTATTTATTTAAGTAATATTGTTTATAACCTTAAGAAAATAGATAATTTACAATTTTTAAGTTAAAGAAATAGCTACACCGATTACAGACATAAAATATAATATATATAACGAACATTATGTACTACTGCTTGTTGAAGTGTGTTTGGGGGTGTGCTACATGTGTGTTTTTAGGTGATAAATATGTGTAAGTATATTTCGGTATATTTGTAATATATTATAGCTCGGTATGACAAGCGTTATAATCGGGTACATAGTCTAGTCGACAAGTTGAAAATGGAACAAAATAGAGATACTGCTCTTAAAATTATTTATTTAATTATTAGGGAAAATTAAAAAAAAACGATTATAAACAATTAAAAATTGTTATTAAGGAAAAAATTTTTTTTTTTTAAACATAACATTTTTAATGTAATAAAGTTGTGGAAATTTTTTTTTTTTAAATATTGATTTAATCAATTTGTTTAAAAAAAATTTATCAACAAATGGCGGGAATTTTTTTTTTGCAAATCAATAAATATCTTGTATTAATAAAAAAACGATTTTATGATGATTTAGATAAAAAAAAATTTTTTTAACAACATTACATGGATTTTTAAGTTTTTGTTTAAGTAAAAAAAAATTTATAAACAAAGTATAAATATTTTTTTAACTTTTATGGCACGATCTTGTTAAGTATGTATGTAAGAAAGGCTCTACGAAGCGAAATAGTTTTACGACTATTATTTAAACATTTTTTTTTCACTTACAATTAAGACGGTAGTTCGAGAAAATTTCGTTACTTAACAATTATTTAACTTGTTGAAAAATTAACTTTAAGTAAAATTTTTAACGGGAATAAATTAATTATAGTGTTCAGAACACACCATATTTTTTTTCAAATTTAAAAAAAAATATTCAATACCTTAAATAAATTAATTAATGTGCCGTAGTCGCTTTTGACGCCACGCGCGAATCCTAAAAATGTCACCTGCAGACCTATTTTCAGCGTTAAATTAAAATTATAAATAATGGAGATAGAGTTCCGGGAGTTAGGAGTTTATTATTGGAAATTTCCTCTTCTTTCAGAATATTTATTTGAAATTTCTTAAATATTATAAGTTTATTAAATATTGGCAAAAAACTAAATGCCATTTTTTTTTCATCTTTAATGGTCTATAACTTTTGCAATTTTTTATGTGCTAATACACGCTTTTAGCACATTTTTCTAGACGTCATTCCGGATCCAATGAGCTATCGCACATAATTTTAAGAGCAGTATCTCTATTTTGTTCCATTTTCAACTTGTCGACTAGACTAACAGTTAAAGTTGACACTTTAAAAGCAAATTGGGGCAATACGTAGGTATTAATTGTAAAAAATATTAAATTTTTAAAGAAAGTTATGTACTTTATGAATATCGTATGAATGTACCCTACATTCATACGATATTATATAATAATAATAGTAAAGCCACTATAATTCTATACATTAAAAGTTACAAATCAGATGCGTGTTAGTTTTGTTATTTCTATTTCTTCTTTTTCTATGGATATCCCTTATGGGTAAAAGCTGAACTTTCCATTTGATTTTGTTCTTCGCTTTCTCCATCCACTTCTACCCGGAAACTAAATATACGAATACGATTACTCCTGTATATTGATAAGTTCGTTTCCAACAGGTGATTCTCGTAAACTTGGCAATCACTGTGGTGATCCTGAAGATATTCAACTTCCCCGTGTTTGTGGCGAGAAATAACCTGTCTGCCATTTGTGTACTCATTGTTTTGTACGGGTTAGTAGTCCAAATATTTTGGTTTATATTTAAATCAAAATCCATTTCTATTATTGAAGAATATTGAAATTGCAGCTACGCGTGCGCAGGCGTAGTGTACGTGTCGGAGAAGTGGTTCAAAGAGCCGAGTCTGGCGAACATGGTGCTGTTCTGTGGCAACACCTTCGTAGCTCTCGGCGGTATCGCCATATTACTGGTGCTGGACATCATTTCCGATTCCGACGTAAGTTTTTCTTATTTTTATTAAATAATAATAATAATTAAACTTCGTTTATTCCTTGAAACATTCACCCATCTCCATCTACCTTCAACTGGCTACATCTCTTTCTATCTTGAGCATCTACATCTCTTTCTTTATTTATGTTTGTTAACATATTATTTTTTCAGGCCACGGACCACGCCCGCTGGGTTTTACATAAAGTCTTTTTGTTGAGTCCACAATTCGTGTTGGCCGACGGCCTCTTGGAGATCGCTAAGAACACAATACAGGCTCAGGTACGTTCTATATTCTTTACTTCTAATTTATTTTCCTACAGTAATGCAGTATTTTAGCAAATCGGTCGCTAATAAAGTTATTCTTTTGACATTTGTGAACGTTAGGTGTTGGGCTCCTTCGGAATGGACACGTACCGCGATCCTCTGTCTTCTTCCCTGGTGCTGTACCACTACATCTCGCTGCTGGCGGTCGGAACCGCTCTCTTCGTGCTCAACCTGGCCTTCGAGTACGGTTGCTTCGACGATCTGCTTTCGAGGTATTATTATTTTAAGTGACATTTTATTCACTCGAAAACAACTGTAATAAAGCGGTATTTTTATGGATAAATATTGAAAATATATTTTTCTCTAATTAAATTATTGCTCATGATATCTGCACGTTGAGCGACTTGAAAACTTTAAGTACGTTAATTTTGTCGTGATTTTTTCATTGTGTACTTGATTCAGACACAGAAATCTGATGCCCAGACCTGAAAAGGTTGTAATGTCACAGCTTTATTTTAAACTTTTTACTTGACTCTGCATCTAAATTTGAAAGCTTATATTGAAATAAGCGATTGAGAAGCTAAGATTGGCACGTCGGTTTCCAGATTTGCTCCCCGATACACCAGACGAAGGGACGAATCCTCTGAAGAAGACGTGGTGCGCGAAGAGCGTCGAGTGACGGCCGCGGTTTCGCCGTTGCGTCTGCGCACCATTGGGAACATTAATGCCGGTGAAGATTACTATTATTATTAAGGCTTTGTAATGAATAAAAAATTGGTTAGTTAACGTTTCTCAATGTGAGTATACGAATAAGTTGTAAAAAATTAAGGTAGTTTTTTAGTGATATTGTAAGGGGCCTCTCCATATTTTTGTATTTTCCTTTTTTTTCTTTAATTTTTCTCAATGCATTGTTCAGTTCTAATTTTATTCTTTTAATTTTAATTATTGTGACGTAGAGCGCATGTCCATTGTTGTATTGTCCTGTTCTTAATTTTTCTTATGTAGCTTAAGAAGATAATGGGTGTCGTTTTCCCCACGGGGACCAGCCAGATTGGGGAGTATTTTGGTAACATGGTTATTGACATTGTTGTATTTCCTTTGTTTTCCGGTATGCTGTGTTTTGTTTTTTCTTTCTAGATTCTCCAATTACTCTACATTAGCTAAACAAATGAAAATTAATAATAAAAGCCAAATTTTAGGATTTGTGGACTCAAACGAAGACCTAAAGAGCAATTCGCTGAAACGCTCCACGCTAAGCGATGCCAAGGCGACTGACGTCATATCCTGCGTGCACGTCAGCAAAATGTATCCGGCCGTGAGCGGCTTCCGGTTGGCCGTGGACGATCTGACTTTGGGGATACCGGCCTTCGAGGTTATTTATTAAATTATTAGAACTATACTACTAATATAATCTTTATATATATAATTCTTCTGTGAGTGTGTATGTCACTGAACTTCTCTCAAACGACTGGACCGATTTTGATGAAATTTTTTGTGTGTGTTCAAGGGGATCTGGGAATGGTTTAGATTCACAAATCAGCCCGCCAGATGGCACTGAAGTCGGTACTTTCATACTTTGCTTTACTAAATGCTTGAAATATCATGCAGGACAACGTCTGTCGGGTCCGTTAGTATCCTATATATTTGTTTAAATTATATGTTATAATGTACGTACACTTGCAGTGCACCGCCTTGGTGGGTCAGAACGGCGCTGGCAAGTCGAGTACGTTCGCGATGTTGACGGCCGAAGTGCGTCCGACCTCCGGACACGTGTACGTCCACCAGCACGAGGCGAGCCAAAGAGATCTCTGCCGGGGACTTATCAGTATGAAACTAACACTTCCATTTTAGTTTAATCTCTTTTGTTCATTAATTAATGTTTAATTTGGGTTGAAGGCTACTGTCCCCAACGAGACGCCTTGGACTCTCTGCTCACGGTGAGAGAGACGCTGCAGTTCTTCTGCAAGTTGAGAGGCCTCACCGATGAAGAGGTAATAATTATTTTGTATTTTAATAAAAACATATTTGTCAGATATCGTCTTTAGAGGGTTTAGTGGGCGTCATGTGGGTAAAGTGAGAGCATAAAAGACACAAATAATCACCGTACAGTATTTCATTTAGATTGATTCCTTTTAACATTATAAATAACATTGAAGCTTTAATTATAACAAGCAGCTGCTTCAAGGCCCCGATCTCACTTTTCATCACAATCTCTCATCACCACAATGCTCCATTGAATACTCAATCAGAACTACCCTACGTTCCCTGAACGTGCTGTCCAAAGTCCAGATGGCATATGCTCTGCTGTTATTGGTCGTTACAATATTCGTACTTTAATTCGTAAATGATTTCAATTATAACAAATTAAGTTATGATTCCTTAAAGTAATTGAAGGAATTTGAATCATTAACCAAAGTAACAATAAAAATCACCAGTCAATTGACTCGATCAGAATATTTCCTGATAATCTGAGCATTCATAAATTTTTGATTATCCAGAATAAAGCATGCGAATTCTCCAATTGCATTTTGTGCATTAAAACAATGTGTATTTATTTTGATTTTGGTGACAGATTGTTTTCTAATAAATTACCTTCTTAAGTAAAAGTCAAAGAGATAGTGTAATTATACTGATTTGGTCTTTAATTATTGTAACTTTTTCATTGATTACTTTTTCTCTCAAATGATGGCGATAATTTTCCCTTAAACAATTATTTTTATTTAAAATATTCAATCATTAATTAATTAATATTATTATTAAAACGCATTTTAGATCTTTCTAAAAAACGAATCAAAATGTTTTTTAAAAATCATGGTTAAAGGACAACAGTATAAGAGATCTTTGAATTTGAAACAATGGACGTTTCAGGTGATAAAGCGCACGTTGGAGCAGTTCGAATTGACCAAATACAGTTCGAGCCGCAGCGGCGTGTTGAGCGGCGGCAACAAGCGGAAGTTGTGCACTGCCGTCGCCTTCATGGGGCGGAATCCCCTCGTCTTGCTGGATGAGCCCACCAGGTAAGTGCCCGACGTCCTCATAATCCATCGGTGGATACAGATTACTCTTTTGACGTGATAACGTCTTTAAAATCGTTTTAGTCGGGTGACATGTTCAGAAACTTGTGTCACACCAAAACCTCACGAGCGCGATCGCAGGTATAACGAGAGAGAGACGGACCGATCTCCCGTCTCATCTCGAGCGCTGCCAGTCATTCCGTGAATGTATGAAGAAAAATGTATATCATAGTCGAATAAGTAAACTTGTCATTTTACACCCGAAATTTATCATCAAAAGTGTGAATAAAACGATAGATGTAATTTAAAATTTGAAAAAATTGTTATCTTCATTAATTCCTTACTTCCCAAAAACATATCACCAATAAGACGTTTTCACGTAAACATCTCGATCGTAAACCTACTTTACAAACAACCAATATTTAGATTTTTTAGTTTTCTAAACAAATATTATTAATCGCTTTAGTCATCGATTGATTATTTTAGCGGAATGGATCCCGGGTCTCGGGCCTGCGTGTCCCGCGCGTGGCTGAGCGCGTGCAAAGCGGGACGCGGCGTGCTCCTCTCCACGCACGCGCTGCACGACGCGCGACGAGCGCACCGAGTGGCCCTACTCAGAGACGGACGCTTGACTGCGATCTCGCCGCTGGACCAGGGCTTGGCCAGGTGACTTTCATTGCCATTCACTTTGATTGGGCGTGTCCATGTTCAACTTAAACTAATAATGTATTTCCAGGTTTGGCGGTGGATACGTAGTGTGCGCACGAGTGTGTGAAGCGAATCCTGGCGGCGTCCGCGCGGTCTGGGAACGCGTCTCGGAGCACGCTCCTCACGCCACGCTCACCGCCGCTCACGCCGCCGCCGTTCACTTCATCGTGCCCACTC
Organism: Pieris napi; assembly: GCF_905475465.1. Taxonomy (NCBI): domain Eukaryota; kingdom Metazoa; phylum Arthropoda; class Insecta; order Lepidoptera; family Pieridae; genus Pieris; species Pieris napi. The sequence continues at coordinate 11,949,228 of NC_062248.1, read as the reverse complement.
TCGTCACGGGTGAGATGAAATAGTCTCAGATATTGAAATGTCGAAAGTTCAGATTTTTTATTCAGTTATAATTCCAGAGTCGGGAAAGGAAACGGTGACGCCGGTGAGTTCAATATTCCGAGTGATGAGTGAGCTGCAGAGGGACGGCCTCGTGGAAGACTTCACGCTCAACCAGACGTCGCTCGAACAGGTCCCAATTTTATTCTTTAAAGAGAACTTATATAAGAGTTGAAGATATATTTTTTTCAAAGATTTGTGTTCTATGGTTTATGGTGGGACATGAGCAGTGTTGGCCTAGTGGCTCAGCGTGCGACTCTCATCCCTGAGGTCGAAGGTTCGATCCCCGTCTGTGCACCGATGGATTTTTTCTTATGTGTGCATTTAACATTCGCTCGAACGGTGAAGGAAAATACGTGAGGAAACCGACATGTCTTAGACCCAAAAAGTCGACGTCGTGTGTCAGGAAGTAGGCTGATCACCTACTTGTCTATTAGATTGAAAAATGATCATGAAACAGATTCAGAAATCCATTCCAAACCCAAGAAGGTTGTAGCGCCACTGATTTTTTTTTAAGGTGGGGCATCGCACAAAAAAGATTAGGAAACTATGATCAAAATTCTCAATCACAAAAGATTCGATTATAAGTATATACAGTAAACCTTGAATATAATCTTTTCAGATGTTCCTAAAAGGATCGGCCGATATCGACGCATTTACTCTAGAATCGGAAAACGCTGCTCCCCCCCACCTCCGCTACAGAAGGATCAGCGACGAGCTCAGCACGGTCACTGCTCTTTGAGCAACATTAGGAATGAACTCTTTTTCATATCATATCGTTAATATTTTAACTGGATCTTTAACGCGTAAAGCGCCCTCTTTGGCTGAACCACGGGTTTGATAAAGTAAAGACTGCATCAGATGTATGAACTACCTTATAATAAGGGCACCGATTTCAACTCCTCAAATAAAAAGATAATATTCATTTTAATTAGGATTTAATATATGCTTCCAATAAAGTATTATTGTGAGACTCGGTTCCACGAAACGGTATTAAATCGAATTAACTATTCCGTCCCTATTTTAACCTTTAATAAGTCTATTATAATAGTATGACAAACTTAATAATGACAATCATATACATGACAATGTTCCTAGGATTAATTTTATTTAGAATTAGAATTAATTATCTAAAGGGTTATTTGTAACATTGCGTAGTTCCTAAGTGACTTACATGCTGTGATAAAATATAAAATAAATAAAATGGTTTTGGTATTTTTTTTTCTTAATAATAGTGAGATCAAGTTACAGAGAGCATTATATAAGAGCATACATAAGACATCGCGGAGAAGAAATAATTCGTACATTATTTTACAAATCACTTATTAATAATTAAAAATGTAAGAAAAAAAAAAACAACATCATTAAACATCTAACATAACTGTAATCAAAATCACTTTGATTGATGACTGGAAGTGTTACACAGTTCGTTTCACAATACATTTTCTTTTGCGAACTAAAGTACTGTGGAGTCGACTCCCGATGGGAGTCTTCCCTGAGAGATACCAACCTCCAAGAGACCTCAAACTATTAAAAAATAATACTAATAAAAAAAAATATAAGTCCCCCATTATTCGTTTCATGTCTAAAAAGCAGTGGAATAGCACGACGACGATATGAAACGACGGGCTTAGAAGGGATCCGGGTGAAATTTCGTATTCAGCCCCAAAAAACTTCTCTGAATTCTCTCTCCATGGTAAAACTGGTAGAAGATAGAGAGAGATCCCACATCTCTGCGCAACGCCAAGTTGAAAAGTGTTAATTGTCTAAATTTTCATCATTGTAAACATAATATTTACTATTTTATTTGATAAAAATTAGATTGATTATTCAAGGAAAAGAACTACTTCAAACATATTTTGGGTTCCTTCCTGGTATAAATTCAAATAAAAACAATTTAATGTAGTGTATTACATAATAATATCATGTAAAGAAATAAATGAAAAAAAAATGCCTAGCCGATAATAACCTACCTACTATAAATATGGTGAAAATGTTGTTTTCCTTATTCATTCGTGACAAATTATGTACCGTACAATCCATCTATCAATGGAGCAACTTAAGTAAGTAAGTACTAAGTTATAAGTAAGTAATAAGTTTATTTATATTACAGTACATATTAATGGTTACGTGTTTTGTTTATAACTTCCAATTAATAGTTAATTTACAATGTGCACTTATATGAAACAGAAGGATGTTTAATCCAACACCTTAATGTTATATCAATATGTATACCTAAAAGTATAGAAGCTTTAATTGGGTTTTGATAAGAAATCATTTATTATCAATTGAAGGATAGTTGAAATTCAATAATTTGAACACAACTTCTACACAGGCAACACAAGCAACATTTTGAACTTTTGGTATTGAAAAATTACAGAACAAAATAGACAGTTTTGTTTTTGTGTTAAAACGACTAAGGGAAACTGTTAACCATGCTACGGTATTAGCTGCTTATCATGCATATGTTTCATCTATACTTAGATATGGAATTATAATTTGGGGAAATTCAGTCGAAGTAAATAGGGTATTTAAGGCTCAAAAGAAATGTATTAGAGCAATTTGTGGAGCAAACTGTCTTGATAGTTGCGTACCTTTATTTAAGAAGCTCAAAATTTTATCTCTTCCATGTATTTATATTTTAGAGATATCCTTATTCGTGCACAGAAACATACATATTTTTAAGTCGAATGTAGAAGTTGAAGTAAAAAGTAGACATGGGATGAAATTGGCTGTGCCAAAAATCTATCTGGAACTGTTTCGGAAAAACAGCTTTTGTATGGCAATTAAAGTCTACAATAAATTACCAAAAGAATTAAAAGATCTTCCGTCTAGATTCTTTAAAAAGCGACTTAGTGAATTACTTTTAGAAAAAATGTACTATTCAATAAATGATTATTTGCATGAAACACCGTAATTGATATAAAGCTAATGATATAATGTATATAATATAATAGACTAGATAGTATAAGAATAATTGACATTGAATAATAATGTGAAATACTTTAAGACAAATTTGCGCGCCATCGTGTGTGGCAGAATATGCGAACGATTTATGATTGTATCACCTTAACATTTTGTACCATATTCTTGCAAAAAATAAATTATTATTATTATTATTATTATTATTATTATTATTACGCTGAAATTATTAAATTAATTAAAGCGGTAACGCAACTGAATCTCTCGGCTGCATTTCCAGACTTTGGGGCGATCGTCAACATCCACGACTGTTTTAATGTAAAGTGAGAACAAACCGTGATCCATGTGGTATCAAATTATTTCAGTATAATTAGTAGATATTATTATTATTTTCTTATGTAGCCAAGATCACATTTCAAGGATCGTCAGGCTCGCTTAAATGTCATTGCTTGTGGCGGCTTCCATGCGTCGGGTTGTCTCTCTCCCTAAAGTATGGCGAGGGGGCCGATGGCTGGCCATGCGTCATTCTCATGAACAAGTTCTACTTGTGGTGACTGGTCGTACTTGAATTCGTGTATGCGGTGGTGTTAGTTATTTCGACTATGTATTTGCGTGTTGTTCCCACGTGAATGTAAGTGCGTGTTCCTATTTCACCATGCCTCCTGCTGATGGAGGATAAATCTTTGTTTTTAATTTATTTTATTATTATTTATTACTTGTCATGTGGAACATGGTGTAATGGTTGCAGCTCCTTACAAAAATTGTGTAAAACAAAAAAACTTAGCGATTAAAAAAATGGCGGAGAGTTTGTTGTCAGTTCTTCTCTTCCGTTCTACGCCCTTGATTTGAGAACTGGCAGTAAATGTAAAATTTGAAGCATTTAATATAAAAAAATTTTTTGTCGTTTATAAGTGTACATTGTGTTACCTATTTATGAATAAATGATTGTTGACTTTTGACTTTTCGATTACATATAATATTTTAGTATAGGTACCTACTTATAAAAATACTGATATTTTACAAAAAATATGAAACTTAAGCAACAACCTTCATGATAATTTTCCTTTTCTCATTTTATGTCTGCAGGAGACAAGGCATGATCAAGAATGCATCAAATCGCTTCTGAGATAAAAATTATAATTATGTTGCTTCATATAAAAAAGTTTATCTATATCAACTATTTATCAGATACTAGGTTAATTTTTATAGCAGCACCAATTAATTTCTTGGTTATTCGAAAAAAGCGATTTTACAAGCTGTTTCGACGTACCTACATTTTATTCGCCATCTTCTGTAACTACAATAGGATTTAGGAATCATAATTATTATTAAAAAATGCGTGGCATATCCACGTGTTATGAAATATGCAAATTCTTAATTAGAAAACGTTGACGTCATAGTTTCAATGTCAAATAACAATAATTTGGTTCGAATATCTGTAAGTAATTTTTATGCTAATTGCTTAGTACCTAATCATTAATTTTGACAAGGTTTTCGTTTTCTATTATCAGATAAAATGTAATTTAACATTGTATTAGAGTTTTTGTACTATTTCTAAAAAAATAGAGTACATGGTCTATATAAAAAGAAATGTTTATAAATGAATATGTGTATTCACTACAGAAGTATCATTGATGATGGGCGTCTCAAAGATATCCTGTTAGTCGCATGGAGCGCACAGGGTAAGTTTTCTTAATATTCTTATTTATCAATTTTTTTTATTTATATACAAATTAAGTACAGTGCCTTTTATTGTAGGCGAGAAAGGAGCTCAAGAGCCCGAGACCCGAGTGGTGGGTGGCCGAGACGCACCCGAAGGGCTTGTGCCACACCAAGTCGCTCTAAAAACAAAAAGTAACTGGACTTTCTGTGGCGCTGCTGTCATCTCCGACAGATGGATACTGACAGCTGCCCATTGTGTCAAAAGGTCTAATAATACATACATATGTGCAGTAAATCGCTGATCTAAGTGTATAACAGGCTGCCGTTTTTTGTCTGAGAGTCTGAAAATTATATGTAATAAGTTTGAATTTTTTTTTCAGTCGCCAACCATCAGAGTTTACCGCTGTAGTTGGTACATTATCGAGAACGAGAGGTGGTACATCGTATGAAATAAGCAAAGTCATTGCTCACAAAGAACATAACAAGCCAAACAAATTTGACAATGATATTGCTGTTATAAGTACGAAAGAGGCCATTGAATTCAATAAAAAAGTTCAGCCCCTGCCATTACCCACAAAGGATATCACGGCTGGATTGTCGTGTATAGTGAGCGGCTGGGGTCAACTTGTGAGTTAATAATTTTGTGGAGATATATATTTCTAATTGAAGATAGTTGTATCACCTAAATCGAGGAGAGATGTGGGTACCGCGGCACAGTTAACATTACCTCTGTATATTTTTAAAAATTAAAAATAGAATAGTCCAGGATCCATCGCCTATTTTTGCACTTGATTACTATCAAGCTAATTTTCCGTGAGTAGCTTTATTTTGATGAGACGCCCAATAATTTCCTGTACGAAACTCTCGATTGTGGTAGCTAAAACAAAAGTCAAAAAACTAAAAGTCCTATCGAAGAAAGTTAAATGGCAAAAATGTAGGTAATAAAAAGATCTAAAACTTTTGTATTCACACATTTTTCACATAACCTCAAAATTTATGTGAAGAATTCAAAAAACCAAGTTTTTGGTTTTTAATTTTTATCTTTTACAAATTTCTTTTTTTTTAACGAAATTTGGTGAAAACTTACCTTTCTATGTCCCAAATACGCTGTAATTTATTTGATTAAAAATATTTATTTTTTCACCTTATTTTGAATGAATATCGAAAAAACACCCTAATTTTCAATCGAAAATTCACCCGTCAAAATATCAGCTTTTTACAAAAAGTTGGTGTGCTTTCAGTTCGTTGAAATCTCTACTTTCCTATGGTAAAATAAAATATATATATGTTACCATAGTAAATCTTCTCAGAAAATGCAAAACATCGTATGCAGTAACGCCCAGACCCGTCATACCCTTCCCTTACGTCATACCATTACGACCAAAACCCGCCAAAGATACAAATCTCAAACTCAACCTTAAAAAGTTCGAAAAATCAGGCGGAACCCTTTCGAAGACCCTTAGACCGCTGGGAAGATGATCTGAAAAGATCAGCTGGCATAAACTGGCACTCCATAGCACCGACATCTTTGGAGGAGGCCTTTACCCAAACCGGGCTTCCAGTTAATTCATAAATAAATAATATATTTACATACCTATATTACTAACATAATCTAAGCTAACCTATTAACAAAAATCAATATTTTTGGTTACTGTAATATAGCAACTACCAACTATTGTAAAACAGGAAATAAATAGGCTTATTATTATTATATATTTCCAACTTATATTTTTAAATAAAAATTGAATTAATAGGTAATTTGTATACTTTTAGGGCGCTGGTTGGTCCTCGCCTGACAAATTGCAGTATCTGTATGTAAAAACTTTAACTAGCGACCAGTGCAATAAGAAGTTAAATGGAAAGAACGGAGTCATTATTAGGTCCAGCCAAATGTGTACCCTTAACGAACGTGAAGAAGGAACGTGCCAAGTGAGTATATCTTTAAAGAGCGCGTCGCGATTTTTGTAAATATGCACGAATCATTGAGAGCTGAATCATTTTGCAACTAATCTTTTTCAACGGTATATGACACAGCCTAGGGGTGCAGATATAGCTTAGATACATCAAAGTAACTTCTTAGTAATAACGATTACTTCTTTCGTAACAGACAATATAATTTTTATGAATTATCGAAAAATAATGACATTCCAGAGATAGATAGTCCACTGATATTGTCTAATTATTACTTGTTATAGTATATTTTTACGATTCACTATTTTAAATTGATTATTTTTTGAGGACTCGATGTAAACGTTGCGACTACCCTCAGTGCTTAAAAAAAAAACTCTGTGACTAACGAAAACTGTGACTGGATGAATGTAGCTGAGATGAATTGTGCTCAAGACAAAAAGAAATGGAAAAATATGGAAGAGGCTTTTACCCTAAAAGGGGCCATACAAAAACTAGACCTCTAAAAAATTCTATTCTAACTTAAATTTTGTTTAAAACTCATACTAACTTAACTAATACTAATATTAAGGAATGAAACTAACCAATTGTTGTATAATTAATAATAATAATGACATTCCAATTAACTATCCGCGTGCAATGTAGGTACAATGTTTGTAATTGGAAATTTTCAGGGTGATTCAGGCGGCAGCTTAGTGTGCAACGGCACCTCAGCCGGTATCGTGTCCTTCAACTGGCCCTGCGCTAATAATATCCCTGATGTGTACGCAAACACGTACATGTATAAACCTTGGATAGAAGAAAATACTAAATCACCCTAAGCACTATCAATTATAAATTGTTATAAATGCCGTCCCAAAAATTATTATATGTTTTTTATTTTGTTGTAATCCTTAAATTGCCTATTTTCAAACACCATAAAGTAAAAAGTACTTGTAATATAGGGGCACGGCAGTAGAATATTTTATTTCCGGTACTTTCTTTTTCTTGAATATTCACGGATTTTTCAATAATCATATAGGTTATCCAATGAGTGAGCCTTCCAATCGCCAAAGTACCTAATAATAGCAAACGAAGTAATGAACGAAAATCAACTCATAGGTAAGATTTCAAGGCACATCCGAACAGCAATAGCAAGACGAATATGCGCGTACGAGGCTATCAAGGAAACACTCAGCAAACGATATGAGAGCGGCCGCGTTGTGTCAGTTAAAGTTAATAATAATGTATTTTTTTTATATTTCATTCACTTTAAATACAATTAATGTATATAGAAAATCATCGGTCATCGGCATCTTATCGGTCAGTGAATGAGTGAGTGTCAACGCTATTATAGGTATGTATATACATATGTATTAATTGTAAAAATTATAATAATTTTTAAACAAAGGTATGTATCTACTTTATGAATATCGTATGAATGTAGGGTATAACAATAAAAATAAAGCCACTATAATTCCATACTTTAAAAGTTACAAATCAGATGCATGTTAGTTTTGTTATTTCTATTTCATCGTGTTCTATGGATCTCTTATGGGTAAAGGCTGAACTTTCCATTTGAGTTTGTTCTTCACTTTCTCCATCCACTTATCCCCGGAAAATCTCACTTCTTCCAGATGTCGTCTGCCCATTGTTTTTGTGATCTTCACACGTTTATTTTTCCTGGAGGTGTAATGTATATGTCGCAGTAAAGTAGTTAAATCAGAGAGTTAATTGAATCTCTAGACATTTAATTAAATAAGGCAATCGAGTGGCCTTACTCAATACTCATGGACGGACGCTTGACTGCGATCGGACCAGGGCTTGGCCAGGTGACTTTCATTGCGATTCGTTTTGATAGTTGAAAGTGTTTATGTTCCACATAAACTAATAATGTACTTCCAGGTTTGGCGGTGGATACGTAGTGTGCGCACGAGTGTGTGAAGCACACGCGCGGTCTGGGAACGCGTCTCGGAGCACGTTCCTCACGCCACGCTCACCGCCGCACACGCCGTCACCGTTCACTTCATCGTGCCCACGCTCGTCACGGGTGAGATGAAATAGACTCAGTCACGTTTGAAATGTCGAAAGTTCAGATTTTTATTCAGTTTTATTTCCAGAGTCGGGAAAGGAAACGGTGACGCCGGTGAGTTCAATATTCCGAGTGATGAGTGAGCTGCAGAGGGACGGATTCGTGGAAGACTTTACGCTCAACCAGACGTCGCTCGAACAGGTCTCACTTTTAAGTAAATTTTATTAAAGATTGGGTTCTATGCGTTTATTAACTTGTGCAGAAAAGCGTATGGAGCATACAACTCTATTTGATATCTGCTAGAGGAAATAATGAAACGGTAAATGCCCTTTATTATTAGGAAAAAAAAAATATTCTGTTAACATTATATCATGAAACGGCACGACGCCATTGAGTGATCAGGCATCGATATTCGCAGATGTTAAAAAGCTGTATTTTACTATCTAAATCAATGTTTCCCAACGTGGGGCCCACGCCCCACATTTGCCACAAATTGCCCAATTTGATTAAGCGGGGCTATTCGAAAATTTATAATTTTTTAAATAATTATTTGTAACTTCAGATTTTCATTATGTTTTGAATTCTACTAATCTAAAAATTCGATTATATATAATATAGTAAAACTTGAATATAATCTTTTCAGATGTTCCTAAAAGGATCGGCCGATATCGACGCATTTACTCCAGAATCGGAAACAGCTGCTGCCCCCCACCTCCGCTACAGAAGAAGCAGCGACGAGCTCAGCACAGTCACTGCTCTTTGAGAATTATTAGAAATTAACTCTTTTGCATATCATGTCGTTAATACTTTAACCCTCTTTGGCTGAACCACGGCTTTGAAAAAGTAATGAAGACTGCATCAGATGTATGAATTATCATAGGTATACTAAGGGCACCGGTTCCGACTCCTCAAATAAAAAGATAATATACATTTTAATTAGAATTTATTATATGTAATATGTATCCAATATTGCATTGTGAGACTCGGTTCCACCAAACGGTATTAAATCAAATTTACTATTCCGTCCCTAATTTATCCTTTAATAATAGTCTATTATAATAGTATGACAAACGTAATAATAACAATCATATACATGACAATGTTCCTAGGATTAATTTTATTTAGATTTAGATTTAATTAATATCTAAAGGGTTATTTGTAACATTGCGTAGTTCCTAAGTGACTTCAATGCTGTGATAAAATATAAAATAAATAAAATGGTTTTGGTATTTTTTTCTTAATAATAGTGAGATCAAGTTACAGAGAGCATTATATAAGAGCATACATAAGACGTCGCGGAGAAGAAACAATTCGTACATTAGTTTACAAATCACATATTAATAATTAAAAATGTAAGAAAAAAAACAACATCATTAAACATCTAACATAAAACTGTAATCAAAATCACTTTGATTGATGGCTGGAAGTGTTCCATAGTTCGTTTCACAAGGCATTTTCTTTTGCGAACTAAAGAACTGTGGAATCGACTCTCGGAGTCTTCCCTGAGAGATACCAACCTCCAAGAGACCTCAAACTATTCAAAGTTGGAAAGTACTTCTCTCTCGAAGGCCGGCCCTTTTTGTCCCCTATTATATAAAGAAAATAAAATAAAATAAAAAAAGAATACTAATAAATTTAATTTACTTAGTACGACAAGTCGGCGATCACTAACGCATCCCAAAGTGGAATAATAACATTACTATTTAATACACATTATAAGGGAACAATGTAAAAAACAAAAAAAAAGGGTGCGTGTACTTATGTACGTGCGTAAGAAGTTATACTTCTTTGGCATTATTAAAAATAGGTTGGCTTTGTTCCACCTCCAGTTTTTGATGTTTCACAGCGATAAGATGACAACTCTTTTTTTGTATTCAATATAGTGCACTTACACTGATTCATCAATTGTTTTTTGTCTCTTGTCCTTATATTTGCTAGATTAAATCAGAAAAATTACATGTTTTGATTAAACAATGTGGTCATTTTTTTAATCAAAACATTACTCGATAATAATAATACATACGGATAGTTAACCTCAATTGTATTAAAGCACTTAGGAAGGTTGATGAGCACAATTTTTTCACAAATATTAATTAGTATTGGTTTAAATATTCAATTTAAATCACTTCTGATTATAATTCAAAAAGCATTGCTAAATTTCTTTGAAAAAATAATTAAAACTCCTTTATTTGTTTAAAAGGTAAATGACAAATGTCATTATGGTCATTCAAAATTCTTGGCATACGAACTTCACGCATATTCTATTTCTTTTTACTTGTAGATAGTCTTATTCCTATCTCGCTCGCGCACGCTATAATCACACTCCTAATTTTGTCACAGGTGCGCGCGCATTGTAAAATTTCACTCTCATAAATTTATCATATCGCGCCTAAAGAAGTATAACTTCAAAAAAAAAAATTTAGAACACGAAAGGACGAAACAATAAAGACACATAGGTCGCCATCAGCTTTATAAGTCCCCCATTATTCGTTTCATGACTAAAAAGCAGTGGAATAGCACGACGACGATATGGAACGACGGGCTTCGAAGTGATACGGGTGAAATTTCGTATTCAGCCCCAAACAACTTCTCTGAATTCTCTCTCCATGGTAAAACTGGTAGAAGATAGAGAGAGATCCCACATCTCTGCGCAACGCCAAGTTAAAAAGTGTTAATTGTCTAAATTTTCATCATTGTAGACAGAATATAATATTTATTTGATAAAAATTAGATTGATTATTGAAGGAAAATAACTACTTCAAACATATTTTGGGTTCCTTCCTAGTATAAATTCAAATAAAAACAATTCAATGAAGTGTATTACATAATAAATATCATGTAAAGAAATAAATGAAAAAAAATGCCTAGCCAATAATAACCTACTATAAATATGGTGAAAATGTTGTTCCCTTATTCTTTCGTGACAAATTATGTACCTACTGTACAATCCATCTATCAATGGAGCAACTTAAGTAAGTAAGTACTAGGTTATAAGTAAGTAATAAGTTTATTTATATTACAGTACATATTAATGGTTACGTGTTTTGTTTATAACTTCCAATTAATAGTTAATTTACAATGTGCACTTATCTGAAACAGAAGGATGTTTAATCCAACACCTTAATGTTATATCAACATGTATGTTGTACCTAAAAGTATAGAAGCCTTAATTGGGTTTTGATAAGAAATCATTTATTATCAATTGAAGGATAGTTGAAATTCAATAATTTGAACACAACTTCTACACAGGCAACACAAGCAACATTTTGAACTTTTGGTACGCTGAAATTATTAAATTAATTAAAGCGGTAACGCAACTGAATCTCTCGGCTGCATTTCCAGACTTTGGGGCGATCGTCAACATCCACGACTGTTTTAATGTAAAGTGAGAACAAACCGTGATCCATGTGGTATCAAATTATTTCAGTATAATTAGTAGATATTATTATTATTTTCTTATGTAGCCAAGATCACATTTCAAGGATCGTCAGGCTCGCTTAAATGTCATTGCTTGTGGCGGCTTCCATGCGTCGGGTTGTCTCTCTCCCTAAAGTATGGCGAGGGGGCCGATGGCTGGCCATGCGTCATTCTCATGAACAAGTTCTACTTGTGGTGACTGGTCGTACTTGAATTCGTGTATGCGGTGGTGTTAGTTATTTCGACTATGTATTTGCGTGTTGTTCCCACGTGAATGTAAGTGCGTGTTCCTATTTCACCATGCCTCCTGCTGATGGAGGATAAATCTTTGTTTTTAATTTATTTTATTATTATTTATTACTTGTCATGTGGAACATGGTGTAATGGTTGCAGCTCCTTACAAAAATTGTGTAAAACAAAAAAACTTAGCGATTAAAAAAATGGCGGAGAGTTTGTTGTCAGTTCTTCTCTTCCGTTCTACGCCCTTGATTTGAGAACTGGCAGTAAATGTAAAATTTGAAGCATTTAATATAAAAAAAAATTTTGTCGTTTATAAGTGTACATTGTGTTACCTATTTATGAATAAATGATTGTTGACTTTTGACTTTTCGATTACATATAATATTTTAGTATAGGTACCTACTTATAAAAATACTGATATTTTACAAAAAATATGAAACTTAAGCAACAACCTTCATGATAATTTTCCTTTTCTCATTTTATGTCTGCAGGAGACAAGGCAAGATCAAGAATGCATCAAATCGCTTCTGAGATAAAAATTATAATTATGTTGCTACATATAAAAAGGTTTATCTATATCAACTATTTATCAGCTGATACTAGGTTAATTTTTATAGAGCACCAATTAATTTCTTAGTTATTCGAAAAAAGCGATTTTACAATCTTTTACAAGCTCTTTCGTCGTACCTACATTTTATTCGCCATCTTCTGTAACTACAATAGGACTTAGGAATCATTTTTGATTAAAAAATGCGTGGCATATCCACGTTTTATGAAATATGCAAATTCTTGATTAGAAAACGTTGACGTCATAGTTTCAATGTCAAATAACAATAAAGTGGTTCGAATATATTCAATTACTTTTTATGCTAATTGCTTAAAAATCATTAATTTTGACAATGTTTTCGTTTTTAATTATCAGATAAAATGTAATTTAACATTGTATTAGAGTTTTTGTACTATTTCTAAAAAAATAGAATACATGGTCTATATAAAAAGAAATGTTTATAAATGAATATTTTATATTTATATTTATTTATTTCGTAATCCTACAGCTAACATAAATTATAATAACAAACAGTTACACTGAATATATAGCCAGAGATGGAATACATAATACATTTTACTACCAAAAGGTTCAAAAATTTACAAAATCAAACAAACAAAAAAAAAATTATTCAATTCATTCAACTAAATAATACCTAATTTGGCTGTGTTGTGTGATGGTGTAAGAGTGAGTGTAAGTACGTGAAGGTGTGTATGTGGGGTATGCTTATGATGCAGGTGATTTTGCACTATGGATATTCTTAATACTCCTTTTAACCATATTCCGCGACAGCTTAAACAGGTCAAGGCTTAAATATTGGTCGTTGTATGTCCGGGCTGCGCGATATAAAATGAGTTTTTTGCATAGTTAGTGTTAATGTGAGGAACATGAAACAAAGCACGATTACGAGTCTGGTAGGCAGAAAAAAGGAAGGGCAATTTTTCTAGCAATTGCAATAGCTGCAATTAATTTTATTTGAGATGATGTCATGTAGTAGCAATAAATCATATTGTTTTCGTCGAGAGTCTAAAGTATTAATTTTAAAATGTTCACACGCGTCTTTATATGTATTAAACTTACTGTAGGTCTTATAGGAGATAAACTTTAAGAAGTCTTTTTGGATCTTTTCAATTTTTTCTTTGTGTACAGTGTAACTAGGTGACCAAACCGAGCAACCACATTCGAGAATACTTCTTACGTATGTATAGTATAGAACTTTCATACAGTCGACATCATGACAATGTTCACTAACACGCCTTACAAAACCAAGCTGCCTATAGGCCTTGTCAACTATTGTGTCAATATGGTTATTATACGTCATTTTATAGTCTAACCATATACCTAAGTCACGAACACAATCTACTTCTTTTACGGATTTGTTATTAATATGATAGCTAAAGTTAATTTTGTTTTTTTTCTGGTGAATGTTATTTTGACACATTTAGAAGTATTAACCGATATTCGATTTTGTCTATAATAATTGGAAAGGTTATTTAAGTCAGCCTGAATTTTGTGACAGTCTCCTTCTTTGTTTATTTTTAAGTATATCTTTTTATCATCAGCGAACATAAGGTAATTTGAATCTTTAATGCTACTATTTATGTCATAAAGATATGCAGGGGACCCAATATAGATCCTTGAGGAACTCCAGAACTTATACGAACAAAGTCACTTCTAGCACTGAAATATGTGTATTCACTACAGAAATATTAGTAAGCATTGATGATGGGCGTCTCAAAGATATCCTTTATTCTACTGTTAGTCGCATGGAGGGCACTTATTGTAGGCGAGAAAGGAGCTCAAGAGCCCGAGACCCGAGTGGTGGGTGGCCAAGACGCACCCGAAGGGCTTGTGCCACACCAAGTCGCGCTAAAAACAAAAAAGAACTGGGCTTTCTGTGGCGATACATACATATGTGCAGTAAATCGCTGATCTAAGTGTGTAACAGGCTGCCGTTTTTTGTCTGAGCTTTTAAAATTATATGTAATAAGTTTGAATTTTTTTTCAGTCGCCAACCATCAGAGTTTACCGCTGTAGTTGGTACATTATCTAGAACGAGAGGTGGTACATCGTATGAAATAAGCAAAGTCATTGCTCACAAAGAACATAACCAGCCAAATAGGTACAACAACGATATTGCTGTTATAAGTACGAAAAAGACCATCGAATTCAATAAAAAAGTTCAGCCCCTGCCATTACCCACAAAGAATATCCAGTCTGGATTGTCGTGTATACTGAGCGGCAGGGGTCAACTTGTGAGTTAATAATTTTGTGGATATATATATTTCTAATTGAAGATAGTTGTATCACCTAAATCGAGGAGAGATGTGGGTACCGCGGCACAGTTAACATTACCTCTGTATATTTATTAAAATTAAAAATAGAATTTGTGAGTTAAAAGGTTAAAACACGGGAACTATGATACTTTAAGCAACAGCCCTGCGATTCTGTAACTCACTTTTCGAACTCACACAGCGGTTTTCGCATCGGCGGTCGCTCTGAAATCAGTCGTGAAGCAGTCATTTTATGATTTGGCATTCTGAGAAGGTAGTTTATTGTTTATCATTTATATTTTGTTTATTATTATATATATATATATGTATTAATTGTAAAAATTATAATAATTTTTAAATGTATGTACCTACCTTATGAATATCGTATGAATGTAGGGTATAATAATAATAATAAAGCCACTATAAAATAAATAAAAAATAAATAAAAATCACTTTATTTGACGAAAGACATTTGGTACTTACATTCTAAAGGTTATAAACATACAATCAGCGTTGCCATACGTCCCGATTTTGGCGGGACGTCCCGATTTTTTAATGAAAATGAAATGCCCCGCGCAGGATAGACTTTTTCCCACTTTTTGGGGTTAACTCAAGACACCACTGCCATGCTCAGAAATGGCACCAGCTCTTTTAACAGGTACCAAAAGAAGATACCAGGTATATCATGTACTCATTCCTCAGAGTTCTGACAATTATTTGAAACGCCATAATTGTCTAATGAATACTTTTTTTGGTTTAGTTTTGTTTATTTTATTTTTTTTATTAAGAAGACAAGTATTTAACGACAGGGTAAATCTGTTTTTAAATATCACCTTTAGTAACTATGTCCCGCTATCGACGAGAGATTCCCGCTTTTTTAACTCAAAAAGTTTCAAAATCCCGCCTTGACAATAAAAAAATCTGGCAACGCTGCATACAATATGCAACGAATCGTTGTGTTTTCACTATTAATTTTGTTCAACCTCGTACATAAAATAATTCTATATGCACTAGCGATTAAACTAGGCCTAGCCTGTATCTTAAACGCTAGTTCCTTCCAGTGTCTTTAACAAATTGGTTAGGTTGTTTGTCATAAGATATTTATACGGGTTATATTTTTATTGTTTATAAAACTAAATGAGGGTAGAATCTAAAAAAAGTTGTTGCAATTGGTTAGACTATAGTAAATGTGACCCCCCCAAGGTCCAAGCCTTGACGTGGCGGGGGGGCTCTAGTACTTGGAGTGCAAGCCAGCACTTTAGGGAAGCCGATTGGACCGATGGGAAGGTTCTCAGTAGGCTTCTTTAAATAGAAGAAACTTGATGAACAACAGGCGCGTGAAGCACGTAGAAGTAGTGTTCTTTGAGGGAAGGTGTGCGTCATCTATTTTCGCACGTGGGATGGCCGGCTTGCAAAGCCAGCGTTTTTGGTGTATCATGTTATCTGGGGTGTAAGCCAGCACCTTGGGGAAATGTATCGACCGAACTTTTGTAGTAGCCTTTAAAGGCAAGAGGTGCGTTTTATTGCGTACGTGGGATGGCCAGCTCGTATAACTGGCGTTTGTGAATATCAAGAGCATTGCTCTTGGCACACTGTATTTGAAACTTGTGGAGTTGCCAGACTTCCATAGATCACGACCCCAGGTGGCGAATAGGGGTCCTCGCACTCGCCCGCGGGGGTACCGGTTGGACTTCCGACATCCAACTGGCGTGGACCAAAACTGGTGGGCTCAGGGCGTGCCCCCGGTTCATTTTGAATCGGTAACGACCGGTGTTGAGCGCATATTTTTGCGTTGAGTTGGTGAAGAGCTTGCGTGTCTTTTTACATTTGTAATGCTCAGTAGCTTCTGCATATTGTAGATGACCTTCTAGGTCAATGGCGCGACGGATCTGGTGACTGCGATAAGCAGTTTCTGGGTGGGTTTCGACTCTCCGTCGGGCAACCTGTTACCTCCGGCGTGTGTCGTTGTCATGTCTAGCGGCATGCTTGTGGCCAGGGGGGCTTGCCTTTATTGGCCGGCCCTGAGAGAAAGGAAAATCTCAATAAAAAAACCCTTAAATTCCCGACATTGGGGCGCCTTGTAGGTTTTGCGCGGTGTCGGTTACCTGTATTTACAGGTGGCTGGTGAGTAAAGTCAGTCGCTAGCGGCCAGCCCTCGGATACCACCCGTCCTCCGAGTGGTATAAGGGTTACCTAGGTGCAGGGGGCACCACCTGGGTGGACTGTGTATTTCCCCCATGGAAAATAATTTATGAAATGACAACAATAAATAATCTAATAAACAAAAAAACCAAATCAAAAGAAGATGTTAGTGTGGAGATGCCGTGTGATGCGGCTGAGCAGGAGGCTGGAGTGGCAACGGCGGGCGATCAGTTTGTTTTGCCAGCGCCCCCCAGTGATATTATGTTGGAGTGCCCTGAGATGTCGGATTCTTCCACATACTCAGGTGTTGAAGCAAGGGAGTCTTTGACAGTTTCATCGCGGTTTTGGAGCTCCCGGAAGCGTTTCAGAGAAGTCGCTGACACTGATTCAGATATCGCTAGAGAGGCGACTTCAAAGATAACGCGGCGTAAAGGCAGAGGTCGGCCATCCACTAAGGGCGAGAATGTGGATCCGGTTCCTGCTAATAAATCTGCCAAGTTAAAAGAAACTAGAGCTGAGAAAAAGGCTCGCGAGGAAGAAGAGCTTTTGGCCTTGGAAATTAAAGCTCGAGAAACACAATGTACTCTATCTTCTGTCTTGGTGTCGGAACAGGGCGAGGATATGTCATTGGATTTAGTAAAGAGGATTGAGGCTAGCCTGGGAGTTGTTGAAAAGGTCGCCACAAAATCGTCCAATATCAAAGGACAATGGGTCCATATGGCTAAAAATGCCATTGCGGACATGCGGAAGGATATTGGGGTGCTTGCTAAACGTTCAGTTTCTGAGGAAACTCGATCTCTGCGTGAAGACAACGAGCGCCTCAAAAAGCAAATTGAGATACTCCAGCAGGATATGACGGATCTTCGGAAACATGTTGGAGTTAATTCAAAGGAGCCACCGCTCACTCCTTCTCTCCTCGAGGAGTTTGAGGCAAATCTGATGCGCCGTATCGGGGATAGATTAAATGCACGGTTTGAGAGTCTAGAGCCTAGGCTTAATCCTGCACCTGTATTAAGACCTTCTCTAGCCGCGGACCGACGCAAGGTCGTTGGGCCCCCTAGATTTGAGTCAGGTCAATCCCAGGATAATAGACAGGTGAATAGTAGAAGCTTGGTGCAAGCAGCATCTACTGCTTTGCCCCAAGGACCATCCTCTATTTCAAAAAAGAAGAAAAATAAAAGAATTGCAGGAGAGGAAATATTGGCCATTGAAAAGGTATCTGCTATTACTCAGCCCTCGCCTCTGCAATCGGCTTCCAACCTTTCTAAGGAACATTGGTTGATTGTTGGGAAAAGAAAGAAAAGGAAAAGGAAGAAAAGGGAAAGTTCAGGTGCTGTGTTGGCTCAACCAACTGTAACAGGTTTTCAGGCACCAGTTAAAAAGCCAAGACTGCGTACTCCCCGAACAGCTGCTGTTGTTGTAACTGTCCCGGCGGAAATTCAGAAAAAAGGCGTAACATATGCGGAGGCTATTAAAGAAGCGAAAGGCCAGATTAGGCTAGAAGAGTTGGGAATTGAAGCAGTTAGGTTTAGACGTGCCGCAACTGGTGCTGCCATTATACAAGTCACTGGTGAAGGTGGAGGAGATAAAGCAGATGTTTTGGCTAAAAAATTAAGGGAGTTGTATGGTACGAAGGGCATCCTTGTATCGAGGCCTGTTAAATCTGTTGAGGTAAGAGTATCAGGCTTAGACGATTCTGTTACTGCTGACGAAGTAAAATTCGCTGTGTGTAAAAAAGGGGAGTGCTCATCCGATCATGTTAGAGTTGGCGAAGTTCGTCAGGATAAGTCAGGTCTCTTTGCGGTGTGGGTGAAATGCCCGGTGGAAGCTGCAAAGAAATTGTCTGAAGGTCGTCTGCTTGTAGGCTGGACTTCAGCTAGGGTGACGGTGCTGCAACAACGAGAACTTAGGTGCTTCCGCTGTTTGCAAGCTGGTCATGTTGCAGCTCGTTGTACGGCGGAAATAGACCGTAGTAAGTCTTGTTACCGGTGTGGCCAGCCAGGCCATCGTGCTTCTGTTTGTTCATCCAAACCACAATGTCCTCTGTGTATTGCGGCAGGTAAAACAGCTGATCATCGACTGGGGGGGAAAGCTTGTACGGCTCCCAGTCAAAAGATGCCGAGAAGATTCAACACGAAGGTTTCAGTAGAACCAACCTTAAGCGGTGACATAATGGAGACCCAAGAAATTGTAATAAGTTAGTATGGATCTACGCTTTATTCAATCTAACCTGAACCACTGTGCAAGTGCTCAAGATCTTTTAATTCAGAGTTTGACACAGTGGATCGTTAATATAGGGATTGTTTCAGAACCATACATGGTTCCAGATAAAAACAACTGGGTCGGTGACCGTGATGGTCTTGTTGCGGTTTTTATAAATGATGTCAACTTGCTGTCAGTTGCTTCTACAATGCAGGGTAGAGGTTGCGTTGCTTTAAAAATTGGCAGAATTGCAGTTATTGGTGTTTATTTTTCCCCAAATAAAACGCTTGCTGAATTTGAAACGTTTTTGTCCGAACTGGGCTGTCTGGTTTCATGGTGTCGACCCCTCGATTTTATAGTCGCTGGAGATTTCAATGCTAAATCTACAGTGTGGGGGTCTCCAGTATCTGACGAACGTGGTGACGCTTTGTTGGATTGGCTAGCAACTCAAAATTTAGTGTCACTGAATCGGGGTAATGTTCAGACTTGTGTACGTATGAATGGTGGCTCTATTGTGGACGTTACTTTTTCAAGTCCTGCTCTTGCAAGTCGTGTTTATGGATGGAGGGTGTTGTCAGAAGTTGAAACTTTATCAGACCACAAGTACATTCGTTTTGATATCCTCGATTCCACTGTAAGCTTACCGGGTCCTGCTCCATCTGAGATAGGTCCTAGATGGTCCCGAAAATATCTAGACAAAGATGCGCTTACCGAGGTATCCTTAGTAGAGGCTTGGAATCCCAAACCTTCAAATTTTACAATTGATTCTGAGGTAGAATGGTTTAGGGACTCACTGACTCGTATCAGTAACGTTGCTATGCCCCGGATCGGTCCCATCTCACCCAAGCAAAGCGTCTATTGGTGGTCATCTGAACTAGCCCGACTACGAATGGAGTGTGTTAAGGCGCGTCGCCGTTACACGCGTTTTAGAAGAAGGCATCTCAGTTATCGTGATCCGGACGAAGAGGCAAGTTTATATACTTCTTATCAAGAAGCAAAAAGGGCTCTTCGGTTGGAAATAGCTGAAGCAAAGGATAGGGCATGGAAGGAGCTCCTGAACTCTTTGGATCGTGATCCTTGGGGGCGACCGTACAATATTGTCATGAGTAAACTCCGTCCCTGGAGGCCGCCGCTAACATCCACAATGGAGCCGACGTTTCTGGGGATGGTTGTTACATCGTTGTTTCCTTGTGATTCTACTCCTTTTATTAATGTTGACTTCGATCATTCAGAAGATATTCCTGAGGTGTCAGAGGGTGAGTTAGGGGCTGGTGTTTTTAAAATTCAAAACAAAAAAACCGCTCCTGGTCCAGATGGATTGCATGGAACGGTTTGGGCGCAATCTCTTAATAATGGCTTATTTAACAGATTTCGAGATCTCCTTTCTGATCTTTTGAGGAAAGGCATATTCCCTAATAGCTGGAAAGTTGGACAATTGCTTCTTCTTAGGAAGTTCGGGAAACCGGTAGATTCACCTTCGGCCTATCGACCTATTGTTTTACTTCCTGAGGTGGGCAAACTGTTTGAGCGAATAATTGTCTCGCGCCTCGAGAAGCATCTTCAGACTATTGGTCCAAATCTGTCTGATACTCAATTCGGTTTTCGGCGTGGTCGCTCTACAATTGACGCTTTAGCTAAGTTAAGGGACTTGTGCGAAGAAACTGTCTCTGGGGGTGGGGTTGTGTTGGCGGTTTCGCTAGATATTGCGAATGCGTTCAATACTATTCCCTGGAGAGCGATTATGGATGGTCTCCTTTATCATGGTGTGCCTGTGTACTTACGTCACGTAGTAGGAACTTATCTCTCTGATCGATCGATCATTTATCCAAGTCGGGAAGGTTGGAGATGCTATCAGGTTCGATGTGGAGTTCCACAGGGGTCTGTTCTTGGGCCCCTTTTGTGGAACATTGGATTTGATGCAGTCCTTCGAGGTAGACTGATGCCAGGAGTAGGTTTAATATGTTATGCGGATGATACACTTGTGACGGCCAAGGGATGTAATTATCAGGAGGCGAGTTTGTTAGTTACTGCTGGAGTGGAAGAAGTAGTGACTCGTATAAGACAACTTGGTCTTCGAGTCGCTCTACAAAAATCAGATGTCATATGTTTCGCTAGGAGGTCACCACCTAGAGGCGCTGAGATAATAGTGGATGGTGTTCATATGGCATTAAAATCGACGTTGAAATACCTCGGGTTGGTTCTTGACGCCCGATGGACTTTCAAGGCTCATTTTGCTGCCCTGGAACCCAAGCTTGATTCAACTGCAATGGCATTGGGTCGTATAATGCCAAATATCGGTGGGCCAGGCGGGGGCTGTAGGCTCCTTTATGCTGGTGTGGTGCGTGCAAAGGCGCTTTATGGGTGTCCGATATGGGCAGATAAGTTGTCTTTTTACAACAAGGCTTTACTGAGACGGTCACAGCGTAAAGTTGCCATAAGAATTGCTAGGGCATACCGTACCGTATCCTGTGACGCGGCATGTGTCATAGCCGCCACTCCGCCTTGGCATTTGGAAGCTTTGGCTTTGGGTGAAATTTTTTGGAGACGAGCTGAAGCCAGGAGTGGTGGTTTTGACCCACCTCTGGAGGTAGTCAAGGTCTGGAAGGAGGAGTATCGCCGCCTAATTTTGCTAGAATGGAGGGATGAGTTAAGTGAATGTCGGTTTGGTTTACAAACCGTTGATCTTATTCGTCCCTTCTTGAAACACTGGGTGGACCGACGGTGGGGATCGCTTTCCTATCGGCTCGTTCAGGTTCTCTCTGGGCATGGATGCTTTGGGAGTTACCTGCATCGAATCGTTGGGAGAGAGGCGACACCTGCTTGTCATCATTGTGACTGTAGAGAGGATACGGTGAGGCACACTGTTGAGGAGTGTCCGGCTTGGCACGGCTTTCGCTCGGTCCTTGCTGATAGCATTGTTGGCAATCTGTCGCTTCCACTTATTATCCAAAGAATGGTGGAAGCTGACAATGACGGCCCATGGAATGCCTTCAAGGCTTTTTGTGAGGCCGTCATGACTGAGAAAGAGAATGCGGAGCGTCAGCGCGAAAACAATTCTGATGCTCCGCCGGTAAGAAAACGACGACCGGGGCAGCGACGCCGTGCTTTCGCACGTCTGCCCTAAGTTAAGATGCTGATGATTTGTTCGTGGGAGGAGTCACGTTGATATTGTGGCATTCGCGTTTGGCGGGGGTAAGGATAGGGCACAGCTGTTACCTGCCTCCGCCCTTTGGCGAGCCGAAGGCATCCGTCAGGTTTTAGTGGGTAGGTATTATGTCTGAGTCCCACATAATCCCTGCTGGAGTAAAATTCAGCAGGGATATGCGTAAAAGCATTTCCTGACGTTAAAAAAAAAAAAAAAAAAAAAAAAATAGTAAATGTGAACTTCAACAATTTTTTTTTTTTTAATCTTGTGGATGAGAAACTTGAATTTGAGATATGAATTTATTGTCGTTATAATTTATATAATTACGGAATCTAAAATTTAGTATTAAGATTTTATATTTAATTTACATTTCAGCACACTCTTAGGACTAAAGTTAGATATTTTAAAAAGGAAAATTTTATTATTTTACATTAGTAAATGTAGTGTATTGACTAAATAAAGTGTTGCTTGGTTGTCTAATGCGCCTACGTCACTTGTCAGACTGTCAGTCGTAATCCGACACCCGAACGGAGTGTGTGTTGTGGTGTTGGTGAGCTGTAAAACACTTCAAGAAGCAGGACATTACATGTGGCGACGAGGAAAAAAGTGAGTACACATACCTAAGTAAAAAAAAAGAGGGAAAGATACGGTGCACTAAACAAGTGACGTCATTCCCAGAGTACTTTGCCTATAATTTACTATGACCCGGTTGTTTTAATCATTAGCTATTGACAGCAGAAACAGTTGCATCTTGACTTCTGAACGAATGAGGATAATTTTATTGTCGACGGGAAATATGAACAGCACTTAGGTACTTATTGTTTTCATATTTCATAAATGTTTTGCTTGTATTACAATATTTAATATTGTCGTACCTACATTTAAACAGTAAGCAACAAACCTCTGCAATTACTGAGCTAAGGATATAAACAAATAATTACCTATAGGTTCAGCTAAGCTAAACTACGGGTACCTACATTGAATGTACGATTGTTTTGTAGCACCTACCTACATAGTGATAGAAATATATTGTACTAGTAGACCGGCCCAGCGCTGCTGTGGCTAAGGTTTTTGTTATATTACAAAGTAGTAAACTATTCAAGGGAAACGGTAGGAGAATACCAGTCATGGGGACCACCATGCTTTATGGTGGTTATGCCATTAAATTGTAGAAACGTTAAAAGAATTATATGAAACGTTGGTACTTTTAACACAGCGCCATCTGTTAGAATGGTGACTATTAAATAAGAAACAAATATTTTGCAATAAAATAATATTGCGGGTATAAATTGAGGTGTGTCCTATCTTTTAAGTTAGATCAAGCTGCGCACGGTGTGCAAATTTGATTGATATCGGTTCGGTAGTTTAGGAGTCCATAGCGGACAAACAATGTGACCTGGTTCTGGTTCGGTCCTGTTGGATCTGGTTCACTAAATTAATTAAAACTATGTGGTTGTGATTAATACTGTAAAACAAAAGGGAGTATCTACTCAAAGCAGTTGGAACCCAACTGATCATTAAATTGATACCAGTAAATAAAAATAAAAGCAGACTAAAAGTCTGATCATTAAATTGATACCAGTAAATAAAAATAAAAGCAGATTAAAAGTGTGATCATTAAATTGATATCAGTAAATAAAAATAAAAGCAGATTAAAATTCTGATCATTAAATTGATACCAGTAAATAAAATAAAAGCAGATTAAAATTCTGATCATTAAATTGATACCAGTAAATAAAAATAAAAGCAGATTAAAAGTCTGATCATTAAATTGATACCAGTAAATAAAAATAAAAGCAGATTAAAAGTCTGATCATTAAATTGATATCAGTAAATAAAAATAAAAGCAGATTAAAATTCTGATCATTAAATTGATACCAATAAATAAAATAAAAGCTTTACAATAAAATTATTATTGTACGTTAGTACCCAACTTAGCAGATTAAAAATCTGATAATTCAATTAATACGTTTGTTGGTATGAACAGCTTAAGTAGATTTATGCGGATAAAAATATAATCCGATCATTACATTCATACAAGATCATTTAAGATAAAATCTACAAACTTAGCAGATTCAAA
Source organism: Pieris napi (assembly GCF_905475465.1). Classification (NCBI taxonomy): domain Eukaryota; kingdom Metazoa; phylum Arthropoda; class Insecta; order Lepidoptera; family Pieridae; genus Pieris; species Pieris napi. Next base: position 11,924,622 of record NC_062248.1, on the reverse strand, counting down.
ATCTGATAATTAAATTTATACATTTGTTGGTATGGACGGCTTATGTAGCTTTATGCGGATAAAAATATAATCCGATCATTAAATTGATACGAGATGGAAGCATCTGAGATCAAATCTAACTGCAGATACATAGATATCTGAATCATTAAATTGATAATTCCTGGTCGCCCCAAAGATGTCACTCCTTTACTGGAAAAGTTCGACTGTAACGGTAAATCTACCTCAATGGGTGCACGATGGGAGCGATGGAAACGAGCACTATTCATTTACCTCGAAGCGTCTAACATTGACGAAGACGTAAAGAAAAGGGCCTCTATTCTACATTTCGGCGGGCTAGACTTACAGGAAGTGTTTTACAACATTCCTGGAGCTGATGTCGAACCAACTGAAGGCAAAGACGTGTTTGAAGAAGCAATATCTAAACTTGATGCCTACTTTGCACCAGAAGAAACAGAACAAAGTATACGAGAGAGATATATTCAGGCTCCTTAAACAAGAACCTGACGAAAAAAATTGAAATTTGTGGTGAGACTGGGAAAACAAGCTGATAAATGTCAGTTTGCCGACAGAGATGAAAACATTATCGACCAAATAACGAAAAAATGTTTTCTACCCGAACTGAGACAAACGATATCACAGATTGGGGATGAAATTACATTAGAGCAAGTAATCACCGAAGCAAATACTCTTGAAGTTGTTAATAAACGAGGAAAACAAGAAGTAAACAGGATGGATAGTAAATTTAAAGGGAACTTTGATAAATTAAAGAATTTTGTACATGGATTCGGTAGATGTGGTAAACCTAGACATGCTGGAAATGATGCAAAATGCCCAGCAAGGAATAAAGTGTGGTCTTATGGGGTATTTCAGACAATACTGCCGAACGAAACAGACGTTGAAGCGGAAAGTGGAAATATTATAATAATATAGACATGAACAAAAGAAAGGTCGTTTCGACAGGAAGAAGAACTTAAACATAGGGATATTATAGAGCCGATAGTGGGTTCTTCTAAATGGGTGTCCCCTGTAGTGCCGGTGCTGAAAGGAAATGGAGCCATTGTACGAGAAAATTACCGCACCTAAACAAGTTGCTACCTAAAATGAAAAATGTAAAAGTATTTACAAAATTGGATATTAAAGACGCATTTCACCAACTTGAAATAGATCCTGCTTCAAGAAACAAACACCTTTATAACCAGTAAAGGCTTATTCAGATACAAGAGACTCATGTTTGGCATATCATGTAACCGAAAACTGGGGACCAGAACAAAAGGGGTATTCTAAGTCGTTGAAGGAAATCATGACAAATATTCCTAGCTTAGGGTATTATAATGTTAGCGATCGTACGATTGTCATAGCAGATGCTAATCCTGTGGATTTAGGTGGAGTTTTAGTTCAAACTAATTCCAAAGGTGAGCCCAGGATTATTGCATATGGCCACAAAACTCTGACTGACTGTGAACGCCGCTATTGCCAGACAGAAAAAGAAGCGTTAATTCTCGTGTGGGCGGTGGAACATTTCCACATATTCCTTTATTGTAAAAGATTTGAACTTATAAGAGATCATAAGCCGTTGGAGGTAATATTTGGTCCTAAATCTAAACCATGTGCAGGGATAGAGAGATGGGTTATGCGCTTACAATCTTACGACTATAAAATAGTTTACCAACCAGCGAAAACCAATATCGCCGTATCATTGTCGAGACAACAAATAAGCAAAAATGCGGAGAAATCCCTGATAAAATTGGAAGACAATCACATTTGTCATATTGTAGAGTTTGCCCGATCTCGTGCTGTTTATATTAAAGAAATAATAGATAGCACAATGGACGATAGGGAAATACTAAACGTGAAAGAGGGTTTATATCGGAACATATGGAACGACGACGTGAAGTTGTATAAAATCTTACAAAATGAACTTTGTTTTCATGAGGGTATATTATTGAGAGGAATGAGAATTGTGGTTCCCTCGGCACTCCGTAAAAGAGTTTTGGATGCAGCTCACGAGGGACATCCCGATATCGTGTCAATGAAGGCGAGACTTCGTACGAAAGTCTGGTGGCCTAGATGCGACAGAGGCTGATAAAATTGTTAAAACCTGTAAAGGATGTACTCTTGTATCTGCACCATGTCCACCAAACCCTATAAAACGGCGTGAGTTTCCAGAAGTGCTTTGGATTGATATCGCAATTCATTACAAGTGGTCACCACATATTATAAAGAAGTGAAGATTTGTCGCAAAATTACCTCTACTGAAATTGTAGCCAAACTTAAAGGAATATTCAGTCGATTAGGAAATCAATAACTGCAGATAATAGAAGACAGTTACTCAGCCAAGAGTTTAAATCATTTCTAACAGAAATAAACATTATTCTTTTCAATACAGTACCATATTGACTGCGACAAAGCGGAGAGGTCGAAAGACAAAACTGTGTCATACTTAAACGTCTTAAAATAAGTATAGCTGAAAATAAAGACTGGAAGGAAAGTTTACTGGAATATTTAACCATGTACAACACATTCTGTTACTGGAAGAACCTCATCAGAACTTTTCATCAAAAGGAAGTTTAGAGATAAATTACCTATGGTAAACGATACAATAGAGAGGACAGCACAAGACACTGAGGTTAAGGATAGAGAAAAAAAAAAAGAAAACAAATGGGAAAAGAAATCGGATACGATAAACGGAAGGCTGGATAGTGTGATTTAATACCAGGAGACATAGTGTATATAAAAATATGAATAAAGGAAATAAATAAAAATAAAATAAATAAATCCAGAAACACACACGGTGGAAATCACGAAAGGAGGAGATATCACGGTTAGATACGATGAAACCGGTCAAACTCGAAGAAGGGACGTTGTACATTTGAAAAGAGTTCAAGGGGAATGGAATATCTGAAAAGAAATGAAGTTAACGACGAGGAAATCAATGTCGGAACTTAACCCTAGTGTAGCTGCATAAAACTTTAATTTCATTAATTTTGTTGATTCATGTAAAATCCATCACATTACATCCAAGTTACATTAATGAGTTATCAGAGAGATATAATCAATAAAAACAAATAAAACAAAAAAGGATGTAGTGTATTGACTAAATAAAGTGTTGCTTGGTTGTCTCATGCGCCTACGTCACTTGTCAGACTGTCAGTCGTAATCCGACACCCGAACGGAGTGGTTGTGTGTAGGACGTTTGTACAAGTGTTGTGGTGTTGGTGAGCCGTAAAACACTCCAAGAAGCAGGACATTATAGTAAACAAGTTTTCTATTTCATTATATTTCTGAGTTTTTAGCCATTCAACCAGTTTTACATTCATAGATATTAAGGGGATAAATATTAAGAATTTTATTCAGTCTATTGTACAACATGGGGCCTGTATAGCATTGAAATTTTTGTAAGTAGCTTGTTTTTGCTTGAGTGGTGGGACAGACTCTATGTGTTCGTCTATTTGCGATGGCATCATCATAAATTAATTTTTTATGTTGGTAGATTATTATATTTTTAATGTATAGTTGTCTGACTGTTAGGACGTCGCATTCTGAATAAAGGTCGACCGTATATATTTTCTATACTTTAAAAGTTACAAATCAGATGCATGTTAGTTTTGTTATATGTATCTATTTCTTCGTGTTCTATGGATCCCTTATAAGTAAAGGCTGAACTTTCCATTTAAGTTTGTTCTTCGCTTTCTCCATCCACTTATCCCCGGAAAATCTCACTTCTTCCAGATGTCGTCTGCCCATTGTTTTTGTGATCTTCACACGTTTATTTTTCCTGGAGGTGTAATGTATATGTCGCAGTAAAGTAGTTAAATCAGAGAGTTAATTGAATCTCTAGACATTTAATTAAATAAGGCAATCGAGTGGCCTTACTCAATACTCATGGCCGGACGCTTGACTGCGATCGGACCAGGGCTTGGCCAGGTGACTTTCATTGCGATTCGTTTTGATAGTTGGAAGTGTTTATGTTCCACATAAACTAATAATGTACTTCCAGGTTTGGCGGTGGATACGTAGTGTGCGCACGAGTGTGTGAAGCACACGCGCGGTCTGGGAACGCGTCTCGTAGCATGTTCCTCACGCCACGCTCACCGCCGCACACGCCGTCGCCGTTCACTTAATCGTGCCCATTCTCGTCACGGGTGAGATGAAATAGACTCAGTCACGTTTGAAATGTCGAAAGTTCAGATTTTTATTCAGTTTTATTTCCAGAGTCGGGAAAGGAAACGGTGACGCCGGTGAGTTCAATATTGATCAATTATCGAGTGATGAGTGAGCTGCAGAGGGACGGCCTCGTGGAAGACTTTACGCTCAACCAGACGTCGCTCGAACAGGTCCCACTTTTAAGTAAAATTTATTAAAGATTTGGTTCTATGCGTTTATTAACTTGTGCAGAAAAGCGTATGGAGCATACAACTCTATTTGATATCTGCTAGAGGAAATAATGAAACGGTAAATGTCCTTTATTATTAGGAATAAAAATAATAAAATTATTCTGTTAACATTATATCATGAAACGGCACGACGCCATTGAGTGATCAGGCATCGATATGCGCAGATGTTAAAAAGCTGTATTTTACTATCTAAATCAATGTTTCCCAACGTGGGGCCCACGCCCCACATTTGCCACAAATTGCCCAATTTGATTAAGCGGGGCTATTCGAAAATTTATAATTTTTTAAATAATTATTAGTAACTTCAGATTTTCATTATGTTTTGAATTCTACTAATCTAAAAATTCGATTATATATATAGTAAAACGTGAATATAATCTTTTCAGATGTTCCTAAAAGGATTGGCCGATATCGACGCATTTACTCCAGAATCGGAAACCGCTGCTGTGCCCCACCTCCGCTACAGAAGAAGCAGCGACGAGCTCAGCACAGTCACTGCTCTTTGAGAATTATTAGAAATTAACTCTTTTGCATATCATGTCGTTAATACTTTAACCCTCTTTGGCTGAACCACGGCTTTGAAAAAGTAATGAAGACTGCATCAGATGTATGAATTATCATAGGTATACTAAGGGCACCGGTTCCAACTCCTCAAATAAAAAGATAATATACATTTTAATTAGAATTTATTATATGTAATATGTATCCAATAAGGTAGTATTGTGAGACTCGGTTCCACCAAACGGTATTAAATCAAATTTACTATTCCGTCCCTAATTTATCCTTTAATAATAGTCTATTATAATAGTATGACAAACTTAATAATAACAATCATATACATGACAATGTTCCTAGGATTAATTTTATTTAGATTTAGATTGAATTATTATCTAAAGGGTTATTTGTAACATTGCGTAGTTCGTAAGTGACTTCAATGCTGTGATAAAATATAAAATAAATAAAATGGTTTTGGTATTTATTTTCTTAATAATAGTGAGATCAAGTTATAGAGAGCATTATATAAGAGAAAAATACATAAGAAGTCGCGGAGAAGAAATAATCCGTACATTCTTTTACAAATCACATATTAAAAATAACATATTAAGAAAAAAAACAACATCATTAAACAACTAACATAACTGTAATCAAAATCACTGATTGATGGCTGGAAGTGTTCCACAGTTCGTTTCACAAGGCATTATCTTTTGCGAACTAAAGAACTGTGGAGTCGACTCCCGATGGGAGTCTTCCCTGAGAGATACCAACCTCCAAGAGGCCTCAAACTATTCAAAGTTAGAAAGTACTTCTCCCTCAAAGGCCGGCCCTTTTTGCCCCCTATTATATAAAGAAAATAAAATAAAAAATAATACTAATAAATTTAATTTACTTAGTACGACAAGTCAGCAATCACTGACGCATCCCAAAGTGGAACAATGTCCAAAACAAAGAAAAATCATAATTTTAGAACAAGAAAGGACGAAATAATAAAGACATACACATAGGTCGCTATCAGCTTTATAAGTCCCCCATTATTCGTTTCATGTCTAAAAAGCAGTGGCAGCAAACTCTTCCGTTCTACGCCCTTGATTTGAGAACTGGCAGTAAATGTAAAATTAGAAGCATTTGATATGTAATTTCTTTTTTGTCGTTCATAAGTGTACATTGTGTTACCTATATGAATAACATTCACAACTGCTTTCTGTCGGTAAATGTTTGTTTCAGAGAGCCCAACGTCTTTGTGATGATGCCCACCTCGAGGAGGAACTACAGCATGTCAAACAGGTGCTACACCGAAACAAGCTGCGCATCCCCCGGCTGCATCACAAAAACAAAAACAAGACACAAACAGTTCCCCGCCAGCCAGCCTACTTGCCATATGTAAAGGGAGTTACAGATAGAATTAGCCGGATCCTAAAACGAGCTTCTATTCATACAATTTTCAAGCCGCACAAGAAGATTCAGCAATTCCTAAGACCAATCAAAAGTAACACCCCATTGCAAGATGCAGGTATATACAAACTGGATTGCGACTGTGGCCTGTCTTACATAGGGCAAACTAAACGCAATATGTCCAGCAGACTCAAAGAACACATTGCAGACATAAGACATAGACGACACACAAAATCAGCAGTCTGTGAACACATACTAGATAGGCCTAATCACTACATACGCTTTGACCAACCGAAAGTACTTGCGAAAGAGAAAAGATTCTTCCCAAGATTGGTACGCGAAGCCATTGAAATCAAAAAACACCCCAATTTCAATAGAGAAGACGGCCTAAAATTGTCAAACACCTGGGATCCAATAATATCCAAATTAAAATCTCAAAAAGAAAAACAATCCGCGAAAATAGAGGACACCGTGAGCCATTTTTGCCAAAACCCTCCATCTTTTAGTCGATACCAACTCCGGGGAAATAAATACAGATAATGCAATTTCTCTGCAGCTGTGATACTTTTTGACATTCAACATCTTTTGTCTTCAGTCACCATGACCACGCACGCTGTAAAGCACGCGAAAAGTCGGATAAATTTAAAATTATGTTTAAATAGTTGTAAATTTATAATAATACATAACTTCAATCCGTTCAAAAAAAAGTTTTTTGACCTTCATGATAATTTTCCTTTTCTCATTTTATGTCTGCAGGAGACAAGGCATGATCAAGAATGCATCAAATCGCTTCTGAGATAAAAATTATAATTATGTTGCTTCATAATATAAAAAAGTTTATCTATATCAACTATTTATCAGATACTAGGTTAATTTTTATAGCAGCACCAATTAATTTCTTGGTTATTCGAAAAAAGCGATTTTACAAGCTGTTTCGACGTACCTACATTTTATTCGCCATCTTCTGTAACTACAATAGGATTTAGGAATCATAATTATTATTAAAAAATGCGTGGCATATCCACGTGTTATGAAATATGCAAATTCTTAATTAGAAAACGTTGACGTCATAGTTTCAATGTCAAATAACAATAATTTGGTTCGAATATCTGTAAGTAATTATTGTGCTAATTGCTTAGTACCTAATCATTAATTTTGACAAGGTTTTCGTTTTTAATTATCAGATAAAATGTAATTTAACATTGTATTAGAGTTTTTGTATTATTACTATAAAAAAATAGAGTACATGGTCTATATAAAAAGAAATGTTTATAAATGAATATGTGTATTCACTACAGAAGTATCATTGATGATGGGCGTCTCAAAGATATCCTTTATTCTACTGTTAGTCGCATGGAGCGCACAGGGTAAGTTTTCTTTATATTCTGTTTTATCAATTTTTTTTATTTATATACAAATTAAGTACAGTGCCTTTTATTGTAGGCGAGAAAGGAGCTCAAGAGCCCGAGACCCGAGTGGTGGGTGGCCAAGACGCACCCGAAGGCCTTGTGCCACACCAAGTCGCTCTGAAAATAAAAAAAGATGGCTGGACTTTCTGCGGTGCCGCTGTCATCTCCGACAGATGGATACTGACAGCTGCCCATTGTGTCTTAAGGTATAATAATAAAATGAGGGGCTGCCGTTTTTTGTCTGACCGTTTGAAATTATATTTGATAAAGTTTAAATTTTTTTCAGTTTTAAACCATCCGAATTTACCGCTGTAGTTGGTACATTATCGAAAACGAAAGGTGGTACAACGTATGAAATAAGCAAAGTCATTGCTCACAAAGAATATGACAAGCCAGATTGGTTCTATAACGATATTGCTGTTATAAGTACGAAAGACTATCGAATTCAATAAAAACGTTCAGCCCCTGCCATTACCCACAGAGGATATCAAGTCTGGATTGTCGTGTATACTGAGCGGATGGGGTAAACTTGTGAGTTAATAATTTTGTGGAGATATATATTTCTAATTGAAGATAGTTGTATCATCACCTAAAATCTAAATCGAGGAGAGATGTGGGTACCGCGGCACAGTTAGCATTACCTCTGTATATTTATTAAAATTAAAAATAGAATTTGTGAGTTAAAAGGTTAAAACACGGGAACTATGATATTTTAAGCAACAGTTTTACATAATAAATTGTTAACAATCAATACAGTGTATTATACAGTGATTAGTTAGTCGTGATCGAACAATTTCTTACTCGCCATACCGCGTTGGACAATTCTCGTATGGTTGTTGTTAGACATCAGAATAATTATTGCAAAAAACAGACATATAAGAGTGAAGCGATCAAGTACTTTAAAATAAAACCTAAAAACTGTTTTGGATAAATCGTAATTGTGTTTTTTACGATTTATTCGCCAGACAAATAATTAGTTGTTTAGCACTTGTAACAAGTTGTTAGGAACATCGTGCACCTTGTTGCTTCATCGAATCTGGCGCTCACATACCTACGAAACGAAGTTAACTTTTTATTTATTTCTGAAGACTTTTCCAAAGAAGTGTTAGAAAAAAGGAAATTATTAAAACCAAAATTAATAGAAGAACTAAAGAAAGGTAAGATTGCATATTTAAAATATGATCAACTTATAGTCAAGGAAAACGGTTCTAACACAGGCAAAAAGAAGAAAGAATTATCGGCTTCTCCACAAACTGAGATTGAGAGAGAAAAAGGAAATACTGCCATAATAAAGTACGATAAACTTATATCCCGTGAGAATATTCATATTCAATAAAATAAAACAAAGAATAAGCAACAACAGCCTGGCTATAAAAATAAAAGCCACAAGGTCAAATAGTGTCACCGAAGGTGCCATAAAACCATGCATGAATTTCTTGACAAGTGAAAATACAACGAACAAAAATGTATAGCAACAAAACTCCTCTCTTCACATCGATATTTCAAATAAACGAACTTCAATTAAAAACATAATTTTCCAACCCGACTGGTCACCGTGGAAGATTACGACCAAAACCCGCCAAAGATACTCTCTATATAAATATAAATCTCAAACTCAACCTTAAAAATTTCAAAAATCAGGCGGAAGAGAGACCCTTAGACCGCTGGGAAGATGATCTGAAAAGATCAGCTGGCATAAACTGGCACTCCATAGCACCGACATCTTTGGAGGAGGCCTTTACCCAAACCGGGGTTCCTGTTAATTCATAAATAAATAATATATTTACATACCTATATTACTAACATAATCTAAGTTAACCTATTAACAAAAATCAATATTTTATTATATAAAAATATTTAATATAGCAACTACCTACCAACTGTTGTAAAACAGGAAATAAAAAGGTTTAAAACTTATTATTTGTATATTTCTATCAATGGATATTATAGAAACAATTATTTCTTGCGAATTGTATTTTTAAATAAAAATTGAATTAATAGGTAATTTGTATACTTTTAGAGCGCTGGTTGGTCCTCGCCTGACAAATTGCAGTATCTGTATGTAAACACTTTAACTAGCGACCAGTGCAATAAGAAGTTAAATAAAAAGGATGGAGTCATTATTGGTTCCAGCCAAATGTGTACCCTTAACGTACGTGAAGAAGGAATATGCCAAGTGAGTATATATTTAAAAAGCGCGTCACGATTTCTTGTTAATAGGCACGAAACATTGAGAGCTGAATCATTTTGCAACTAATCTTTTTAATCGGTAAACGACTACACAGCCTAGGGGTGCAGATACATCAAAGTAACTTCTTAGTAATAACGATTATTGACTTTCGTAACAGACAATATAATTTTTATGAATTATCGAACAATAATGACATTCCAGAGATAGATAGTCCACTGATATTGTCTAATTATTACTTGTTATAGTATATTTTTACGATTCACTATTTTAAATTGATTATTTTTTGAGGACTCGATGTAAACGTTGCGACTACCCTCAGTGCCTAAAAAAATAAAAAAACTCTGTGACTAACGAAAACTGTGACTGGATGAATGTTGCTCAAGACAAAGAGAAATGGAAAAATATGAAGGAGGCTTTTTACCCTAAAAAAGGGGCCATACAAAAACTAGACCACTTAAAAATTAAAAATAAATCTAACTTAAATTTTGTTTAAAACTCATACTAACTTAACTAATACTAATATTAAGGAATGAAACTAACCAATTGTTGTATAATTAATAATAATAATGACATTCCAATTAACTATCCGCATGCAATGTACAATGTTTGTAATTGGAAATTTTCAGGGTGATTCAGGCGGCAGCTTAGTGTGCAACGGCACCTCAGCCGGTATCGTGTCCTTCAACTGGCCCTGCGCTGAAAATATACCTGATGTGTACACTAACACGTACAGGTATATATCTTGGATAGAAGAAAATACTAAATCACCCTAAGCATTATCAATTATAAATTGTTATAAATGCCGTTCTAAAAAATATTATACGTTTTTTATTTTGTTGTAATCCTTAAATTGCCTCTTTGGCTGAACCACGGGTTTGAAAAAGTAAAGACTGCATCAGATGTAAGAATTATCTTATACTAAGGGCACCGGTTCCAACTCCTCAAATAAAAAGATAATATACATTTTAATTAGAATTTAATATATGTTTCCAATAAAGTATTATTGTGAGACTCGGTTCCACGAAACGGTATTAAATCGAATTAACTATTCCGTCCCTATTTTAACCTTTAATAAGTCTATTATAATAGTATGACAAACTTAATAATGACAATCATATACATGACAATGTTCCTAGGATTAATTTTATTTAGATTGAATTATCTAAAGGGTTATTTGTGACATTGCGTAGTTCGCAAGTGACTTCAATGCTGTGATAGAATAAATAAAATTGTTTTTGGTATTTTTTTTCTTAATAATAGTGAGATCAAGTTATAGAGAGCATTACGTAAGAGAACAACTTTAACAATAATAAAGAAGTCGCGGAGAAGAAATAATTCATACATTCTTTTAAAAATTACATATTAATAATTAAAAACAAAAAAAGGCGTTAAATAGCTAACATAAATAGTCATCAAAATCACTTTGATAGCTAGAAGTCTTCCACAGTCCGATTTCACAAGGCACTTTCTTTTGCGAACTAGCGAAATGTGGAATCGACTCCCGGTGGGGTCTTGCCCGCGAGATACGACCTCCAGCTATTCAAAGCTAGACTGTACTCCTCCCTCAAAGACCGGCAACGCACCCACTTATAATAGGGCTCATTTACACGAGCGGCACGATACCGACGGCAGAGCAACTGCACTCGTCGACATGTCAAAATCGAAGCTCCACGATAGCTATCGGACTTTCTTTGTACAGAAGAATAAACCCTATTATTGCTTTTATTCCGTCGATGACGACAAAAACGAAAAAGAAACACGTTCGTTCATTGTTTACAGCCGCCCACGCTCTGTTTTTTATTGTTTTGTTACTGTACACTGGTTTATAACTCCAAATACAAGCATTTTTCTTTACTGTTGCATTTCAACAACAATACTCTCATTTGAGATCATTTTATAAAATCGAAACGGGTACTCCTAAACTATTTGCAGTCAAGTGACAAAATGGCGGGTACGGCAGTGCAGTTGCTCTACCGTCGGAATCGTGCCGCTCGTGTGAATGATCCCTAAAAATAAGTGTCTATGGGCTGCGATGACTACTGCCCTTTTTGAGCGTCCCGTAGGCTCGTTTGCCCCCCTATTATAAACAAAATAAAATAAAAAATGTAGAATGTCGTGCGATATCAAATTAAATAATAACATCCACCAAGTGGGAGTACAAAAACAGCTTATTTTATCAACTAAAAACTAATTTCGTTTGTACAACTAGACAGCGCGTGGTAAATTATATGCAAAATAACAATTATTAAAACCGTTCAAAAATAGCAAACGAAGGAATATGAACGTGTTAGGGCAAGTACACATAAGGCGCTCGGCGTTGCGTTAGGCGCGCGTTGGTAGCGTACATACAGCGCGCTTAGCACGGCGTTTTACGAGCGTTAGTAGGGCGTCCATACTCGGCTCAGTTCGGAAATGGACGTCGAAGTGATTTCTTGTGTGTGGCTTCTATACCGTCGCTACAGAAGACGACGGCAGAGACAAAGAGAATTTTGGGTGCACCCAATACTACGAGATAGACTGACGCATGGAATGTTTACAACATTGTATCTCAAATAAAGACAGTATGAACCTAAGTGTTTTAATTATTTTAGAATGTCCATAAAATTCTTGAATTGCACGTTACACGAAAGCGTGCGTTCAAATGTACAACAAAATGGCGGCTCATTTATCTCGAAGCGCGCGGCTGACGCCCTCCCAACGCGCGTTTGAACAAAAATGTCAAAGCGCGCGTCCGACGCGCGCCTGATCAGAAACGCGCGCTTGCGTGTGTACACCTAGATAAGAACTACTGGTTCTCAAAACGCGCGTTACAAAAGCGCGCGCTTCAAAACGCCTAATATGTACTCGCTCTTAATGTATTAGAATTTACGTAATTTATTCATCAAATACAACAATTATATTAACTAGAATCGAAGGAAATGTTCTTGAATGCGGCTGAACTGATAAAATGCTGTGCGAATATGTCGATGGTGCGATACACGACGTCTCTGTTGATGCTCTCGTGGCTGAAGCTCATCACCAGGAGACGAACGGCCCGACTCAACTTCTCTTCGCCGAATATGTACGTTTCTAAGGGACAAGCATATTTTATTGTTCAACAAGACATTTAGAATATGTAGCTATATGAAACTGAGATATTTATTGCCCAGGAGTTCAATAATCAACGCAGGTACACTGTAAATAATAAATTTTACTTTTGTACCACGTGATTCCAAATATGCTATCAGCGTTACGATAATTTAAATAATTGCATCTAAATTGAGTAGAAAATCGACGCTACCTCTATCGGGACAAAGAACGATACTTTTGTCAAAATTTACAAAATGTACCTGGCATTTTTTCTAAAATAATTCGACAAGTTTCATCGACATCGAACATCCTCAACGTTTCGGAGGTTTGGGGTTCAGTTTCCGACTCGGACATTCTTTCAAAAACGTCGAACAATTGTTGCCTCATCCACGCCGTCAGTTCTTCTAATCGGGAACAAATCAATGTCTCCGCTACGTCTGTGAAAATGAAAAGGTTTTTGAAGTGAAACTTTTTTTAGGCGCATGAAGGTAAAATTTTTACGGAACGTCACGAAGATGTGCAGCGTTCTTGTCGAAAGGGAGAGGGCGATCGATACCGAATGAGAGATAGTGAAAAAGGCAAATTACCTTACAGAAATTCTATTTTTTTTTTAAGAGAATTTTCCAAATATTAGTATTTTATATTATATGCAAATAATTTATTGAAATCTCAAATGACGAATTGTAAATTAAAATGCCACGTATTATCGAAGAAATAATTTTAAAAATTTAAATTTATTATTTGTATTAATTTTCGACACTTTTAATATTTTAATGTCAATTAAATTCATTAAATACCCAACATATCTTCTTTTTCCCCTCCTTCTAAGTCTCGGAAATCTAAAGTTCATGTGTACTTTGTACGCATACACTTTTTTTTTATTCCCTATTATTTATTTGTTCTCTCTTCATTATATACATAGGGAATTTCGCAAAAAAATTTCATATTTTATACAATTATACTGTGATGAACGATTTGTATAACTCACCGGCCAGCAGCAGCGTGGCGAGGCGGAAGGAGACGTGGTCTTCGAGGAGCCCCAACTCGCAGAGCACTTCGCACGTCGCGCACCAAACTCCGCTTGACCACGTCCACTCCTCTGCAAATTATCACAATTTTCAACTCAGTCTCCCGCTGAAAGAGATTTAGCGCGATCTAAACTCACGTAGGGCAAACTATAATAATTACGATTGGAAAACTTGAGACACTATCCGCGTAGAACGCACACGAATAGAATTTGATAATCCCAGAGGCTCTTTTATCTCTGCCTTTTAATAAATGTATTAAAGAAAAGCTGAGTAAAAAGGATTACTATAAAGTTAACGATTATCTAGTCGATAAAAGGGCGTGGGACTAGTGCTAGACAGGCTACTTCTAATTAATTTGCGATATTTGTTTTAAAATAAGTGTTGTTTGATGATTTGCTATTTTAAAAAAGGACCGAGAGTTTTTTACGCCGGCTTTTTCTCTCGGCCTACACTCTCTGTCTTCTTTGCTGATGAGTAGGGATGGCTACAAATTCAAATTTAATGATGTGGAATAAGTGATACATGTATCTTATGTTACATAATAAACATATTTTATTTATTTTTATTTTTTAGTGTTCTAACCGTCAAACGCCGACATTACGAAGTTTTAACTTAACTTGCTAAAATACCTCTGAAACGTACCGCTGTGTCCATACCTATCGCCCGTACCAAAGATATATTGCATTCGCTTAAATTGTCTATGGACTGTTTCTTGGATGTCGAACGTCAATTATCAATGAAGACATTTACTGTATGGGTCAGATTCAGAATCGATTCTCTTCAATCGTCACGAGTGAAAATAGGTGTCAGAGAGAAAACAGAGGCAATGGCAACTGTATAAAAGTAACATAAAATAATATAACATCCTAAAGTCGACGCATATAAAACTGAGTATCAGGCAATAAATGTCACTGACTTACTGATAGTTAGCTACCTGCGCACGCGCCCTGACTCCTAATTGGTTACGTTACGTTACGTTACGAGTATAGATAGTGCAATTCACGAAGACGCGCCCCACCAATTTTTGGTTGAGGGGATGGCGGGGTGCGGGGACTTTCAGAAAATCCAGAGTCGTCACGAAAGTTGCTCTACTTTATATATTTTTTTTAATGTCGAGAAAAAACGTGTTGTACTTAAAAGCCAGGTATGTTAATTATTGTTTAGAAGTTTATATTTACTAAAACACATGGAATCAGATATTGAGAATGTATTTTATAACTGGTTTTGAAATTATGAAATGGTGACATTTATCTTACAAATTAAAAACTTTAATTTTCAGATAGCAAAAAGTTATTCCTATTAATACTTAATGTAGTTTAGCATATCGATCGTACCTATCGCGATATCGATATGCACCTTTACAATTCTTACGCACTTCACTATCCCTCGTCATAATACCTGTAAGTGCGAGCGAGACATAGATAAATATGATTTTTAACCCGAAGCCACAGTACATAATGCGACTTCTATAGTAACTTTCTGACATCAAAGAATATTAAAAATTGGCATTACTACTACAACTAAAATGTTTCATACTTTTGCAACACACGATAAAACCACAGAAGGTAATATCACTTTTTCATTATATTTAAATGTTTAGATGTTTAGCTGATACAATTGTGCTTTCATTAGAATCAAGTCAAGCGACGCTTTAAATAATAGAGGATATTAGCAGATACTATTTTATGAATAAATACTTATTAATTTTATAAAGTCACGCTAATAAATCTAAGAAAAAAACGTGTGTGTTAAACGCGTTAGAAGTTATATTTCTTTGGCGTAGCGAGATAAAAATCTTTCAAAAAATTGTACTTTATGTTTGTAGAAAAAACAACAATAGCTAAAACTAATTGACTATAGCCAACTTTAGGGTGTCGGTTTTTTGTGACGGTGTGCACGCGCATCGTAAAAATTTACTTTCTTCATTTTTCCCTAAAAAGAAGTATAACTTCAAAAAACTTGCGCTGAGATAGTCTCACCGAGGTCATCTTCTGGATGCGCCTGCGACGGCAGTTGTTGCAGCGAGTCCAGCGCCGCGTCTACGTGAGCCAAAGCCCGACGAGATCCCACCAGACGGGACACGGCGTTGGCCACCTGCCACAGTTCTACATTACCATATTGGAACGCACAGAGGAAGTACTGAAGAATACGAGGTCTTACGCTGGTGTCGACGTTGGTGGTGACGTAGTTCCATTGGTGATGCACTTCTCCTTCTCCATCAGCTCCCACTGCTGTCTTTATCGAGTTGAACACGCCCGTCACTGTTCGTTGGAATAATCTGAAAAATAATAATAATAATGCCTTATTCCTAGAAACGTTAATCCATCTATACAAAAAGACACGCTGAAAATTTTATACAGAAAATAGCTGACTCGGCAAAATTGTTTTGCCATGTAGGAAACATTTTTTTAGTTCAATAAAAATAAATAGATGTTGATCGTAGAGAGGTGAAAATTAAGGGTTGTATGTATTTCTTAATGCCACATAATAAAAAATAAAATCCTTATCACTAAGGGGTATGAATGCCGATTCTCAGATCTACTGAATATGCATATAAAATTTGATAAAAATCGGTGAGGCCGTTTCGGAGGAGTATGGTAACTAACATTGTGACACGAGAATTGTATATATATAAGAAGATATACAAATATTTTTGGGAAAAGGGATACTCTTCTTTAATAAAATCCCAGAGGCTCTTTTATCTCTGCCTTTTAATAAATTTAAGAAATGTATTAAAGAAAAATTAAAAAAAAGGCTTACTATAAAGTCAACGATTATCTAGTTGATAAAAGGGCCTGGGACTAGTGCTAGACAACTTACTTCTAATTAATTTGCGATATTTGTTTTAAAATAAGTGTTGTTTGATGGTTTGCTATTTCAAAGAGTACCGAGAGTTTTTTACGCCGGCTGTTTCTCTCGGCCTACACCCTCTGTCTTCTTTGCCGATGAGTAGGGATGCCTACAAATTCAAATTTAATGACGTGGAATAAGTGATACATGTATCTTATGTTCCATAATAAACATTTTTTTATATAATATATAGGTATTATTACATATTTCTATTTTATATTCATGGGCTAGTGGGGGCCCATCTCACCTCTGCTACGCTCTTGTTGCACACAATGACATCCGACATAACCTTATTGGAGAAATCTTCCAGTTGCGATCTGAAGTTTCTTATTATTTTGGGTAAATGCTCGGCTGTTACCTTTATATCCATTTGAGATCGCACCTGAATCCAAATATAATGAGATGTATCACTGTCTGACTTGTTTGTGAGTCGCATGTACATGACGGATCTGACTTTAAGCCAAATCTGTGCAGGTGTGGCAATGAAAAACAATTTTCAATTAACCTGCTCACAAGACTATAAAAACTGGCGCTTAATGTGATCTCCGTGAGCTACGTTTTTGTCATCCGGAAAAATACTCAACGCTATTAAAAGACAAAAATTCTCTAAAAAAGCTATCAATATAAAATTCCAAAAAACCTGTCCAGCCTCTGCATGTTGTTGGGGGTTTGACTCGGGGACGCGTTTCTTTCCAGATTCATGTCGTATTCGTCTGGAATAGAAAATATATTTTGATTACTGTATATTAAAATGGCCTTTCGTTAATAACTTATTGGTATGTTATCTAAAGCTCGCGGGTTCAACACATTTACACTTTGTGCTTGTGTAATGTCTGTGAATAAGCCCGAGGCGTTATGTCAAACTGATTATGCATCATGAAAATACTGTCCGTCTCTCTCGCGCTCGGTGAAGCTTATGAGTATAAAAGAGGCATTTATTGTTTTGCTTTTACTACTGTTTATGTTAATCTTTACTATACATGTTGATCTTTTTTCAAACATTACCAGGGCAATCTCGTGAAATGGTGCACAATGTTTTTAATTATTTTAAGCATCTTAATAAAAACAGGTTTATGAAAAAAATTAATTTTTAAATTGACATCAGATGCGACTGGTGTTTCTAAGAGGAGTATTGAAATAATTGTTAGTGAAGTAAGAGTGAAGTGTGTTGAGCTAGGTGGAGCTTATGTCGAAAAATGTAAAAATTATTTACACAAACTACTCTTTTACGTTATTGGTCGGGCTTAGAACTTTTGGATCCACCCTCGTAACCACATAATATTTATATGTATTTGACACATTTTTATTTATTTACAACCCACCCAACCTTACTATAACCAGAGTAGACTAAATATAGCTTGGCAAAAAAGTTATATTTTTAAACATACTGTATAGTGAAATTGCAATAGTGTCAGTACTGTGAACGCGCCAGCTTTCAATAACCGACCTATAATTGCTTTTAATACTAAATATATACCGGCGAGAGTGGCAGTGTCCACGTGTCTCTCGGAGTGATGCGTCTGAGTCCGTCCGCGAGTCTCTTCTGCTGTCTCCCACCAAATCTCCTCGTTTCTATTAAAATAAATAGAATATTAACCTAATTTTACATTTAGACGATAGACCTATTGACGATAAGCTAAGATCAAATGTACCTGGGTGCAGCTTCGTTGAGCAGAGATCGCAGTTTGGCGATGGAGTGCGAGAGATCAGCCACTTCTTCGTACTGCGGCTCCGGAGACTCCGAAATAGCCACGCCGGCCTCAGCAGGGGGACGGACTTGAGTCTGAGACACCGTTGATTCAATATTATACAAACCATTTATCTTCTTGATTTGCTAATTAATTCACAAAATGAGAGATCGAATTCAAAAGACAAATTTGAAATTACAATAAACAAGTTACGTTTCCGTAATCAATCGACAACGCACCCCGAACACAGAATGTACCTGGAGAATCTATACTATCGGATAGTTGCAGCTTCAAATAAGAAACAAAAATAAAACCAGTTTCATCATCGGAGGTCAAGGAAGAATACAAAATTCCATCCGTATCATCTCGACATCCGGCGTTCCACTAATGTGGAGCCAGCTGCCCACTGAAGTATTTCCAAACCAATACGACTTAGGGTTCTTCTAGAAAAGAGCGTACCAATTCTTAAAAGGCCGGCAACGCAGTTACGTACCCTCTGTCATTGAGTGTCTATAGGCGATATCACTTAACATCAGGTGAGAATCCTGCCCGTTTCCCTCCTGTTTTATTAAAAATAAAGGAAATTGTGGTTCGGCATCCCGTGGTCCCAGCAAATCAAAGTACACATAAGTCTATAATAACGTCTCTTCCGTGTTAGGGAAGATAAGTAAGTAAATTCAAAGTAATCAATTGTTAAAGAAATTATATTACCGAGCTGTCTTGAGATGTAACCCTATGCTGCTTCACAAGTTGAGGAACAGCAGAATTTTCATCTGAAATATACCATAAAAAGAAATATTTACCTATTTGTTTGAATGGTACAAAGTAAATTTAATTCAGTTTAAAAGAATAAACAATCTGGGCCATTAATTAAATTTATATATTTTGACGTTGCTTCCATGAGTTGAAAGAATTATTGCCTAAAGAATATGCAACTATGTATTTCTTTCCTGGCTCAATTCCGTTTCCTATTCTCTATAACGCTAAAAATTCATTAATAATGCACCGTTCCTCCCGATAATAAATAAAATACGAAAATTTTATTTAAATATTAAACATCTTGATACAAATGACCCTTTTGAGCATGGAAATGCTTGCGATCATAGATCATACATCTGTCTATACTCTGATTTTTAATTCCGTAGAATTCTGACAGCTATAATTTTTTGACATGTCAGAGATGGTAAACCTTTTTGGCCGGGCACATTTTTCAATTTCAAAACGAGACTGAACATCAGAGTCTATACATACATTTTATTTGTTAGTGAATGAATCCATTTTATAAGGTGCGGTCCTCCACATTAAAAGTGGTTTTACAGCAAGTGATAATTACGTCCCTTTTCATCACTAAACAGTAAAAACGCAATTAAAGTTAATTCGATATATTGTGATATTAAAATATTTGTTATTTCTGTATTAGGTCGCTTGAGTAAGTAAATATTTAGATTTACTTTTATGTAGTAGAATAGATTGTATACAATAGAACATAAAAAATACGTCGCATTTTATTTTTGATTGCCTTCAAATGGGTCAAATTTGTGCCCTTTTCGGGAGATTTTTTTTAGTAGCAACACTTATGAAATATCTGAATTCTACGGAATGAAAAATTAGAGTATAAAGGATATGTGTTATCATCTAATAATTACACAAAGAAAACTTTATCTCTGAGGCACTGAGGCCATATTGTACCTACCTTTAGGGGCATACTCCTTAATATCCCTGTGTTCTGTCACCATTTCCAGCTTGCCCCGTCTTTCTGTCGGTGACAACTTTTCTCGCTGGTGAGATGGTGACTTCTCCTAATTAAAATTTACCGAAAAGGGTGTGAATAGAAAAAAAAAAATTCCTAACAAAAATCGACCTAGTATTTTTTTCCAATTCTTACCATTAAAAGTAATCTACGTATAGAATAGTCTGATTCATAAACATTTTAATCAGTAATACTCTGATTGAAGAAATAAAAAACGTGAAAGATCGATCTTTCAAAATCGATACATAAACTACTCAAGTCCACCATATATTTTTTCCATTCACCCTACTTCAAGAAACGACGACCAAAAATGGAAAGAAACAATCCTTAGTAAAATGGTCTGAATACTGTAAGTCGTAGAACGGTAAAACTTCCGATATAGTGTTTACAGTGTGTAAATAGTGTTTACAAGAATACCTGCGAGTCATCACTGAGTCCTGTAAATCTCAGTCCTTTTTTAATCCCCGCGATGCCTTTATCCAACAGTCCTTCCATCATTCCAGCAGCTTCGTCCTGGATATACGAATTAAATACTTTTATCCCCCCATACAAAATCTCCAAGAGATAAAAGTTTGCTCATATAATTCTCGCAACATTCGTAACTATTTGACCCTAGTACGTTTATAAATACACGATATTAATGCTGTGAGAACCTTTAAAAGAACATAAGACACCATTTATACTGGTTCTTTTCAGTATTATTTCATATACAATATAGCAAAACCCTCCAACCAGTGCTAGAACAAGGCCATGCAACTTTAGCCCCGCTTTTAAAATCCCAAACCAATATACAATTTGAGTATCATTACTATTTAGTGATAACGACGCCTTCACACTTATAGATTTGTTTGTATTACATAGAAGAAACATTTGAATAGCATTAGTTTAAGGAGAAAATACTTTTATTTGGAAAGAGGTTAACACTTGTGGAAGCAAACATGCAGACACGCCATGCAGAAGATAAACCACACAAATGGCCGAACACAAACACTCTCCGACTTACCATGAGCATAGTAGAACATATACCTAAAAATATAGAATTTCCTTGAAGTATTAATCCTATCGCGAAAATTTTGGGGACCAGTATAAGGCTGTATACAAGTGAGACTTTTCATTTGCAATTTTCTTTGGATTGAGTAGTAGTATGTCGCAGTAAAGTAGTTAATTCAGAGAGTTAATTGAATCTCTAGACATTTAATTAAAGATCGATATTCAATCAAGTCGCTAAAGTTCCGTTAGACAAGTGACTGAACGAAACGTTTAACGAGTTTCCTAAACGTTCCTTGACAACAAGACGCATTTCAAATTTGGAAAAAATATATATTTATATATTTTCCTATATATATATTGTCGCATATATTTTCCTAGTATTGTCTTTTATTGACACTTTTACACATTTAAAAAAAACACTTTTTTACCGGATTGAAGTTATGTATTGTTATAAATTTACAATAATTATTTTACATAATTTTAAATTTTTCGACATTTCGCGTGCTTTACAGCGTGCGTGGTCACGGTGACTGAAGACAAAAGGTGTTGAATGTCAAAAAGTATCACAGCTGTAGAAAAAGTTGTATTATATGTATTTATTTCCCGTTGTTTTGGCAGAAAATAGAGGACACCGTGAGCCATTTCTGTTTAACTATAAACGTTTTCGACGCTGCTTCATTTAAATCAAAACGCTGGCGACTTGATTGAATATCGATATCTAATTAAATGTCTAGAGATTCAATAACCTCTCTGATTTAAACTATTTGCTTTACTGCATATACAATGAGTATACCAAATAAGAAAGAAATTTAAAAAACCTACACCGGTATAACTTATTGCTGTCCAAATTCAAACCCACAAATCAAAAACAAATGTTACGAAAATTAAAATTGTCTCACTTGTATACATCCTAAGCTAGCAGAAGCAAGATAGTACGTGCAACATACACCAGGAGGCTTGTCTACGTGCAACGGGACCTGCAGGTCTCCGATCTTGGTCTTAGCCACCAGGCTAAGACCAAGATCACAGTGAACCATCACTGTGCTCTGAATGTCCTTTAACAAGGCATCAGCCGCTTTTGGACTACTCTTCGTCTCTTTAGCTGGCTCTGGGTCTAGGTCGATGGCGTCTTCTTCACCTAAAGTATTTTTCAATTTTATTTATTTATTACAGATAATCATACATTATGCTTAGACTATGCCAATAAAAAAAACTTTAGAGGTGTCAAGGGACACCCGAATGGAACGAAATTCCTTTCGTTTAATTTATATGTTAATTGGTATCATAACAGTATGATAGATTTTCTCGACACCAATCTTACGACGAAAAAAAAACAAGAGGAGGTGTTCTCAGGCGGTCACCCATCCAAGTACTGACCTCGCCCGACGTTGCTTAACCTTGGTGATCGGACGAGAACCGGTGTATTACAATAGCAAATAGCAAAAAAGTGTCGTGACAACTTTTCGTAAGAATTTATTCCGTCTAGCCCCCTTTCACAACGCGCGATAAGGAACTTCGTTCCAATAAAATTAATAATAATAAAGTATATAATATACACAATATCACTACTGTGAATTCACTCTGCGAACATATAAATATGTCGATAGTGATTGAGACAGCATTCAGTAGGCAATCTGTGCAACAGACTAGATCTGTTTGGTATCACAAATAACCTTGGCCTTCACCGTCGCACATATCCCATACGTATAAAGGAACCAAGTTCTTGGAGCACACTTGATTTGGACACTATTTTTTATTTTTTTTATTTGATTATGAAGTTGAGACATTTTTTTACAAGTAAACTTAAACAATGTAGTTACCAAACCACAACGGTTGAGGAGAGGTGCCTCTCATAATTGGACTAGTCTCTAACTCTTCGTGGCCCCACAGTCTGCTGAGGGTCAGCTCATCCAGGCTTGCTAGAAGGTCCTGACCCATGCTGATGCACTGGAGATCCATATCTGTCTCCCATGTCTTTACACTACCTAAGAATAAACAATAGAATTTATATATGCAGAATTCATGTAGCTGGGACAACACATTTATTTTTATATATATTTTAGAAATAGATATAGTCCATGTTAGGAATACTGCAGAATCTTTGTTCTTTGGGTAATAAATATATCAATGTTAAGATAGCACATAGATATTTTTTTTTTCTTTCTACAAAAGCTTCTCCTATCCTCTCATAACAAAAAAGCTTTTCACTTATTTTATTTTATTTGAGATTGCAGATGGACTACCTGTCAAAATAAGTGCATTAATTGACTTAGGATTTTTTTTCAAATTCCAGTTACCTGAGTTTCTTTAAAGGTGTTACTTTACATATAATAAAATAATACTACAGTAAAAAAAATTATATGTACCTAATTATTTTACCTTTCGGATACTAAGAGATACTAATGTTGATGACTGATGATAATTAATTACTTTCTAGCTTACCCTCGATGACTCTATCATATATTTTTACTTCATTCTTTCCTTGCCTCCCTCTACGCTGACGCAACACCGATTTTATTTCAACTGGCTCTGTAGTTGTTAAAATTTCTTTAGCTTCAATACATTTATCATTTTCTTCAGTATCTTTTATGTCTTCCTTACTATTAGATGGACTATTTGAAATGTCTTTAATTTCAGGTTGATGAGTTGTTTGAAAAACTATTTCATCTTCTTGCACACTAGACGAATCTTTTTTTTCTATCTTTGGATTTGGAATTGTTTTCTTTTCAGGTTCATCTTTTTGCGAAGTTAATATTGACAATATTTTATCATTTAACCAGACAGGATTGGAAATTGTGCTGTCTACATAAGTATCCAGTTTCTTAGCAAGGATTCTTATAATGAGTTCTGAATGAGGTGTATCCCACAACTCCCATGAAACAAGCTCTTTCAAAACAAGTCTCATAATATTTACACAGTGATCAGCTACGGCTGTCTTTTTATTTTTAAGATCAGATATTTGATGAACTTTCTTATATAGTGATTCTACTGATTTTTCAGAGGACTTTTCATGTCTTTTTAATGCATTTTTATATTCCTTTAAATGACTTATTAGGATTGCACATACATCAACATAGACATCTTTAGTTTCTATTTTATTGCTAATCTAAAAACAATATTTTCATATTTCAATTGTTTAGAAGACTAAACTGAAGTTAACAATGAATAATTACCTGAAATGCTTTGCTGATCATCTGATCCAACATCTGTTTACAAGCAAATGGGAAACTTATTTCTTGTGATATGTAATGAATATACCATGATGATACTAGTTTCCTTTCTAAAACTGATGTTATTACACTTAACTCATTGGTATCATACTCCTTGCAATCGGGAAGAGTTTTAGAGTTCTTCGAAATTAAGGGCAATACTTTGACTAAGAAGGCTGAGTAAGGATACTTTTCAATGATAGACTCCAAATCGTATTTCAATGGTTTATTTAGATGCAATAACCATTGAATTATTTTAACACTAAATATAATAGATGTAATAAATAAAAAGATAGTATACGCAACAAACCAATAACCGGTTAGTGGTGATATATTAGTCGCATAATTGAATAACACACATAGTAATGTTGAACAACAAGATATAATTGTGACACTTTCTAATAAATTTCTTTTCATTATCATTTTAGCAAGTTATTGTAAATGTTAGTAATTTTTTGTGCAATGTTTTTAATTCAGGTAGCTACGTACCTACAATAACAACAATTTGTGGACTGTCAACTGACAATTGACATATGTCAAAATCGGAGCTTGATTCAACATTTTTTTTTTTGAGTTTATGGCCAGCCCTGCGATTCTGTAACTCACTTTTCGAACTCACACAGCGGATTTCACATCAGCGGTCGCTCTGAAATCAGTCGGGAAGCAGTCATTTTATGATTTGGGATTATAATAAACAATAAACTACAAGTTCCCACCTGGTATCTAGACCTTTAGGCCAAATTAAACATAAATGATTGTCAGCAATGTTGCCAACTTGGAGGGTTTTCCCCAAATTTAGAAGTAATCAAGATGTCCAGGAGTTTTTTTTATAGTGGGGTACATTGATTTAGGGGGATTTTTTAGGGGTACTTTATTCAAGAATTTTTCACAAACAAGATTCTATAAAATTTATATTAAGCTTCGAACGCAGTCAACAAACTAAACCAAATATAAACTATAAGCCTGTCTACAGCTTAAATATCGAAAAACAATATTTTCATACTCCATAAACTCCATGAACTCCATAAATGAGATGTCATGTTCATTCTGTTACTGTGACACGTCAACGTCAATATTTAAAAAAATATATCCATTGCCAAATCACAAATGGTACACAAACTTGAAAGTGAAACGTCCCAACTTTTTGTGATTCTCTTTCCTAACCTACTACTATTTGTTAAATCTGTTGTATTAAAAATAACAGTAACAAAACATTAAAGTACCAGTTCTTCATTTTGTGTAAATTTCAAAATGTAATAGATTTTGTCAGTGTCAATTTCTCCTTAAAATTGTTTTACAAACTTAACAAATCCTTTTCATTTGCAGGTCTAAAGTTACATTCAAGATTACGCTTACTTCAGATCCGAAGCTGCCTTTTAAAGTGTAAGTCTATTGTACTGCAAACATAAATGGTTGTATATACCTAACATACAATGTTAACATTATTTTTTTAACAAAATAGCCAGTCTTACAGATTTTAGTAAAGCAGATGTAGTAGTAGTCTTGGGTCATACTGAAGTCACATAAGTATTCCAATGGAAACGGCTGTGTGTCAACAGTTTTTGAATGTTTTCCAAGATTACTTAAATCTGTGCCAGTTAGGGAACTGGCCCAATAATGAGACATGCTGTACAGAAATAAAAAATGCTTTTTTAATAACCATTCATATAGAAAAATGTCTAGATAGATTACAACAATTGTCACTCATTCATGATTTCTTTGCTGTCTTGGGCAACTCTAATGATAAACAAGATTTTGTTCTTAAAAATTGTTTAGGCGATCCACCAAAATTTATATTAAGAAAAATCATTGCCTCTTCAGTAAAAATAGATATATTAGATTCTGCTATCAAAATATTCTTAGAGCTATTTTCAGCAGAAAAACTTGAATCATATTTATCAGATTTAATGTTAGAAGCATCCTCAATACAGATGCTTTTGTGTAATATGTCTGTACAAATTCCTAAAGATAAATTATTGGCTTTAAAAAGTAAGTTTATTTTATCAGAATTATATGAGATGGAAGATAGTCAAGCTGTTGTAATTGACATGATTAACAATTGTACTAAAGATGTATTAGAAATGCTAATTATTAGTATGCTGAATAGCAGTATTGAGTTGTCTAATACAGTAAATAGTATTGTAAATGCATTTTTAAGTGTTATGACTATTAAGAACTCCTCTAAAAAGTTATTTTGGAAAATGCTTCTTGAGACTGAAGATGTCCATCTTTTAAAACTGTGTTTGAATCATGTAGATTTATTTAGAAAAATATCTAAAGCTTTATTTGACTGTGGCAAGTTACTCAGAGAAAATATGTCTGCTGAGTTTTTTTATATAGATTTAACATATTCAGAATTGATCAGAATTACAAGAAAAATTTGTAATCATGATAATTTAAAGAGTGAGTTCATGGGTTTTGTCTTTGAACTTAACGAGGATGTAAGCTTTTGGGAAAACATTTTACTCTTACCTTAAAATATTGTTTGTTATAAATATATACTTAAAGGCAAATCATTGTTTCATTTATGCAAAAAATTTCCATATTTTATACTAAAAAGAAATACTGTAAATTAGAACATCATACAAGTAATATGGAATGGGAATATAAAATTTAAAATGAATGTATATTATAATATTAACAAAATTTTCAGACTTAGTGTACCAGAGGCAACACCATTCACGGCTGTGCTAAAATTTGCAGCAGAAGAATTCAGGGTTGAGCCTGCAACCAGTGCAATAATAACAGATGATGGAATTGGAATAAATCCTCAACAGAGTGCTGGTAAGAATAAAAAGATATTTTTAAGGATCTTCTCTTAATAATAATACTTTATTGATTATGGTGACCGATAAATAAAGCCTGAGTTCAGGAATTTCGTTTAGTGTCAATAAACAGCCAAAATCTAAGAATCTAATTTCTTTTTCAGGTAATATTTTCCTAAAACATGGTTCTGAGCTCAGATTAATACCCAGAGATAGAGTGGGTCTCTCTCTTTAATATATTCTCACATTCCACATTAATTAGACTAAGTTATATTCTTGAAATTTGAGAAATCTATTCTTCAAAATTTTTTTATGGTGTATATACCTATTGCTATCAAGTTATTTGTTCACAAATATTTTCTTTGTTATGTATTTATAATGAAAATATGTTTAAGCCTAAAATAAAATGCTTATTTTATTTTTATGTTTTAATAAATAAAATGCTTGAAAACTAACTACTATAATTTTCATTACCTTTACTTATAAGCAAGCTAGTAACTATT
The DNA here is from genome assembly GCF_905475465.1 of Pieris napi. NCBI lineage: Eukaryota > Metazoa > Arthropoda > Insecta > Lepidoptera > Pieridae > Pieris > Pieris napi. The sequence goes on along the minus strand of NC_062248.1, from coordinate 11,896,886 downwards.
TAATAAAATTAGATGCTTAATCTAGCCTCATCAAAGGTTCTGTTACTCTAAGGAATGTCTTTTCAAACTCCATTTCAGAAAAGCGGTCTACAGATGCCCTGAAATATAAAATGTAAAAAAAAGTTTTATACCCTTTTGTAGCATTGTTCTAATTATATTAAACTAAGGTATAATCAATCATATTGAACAATTTCTTCTAATATATAAAATTCTCGTGTCGCGATGTTTGTAGTTAAACTCCTCCGAAACGGCTTTACCGATTCTCATGAAATTTTGTGTGCATATTGGGTATGTCTGAGAATCGGACAACATCTATTTTTCATCCCCCTAAATGTTAAGGGTAGTCCACCCCTAATTTTTATTTTTAGATAATTTTTTATGATACAGCATTAAAAATTACATACAATCTCTAATTTTCACCCCTCTACGATCAACCCCTAATTTTTATTATAAATGATATACATGGCCAATCGACGTTTGCCGGATCAGCTAGTAAGTTTATAATTTCCAGTTATAGTGCCAAATTCCAAATTAAGAATTTATTTGTATGTACAGCCAAGAGTGTCATACCTTGCCGCTTCAATTATGTTGGTTCTTTCGTGTGTTGGCAGAGCTATTATTTCCAATATTGCCCGTGCATATTCATCAGGTTCAGCAGCTAAGAATCCAGTTCGAGAGGAATGTGAAGGCTCAATGATGTCGGCTAGAGGTCCTCCAGATCGATGTGCTACTGTGATTAGACCGGCAGCCATACATTCAACGACACCTTAGAACAGAAAGTAAAATTAAAACAAGAAATTAAATGGCATGAAATTATCAAAACAAAATGTAATCAAAAACCATAAAAAAACGTGTGGCACTCGGGGATTGCGGCGGTAAAGCTATTGGCATAGCATTTTTTTATCAACTTATGCAATTATAATTATTTTTTTATTTTTATTAATGCAGTATTTTTTTCTTTGACATTAATTCAATCTACCACTCTACCAGACTCAGACTAACACGCCTATATAGTAAGTAGGTCTAACTCCAGACCGATGTGAGACGCAGTATGCGTTCTGTCCCGCTCTAACACGGCCGCACCTACATAACGTCATCGTGTGTTAGGTTTTTATTTTCGTTACAGAATTTCTTGATTCGGTCGCCGCGCTTAAAGCCCGTGATAAAATCTATGCAATAGCTTAAAAACGAATATATAAGGTGAATATTTACTAAATGATGAAGAACCGTGTTAATGCTACTATTAAATAGCTATTTATAATTAGTAATGGTGATGCAAACTTACTAATTCCAAAATGTTCATTCCACATAGCGTGTATAGCCATAGATGAGGTCTGGTACAGCTGAAGAAGCTGCGCGTACGATGCATTCACAACGAACTGAACGTTATCCTCTATAGACAGGTGTTTTGCTAAATCCCGAAGGTTCTGCACTCTCTCCTTGTCCTCGCCATTGCGACATGATCCGACTAATACTAGTTTTATCTAAAATTAATTAAACAGTTATAGGTATGCGAAAAACTTATACCTGTATTTAAAATATTTTTTTTAAATCCAGTTCTCCACACAGTAATACTGTTATGAAGGCGGGTTGACTGAAATATTTCCACAAGTTAGACACGTTTTCAGCAAGGAGAAATATGTTTCGAGAGAGGCTGTATAACATACTAGAAAATTTGAATTGATGAAACATATTTTCAGGCTGTTTCACGGCAAGTGTAGTCGACGGATGATACACAAGAGAGGGAAGATCGGAACCTTCTCGAAGCCGAAAATTCTACATCGTACATCGCCGTACGACAACGACGGAGCGATGCGCGAAAGAGATAGCGTACGTTCTAGAATTGTGGGATAAGGATAGAAAACTGGCTACTCAGTAACAATCCTGCCTAGAAAAGTCTCGAATATATAGGTCGGTTATCGAAAGCTGGCGGGTTCACAGTACTCACACTAATGCAATTTCACATACAGTATGTTTAAAAATATTACTTTTTTGCCAAGCTGTATATTTTAGTCTACTCTGGTTTTAGTAAGGTTGGGTGGGTTGTAAATAAATAAAAATGTGTCAAATACATATAAATATTATGTGCATACGAGGGTGGGTCCAAAAGTTCTAAGCCAGACCAAGAACGTATAAGAGTAGTTTGTGTAAATAATTTTTCATTTTTCGACATAAGCTCCATCTAGATCAACACACTTCACTTTTACTTCACTAACTATTCTTTCAATACTCCTCTTAGAAACCCCAATCGCATCTGATGTCAAATTAAATATAACATTTTTTTCATTAAACTGTTTTTATTAAGATGCTTAAAATAATTAAAAACATTGTGCACCATTTCACGAGATTGCCCTGGTAATGTTTGAAAAAAGATCAACATGTATAATATAATAATAATATAAAACAGTAAAGATCAACATAAACAGTAGCAAAAGAAAAACAATAACTGTCTCTTTTATACTCATCAAGCTTGACCTAGCGCGAGAGAGACGGACAGTCTTTTCGTGATGTATTTGTGATTGTATTTCAGTTTGACATGACGTCTCGCGCTTATTCACAGACACTACACAAGCACAAAGTGTATGTGTTGAAGCCGCCAGCTTGAAATAACATACCTATATCTTCTTCGCGACCAGTTAATTCAGATACGAGTGCGATTCCGAGAGATTAACATAACAATACTATAATGAGAAAATAGTAATCTTTTTCTGTTCTGAAGTGATGGATCAGTAACCATTAGCATGAGGTAAAAGCCAATTGAAATCAGATTATGTATTTCAGCAAGTTAGGAATACCTTATTCCACAGCATCTCATTATTGACCAGAAGGTTCCGCAGCTCATACATTGCTTGGAGCATCAACGGATGATCTTTCTCTGGACGAAACTGCGCCACAGAAAGAATTCTAATTGGATCCGAATCCTTTACTAGAGATCGAAGTTTTTTCAATTCTGCCACCTAAAATTATTTAAATCAATTAATAGAACAGGTATTTTCTGTATGTTATACTGTTAGAAAAGACCATTTCAGACTGCAATCTACATGGTCTTCACATAATCTTGTTAGTTATGTCTGGACTTTAAAAGAGACTGTGACCTCTGAGTTTGTTTCGGCGTTTCTTCTCAGAGTAGTCAGATCGGAAACGTCGATCTTATCTAGTTTAAAAAAAAAAATGTTTGACGTGTAAAAGTGTTTGTAAAAACCTACTTACAGAAATAAATCATTTATCATTTATCATTAGAATAAGATAATATTTGAGCATGATGATCTATTTAGGCTGTGAAGCACGTGCTAGATTTCGTTAGTGTATGCATGTTTGTCGAAAATTTTCTCGGAAACCAGAATATAATCGTATCGAGATGTTATCCATTTCCATCTCTTTTGCCCGCTCATCGTTTAAAAAATTGATAAATAATTAACAATATTGTAATTTTATTGCTTAATTGACACATGTTAAAAAAATTTCTATATTAAAATATATTATTAATAACAAAGTGCTTCCCGCGCTAGGGACTCAAACCTCCTTCAACATAGAGGCGTAGAACATTATTTTGTATTATGTAATTGGAACGAAGTTCCTTATCGCGCGTTGTGAAAGGGGGCTAGACGGAATAAATTCTTACGAAAAGTTGTCACGACACTTTTTTGCTATTTGCTATTGTAATACACCGGTTCTCGTCCGATCACCGAAGTTAAGCAACGTCGGGCGAGGTCAGTACTTGGATGGGTGACCGCCTGAGAACACCTCCTCCTGTTTTTTTTTTTCGTCGTAAGATTGGTGTCGAGAAAATCTATCATACTGTTATGATACCAATTAACATATAAATTAATCGAAAGGAATTTCGTTCCATTCGGGTGTCCCTTGACACCTCTAAAGTTTTTTATGTCTTCTACTGTTTTACGTAATTCAAATGTTTGTGCTCCCTGCTTTTGTGTGTTAAAGCGGTCAAACAAAATATTTTCGGTGAAAAAAATTGATGTGTACACTGTGACAGAATATAAGATTTCCAAGAATATTTTATCTTATTAATATTAGTGTATATTGACGAACTGGTTCTTTAAATTTTTAGACAAAACTTACTTCACAAGGTGGGTAGACTCTGTGAGTGCTCAATGGTATGTCCCAGAGTTCGTTGATGTGCTCCTCAGTCCATGTGCCGTTTACCATGACAATATCAGCACATCTTCCAACAACACTATATAACTAGACAATCAACATTATTTTATTACATAAAACTAATAATATACATATATAATACTAGCGGCCCATTCTAGCTACACATAGCTGGTACATATTTTTTTATATTTCTATAATGTTACACAAGGACAGTGTAGCATTCTAATTGTGAAAGAATTGTTCAAATTGGTATCAACTATATGGAGTTTATTGACAGAAAAATACAACTTTTTCCTATTCATAATATCAGTATATAAATCTAATTATTACCCTTACTGCCAAAGTAATATTGACAATATATTTCATAGTTTGTCAAAGCACTTAAACAATAAAAAAAATTAAAGAAAAAAAATGTAAATATTCAAAGCAATCATATTAAATACAAGAATACATTTTATAATATAATACTAAACAGCTTACCCATCCAAATATCCTGTAGTACATTAATTTACACCATGTAAGAATAGGATTCCGAGCAATAACACTAGAGTTATTATAGGATGTAATTCTATGTTTGACCCTGCGCATCATGGCTGATGTTATTGTTGGGTAGTGTGTGTAACATCCTACTGGACATTGCGCAAGATATCGGAAAATAGGGTAGGTGAATGCAAAGCCTGTTGTGTCTATATAGATATCTGGAAAATAAATAATATGTAGTAGAATTAGTAAAAGAATTTATGAAGGTATAATAGGTTATGGACAAAGTCTTGTTGTAAATAGTGAGTATGTGGAATTGATGTCATTAAATAATGGTACATTTATCACTGTTAAGATGTTCTTGTTGACAATTTTTCTATGTGTTTGCTAAAACATTTACATCATAGATGAGAAATGAAAATTGACCACAAAAGAGCAAGTAGTTCAGAAGTTGCTGGAATTTGTCAATAGACAAGGTCTTTTGTTGCAATAACACTAGACCACACATCAGTTCAGGTTTTACACCTGCTTTGGTCTCTTTAGCATTCTTAAGGCAGTGACAGGTCAAGACAGAGAGAGGACTGCCAAAGTAGTTATAGATTTTTTTTGTGATATATGTCACCTATAAGATGAATTGAGTTGATAAATATTAAAGGTACATGAATAGAATACGAAAATTTATCACAAGACTATTTTAATTTGATATTGATGAAGTAACACAAAACTAGCTACAACTTTCATAAAGTAAATTACATAAACTTTCATAAACTACAGTACCTGGATTAAATTTAAGAAATGCCTCCATTCCCAACACCATGGATCCCAAACTTTGCATGAGCAGAGTGAAGTAGGGGTATGACTTTGCTTCAATCGCCTTTTTTAAGGTCAGTCTTATGAAGTTTATACTATTTAAATCAACCTTTACATTGAACTGGTTTTGCACTTTATCTAGTATTGTTTTAGGTTCTGCTGTTTCTAGTGTATATATGTAAATATGGGTGTCTGGATACCTAAATTTAATAAGTTATCATAAAACAAAAGTATGTATACCATCAAATATGGTAAAACTAAAAACTTCATAGTAATCATAAAAGATAAAAAAAACATACCTAGTCAATATAGCTTTAATAGCCACCCATAAAACTCTTTCACCACCTCCACCCGCATTGCAATACGGATGAAAGAATGCCACATTAGCACCATCTCTCTGTCTCCTCTGAAGTTTCCTTTCCTTGATCTTCATGTACCATGATGCAAATATAAATGCGCATGGTACAATAACAAATACTCCAAACAAGAGAACTCCTAAGAATAATGCTGGTAACACGATAACCAAGCTGAAATATTTACATTAGAATAAGAGCAATATCAGTATTTTCTGTGATTAACACTTAATTTTAAAGTCGCAATCAAGCGTTTTAATGCCTGAATTCTATGTGTTTTAATATATTAATGAAGATCAATTAATAGTAAAAAATACAGATAAGTCCTTACTACACTTACGTAAATATTTCCCAAAACATGGTATCTTAAGACCAGCCGGTGTTTTCAGATTAAATATATTGATAAAATTGAAGGTTCAAGGATCTGATTGAGTCCCTTAAATCATAATACTTATAAAAGTTATATTAACAATACAATGTAGTCTTTAAACATTATTTTAAGTATTAAGACGAATTAAATTATTAAAAAAAATTAAATATTGCAGCAAGATATTGCGGTAAACTGATGACTTATAAACAGATGACAGCACAGAACACTATTACTTCTAGCGAAGTATGATGACAGATGACAGAACCAAATTACTCAAGAGGTGATCATTTTCTGCATTGCAGGCTTGCGGCAATAACTTTTCGACAGGCATGCTCCTAATGGGCTGGACCCCTCCCGTCGGCGTCTCGGAGCGCGCAGAGGATTCGTCCGCTGGTCTGCCTCGCTGGGCTTCCCTCGGGTAACCGAGGGTCTCACCCGGTGTGGTACGACCGCGCCCGCGCGCGCCCGTTACCGCCACGGGGGGGCGCCACCAGCCCCACGGACATGACACGAGAGGCGCTGCGTGAGCGAAGACGCTCCGCAGCGCAAACGAAGTTCAGGGCCGTGCCAGGCCCACCCTAACGACCGTCCCGCCGTTGAGCGGGACGCGTACCCCGCAACCCCATGGGCGTAACGGGGTTCCCAGCGCCACTCAAGGGTGATTGCGCGGAGGAAAGCAGTTTGTTGACAGGCATGCCCACTGACGCCAAACGAGTTAGTTTAAAATGACATAACATGATCAACATAACAAAGACCCAGTAAGTAAAATAGCTATACATACATAATAATCTTACGTTATCTAAGTATAGCTTAAACTTTGAATTAAATGATCTAATAATGCATAATTACTATCTTCAGAAACGACGCTTAAATTTATATCAGCTAGTTAATGTTGGGACATAGAAATGAATATTCATGAGTTTGGATATTTTCTTTATTCAATGTCACAATAAAGGGTTTTTGAGAGTTATCATCATTGCGTAACAGTCAACGTCACTCACGTGACACAAAACAGTAGTTTGTTGAATCGACGGTGTCATAGCATGCTTGTAAATATCCTCAGATTTTTCCGTAGAATTCTGACATTTCATAAGTGTTACTACAAAAAAAAGTTATCCACCGAAAAAGGGACAAATGATTTATTTGAGGGCAATAAAAAAAAATGCTACGTATTTTTTTATGTTCTACCTAAAAAAAGGTAAATCTAAATATTTACTTACTCAAGTGACCTAATACAAAAATAACAAACATTTCAATATCACGAACATTATATCGGATTAAATTAAATTTCTTTATTTTATACCTTAGCTGGCAACATTGCCTACCAATTCCAGGTTTAGTAAACCTTTTTTAAAAAATAAAACTTTATCTTTACTTGTGCATTTTTTACTGTGTGTGATGAAAAGGGACGTAATTATCACTCGCCGTTAAACCACTTGTCATGTGGAGCACTGCACTTAATAAAATGGATACACTCATATTGAAATTGAAAAATCTGCCCAGCCAAAAAGGTTTAACATCTCTGACATGTCAAAATATATTTAGTATAGTATGTCTTCTGAGTTTTTAAGGCAATAGTAGTAGTTTTACAGTCAATATTAAAAATCTGAAATGGTTTTGAAATTTTTTTCAAATAGCCTACTAAAATGACTTACAAATTTTATATGAAAACTATTCACATCACAGACTTTATAGAAAACTTTATTTAATATTTTTTTAGCTATAGTACCAAGTCTAAATAGGATTTCACGACACCGGAGTAAATGCACAATTAGCATCAAGGGCTCCCCTACTAGTAGGTAATCAAAATAAATCTGTATAATGTCAACAATAAGTTCAATAGTTGGAATAAATAACATTAATAGAAATGTAGAATATTATATCGATATTTTTTATACAATGCATACACTAAACCTAAGTAACTAAAATACCTACAAGGTTATCTTATTAATGCGAATTTTGTAAACGTTTTTGACATTCATAAGCATGCCCTAAGACGCATCTAAATTGAATAAACGTATTTTGATTTGATTGATTTGAATGATCCATCGAAGTGTGCTAAAATCACTAACATTTAAACTAATATACAATTCAGGTAAAACACAAAGTTTTTTACCTTTTCAACATAATTCTTGTCCATCTTGACCATGCAAATTTTATTTGTCTATAAAAATTAAAATGTACAGTAATCCCTCCGTAGGTATGGTTCCGCGTTGTAGGAGCATTCTCCCATAACGCGTATGTATAACGAGTTATGTACAAATGAACAACAAATTATGTATGTAAAAATCATTATAAATGTCACAGTAGATAAATATAACGTATACAATCCCCGCGTTATATTGTGGAATAAGTGTTATACGAGAGACTGAAATCGCGTAATATAACCGTGTTATAAGGGGGTTTACTGCACTTTGTAAAATATTTTTCTGTCAGTGATAATTTTTGTAATACCCGAATACTTAATTCAAAAAATCTGTTTTCCATAATTTTAACAAATAAACCATAAGTTACAAAGGCGGTATCTACACAGATACATCTATAAAATACTAAGGTAGTTCTTCTCTATGGTCTCTTTGCTCTGTGACTTCGGCAGCAAGATCTGCAAATTTGGCCACATAGTCCACGCTCGACTCCGCCATTAGAGAATGTAGCTGCGATTCCACCTTTATCATAACATCAATATTTTAAGATTTCTTACAAATGATTTAGCTGCTAAATAATTTAAGTATTCTATTCAGAAATTTATATCTAAGGCCCCTAAAAACTGAAATTTCTTCCAAGTAGAAAATTGAGAAAAGTCCATTGTTTATTTGTCTATAGTCTATCTAGTCACTTGGTAACATTTTTTACCACTAGAAAGTATAAGGAATTCCTTAAGTATTTACTAATTCGATTATTTAATCGATAATATATTTAAATAAATACCGCAGTATCCGGATGACGTCCTTCCAGCTGGTTGAGGAACGAGCTGAGAGAGAAATCTTGGACGGAGCCTTCGAGCCATCCCTCAGCATCACGCAACAGTCGGGACGGAGACAGTGACATTGACTCGGATGTTAGAAAACCTTAGAAAGTATTTATATTCCTTCATTAGTCGCTATTTTAAGTTACACTTCTTTAGGCGCGTTATGAAAAATTTATGAGGGTGAAATTTTACGATGCGCGCGCACCGTGACACAAAATTAACAGAATGAAGTTGCCCACTAACGAATTCTTTTTAAACCAGCCGGGCGCCGAGCGTGCGCGAGCGAGATGGGAATAAGACAATCTACAAGTAAAAAGAAATACAATATGCTTGAAGTTAGCAGCAATGCCAAGAATTTTGAATGACCATAATGACCTTTTTAAACAAGTAAAGGAGTTTTAATATTTTTTTTAAAGAAATTTAGCAATGCTTTTTCACAAAGACCTATTGTTACTTAGTTAAAAGGTTATGAAACATATCTAGTTATTACATTGAATAATATACTAAATATTATTAAATTATTAAAGTTAAATATTTACTATTAATTATTTAATATTTAAAAAAATAAAGAAAGCCAAAGAAGAATAACTTCTTACGCGCGTGCATAAGTACACGCACCCTTTTCTTTAATACATTGTCTCTTAACTGATATCTACTAGATAGATAGATAACCTAACTTAAAACTAATATATATACATTATAACTATATGTGTGTTATCAAGGAATCTGCAGCCTAGCGATTATTTAGCAATTTACTGGAATTACGCGTGCATCACCCCGTGTAACCTCATTTGAAGTAATACTTCTTTTGGTGAGTTAGGGAAATATGATGAGGGTAAACTTTTACGATGCGCGCGCACTCCATCAAAAAAGAAAACTGACACCCTGAATATCTATTCAAACGTCGGTAAAACAGTCTGGGCCGCTAGTTGGCGCTTGCTCTGTTTTATCGACAAGTTGCATTCTGTCTGTTATGACGTAGTGTTTTTTTAAACCAAAATTTTGATTTCTATTAGAGAAAACCCGTTCCAATGTGATAAAAAAACATAGTTTTTATTGTAAAATATCATGATTAGTATATATTATATTGTTTCGGTTGGAAGTGACCATTAAAATCGACAAGAAAAATGCAATTCGATGAGGGAAACGTCATAGTATGAGATCCGGCTACAGGATTAGGGCGTTCATCGGTAATTTGCTAAAACCATTTTTAAGTATATTTTATAATTAGGACAATATATAGGAACCAAGTTGCCTATCAAAATTTGGCCGCTAGTATTTTAATGTAATTATTTTGAATTGATTTTTGGGAAACAATTTCGTGCACTTGTTTTTTTTTAAATAAAATATCATCTACATCACGGCAATTTACAAAAATATTTTAAAAAATCGATTGTCTGTAAAGTCGGTTTACTGACGATAGTTGAACGTGACAACGTCACGAATCGCTCACTCAAGTAGGAGAGAGACAGATGTCGAACGCTGAAGAGCGCGGAGTCCGATTGTGCCTCTCTGTCGCTTCGCGCTCTCGCTTGTACTTCAAGCCTTAAATGGAACGCCTCAGAGCGAGGTAACGCCGCATAAGTCATGTTTTTTCGTGCGTGCAGCCGGCTCCATCAATTTATAAGACGTTGTCACGCCAAAATGCATTCACTGTTACTAGATTGATAAAATTAATTTAGTTCCAATTCAGTTACAGTTCAGTTATCAAACTATTATGCAAAACTCACTCGTCATGTCGGTCTGTTCTGACTTCATCGAGGATGGCACAGAGTTTGATTCTTTCGACTTGTCTGTCGCCCCATTCTGGCTGCTCGCTTTTTCTTTAACATCATTGGTATCTTCTCCATTCATTTTATCTGAACATAAATATATAGATTTCTACAGAGTTTAGACTATTTAAAAGAGAACTCAAAAATGGATATAGAATTTTTTCGTTTATATCTCCCGCACCTTAGGGTGCTCCCCATCACTTCTATCATTTAACTATGATTTATTAAAAATAATAAGTTAAATCAAATATATAATCATTTAAAATTCAATCAAAGGAAATATTAAATATGGCAAAGGTATTTATAAATCCAATACCATGGTCTTCATCTTCTTCTGGTGGGTTTATGGGAATCCGACGATCTCCGTCGTGGAAGAAGAATCGACCGTTCGACTCACTCAGAACGTAGTAGGCTGACAAACTGAAATAAGTATTTTATAAGTGAAAAGGGAATAAGGCAATAAGTTAGGTTTTTCGTTTGAAGTTAAATTTCTTATTTTTGAAGTTATACTTATTTTGGTGCGTTAGGGAAAAATAATAAGAGCAAATTTATACGATGCGCGCGCACACCGTCACAAAAAACCGAAACCCTTAATATCTGTTGAAACGTCGGTAAAACAGTCTCAGCCGCTAGTTGGCGCTTGCTCTGTTTTATCGACAAGTTGCATTGTCTGTCATGGCGTAGAGTTTTTCAGAGTCGTGTTTATTTAAGCCAAAATAATGAGTTTGTCTTTATTTAAATCAACAATTAGTGCATATTATATCGTTTCGATTAGAGGTGACCATTAAAATGGATAAGAAAAATGCCATTCAAAGAGGGAAATGTCCCTCTAAAGTGCTCGAAGAAAATTATTACGCTAAAGAAGTATAACTTCTAACGCGTGTACATAAGTACACACACATTTTTTATAGTAATTACTCACTCAGCGGTTGAAGTAGGCGGCGGAGGAGGCGGTCTGGGCAGAATCCTAGGTGGTGTGGGCGCAGACGAATGCGGGACTAGTTTTACTGGGATCAAATCTGGAACATAATTGCACATTTCATCATGTTATATATGTTTAGATATATAAAACCCTTAGTTATAAGTGGCACGATAGAATAAATCATTTTATGAAATGGTCTGGTGCTCAGGAGTGTAATTTAAAAAACCAAACGAACTTCAAATATCGTTTAACATTTTTATCTATATACTAGTGGACCCGACAGACGTTGTCCTGCATGATATTTCAAGCAATTAGTAAAGCTAAGTATGAAAGTACCGACTGCAGCGCCATCTGGCGGGCTGATTTGAATCTAAACCATTCCCAGATCCCCTTGAACACACACAAAAAATTTCATCAAAATCGGTCCAGTCGTTTGAGAGAAGTTCAGTGACATACACACTCACAGAAGAATTATATATATAAAGATCTCCACTGGCTGAATATGGGTATTATGTCTCAAAAACTACTGTAATACTGTTAAGTTAAAATCATCTCGATAACACTAAGTGTTCGACAATTTATGGATTATCATACATACACGTTTGATTGATAGCCAAAATAGATAGTGAAATACAATCCAATTCTTACAATATATTTTATTTATTTATTTGGACCATAAAATTAGGACTAACACAATATCGGACATACATACAAAAATATAAAAAGCGGTGCCGAGCAGTGCTAACATGTGGACACGGCCAGTAGATACAATAAACAGTGTAATACAAACTACCATAAAATTTAAAAAAACTATAAAAAGAATTAAACTGTTTGATCCAAGAAATGAAATAATCGGTACTGTGTCTTAATTCTACTCTTCGCTGAGGCTAAATAACCATGAAAAATGTCAAAACTCTGTGCAATGTTATCATAAACAGGTCAAACTCATATGAAAATAATTGATGATGGACAAAAATGCCGTAAGAGCAAATTAAAAATGTACTCACTGCTGGTAGGAGGCAACTTGGGCAGAAGAGGTAACAGTCTCTGAACGACGACCCTAGGGCTGTCACGTTCTGACACTCTGGGCCTTCCGCGACGACGGCGCGGTAGCCCATCTAGGCTCATGGCACTGCTCTTCTGAATATTATAAAGATAATTTATAAAAAAAAGTGCGTGCGTACAAAGTACACATGTCAGAAGGGAAACTTCTTTGGCAAACTAATTTTAACTCGTGTTTATTTAGATTTCCGAGACTTAGAGGGAGGGAAAAAGGAAGATATGTTAGGAATTTAACTGTCATTAAAATATTAAAGGTGTCGAGAATTAATACAAATTATGAATTTCATTTTTTTAATTTCAATAAAGGTGCCTAAAGAAGTTTGACTTCAAAATAGGGCGCTTAACAAAAATCTATGCTATTTTAAACCCCAAGAACGTCAGGAATGGTACGAGCAATCCTTCTAAAGCTACACGAAGGTTATACTTGCCTCAGTAGCACAAGGGCGTGGCGCTATGGGTGTCGGATGACGGAACACTGAGTTGTAATCGTTTTTCGGTATTAAATTCGGCGGTTCTTGAGTTGGGTGCGGCTGCGATTTCTAGAAACGGCAAATTGAGAAAGCATTAGTTCAATTCTAACTTTCTTTTATAGGATAGGGGGGCAAATCAGCCCCGGCGCCCCGAAAGGGCACCCATTTTAGGGGTTTCGTTGTCCGTTTGTTCCCACACACTATAATGGGTCACATGATGAAATGATTGCATACTTAGGTCTTCGAGCGGAAGAGAGATAGATGCGAAGCAAGCGTAACAGGACAATGAGCGTAACGGGACAGTGTACGTAACGGGACAGTGTACGTAACGGGACGATGAGTAATGATTTTTTTGTGCTTGTAGCCGGCGTTCATAAATTTATTAGACATTGTCACGTCAAAAACCCAAAATTACGAAGAGAAATGGGTAGGCACGCAGGCAGTGTTTAAAAAAATGAGAGGAAATGCAAAATTCTCTCCTTTTTGTCTAAGTACTAACGAGTAAATAGTGATAAGAACAAGGCATATATGGCTTTGAAATCCTCAAACATCTGAACCTACCTGCGGCTGTTTTTTTGGACACACGTGTCCACAATTGCATTTCGACATTGGAGCGTTTGCAGCGGTTGTGATATGAGTGTTGCCAGCTAACGCCAGGAGACGCTTTAATCTAAAACATATATTAAATACTATAGTACTTTATTCTAAACGTCGATATATAATATACAATAACATCTTCCCACCACGGTTGGTCGCCGCGGGAAGATCAGACCACCACCCTCTAACAAAAAAAACATAATATATATATATAGCATCGCTCAATACTAGGACTTTAAAAGTTAGAGGAGGTCTTTGCCAAGAGGCACACCAAACTCCGATATATACTGGAGTGAAAATATATTAAAGTTCAGATATATAAAACGACAGAGTTTCGGAATTTAAAGGCTATATTATTATTATTACTATATAACATATTGCTCACCTATCACTGAGTAAAGAAAACCCGTGCGAAGCCTGGCTGGCTGGTTGATCAGCTCTGTTGATGAGTTTGCTGACCAGCTTCAGAGTACCCGAAGACTTGTGGTCTGGAGATGATAGAGCTTCACCTTCAACGTTAAGAAAGAGAAACGACATTAATGAACGTCAATTTGTTACAGAAGAATTTGTTTGATAAATCTTCAGGAATTTTACGTATATACAAGTCAATCGTAACTAATTTGAAATTTATTTATTTTGTAATCCTACATAATTATATTATTTATAACAAAAAAACAATTGTACTAAAGTTTTGGATATAACTTTGAGATGGAATACATAATATTCGTATATACTAAAAGGTTCAAATATTTGCTGATCCATATAGTCCAGTCAGTCAAGACAATTAATTCATTATAATTCCAAAAGTTTTCAAATTTTGATGTAAGGTCGGGAGTGGTATTAAAACAAACTATAAAATTTTGCAACCTGCTCTGCGGTCCGGAACATTGTTAAAAATGCAATAAATGATAATTTGCTCAGTTCTTGAGACCAAAATTCCAAAAGTTCTGCAAAGTTGGAGTGGTGTTAAATATATTATTTTACATCACGTGTCAAATTTGCAACCAATTTAAGTGTACGGAATATTTTTTGTTATTAAAAATTAATGTTTTTCTTTATTAAACTGAAGGAAAACGTTCCAAAAGTTCTGCAAATTTGACAGATATATCGAAAATAAAATAAATAACAAAAAATGTTCCGTACACTTAGGTTGGTTGCAAATTTTATACGTGATATGAAATATTATATCGAAAACTTCCCCAAGTTTGCAGAACTTTTGGAATTTTTTTCACGACCATACAGCAAAAATTAATTTAATTGCAATTTTAACAATGTTCCGGACTGCGGACAAGGTTGCAAAATGAGATTTATTGTCGTCCCAATGTACCATTCACTTGACCGAAGTTTGAAAACTTTTGGAATTATTATCAAATTTTCGATTTCGAATGTCTATAATGACTGGTCTAATAGGTCAATCAAACTGAAAAGATCAAATGGTTGTTTTTCTTATAGGTTTGTTTATATTTGCTTTTTTTTAATGACCTCACACACTTTGTGACTGTATGTCAATTATTTCTTTTTTTATAAAGATTATTCTTTATAAAAAAAATTAAAATATATAGTAGCAATATTTGTAAATATGTGAGCACCATGTATCTACATAATAATTTTGTTACCGGCTGCATTGTTTTTATAGCACCATGCCCCTATTTTATTTCAGTATATACTACGTATATATATTTTAATTCACATATAATTATCAAATCAATGTAAACTAAATATTGTAAAAACTGTTTTAAAAGAGTAAGTATGGAGTTTCTTGCCAATTCTTTTCAATATAAAACTACTCTTTGCAAGGAGCAACTGTAATTTTTTTTAAATATTTTAATTTGTAATTTTGACTTTACAAAAGGAAAAAATTAATAAAAAATATTAAATACATTTAACTCAGTAATTTATAATTATGTATTGTGTGATGATGAATAAACACACAAAAATACGCAATAGCGTAGGTAAATATAATTTTGAATACTATACAAATCTAATGCTAGAAAAATAACTTACATTTCCTCTCATCACCAGACATTCCATCGTTACTATCCTGGCTGAATGTGTTCTTGGGCGAAAACAATATATCTGTATCACTTTTGTCTCTCTCGTCTTCCACAGAACTGTCGCCTTTTTCGGGTGTTTTGTTACCCTTCTCCCTCTTGTCTATAGCTCTGTCCTTGTCTGTCTTGTCGCTTTCGGATGTTTTCTGAGCTTTGATTGGCTGCGGCAAAGGGGGCGTGGCTTCGGCCCACCAATAGTCGAGCTCCAATTTCGAACGAGATCCAAGCTGTAGTATCAAATATGATGAATTAGTAAATGTTAATAGAAAAAAAAGGGTGCGTGTACTTACGTACGCGCGTAAGAAGTTATACTTCTTTGGCATTATTAAAAATAGTTTTTGTTGTTATTAATTGTTTTTTAAAAAATTAATTACAAATAATCAAAGACTGGAAAAGGAGTCATTAAAGTCAATAAAGTTCAGTTTACATTTGAAAAATTAAATAAATATTTATTATTATTCTCTTACATTAAGTGTAACATAAATTCTATTATTATTAGAATGTTGTTTTTAAATTATGTCCAATGCCGTAGCATCTTCCGTGGGCAACTTCATTCTGTTAATTATGTGTCACGGTGCGCGCGCATCGTAAAATTTCACTCTCATCAATTTTTCATAACGCGCCTAAAGAAGTATAACTTCAAAAATATTCTTTATAAGATTTGTTACAACAAGATTACTTTAAGATTTTGTTAATAATATATATTTTTTTTAAATTCTGTTCGATAGTTCAATTTGAATGTCTCACCATAAGATATAGGTCTCCGATAGTTAGATCTCCAGCGTCGTATTGACTCCAACCAGCGCGAATTTGTCGTATCGCTGTTTCTACGTCTATAACAGGCTTTATTTCCTCCTCACACTAAAAAAAACAGCATAATTTGAGGCTTTTATACGAAAATAATAAGTACAAACCTCGTTCCGATATATCCTTACCAAGAAGAAAGGCACACAATTGTCAGTCGTTAGGATATGGAGAAATTATTTTAGTTTGGGAACAGTAAGTTATCAGTGTAAGGTGGAAGTCACCTATTGATACTTTGCCTTACAAAAGTCACCAAACAAACAAAAGACTACAAAATTAAAAATAGAGGACGTAACTATTAACAAATGTATAAATAAAAACAAAAATCCGTCTAAGGGTGCGTACAGACTATGTAACATATTATATAACTTGTGTTTTATAACACGTCCACATTATGTAACCTTGTTATTCAACATTATAACATAAAACAATACTGTACACATTAGAATAACAATGCAATATAACAATTTTAAATAACAAAAGAAAAACAAAAAAACGTAAATGCTGGGTTCGTCCTAGCATACATATCAATGACATGTTATTATAACATTCAGTGTCCACATTATCTGAAACATGTTGTATAGCAATGTTGTATAACATGTTATGTTATATAGTCTGTACGCACCTTTACATAATCCGAGTGAAACTATCCACTAACTATCAAAAATTCTGACGATCGGCCGAGTTCAAATATTTTGATCGAACAGTAATATAAACTTAATAAACATCTGAAGAAAATTAAATAAACTATGCAATAGATATATGTACTACTAAAATATTCGCCAGAAAATTTGTTACTAAAGGAATAAGAAAAACTCAAATAATTTTAGATCACCACAATACCTTCGGCTCTTCCGCCTTTAACTCTTCGCTTTTGATTTCATCTGAACCTTGAACCAATGTGTAGATACTGCCGCCACGCTTTTTTGGCCGAATTCGAAATTTTACCTGAAATTTCAATTGCGGCAATAATTAGTATTTCGTTCGCTGTCACAACATTCTACCATAATGTCTTAAATATCTTTATTAATAATCAAAATCACCGGTACTATCTGCCAGGCACCAACTTAAATCTTTAATTAGCGACTGTGCGTTTAAACTCCACGGCCCAAGAGTCTCTACTCCAAAGGGAACAAAATCAAAATGTATAATTAAATTAGTATCACCTACCTTAAGATGGTTAAACTTCTCCTTATCAACCCTTCCATCACTCTCGTTATCAGTATCACTCTTATTATATTTTTCCTCATCCTCCATCTCAGAGAAACTGTCCTTTTCCCTTTCCGACATGATGTTGTCTCTCTCTAACGGCTCTCCGTCTTCCTCGGCCGTTTCTTCGGCTTTCAAATCCTTTTCATCTTCACTGGGTTTTTCTTCATCGTCATGTATATTTTTAAAGTGCGCCATCAGCTCTATACCGTCTATGGCCGTTTCGTCAATATTTATCAACTTACTATCTTCATCCAATTTGATCTTTTTCGTCTCATCTTTGTCTTTTTCTGATGTGCTATCTTTCCTTTGGCGTTTTGGTGTTCTTATTTTTACTGGAATGTAACAAATGTTTTATTGAATATCCCTCCAAGAAAATTGGGAAGATGAAATAAAAGAGATAGCGGGGAAATATTGAAAAATAGTAGAAAAAATGAGAGACAAATAGAAGAATTTGAAGGAAAATTGAAAATTAAGGACAAATATTTACTTTAAGGAAAATATAATAAAACTGGAGACTCCACGCAACGCTTGTTTATTACAAAAAAAAATCGTACCACTATCCTTGTCTCGAGGCAAAGATCCCATCCTCTCCAGGTAAGAAGAGAAGCAGATTTTCTGGCTGGACAACTGTTCGCTTGGACTGAGAACGGGTAAGTGTATCTCTGCTCCGGGACGAGGTCCGAGGTGTAACGCAAGCTTTTTAGGTAGTGTACCTTCTAGAAAATAGGTAAAAATAAATATATTTAAATGTAATTCTGCGCTCTTTGACCATAAGTCTTAAATAAATAAAGTCAACCAATTCTTAAAAGACGACTAGCGCGCTTGCGAGCCTTCTGGCAGTGCGAGTGTCCACGGGCGGCGGTATCACTTAAGGGCCTTATCAAGCTAGCGGTTTGCGAGCGGCTTTGGGGCGGAGCGGGCACGCAGCGAATACGTCGCGAAGACGCCGTGGCTGCGCAGCGAGAACGTCGCGCACGCCTGGCGGATATGAAACGTTTTCGTCGCGTGTTCGCAGCGAGTTAACGACGTACAATACTCAGTTAAAAAATGGATTTTCAACAATACAAAAATTTTTTCGTGAGACATGTCAAGCTATTATTAAAAACTTGTTCCATATTTGTATACTACCCAAGAAAACAGAAGACTGGGAAAACATTAGGAAAGGTTTTTAAGAAAACGCTGATTTTTGCATAGGACAGTGCAGTGGACGGCAAACATTAGGATAAAAGTATTTCACTATGATCCGCCTGTGACTCCAACTACAAGTAAATATTTGTTGATGTCGGTTCATATGGAAAAAGTTCAGATTCAACTATATTTGACAGAAGCCAATTGAGAATTAATATAGAATTAAATCGTTTAAATATCCCACAATCGAAACAAATAACAAACAAAAAAACAATCTCGTATTCGTGTCTCGTTACGAACTAAAGTGTACGGGTACGCAGCGAATACGTCACAAAAACGCCGCGCTTGGGCAGCGAATGCGTTGCAAACGCGCAGCGAGACAGCCGCGAAAAGCAGCGTGGACGCCATTTTGTAGTCTCGTACAAATGTCCTGTACGCCCCGCCTCGAAGCCGCTCGCAAACCGCTTGTATGATAAGGCCCTAACATCAGATGAGCCTCCTGCAACATAAAAAAGCTGTTAATAACCAAATGATGTACCTCTAGCTATAATCCTGTCTATCTCCAAGTTGAGATGTGATTCAAGCTCGTCATTGCTCTCTCGTTCATAATCTTCATGGCTCAAATGATCTTTTTCTAATCCATTTGTAATAATGGATTCTTTGTAGTGCGACTGATTTTTGTTAAGGTTATTTGCGATTTTTAATTTTATTACACAATTGTCTTACGGAGCGTTCAAGTATTACGTAACGAATTTTGGGAGGGGGGGTCCTTTTGTAAAACGTTACGATGCAGGGCGGGGATTTAATTACGCGTATTGTTAATATTATTTTTGATTTTCTAGTACTTTACACCACATAATGGTAACTTTTAGGTATAAAAAGTCACTAGGTGGTCACGAAACGTTTTACTAGTGGGTACAGAAAAACATTACGGCGCGTTGCATGGGGGGGGGGGG
Organism: Pieris napi; assembly: GCF_905475465.1. NCBI lineage: Eukaryota > Metazoa > Arthropoda > Insecta > Lepidoptera > Pieridae > Pieris > Pieris napi. The sequence goes on along the minus strand of NC_062248.1, from coordinate 11,876,815 downwards.
ATTGAACACTCCCTTATTGCGAACAGTAAGTTCACAAGTAATCATGGTATCGATTAGAAATTTATATCAAAACTATAGAGAAGATTCCAGAATAGTAAAAATGTATTGATGTATCTAAAGAAGGTAATGTATCGTGAAAAGGATACGGTTTTCCACCGTTTCTGCAGCGCTTTGATAAAAGCAGCGAGCCGAGTCCGCAAAGGTAAGGCGGCCACCATGCGAGGATTGTGCGCTGCGGCTTGTACGCGTGCCCACGCACACGTATTACGTGCACGTAATACAACTTGAGCACGCGAACAAACACGCGTACCACACGCGCGATCTGAAACAATTTTATAAGTATACTAGCGGACCCGTCAGACAGACACAAACAATTTAATCAAAACATGTCCAGCGGGTAAGGGGTTTAATTACGAACACATGCACAGACGATTTATATATATAGCAGCTGTTTATTAGCTAGCTAGCTATATATAAATAACCTAGATACCGACTGCAGCGCCATCTGCCTGGCTGATTTGTGAATCTAAACCATCCAGGGCCACCCAAACACATACAAAAAAATTCAAATCGGTCCAGCCGTTTAAGAGTTCAGTGACATACTTACGTACAATAGAATTATATATGTAAGGAAAACATAATATATTTTCCTATTGTCTATATTGTATTTTATATAAACTCTTTTGTAATGTTGTCTTTGCCGTCTGATCGACAATGTTTAATTTGTCACTTGACATAATATATGTAAGATATTTTTATTTTTTCATTATATTATTTTACTTTATAAAGCCTAGAATATAGGCTTTAAATGTTGTTTCTTTTGTACAGAGAAACGCAGTTGCGCCTTACTTATTCCCAGTATAAGCGATTGATACTATTATATATATAAAGATGAATCACGAAAGATTATAGCAATATTCTTTCACTTAATTTTTTATTGATATTTATATTTTTAGGTACACGAAATGAATACGTAATTATTCTTAAAAATATATCTCTCTCATAATATATGTTATTTAGTAAAACTCCTAAATTAGTAGACGATGTAAAACACAGCTATTAAAGGTAATTATAGAGATGATACTGATTACAATCAAAATATATTTATTTGATACAGGAAATCATTATAAACGCTATATTAGTTTTGTATATTAATGTTTTTTATCGTGGTTAAAGAGATGAACTGGCCGACGCCGCGGCAACTACAACTACTAATACTATACATACTAATACTATACTAATACTATATAATAATACTAAATATAAACTACTAATACTAACAACATATGCATTATTTACACATCTTTTCTTTTCATCGTTCCCATACTCCTCAGAAAAGGCTCGACCGATTCTTATGATTTCTTTTATGCATATTCAGTAAGTCTGAGAATCGGCTACTATTTTTTAAACGTCCACTCCAATTTTTTTTGTTTTTATTTTTTTATGATACAGCATACAAAAATACATACAACCCCTAATTTTCACCCCTATACGATCAACCTCTATTTTTTATTATTATAGATAGTTATTTTTATTGAACTAAACAAATGTTTCCTAGAAATAATATACATGGCAAAACAAACGTTCGCCGGGTCAGCTAGTAATCTTATAAAAACATACTTCAAATACAATGTATATGTATTACTTGAATTTACTTGTTAAAGTTTAATGAATAAGCTGAGGTATTAATTATGTGCCACCAATTGTATTGCAATGACATGTGCAATTATGATTACATATAATACTAGCAGACCGGCCCAGCGTTGCTGTGGCTAAGGTTTTTGTTATATTACATAGTAGCAAACTATTCAAGGCAAACGGTAGGAGAACACCAGTCATGGGGACCACCATGCTTCTTTGGTGGTTATGCCATTAAATTGTAGCTTATGTGAAACGTTGGTACTTTCAACACAGCGCCATCTGTTAGAATTGTGACTATCAAATAATGAACAAATATTTTGCAATAAAATAATATTGCGGGTATAAATTAAGATGTAAGCTATCCTATCTTTTAAGTTGGATCAAACTACACACGGTGTGCAAATTTGATTGATATCGGTTCGGTAGTTTAGGAGTCCATAGCGGACAAACAACGTGACACGTAATTTATATATATTAAGATATATATGAATAATGTCATGTGTTAAAAATATTATATTGAGTGTTTTAAAGATCAAACAACTCTGACTAACGAATATCTAGATTTGTCTAAATTTACCGACAAAACAAAAATATTTAAACTGGCTTTGGTCAGTTTTGTGAGCGTTTTTAAATGACTCATCACATAGGTTATTAAATTTTACGATCTTAAATAATTAGTATCATTAAACAATTAATCGGAATTATTGGATTAAAACTAGGAAAAAATATGTAAGTAAAGAAAAGTCGAAATCGGCTTATTTCATAAAAAAATATAATCCCTCAATATGAGCTTATAAAACCTATTCACCTTAAAAACTATAAAGTATTATATTTATTTTTTTAAGTGAGTAATTCATTTAATTTAAAAATGCCAAAAAAATAAATTCGCCGTGTATTATTAGTTGTTTAGCGAACTTACCAGTAATTTGATTGAGTCGTCGTAACGCAGCACACATAGGCGTACGTACACGTAACGTACGACCACGTGCACGCACCGCCATGCTCCCGCCCCGGACCATTTCTCCGAGTCGCGCGCATGTCTTCTCACTCACCGATGCCAACTTACGCCGGAGTTCCCCGTAGTTTATTAGGGCGTATAGCTCTTGGGCAACTTTCTTTACGTCTGGAATATTATCAATGAATATTTTAGATCACATAATAATATATTGGACGAGAAAAAAATAAGTATAAAGGTAAAGAAAATAGCAGAGTAGTTATGACCTAGTGGCTTTAGCGTGCGACTTTCATCCCTGAGGTCGTAGGTTCGATGCCCGGTTGTGCACCAATGTACTTTCATTATATGTGCGCATTTAACATTCGCTCGAACAGTGAAGGAAAAGATCGTGAGGAAATCGACACGTCTTACACCCACTTGCCTATTATTGGACGTCAAATATCTGCTAAATTTATGTATCTTTTGTAAGCGCGTACAAGTTTGTATTGTATTGTAAATTAGATGAAACTTATATCGTATCAATAAAAACTTTCGTCTATGTGACGTAGTACAAAGATGCAAGAAACGAAGAAGATATGAAATAGCCACTTCTTCCTTGCATCTTTACCCTTTTGTGTGTCATTTTTGACGTGACAACGTCTTATAATTCGATGGAGCCGGCTGCACGCACGAAAAAACATGACGCATGCGGCGTTACCTCGCTTTGAGGCGTTCCATTTAAGACGAAGTGCAAGCGTAAAAAAGCGAAAAAAGCGAAAAAAACGCACTTTCTTCGCCCAACGCTTTTTTTTCTTCTTCACCACTTTCTTAAGAATATGTTCACTTACGTTTCAAAACTCACATTACATACATTGAATAAAAATTTTAAACAACATCTCGCCAACCTGTCTTATTCTGATACAGAAAATTTTAATTATAAATAGTTATGTAGAACACTTCGTTTAGCAGTAACAATTTAGTTTTTTCTTTGAAACATTAAGTATTTAAATTGTCGTTTGTTTAATGTTAAATTTTTTTTTCTTTGTCTTTTATTAATTTTGTCTATTTCATATATATTGTCTAAGTATTATGTTTTATAATATGTATGATAGCTGTAAGATTTCTAATAAATAAATATAGTTCATATGTTTTAGTTATTTAAAACACCTTTATTTAAAATAATCTGTGTTGCATCATCGAGTTTATATTCTTCTATATTAAATATTTTTACACGGGTACGAGCTATGATTATTCATTACTTCTATTCATATTTTTATGTGGCTATAAAAATAATCACAGTAATTATAAAACAGGTCAAACAATCAAGCAACACATTGTATAACATTGTACGACAAGAATTACAATATTGAATCAGGTAATTACAATATTGTCAACAACCAGTAGTTTTTTTTACTTATTACGATGATTGCTTTATAATACAAAATTGTCAGAGACCCTATTTCCTACCTGCAGCATTACCAGGTGTTCGTTGTCAGCGAGAACCACATTGAGCTGTCTCAACAACTTTTATATAATTATAATTAATTACTAAATTACAATTATACTAAATTACAATTATACTATATATAATATATTATTAATTGACAATTTTCTTCGGAACCTTGCCTAAAGGGACTCCTTTTAATGATATATTTTAGTTTATGTTAAGTTTAGTTATTTATTTCAATGTATATTATTTTATTATTAGTTTTATGTGACTAAATTATTATGTAGATACTTTGTAACATATACTGTAGATTCTATATCAAATATATTATCCAAAGTCCATTGGAACTTCAAAAACATGAGTGATAAGCATTTAGTAATTAACTATATTTGAAGTTGTCAAGGACTCAAAATGGCGCGGCTAATGGGATATATTTGCATTTATATCCGTCAAAAAGATGTTTTTGTGTACTTAAGTAAAGAAAAAATACCGTTGTGTAAATTGAATATAAAATAGTGAATACCAATTTGAAGTGCATTTCTGATTTGTTTTTATTATCATAATGCGCACAAATCGATATTTTGTTAAGTTTTTCACATTTCAGAAACCTGAGTTAGCAATCTTCTAAAATTAGTAAACAATTTGTTATTTAAATTTAAGTTTCAACTACGGATGTCATTTTACAGAAGGCAATTGGCCAGGAGGCTCATTTGATAAATGATACCGCCGCCCATGTACACGCGCACTGGCAGAAGGCTCGCAAGCGTGCTGCCGGCCTTTTAAGAATACTACTACTAATCGTTCTAAAACAGAAATAAACCTTACTTTCATCAAACTGCACGTGCTTTGAAAGCTTGTGCCACGTCCTGTAGTAGAAGTGGCTGACTTGTGTCTTCGTCTTCAAGCCGTCGGCCATGCCCTTTTTCTTCATCTTCCCACAGATGTACGCTGTGATGGCATCAAAGTCTTTTCCATACTCGTTCAAGGCTTCGAAGAATAAACTCTTTTCGTCTGCTGACCAAAGAGCTTTGGGCATCCGTTGCTTCACTGGGAACTGGGTTGGGGACTTAAGGGGCTCCTTATCGTCGATTTTGTTTGGCGTATCGCCTTCTGTTACGTCTAGAAGAAAAATAGAGATGGTAGTTATGTAGTTTATTAAGTTAGGTATCTAAAATAATATGTCACTTTGTCTTTTAATTATATGTATAATTTTTTATTGTGTAATAAAGTTGTTACACGCTTTATATTAGCTTCACCTGTATGTATGTATGTATGTATGTAACCGACTCCTTCGGACTCGATTTTGACCCACTTTTAACGGACAGATTTAATTCAAACTTTGCGCACCTGTCAAAGATCGATGACAATGCAATAATCCGAAAAAAAAAGAAAAAAAAAATATATAGTTAAAAAAAACTGAAAAACACGCTTTTAAAGCACATCAAACTAAAAAGTGAAAAATAATTCCTAATTTAGGCTGAAAATGGTAATGAACAAAAAATACTGGTATTATTGTGAAAAAGCGTGGGGCGCTCTGTGCCATAGAGCAACCCATTATTTTTCACTTTTTAGTTTGATGTGCTTTAAAAGCGTGTATTTTAGTTTTTTTAAACTATATTTATTTTTGAAGTTATACTTCTTTTGGCACGTTAGGAGAAATGATGAGAGTAAATTTTTACGATGCGCGCTTTTGTAACTTATTTAACAACAAATATTTCACCGGACTTTATTATATTTAATAAGTTGTGTATTTCGTTTAAGCATTACTAGAAAAGCAATATATACCAGATCTTCCAGTAGAGCATAAAACAAGGCGACGATTTTTTAGGGGCAAGGGTCTCACTTTACGATAGCTTTGTCAATTCCCATACATCTCTATAGTGCTAGTTTTATAATGATAAAATAGAAGTTGAAATATTTATTGATTTATACCAAAGCAAAACTTACTGACTGTACTACGATTGGTTGATAATTCGTAGTCGTTTTTACTTACAGAGATAATTTTTAAGAGACAAAAATATATGAAAATGAATTACCTCGTTTATCCGCTGGTGACTCTAAACGCAACTTCTTGATGACTCTGGCGCTAGTCCGTTGCTGCTGCTGTGTGGTCAAAGATCCCAATAGTTCTGTGCGCTGTTCTTCTCCCTGACATGCGCCGGGCGACATTGTTGGCTCTTTGGGCAATGGCGGCTGTAATTTTACTTTTAATTTACTATGAAGGACCTTAGCATATGATTTAGTAGGTTTACTGCATAACTTATCATAATAAAAAACGAATCAATACTACAAGATTTTGCTAATACTTAAAAATTCAGACAACACACACATAAACCCACAAAATAAAATGAGAGATATCAAAAACAAAAAAATCCCTTTTCCCATTCGATTCGTTTCAAGTGTGTAATGCGTGTGTGCTGTGGTTGTAATTGGCCCTGGCTCAGCATTATGCTGAGGAGCAGACTGTTCCACAGCGCTGGTCATTCTGCCAGAGACCACAGCAGCTAGTTTGCGCCTCAGTCGCAAAAAAAGAAAGAAAAGGAATGTAATAAATACTTAGTAGAATAACTTTATTCATTATAGGTAACCAAGTACACTTATGAACGTCAACAGAAAAGATGTTATAATAATTCTAAATTTACATTTACTATTATTATTCTAGTTCGCTTGTCAAGAGAGGACAAGAAGAACTGGCAAGAAATTCCGCTACTCTTTTTAATCGCCTAGTTTTGAGTCATACAAATTGTTCGTCAACAGGCAGTGGTATAAATAACCAGTAGGTTGAGTAAAAAGGAAATATTGGTGTGCTTATGTTGTTTTTAAAATTATCGCAAAAAAATAAATTTAATTATTACATATAATTGGAACAAAAAAATTCGAAGAGGTTTGAATTGAAATAAGCAATTATTTTAATCATACTAATTCAATATAATAAGCCATATACATTTCCTGAAATAATTGCTGTTTGAAACGAACATCTATTGTTAAGCTATCAAAGTAATAACACAAATAGCAATAAAAAAGTGCATTGTTCAAGAGATGTCATAAGATATGTCAAATAAGCATTTTATACAAGTTAGGTACGTACTAAACTAGCGGGCCCGACAGACGTTGTCCTACACAATATTAATCAAAGTATGAAACTACCGACTGTTGCGCCATCTGCCGGGCTGATTTGTGTATCTAAACCATCCAAGGCGCCACTACAACGCATACAAAAATATTCATTCAAATCGGTCCAGCCGTTTAAGAGGACTTCAGTGACATACACACGTACAGTAGAATATATAAAGATCAATTTTCGTGTCCTCTAGAAAATGTAAAGTCCTTTGAAACGGATAATTTTAAGAGCTTTTATTATTAAATTTGTAATTCTTACAACAAAATGTTCATTTTTAATGAGCTTAATGAAAAAACGGCTATTTAAATCAGTCATGGACAGTTGATTGCCAATTATCCCCGTCCTTGAGCTGAACTGGCAGATCTAAATTTAGAACCTGCCACCTATATGTTAGGTAGGTCAAACACACTTGTTTTGGAATGGAAACTACCAAAAACACACTGCAAAATCGAGTCGCAATGAAACCTGTTTTGCCTACCCATAATATTTTCAAGTCATAAATTATATCACGATTCACACATGATACATCCTATTAACAGTTAATTAGGAACTTCAATACAAACAAACTTCGTAATGTGTTCTTCCTTATCGAGCCTTTAACATTTTTTCAATGTCAAACAAAAAGATTACATAAGTAAGCTGTTCCTTTATTAAACAAACGACGCATTGTTATTCTGTTAATCAAAGCCGCATCAGTGTTTACTCCATGAGTCCGCAACTTAAAAAATATATGATGAATATATGATAACTAATGATTTTTAACAAAGAGAATCCGACTTTCGAAGGAAAGTCAGCCATGAAGGAACCAATTCGACTTAGGGTGGCAACGCACTTGCGAACCTTCCAGCTATGAGTGTCCATGGGCGGTGGTATCACTGACCGACAGGTGAGCCTCCTGCTTGTTTGCCTCCTGTTACATAAAAATAAATATGATCAGATTTTCGAAGGTTCCTCTCGATTTCTCTAGGATTTGGTTACTACACTCCAACAAATATGAAATGAAAATCTAAATCTTAAACTTTGGTTATAAAGAGTATTATTTATTATTTATTTTCTTATGTCCTATTTTTACAGTTACTTAATAATAATACAATAGAAAACCAATTATTATATTTATTAAAATAACATAAACAAAACAAGAAAACATAAAACAACTACCTATCAAGAAAACAAAAAATAAGTCCGTCTACCTCTGCACGCTAAATTTAGATTCGTATTATTGTAATAATACTTTGATAAAAACTAATAAGCATTAATTATATTTTAAGGCATCAAGGGTCAGATTTAGAACAGACTTTGAGCCGAGTAGGATTTCCATAGGTCAAAAACATTTTGGACTTTTAAGCATGGTCATGGTTCGCGCTAACTTCAACTCTGAAAACTCCTATGAGGCCTGACATGATACCATAATAATAAAGATTAAACCAAAGACGAAGTTGTTTGAATATACAAAAAATACGCGATTTCTGCAAGTTTATTTTTATTTTTATATTATTTTATTCCATATCATTATTCTATCTTTACAATTATTACTAATTCGATAAAACGACACAATATTTATACCCACACCGATTAACCTAGATAAAAATATATATTTATAACTAAATCTTATAACTAATAATATAGGAAGCAACTCTTGTGAACTCAGCCAGTGTACACACAAATAGGTTTACCTCGATAGAAATTCTATTTATTATGTGTATTGCTCGCGTGAGTGGTGCTTCGCTAACCAAGTTGGAATGTGCGCGCGGTACATCCAAAAGTTGAGACTTCCGCCTCAGGTTTTTACTTGGGTACCAAGACTCAGTCTCTCCATTATATCCAGATTATACTCAAACTCAAAATATCTTTATTCATGTAGGTAAACAAGTACACTTATGAATTGTCAAGTTAAAATAATTGTAAATTTACATTTACTTCCAGTTCGCAAGTCAAGGGCGTAGAGCGGGTAAGAAGAACTGGCAAGAAACTTTCCGCCACTCTTTTTAATCGCCAACTATTGTCATACAAATTGTGTGAACTGGAGCAAATCAATCCCAAGGATTAGGATCATTTAAGTATTCCTCAAATTTATAAAAAGCTTTATTGATTAATTTCCGTTTAACGAGGGCTTTGAATTTATTTATTTATGAAGCCGACCCGTAAGTATCTTAAATAAATACACTGACAAATCTAGCTCTCTTCTGAGGCGTAGCTGGTCATAACCCACCATACCCAAAACAAACAGGGTCGGGTACATAAGGGAATACAAGGGATACACTCCATACAGTCTCTTGTAGAGGTAACGGGTGAATTTATTTTGTACTCGCTCTAACATGAGACTGTATTTAGCCTCATATGGGGCCCACACCATTGCGTTGCACTCCAAGTGACTTGTAACTAACGCATGGTATAAAATTTTAATTGCACATATATTCGTGAAGCCACAAGCTGTTTGTAATATGAACCCCAAGTTTCTGTAAGCCTTTTTGCATGTCTTATCTACGTGTTGCGCAAACCCAAGATTCGCATTAAAATATACTCCCAGATCTTTGACCTCTGATACTCTAGCCAACGTTAGACCACTAATGGTATAATTGTATCAAGTGGGCAACCGTGCTCTCGAGAAAGATATGACTTTGCATTTAGCCAAATTAAACTGTAATCTATTTCTCCTGTTCGATCACTCGATCAATGTCTTCCTGCAGTCGTATACAGTCGTCTGTACTCTCTATGTGTTATGTCAGTTATGTTGACTATGTATTTGCGTGTTGTTCCCACGAGAATGTAAGTACGTGCTCCTATTTCACCATGCTTCCAGCTGATAGAGGACAAATCTTTGTTTTTAATTTATTTTATTATTATTTATTACTTAAGATGTCATGTGGAACACGGTGTAATGGTTGCAGCTATTTACAAGCGTTGTGTAAAACAACTTGGCGATTAAAGAGTGGCGGAGAGTTTATTGCTAGTTGTTCTCTTCCGTTCTACGCCCTTGATTTGAGAACTGGCAGTAAATGTAAAATTAGCTGCATTTAATGTATATTTCTTTTTTTACGTTCATAAGTGTACATTGTGTTACCTATGAATAAATGATTTTGACTTTGACTTTATGTGTATAATAAATTCGTGTTTATATCTGTTATTTCATTTATAAAATGCCTTACTATGGACAAGTTAACATAACTTTATTGATTGATAGTAATCAACTTTTAGATAGTTAAGTTTATAATTATTGTATTAACACTGTGTTTTTATATCTATTTTTTTTTCTTTTCATATTTTTGCTTGTATCATGTTTCTAATTTTGTGCTCCAAATAAATATTTAAAAAATTACGAAACGGTCAAATTAATAAAAAAAACAAATCTTTAATGTTATTGGGATAAAGAAACCTTTTAGTTTTAAATAATCAGCATTTTTATACAATCGTAAACCCACATAAAAATACCAATATAATCAGACATTCCTGCATGTCCTAATTTTGAGTGTACACTTTAGTTTTACTTAATGTAAATACTGATATATATTAAATAAAGTGAGAATTTTTATTTAATATATATTATTTACTAGCTAATTCTGGGTAATTAATCGGGTTGGTTTTATTTGTTTAACTATCGAATTTTTTTGATATACCAGCTTTGTATTTTCAATTATCTATAAAAAATACTGTTTTCGATAGACGCTGTGTGATTTAAGAAGTAGAAGGAATTATTATTTAATTTTTATACTAACTATTTATTTAAAATAATATTTAATTTAAATAAAAAGGTAAATTCCAAAACGGATAAAACCATATATAACCAAGAACATGACAACCAAGTCAATTTACTAATAATTTAAAAATGAAATAATATACCGTCGCAAAGCCTAGATGGACGTTGAACTAATTTAAAAGGAACACTTGCGCATGCGCAAGATTGTCAAAGGATATTTATCCTATTCAGTCAACAGCTTTATAATCATGGTATAATATAATTTCAATTCGTAAACGCGGATGTGCCATTGCGGAATATAAAATGACATAAACACTTTGAACGAGTTGTAAACAATAGTCAGAACGATACGTAATCTGGTCTGAGGCTAACGTACACCAAATTCAAAATATTTTGAGTGCAATTTAATAAATAGTGCATTAGAAAATAATTTTGTAGTGGTGTTTAGTTTCTATAAGTTATGGAAATGTATACGCTTTCGTTTGCGCTTTTCACGTTGCACGCATTCACCAACGCGCAATTGTTGCCTAAAGAGGCCTATGCTACGGTGGTACGTATATTTGTCAAAGTTACTTGAAATTATAATATAACGATTATTTTAGTCAGCCAAATTATTTAATTTATTAATTATATTTTATATTTTAAAATTAATATATAATTAAGTACAATAATTTCTAATTCTCGTGTCGCGGTGTTTGTAGTTAAACTCCTCCGAAACGGCTTGACCGATTCTTATGAAATTTTGTGTGCATATTTGGTATGTCTGAGAATCGGACAACATCTATTTTTCATCCCCCTAAATGTACCCTAAATTTTTTTTTTTAATTTTAAGATACTTTTTTTTATGATACAGCATTAATATTTTTATAATAAATAATATACATGGCAAAACGACGTTTGCCGGATCAGCTAGTAATTTATAAAAATACATAATTGTACATTTAATGTTACCAAAGATGTATTTACGTTATTCTTGTATAGTATTCTTTGTGATAGTTTAATAAATAAATAAATCATTTATTTGCAAAGAAATATTTAGATCGATTAATAATAAAAATCCGCACAATCAGCCATATAAAAGTTAGACATGCAAATGTCATATTAATTTTCATGTCATAAAATAATAATAAGTTATTTATAAGTAATTGTTGTCAAACTTATGGTCTAAATACTCGCCCAAGCTAAGAAAACCTTGTCTTTAAAAATTAAATCACCCTTATTTATCACTCAATATTAGATAATTTATCGTAACTCATAAATATAGTATCGTTGCACTAGAATTCTCGATGCGGCAATTTTCACATAGTTATTATATTATTATTTACATAATTATCTATTTAAACCTATATATAATCATGAGCCTACGGCGATGTAACGATATATACTGTCAAAATACAAAGTCCTGTATTTTTTAACTATTTAAAAAAATATCTACAGCACTTGATGGGATACATTTCCTGCTCCTTTAAATTTCAATTCGATCAATAAATAAATAATAATTAAAACACATTACAATCTGACCCTCATAATGATGCGAAAATAGGTATGTAAATAAATATCTGCTGATTATGCACAAAATGCTTCCAATTCTTATTTTGCTATGACCTTGTGAACTTAATTAAGACGTAAATATAGTAAACAATATTCTTAACATATAAACAAGCAATAACCAAATGTTTAATGTCAATAAAAATAAGTGTTATGATCGCACGCACGATACGCTAATAGAATACATATAGTGATAAATCCTTTAAAAGTTTAGTTTAACCTAAATAAAGAAAACCTTGTCGTGAATAAATAATTTTTGAATTGAATTTGAATTAAATTGCGATATTTCTACCGATTATAATGAAAAATTCATCGGGTACTAGCGACATTTTTGTTGAATGTCGTTTGTATAGTATAAGTCAGAAATTAATTTAGATTGATATCGAGAAGAAAATTATGACACAATATATAATGCCCTAGTTTTTCGATGTACCTATAATTTCATTCAAAATTATAATAAGCATTTTATCTCCTGATTGAAATCGTAATAAATTTTACGGTATGTAAATATGTGTTTTACGGAACATTAAATAATTTTTTGGTAAATCGTTGCAGCACTGCCGTATATAAACTATACAGAGTTAAAAGAATTGTTACACTGCACATAAAAAATCACGGCTATCGCTTGTCTCTTCATCGTCAAATTTTATGCAGATTTCCTCGCGATGTTTTCCTTCACCGTTCGACCAAGTGTAAATACATATCAAGAATTTTTTCTTGAGTAGCCAAAGATTGTATCTTAGGGTCGTAATTAGCACGCAATAACCAATAGTTGAACTCGCTGAACTATCAACAGGCCATAATAATGCAAAGACATGAAGGCATTAACAAAAAATATATGTATTATGACGAAGTGACATGAGAACTTTCTGACAAAGGATCTGACCTTGCCATTGAATTACTTAATAAGATGCTGCAGCTCATTATTTCACTATCTACATCCATTATTTCTTTTATATGCGACGTAATCACTTCACGTTTGTTTGCACGCCGTGGAAACGCAAATATAAATCAGGCTTTTATCTGCACCATTCAAATGTTTTTTTGGAAAATAACGACTTAATAAGTTCAAAATCTATTGATACGTTTGTCAGTAATTCTAATTGCTTGTCAACAACAACAACAACATATAATTACTATGTAATCATTTTTAAACCTTTTCTAGAAAGCGTTAAAAAACTTGTCTATCGTCATCTTAATATGGGAAAATTATATCATATCTAATTGTATTTTGCACTTCCTAGATATTCGTATCACGGCGCAACAAAGGCGATTTACTGGTGCGTACGCGCATCACGTAAGCGCAAAATTCTGTTTGAATTCAAATGAGATCAATTCAACACAAAGAAAAAATTTATGCACCAAGATATATAGATATCTACTGTACGCATGAAAATTAATAGAGAGATAGTTTGTGTCTAATAACTGTAAAAATGCTTCTGAAATTGTAAATTTTCACATTATTAAGAGAATGTCCCATTTATACGTTTCCATTTTTCCCAACTACTGGTTGACTTAAGTATACATTTTAAGTTATTTCTTAGTCTGCACTCACCGTGATACTCGCGAGACAAAACGCAACGATATACTTTATTTAAAAAATAAAATAAAATTGTTGTACTAGAACATCATTTTGGTAGCAATGTTTGTTTTATTTGTTAATTCTATTAATGTCAAATTCATCAGAAAGCAATTCGTCCCAAAACTTCTTGAAAAAGTCACCTTTTCTGACAGGTCAACAGATCGATGAACTTTATCAAAATATAAATCTTGATCACGAAGCTAATTGCAGTTTTTGTCTTTTGAGAAGCTAGATATGATTTTGTTGTTGGAATAAATAAACTTCCTTCTTGGTATTTTTACCAAATTTGATCATATGCTTACTACATAATTTTTAAGAATATTAAAGTATATAGTAAATATATAGTAAAGGAAGTATTAATAGCGCACATAGATGTAAAAATTAATTTGTCATACCTAACATCGACTGGGTTACCACTTCTTGCTAACACTGTTTTTTTTTATAGCCTCAACTTATTTCATCAGCCGGTTACCCTGTAAACAAGTACAGGGTGACTACAGAGGATGGTTACATAATTCAGATGTACAGGATCCCAGCAGGAAGACGAACTGCTAGGAGATCAGATAATGCGAAAGGGAAAAGACCTGTGCTACTGATGCATGGGCTGATGGGCAGCTCGGATAACTTTATTATTATGGGCCCGAATAAAAGTCTAGGTATGTAGGGTATCTACAACCAGCCAAGTATATTTACATTTAATAAAATAGGAGCTAAAATTATTAGCTATGAACTAGGCACTAAAAGCTTATCTTAATATATATATTTCTTGTGTGCGTGTGTATGTCACTGAACTTCTCTCAAACGACTGGACCGATTTTGATGAAATTTTTTGTGTGTGTTCAAGGGGATCTGGGAATGGTTTAGATTCACAATTACTCAATAATTAATTCCCACCCCCAAATCCCATAATTTAATTTTGCTAGTCTTTCTATATTAATAAATGATACTAAGGCTAATTATAAACCAGAATTAAAATTAGTTGTTGTTATGTATATAGAAATACCACCATAAATATGGTAACAATTACCAAATAATATCAAATTCATTTTTATCACAATTGCTAACTAATGTCCACATTTTCTAAAATAGCCAACTGGGTGTTAGCAAAAAAGATCTTGGTTCTGTGCCCTTATAAAAATACAAAACCAACTATGTGTGTAAAAAAATATGGTAATTTAGTTACTTAATAAAATAATAATGATATTGATATGTATTAAAAATACCATCGGTGTTCAAGTATGAATAATTGCACCACAATATTATACTAGCACATCTTTATTAAAGAAAAAATAGATAAAAACGCTGCACTTCTTCGTGAAGTTACGTAAAAATTTTACCCTCATTCGCCTAAAGAAGTTTCACTTCAATAATTTGATTAAAAACTAGGATTTTGAAAAAGTACAGAAACAAGGTGTTCATATATAAACAATCCATTCCAGGCTATATGCTCGCCGATGCAGGATATGATGTATGGCTGGGGAACATGCGTGGCACTGTGCACTCCGCCCATCAAAATCTCACGAGGCGAGACGCGAAATTTTGGGATTTTAGGTAAAGTTAACTGAAATAACCAATATTTTGAAAATTCATTACAATAATTATGTTGGAGTCTAGTTTCATAATCTAATTATCCTGTCTATTCTAGTTTTGACGAACACGGAAAATACGATTTGCCAGCGATCATAGACAAGGTTCTAAGCGTTACTAAGCTTGACAAACTCTTCTACATCGGCCACTCAATGGGCTCAACCAGTTTCTTCGTCATGATGTCCGAAAAACCAGAATACAATGAAAAGATTGTTGCATTCATCGCCCTATCACCAGCCGTATATGTTGGAACTATTAAACCGATCGTCCAATTATTATTAAGGGACTTAAATTTAACGGTGAGTTTTACGAAAGATTTCATTCCAATAGAATCGGGAAAAAAGGGTTTTAATTAGCACTGATAACAGATTCCGGGTGTTATAACTTGGATATTTATGATTTCTTTTTATACAATTTTATGTGGTTTTTACTTTTATTTCAGTTTTAAAATTAAAATAGTAAAATCGACTATAGATTGACTACATCGATGTCAAATACATTATATTATGTAATCCTCGGTTCATCATAATTTTTTTGCTTACGGATTCTAACAAATGGTACTAATTTCCATTGCATGCATTTGTTTTGTCATATACATTACAAGCAAATGGCAAAACACTTGTTCTAACAACCGTTACAAATCTAATATATAAAATTCTCATGTTACAATGTTCGTTCCCATACTCCTCTTCGACTTCTTATGAATTTTTTTATGCATATTCAGTAAGTCTGTGAATCGGCGGTATGAATCTTTCAAACCCCTAAATGTTAAGGGTCCACCTCTAAATTTAATATTTTAGACAAAATTTTTTGTTTCTATTTTTTATGATACAGCATACAAAAATACATAGGAACAACCCTTAATTTTCACCTCTACGATCAACCCCTGTTTTTTATTTGTAATTAAAATCTTATGACTTTAACTCTGAGCTTTATATAGAGAAAAATTTAAAGAAAAACCTAAAAAGTTTTCATTACGGAAAACCGAACATGGAACATTTTGCTATGGGGTAGCAGAGTGATATATGTACTAGTGCGTTGCCGGCCTTTCAAGAATTGGTACGCTCTTTTCTTGAAGGACCCTAAGTCTAATTGGTTCGGAAATACTTCAGTGGTCAGCATACTGACTCTATGTTGATAATGGAATCGACCCACTCAACTACATATTTAAAATCTAGGTATGCTATAATAGAATGCTTCACTTCCCTTTATTTGGTTGCAGAACAGAATGCGAGCACAAGGCATATATTCTTCGGAAATTGTAAAAAATCAGTGGCAATCAATAGCTACCACATGTATGGGACGGAAAATTGATGAAAATATGTGTGCGAGATTCGTCGCTTTACTCGTGGGGGAGAACGACGCGGAGGTCGATTTAGTACGTATATTTTAGCTTAAACAATGTACTGTAATAAATTCTTATTATCATTTAAGCCGGTTGCAGACCGAAAACTAAGCTATGCCAAGGCTAAACTAAGCTATGCCAAGCAAGCTAGGCTAAGCTAAGCTAGAAATAAATAGCGTGCACACCAACAGCTAAGCCAAAGCTCAGTCAGTGTGACGAAGGATGTGCAAATGGTGTGCGGGTAGCGGGAGGGGCTTAGCTTAGCTCGTGTAGCTGCGCATCGGCATACACAACTAAATTAGCTTCGCATATTTTAGTTAGCTCACATAGCTTAGTTCGCATAGTTTGCGGTCTGCACACAAGTATGGAAAACTACGTCAGCTATGCGAGCTAAGCTAAAATAAATTAGCTTAGCTCTTGGTCTGCAACCCGTATTAGGTTAACATTATAGACAGACATGTGAAGTTTCGTTTGGAATAAAAAAGTAAGATTAAAGCGGGCCATATACGGACCACATGGTGCAGTCAATACCGAGTGCAACATGCGGTCGCCGCCGCCGCCGATCTGCAGTTGCCATACTAAAATATTCGCAATACACGGACCGCTCGAGCAGTTCCTGAGCAAACCTCATATTGCAGTCGGTCTTGACTGCAACATGCGGTCCGTCTATGGCCCGCTTAACTGCTCTTCAACGGCTGGACCGATTTGAATAATTTAATGTATGCGTTTGGGTGGCGCCCTGGATCGTTTAGATTCACAAATCAGCCCGGTAGATGGCGCTGCAGTCGGTACTTTCATACTTTGTTTAATATCCTAATCACTTGAAATATCATGCACGTCTGTCGGACTCGCTAGTATAAAAATATCTCATATTTTTTAACTGTAACTTTCAGAGTATGTTGCCAGTTATTATTGCTAGAGTACAACCAGCTAGTTTGCAACAATATGAGCACTATGGAAAAATAGTTGAATCTGGTGTGTTTACCGCTTGGGAGAATGGTTTTAACGGAACCATCAGACCTTATAACTTATCAAATGTTAAAGTACCAGTGGAAATCATTTATGGAGAAAATGATCAACTAGTCCATAAAACGGTTAGTAGGTCCTTAATGATACTTTTATGGTAGTTTAAAGAAGAATGGCAGAAAAACACTATTTTCTTCATCTATAACTAGTCTTGCCATTAATACTGAAACAATGAAAAAAAAATGTTTTGTATTGCAAACAACATTTATTACTTTTACAGTGCGTTAGTTTAACACATAAATATAAAACAATTTAATATATAAAAAGCTTATTCGAAGTGATCTCCATTATCTGCAATACAGTCCTTTGAACTCCAAGGTTCTCTTATCGTCCCACTCCATTTTAATATTGCAAAGTATTGTACAATGTATTGGCACCAAAATGAGAAAACTCAATGAACAATCATATAAAAATGACAGGTTCCAATTTCAAATATAATATTTTGTTAATTTTCAATTGTAATAGTATTAATGGCCAGACTAAGCATATATGTACCTCATCTAACTAAAAGTAGATGATTGATCTGCTGTGTTTTAAGATGTCCTAGCTCTCTATTATTGTTTTTCTTACCATTCTTTGAAGACACAACTTCAGGAGTAAGAGATGAGTAACCCAATAAGCTATCACTATTAATTGTATACATTTTATTAAAACATTTTAAAAATATAACATTATTTTCAGCAAGTACTGAGGTTAGCTGAAGAGCTCAAAGCAATTGGTGTATTAGAAGATGTAAGAGCTGCATGTTCATGTCCCAAATGGAACCATTTAGACTTTGTTGTTGCCAAGAATGTAGGAAAATTACTTAACAAACCTTTGGTGAAAGATGTAAACCGATTATACAATAAATATGGTTCCTAATATTTTATATATTCGTTTTATATTTGACGGCTCATTGGTCTAGTGGTTAGTACCCCTGACTGCGAATCCATAGGCCCTGGGATCGATCCCCGGCTGAGACAAACATCGATGTGATGAGCATTTGGTGTTGTGCTTAGGTCTTGGGTGTTTAAATATGTATTTATATGTCTATCTATCAACCTACCATTGCCTAGTACCCATAACACAAGCTTCACCTGCTTAACATGGGACTAGGTCAATTGGTGTGAATTGTCCAATATAAAAAAAAAATACTATGTCATTATTTACATAACCAACAATAATTATGATAATTGAAAAAGTCACAAAAGTTCACTTCATGAATACTTCAACATGCAAGTGATCAATAAATTAGATTTGTGGACTTCCATTTACTAGAGAATTTCTATTTAGTTCCAAAAACCACATTACCCACTGCTTCAATTTTTAAAACCAAATTTCATTGTATTATGATCTAGGGAAAATGACCAATTAGCAAGCAGCTGCTCTAGACCATCAAAGATGCCATTCTGTTATCTCAGAAATACCAATTCAAATGGGATTGTTAAGCCAGCATACTAAGAAATTTCACTATTATGGTAGGTATAAGGAATAGTAAACTATTTCATATACGTTGGACTATAATTATTGATTGATTTGCTAGTACAGTGAATAATAAAAGTCAATAGAATGTTAATATGCATGCCCAAAAACAGAAACAAAAAAACGATGCAAATCATTGTTTTTCCGTGTTTACTGAAAACTGAATACCAAAAAAAAGATTTATAAATAAAGGCAACAATCCACCTCTTTAAGTTAATATCAATACTACTTTAAGTTAAAAAAATCTTTGGAAGCATCTCTATCTCCCGCAACTACACAATACACTTATTGTTTACAAAATGACTAGTAGCTTTTTATTTTGTACTCAATTAATAATTATTATGTATGCAACATGGCATTAGAAAATATCAAAATTACAATACATAAGCTTTTAACATAAATCTTTTTAATCCGGCCTACATAGATTTAGTAAGTAAACAATTCTTACCTTATTCATACAGGATTTCATTGATGTTACAGTAACCTTAGAGCTTGTTTTATTTTGTAATAGATTGACTGGTATTTTAGGGTCCATTGCCAGTTTATATATTAAACAATGCTACAAAAAGTTGAGATTTGTTCTAAAAAAGTAAATATTTACTCTTATTAAGGACATCTTAAATATCAATGTGAAAAAGGGTGGCTTTCTGTTTACTTGCATGAATAGGCTAACTTACTAATAGCATGAATCAAGAAAAATAGAGACTTAAATATAGTGTCAATACTTGCAATTTTATTAATTACTATATTTTAAGACAATTGATGAGTTATATAGGAATGCTTACCTATATATAAACTTTCAAAAGGCCATCTTATTTGGATACAAACGAATGTTTGCATAAAATTATGGTCCCAAGTAGGTGTCGCTTTCATTATTCAACATGCATTTTATTTCCACAGTCACATATAATTCAATTGATAATATTCACAATTTTTATTCTCACCAAATTGTGTAAATAACATTCAAGTTTCAACTACAAAAGTCAAAACAATTTTTTTTTTTTTTTTGGAATTTATGGCCTGGTATCTAGACCTTTAGGCCAAGTCTTGAGTATTGTCAAAACAAACATAAAAAGCTATCACAGATTACTACGTTTTATAAATGAACAGTGCTTAGTATGACTCCCGTACGTCAAATTGTGTGGAATCACTATCATAGTTCAAGCTCTCTCTTTTCAGAATCTCATCCTAGGGAAGATCATGTAGAGCTTAAAATCTTAAAACTGTAAGCATCATATTATAATATTTAAACTTTAAAGCATTACAAGTACTAAATCTGATATTTGACAATTGACCACCGACATGGCAATATACACGACTTCAGAACTATGTTTATAATATGTACAATATTTATAATCACAAATTCACAAGTCACAACAAGCCGGGCGAATGGCGATTTAGAATTGAATTTGAAAGTGCACTAAGCACTTCATAACATCGTACTTTACTGTATAATAATAATACATAATTCAATACGTTATCGTTACTAGTCATTCGTTAATCTTTAACTGCAATAATTGAATATAGTGAGTACATAAATGTAAGTGTTTATCGTGACTTATGTAAGTAAATAATAATAGAATTAAACCGGTCCTCTTTACGATTTTTCAAAAGTTATCTGATAATCTGATTGATGGCTCTATAGCAGTATTAAGTATGCGTTATTTTATTAAGATGACTAATACTGGAAAATTGCACAATATTTAAGAAAACCTACTATTTCACAACATTAGAAATTGCAATAATAGTCATTTTTAAATTTAGTAGATTGAAAATTTCTTTCCTTTGCCATTACAGGTGAGCAACAACCAAAAATGTCTATCTCAGGAGTAACACTTGGAGAGAAACATAAATATTTTAATAAACTATGTATTCAGAAGCATAACCAAGAAATCAAAAATATAGATTATAGTCAATCAGATGTTGAAAATTTATTAAAAATTGAAATAGCATGTCACAGTAGGAATGTTGATTTTATACTTAATGTTTTAAAGTGTGAGGACATGCTCTATGTATCGAGAGCTATTAAACACTCAGTATGGTTAATTCAAGATCCTCAATATGAACAAATTATAAGTCCACACTACTTGCATAACGAACTTTTGCCTTATATGTTAACAGAAGCAAGGAATAAGTTGCTACTTCACATTAGACTCCATCTGAAAGATCCAAGCCGTAATGAGAAATTCTTTATCTATCTTGTTGGTATTGACATGATAACTGCAATGAAATGGTTACCCAATTGCTCTGTTGCTTTTATAACATCAAGATTAGAACAAGATATATACAGAATTCCTGAAAACATATTTTTAAGGCTTTTATGGTTTACTATGGAGCCATTACGTGTTTATGTAAAATGTTTCTATTGGAAAAAACCAATGCTTAAAAAGGCCATGTTTACTTTATGCAAATATGGTGAGGAGTATTTTAAAATTTTAGATAGTGTTGAAACTGGGCAGTTACCTGTTTTTAATGCTAAGTACACTAAATTGGTGATGAAAAGATATCCGCGATGTATCTTAAATAATTTCGATAGATATGGGGATTTCATAGATAGTAAAACTTTTGCTAAGTATATAAAAAAAGAAGATTTAGAAAGTTTTCTATTTAAATATGAAAGTAACAAAAAGGTCAATCAACTCTTTTCACAAGAAAAACGTGAAACCTTACTAAAATTAAATAAACAAGGTAATTTTCTCAGAAAATTATCAGAATGTGAGCCAAATAATAAACAACAACTGAAAATATTATTGGAGGAATTCCGTGAAGGTCTAGGTGACCAAAAGCCCCAAAAAAAATACATTTTACAATTTATCCATGGCGTTATTAACAAATTTAAAACATTTACAGAAGAAACATGGACACTCCTTAATAACATTTATATACAAATTGGTGTCTATAATGAAAACAAAAAACATTTAGAAGCCTGCAAAAAATCTATTATAATATACCATGTTCTGAATGACAAAGAAGTACCTGACAAAATACTTTCAAAATTCTCAACTTCTGAAACATTTAGATCAGAGCAAAAAAAGTTTAATAAACTGGAAAAGAAGAAAGTGTTCACATTTTTGTACAGTTTAGCAGAAAAGCATATAGAAAAATGTGAAGATGAAGATGTATTATTGGGTCTTGAAAGTCTTTTATTTTTGTTACAAGATTGGGGTGAAAATTGGCAGAATTATCCAAAGATAGTCAACAAAATTAAAAGTTTGGTTGAGTCTACGAAAGATACATCAAAAAAAGAAGATTTAACAACTTTATATAGTAGAAATCGAATTTGGCGCAAAATTTTGTTTAATGAATCATTTTTAATCAAATGTGACGAAGGTACTTGTCTCAATGTCCTAAAACACAATCCCACATTATTAGAGTTAAACAAGGAAGCTGTTATCTCTTTATGTTTAGAAGATAAGCCAATGAAAAGATTTTGTACAAAATTACGAATCTTCTGGTCTGATACAATAGCGAAAGATTTAAAAATTGAGCTAATGACGAAATTGGATTCACAGCCTTCAAAAGAAATTTTTACTTTGCTATCTCAAGATGAAATGTTAGACTGTATTGTGTGTAGTATGTCAAAGCATGATGTCATTCAATTGAATAAAACCAAGATCATCACACTGCCACATTTCATTGCCAAAAATATGTATAGGGCACGTCCAAAGCCGTCAATACAATTGGTACTTTCATATGGTAAAGATAAGTATCTTCAGGAATCATTATCATCCATAAAATCTGTTTTGCACAGTTTGCCAGCTAAACAAACTATAGAATGTATTGAGATACAAGAATGGCCTGAATTTGTTCAGAAACTGTGCGTTGAACAAGCTTTTGCAAAATTTGACAGAGAAGATGGCAAGAAAATAATTTCAAGTATGTGGAGGAATACAAAACACAGTTCTGTCCGTGCAGACATTTTCAAAAAGTCATACAATTCCTTAAAAATATTTAATAAAAATGATATGAACAGTAATAAATCTTACAATAGTTGTGTAGAAAAAGAGTGGAGATACTTAAAATGTCTTATAGAAAGTTTAACAGACCAAGAGAGTATAATCGTTTATAATTTGTTGAGCAAGTTTGAAAAGATACCATTAGTTGTCCGTACAGAATATTGTATAACCAGTTATAAATTCTTAAAAACATTACCTTTAAGATGTAACTGCCAGCGATTCATGAATAAAATAGTTTCCAAAATTAATTATAACCATATCTTACCCACTCTAGAATTAGATTTTGTAGCTGAAATGGTCCAGGACACTATAATATTGCGACTATGGTCTGAAAAATTAGATTGGACATTTATGAACATGCTCTTGGAATGTATCTCCATACAGAGCACACATGAGAAAAAAATGGAAGCTTGTAAAAAAGTATTACTTCCTGTTTTGGATAACATCTTTACAATGTGGAATAGTAAGTCGCCGGGACTGTTTATGGTCCGATACAATATGAATACTTTTATTACTCATATGTCTTACAAAGACATGTTACAGAGGAATAATTCCATTGTACTTAATCTTCTTATTGATAGTTTAGATAAAAAGTTACCTATAAAAGACAACTATGTGATGATAACTAATTTCAAGTTGGCAGCAGAATATTTTAAGGTCCTATCCGAATGTGAAAAAAGTTCTCAAAATAGTCTTTATGAAATAACTACAAAAGACTTAAGCAAAATATGTATTAAAATACTCTGTGAAGATGTGAAATCATACTCTGCTAGTATATGGAGACTTTTTTTTCACGCCTGGCAAATGATGATTAATAGTTTTGGTATAAAGAAAAAGATACAGTACAAAGTAAATAACATTATCTTGGATTTAGCCGAAGACTTGTCACCGGATCTAAATATATTATTACATATATTCGTTTTAGAAGACATATACTATACAAATTATGGAAATGAAGATAAGTTAGGTAGGCAAGCTTTGCGACATCGAATTGCAGCCCATCCTTCAAAAGAAGTAAAAAGCCAATGTTCAAAATTGGTAATAACAGATCGCTGCAGTACTCCATACAATTCCTTTTATAGGATGACATATTAATATCAGTAATAATAATTTATGTTCTTAAATTTTATTGCCATTTTTAACAAAATATCCGGGGGTTGTATAACGGTTTTTAGTCAGTTTTAGAATCCCAGATCATTTCCCTGTATTTAAATTTTGACATTTACATGAAATACTAGCAAACTCGGCGAACTCCGTTTCGCCACCAGATGGCTTCGTTTTATGTAACATTTCGTTTGATGAACCCGCTTTTCTGTTGAAAATTTTCCTGAATTTTCTTTGCTATAAACCTCACGAAGCCCGAGACCTTTCCAACGAATGCAAAACCGTGGAAATCGGTTCGTGCTTTCTGGAGTTATAGCGTCAGGAAGGAAAACCCGACTTATTTTTATATAGTAGATTTGAATTGGATGAATTTTTAAATTAATCATTTTAATGAGAAACAAAGATTATGTAGACTTAGTTTACTTAAGTTCTTATTACTTAATGCAAAAGTATTATTAATTGTGAGATTATATATTGTTATTTATTATTTAAAAAAAGATTTCATAAATATAAAGTTTAATAAGTTATGTTGATTTCTTATTTTGTAAGAACAATAACAATTCAATTTATGTTTCGTTTTCGATGGATTCAGAATTCACGCCGGCTGCAAAAAAAGAGAAAATTACTTATTTTTATAGTATGCAACACACCTGTATAGGCTAAAAATCCCTATTTTTAAACTTAATAATTGTATGTATAATACTGAAATTGAACACATTTTTATTAATTTTTAAAGTCGCCTTTGACAAATTCTGTTAGTATTAGCGTTTAAGTATTAAGTACGTAACGAATTTGGGGGGTTGCTTTTATGAAACGTTCGATGCGGGGCGTGGATTGAATTACTCGTTATTGTTAATATTATTTTAGTCTTTTTAGTACTTTACACCACATAATGGTAATTATTTGGCATAAAGAGTCACTAGGTGGTCACGAAACGTTTTACTATACTTGGGTACAGAGTACTGTACTTGGGTACAATAAACCGTTACCTGGGGGGGGGGGGGGCAATAATATCCAAATAAGGAAGCATTTGCCACCTATTCGGTTCAATGTATTTAAGAATATTTCCAAGGTTCAGGTGTCAATCGCTGGTGGGATTGTTAAAATAGTCGAATAATATTACATAAATGCCAGAAGATTTTGTAACTTTCAAATGATACTAACTTCTTTATGCACGGTGCGCTAACGCGCAGTTGTTCTTCTGGTTTGTAGTCGCACTCTGTCTCGGGGAAGCCTAACAATTCGGAGATCTTGTTAATTTCTTTGTATGTTGGACGAGCTCTGAGTATCTGTAAGTTTTTTTATAATAAATTCACAATTTGTGTGTCTACTGAAGACATTCATTACAATATTACATATATAAAAATACTTAAAACAAACTTTACTAACTCCAACAGGGCAGATAATTAGTAAATGTGCGAATATACGTCTGTAGGAACCTTTAATTGTAAGTATTTTAAATAATTGAATCGCATTTAAAGTTCAGTGGTACATTAATGATAACTTGAGACCAACACCTTGTAAAGGTATCAGGTATTTTATTTATTAAACAGATAAATTTACAATTTTTAAATTAAAAATATAGTCAAAACTATATATACGAAAAACATTATGTACTAAGACAATATATAAAATAATAAATATATAAATACTAATAATTTATTGATTGAGGTGTCTGTAGGAATGTGTTAGGGGGTGTAAGTGCGTGTGTTCGTTTTAATGTGATCTTAAAAAAACTATTTGCTTATATTTTCAAAGACGCTTTTGGAGAAAATATCGAGTCGAGGCTCGCGGGCTCCTTATTTTACAAGTAGATTTCTATAAAATTCTCGTGTCACAATGTTCGTTCCCATACTCCTCCGTAACGGCTCGACCGATTCATATGACATTTTTTTGCATTATCAATAAGTCTGAGAATCGGCTACTATCTATCTTTCAAACCCCTAAATGACAAAGGGTGTCCACCCCAAACTAAAAAATATTATGTGGCATAAAGAAATACATACAACCCTTAATATTCACCCCTCTACGATCAACCTCTTTTTTATGATAGTAGATAGTTATGTTTATTGAACAAAAAAATGTTTCCTAGAAATAATACACATAGCTAAACAACGTTTGCCGGGTCAGCTAGTAGATTTATATAATAAGAGTACGGGTATAAGTGTATTATTTCAAGCATAGTTTGAATCAAGATAAGGAATATGAAACAGCTCAGTAGGACGAGTTCCATAATCTCGGTATAAAAACTTTTAGAGAGTACAAAAATTTTCATATCTCTAGTGAATCTGATAAGTTACTAAATATTATAAATAATCATTTTTGCCTTGTTGTTATCGCTGTAAAGATACTGATACTATTTTGCCTTTATCTGTATTAACTTGTGTAACATTCCGAATAAACAAAGCAAGATATATAATCTAGGTTCTACCTCCGTGGCAATGTCTTTCCGTTCCTCCAATGGCGGCATATTCCAGAACACAATGCCAACTATATATTCATCTCGAAGATAGTACAGCAGACCACGCTTATATCTGTTCTGGTATTGGTCAGATCTAAAAGTAAATGAATGTTGTAAACATTTATCTACATTGAAGAATATCAACATTCATAAATAGCTAGAAAGTACTGAAATGTTCAATATTTAAATCAAATGGACCATGCTTTAAAATCATCCCTTTATACCTTATTAGTAAATTAGGTTATAATTAAATTACTTAATAAGTCTTGACCGTAAACCCTTTTATCTGTTGATTATTTTTTATGGGCCTGATACGATGACTCACTGCCGAATTTTAGCCCTTCGATCCGTTTATTTCTATACAATGATGAGCTTAAGGAAGTTGGTGGAAAAATGCTCAATACAGAGAGAGATGGAGCCAATTGGAGGAGACCTCTTTAAGAGGTCCTTGAAAATAATATATCTACATACATACTATATAATAATATGTATAATTTATTTTTTCTTATGGTCTAAGATCCCGCTGCAGGATTGGTGTGCTCATCGACTTTTTGTTTAAAACCAAATTTTTATGTTTATTAATAATTAAGAGAATACATATTTACTAGGGTGCCTATCAAAATTTGGCCGCCATTATTTTTAATAATTACCGTGATGTAGACGTTATTTTATTTAAAAAATAAATAAACGAAATTTTTTACCAAAAATCAGTTAAAAATAATTTAATTAAAAATAATGGCAGCCAAATTTTGATAGGCACCCTAGTAAATATATATTCTCTTAATTATAAATAAACATAAAAATTTGGTTTTAAACAAAAAGTCGATGAGCACACCAATCCTGCAGCGGGATCTCTTAAGCCGAATTTACATTACGAAACTAGTGTTATGCATGTTGGAATGAGTTTCATGAAAATAGTTGCAGCACGTGTGAAACTACTTTAACAAAAAATAATAGTGTCGTGAAATCAACAGTATCACCAACGACATGGCTCTGTCAACATCAAAGCTTCATTTTTGTTTTGGATCCCAAAGACACTCGTTACGCTGGTATTCGTTAATGAATTTTATATTTTTATCAACTGACCAACGTTGGTTTGCCATTTTGGCGGTCATTTAGCTGCACGATGCATTCAAACACACACGTCTGCCCTGTGCAAATGCTTTCGCGACACTAGTTTCGTGTCGCGTTTTCATCGTGAAAGTAGTTGCGTGACATTAGTTTTACAAAAAATATGCGCATGACACGAAATTTATCCAGTGTCGCGAAACCGATGCATGCATTAAGAAACTGTAAATTTACACGTGAAATTGTTGATGAAATTTATGTCATAAAACTAATTCCGAGCCACTAGTTTCGTAATGTAAATTCGGCTGTACTATTAGGAATAATTTCATACTTCTTATAGCAGGGTCGGTCTCCGCCGCCAGAATTGTCGGCCACGGCTTGCACTTGGGGCTTGGCTTCATCGCTGCAAGGCTTGAACAAGCCCACTGTCGGCATACACGCTCCCACTTCGCCTACCACCTGGGATAACAATTGTTCCTTGACTCTCTTTACTGTTTTTTTTATTTATTAACTTATACAAAAACATACAAATTAAAAAGCAGGTTACATAAGTTATAAGGCAACGGGCGGCCTTATCGCTAACAAACGATTTCTTCCAGGCAACCCTAATATGAAACAATAAAAAAGAAACACATACAGAGGGTAAAGTACAAGAAGTGCATAAAGAATTAACAAAAAAAATTCAACATAACACGTAACTAAAATAAAATAAATAAAAATATGTATAAACAAAAATTTCAATGCCAATCAAAAGGTTAACTGTTTATAAGTAATAATAATTAATATATACATATATAAGTAGTAGCTAATTACGAGGCAGAATTTTTTTTTGTGTAATGAGGGAATTATTTCTTGTTGGTTCGATTTGACGAAACGTATCGATGGAGCCTAAATTATGAATAAGCTACAAAAAAAAGTATCTATAAGAAGAATAATAAAAACTCCTTCGTAAAAGCGACCTTTGACATGTTAAGAAATTTAAAAACATTGTTTACTATGAGCTTGATTAATACATATTGTTTTTCGATATCAAAACTCACCTCCATTACCAAAGCGCCCTCTAACGACACCTTGAAGTAGGGCTCCATGTTGCAAGGAGTCCAATAGCCCGTCATGTTACTGCCTGCAATGTAGCCCTGCTCGGCTGCCGGCCCGTAGTGCTCCATGCGGATTCTCGTGTCCTTCCACTGGGAGTAGATGCTGGCTGCGTCTCCCGCCTGTATTGAACTCATATGGGGTAAATGGAACACGTTTTCCATTATTTACCAAGATGAACTGACCCCTTAGTTGGAATATACCTCTTTTAAATAATTTCGATACGACTTCGTTTCTGAGAAATTTTTGGACAAAGTAAAATTATTTTGTACATAAGGGGGCGTCCATAAATTACGTGAGGTGTTTTTTTTTTAATTTTCTGTCACCAAACCACGTTGATTGCCACCAATCCCATCTAAAACGATTGATTCCTTCGAGAGTTATCTATATCGAGAGCCACCAACCGCCTAAGCTCGAAGAGCTCAAAAGCATAAAGATGCTATCTCTGAGCTCGAAGAGCTCAAAAACAAAATAAGCGAAATGTTGAGCGTTTAGGTATGGAGTTAGTGGGAAGTTGTAGAGATGGCCTTTAGGGTCTACCGTTTGCCTAATTTTTTTTTTCAATCAGAAAAAAAAATTGCGTGATATTTGTGAGACCCCTCTTCAACGTAAGATTAAATGAGACTTGACTCGACCCCCTCCCCCTTAAACACCTCACGTAATTTATGGACGCCCCCTTACTTCAAAATGCTTTAAAACTAATAATGCTTTGTTCCCAAAACCGAACACCTAAATGCAAAGAAGCATTGACCACTTGGTTATATAATACTATCATAATAATATTTAACTAGTCAAATAGTCACTGTAGAATGATAACCTCGAAAATCGAAAAAAAAAATCATTTCGCCAATGTTCGTTACAATATTATTATATACTTTTGTCCATAGTTTTGGAAGGTAAAAAGGACTTTTTATGTTAATAATACTTCGAGATTATACCAGTTAAATGACAAGAGAATGAAAAATAGATGGGTATTTTAACATGCAAGGTTATCATTCTACACTACAGTGACGAAATATCCTACATATTTGGGTATAATTATTTTATTTCTTGTAAAAAATGTAATTTTACGATGTTTTTGTAAACGAAAGTCTAACCACATAAAGGTGGGTCCTAGCCTCCAGTTCAGTGTTGACAAGAAATCCGCCATTTACGGAATCCGTCTCCAGGTATGAATGCTTCGCTATCTCCACACGTGGATCCGCACCCACCGCTACAAACACCTTAAGGGAAAAAATAACAATCAAGGAAGAATCATTTTTCATTACTAACTTATAATTTTTCATTTACGGATCGTTAGAGCAGTGTTGGCCTAGTAGCTTCAGCGTGCGACTCTCATCCGTGAATTCGTAGGTTCGATCCCCGGCTGTACACCAATGGACTTTCTTTCTATGTGCGCATTTAACATTCGCTCGAACTGTGAAGGCAAACATAGTGAGGAAACCGGCTTACCTTAGACCCAAAAAGTAGACGGCGTCTGTTATGGCCGATTTACATTATCATTAGTGTTTAGGAGAGTGCTTTAGGATAGTACTTTAGTTGAAACATGTAAACGCTACTTGCTTTAGTAAACGCTACGCTAAAGAACTTGCCTTTCAAGTTGTACTAAAGCACTCTCCTAAACACTAAGATAATGTAAATCGGCCTTTAGGCACAGAATACTGATCACCTACCTGCCTATTCGATTGACAAATGACCACGAAACATACTAAAACTTACATAGTCAGTAATTATGGACGATCCATTGGACAGCGTCAGCTCCAAGCGGCCGTCAGGAGTCTCGAAGGCGTCATACACTTGAGCTGAAATGTTATTATTATCTTATATATTTATTTATTTGCTTATCAGTACTCCTACTGCTACTTATTATAAAATATATACAACGTCCAAAAACGGTCAATGTGTATTACATTTAAACATAAAACACAGTTAACAATTATTACCTACTTATACAAAAAAATATATACTCGTAAAATAAATTGTATGATGGACATTGCCAGAATACTGTGCGTTGCCGGCCTTTTAAGAATTGGTACGCTCTTTGAGCTGTTTTCTTAAAGGACCCTAAGTCGAATTGGTTCGGAAATACTTCAGTGGGCAGCTGGTTCCACATAGTGGTGGTGCCCAAAAACTGCTTTAGCTCAGTTGTGGAACGACGAACGTCGAGGTGACGTCCGATGAAGAAACAACTGCCAATAATTGATTGTTTCAGACCAGTTCCAACTACGATTGCCACGTCAGGAGCTACTCCATTAACCTTAAACACAAAAGGACAATCCATAGATACTCACTCTGCCTCATACAAGTGACCCCCTCAGCGCGAATCTTCTCAGCCGCCCACTCACCCAAATACTCCGGTATGATGCCGCCCAAAATACCCCGGTCCTTGTAGATATGCACGAACTGAATCGGGTCTTCGTGTTCTGGGCGTTCAACTACCTTATCTGGAAAAAAGTTATAATTTTACACATGTATTTTGTTTATTTTAATTAATTGACGACTCATTGGTCTAGTGGTTAGTACCCCTGACTGCGTATCCATGGGTCCCGGGTTCGATCCCCGGCTGAGACGAACATCGATGTGATGAGCATTTGGTGTTGTGCTTAGGTCTTGGGTGTTCAAATATGTATTTATATGTCTATCTATCTATAATATGTATGTATATCCGTTGCCTAGTACCCATAACACAAGCTTCACCAGCTTAGCATGGGACTAGGTCAATTGGTGTGAATTGTCTTTAAAAAAAAAATTATAATAGTTGGTTTTTTTACAACTATTGATGCTATATTTGTACGATATTTAGACAATGTTTCTACAAGAATATTTTTATCATAAGCCTCTTGTAACTCAAATGTCTACTGAACTCCAACCAATGAATTAAATAGTAAATATTAATATGTATAATGCAACTCGCGAGAATAAAAAATTTCAATTTCTTTAATTATGTAATAATGCGTTATAATAAAACATTCAATGTATTAAATACCTTTTTTCTATTGTTAGTGTCGTTTTTCTACGAACGCAGAATAAAATTTTTAAAAATATTTTTATCTTGTTATGCCTAAGAAATATAACTTTTAACGCGTGTACATATACGCGTTTTTTACTCATGTATAATATTTTTATATTTTGGGTTTCTGCATAAGAAATAATTTGACTAAAATGTGGTAAATAAAAGACAATAGAGGATTACTCATTCTTCCCAAATGCCAGGCCAATTCACATCCGAGGGGCCCAGCGCCGATGATGGTAACATGTTTGGATTTCTTCACTTTGCGGTAGGCGATCTCCAAATCCCGTATAGTGCGAAGAGTACACACGCGATCGCGAATTGACTTCGGTGCGTTTTTGAATATTGATAAATTCCGGGGTTTCGAACCTGAAAACAATCCAAAAATAACAATGCATTTCGATAAGGGAATCACTAGTAAGATTAAAAATAAGTTAAATAAATCACTGGCGCTACAACCTCTTTAGGTCTGGGCCTCAGATTTCTGTTTCATGATCATTTGTCAATCTAATAGGCAAGTAGGTGATCAGCCTCCTGTGCCTGACACACGACGTCGACTTTTTGGGCTAAGACATGCCGGTTTCCTCACGATGTTTTCCTTTTCCGTACGAGCTAGTTTAAATGCGCACATAGAAAAAAACTCCATTGGTGCACAACCGGGGATTGAACCTATGACCTCAGGGATGATTTAGGATTATGACTTTTTAGTAGAATTTTTTAGCAAGTTATTACTACCGGCTGTTGATGATGATGGTATACCTACGATAGACTGTAAACCCATGATGGCAGTAGTAGAGGTTTCTATTGGAAACTGGTATCCAAAATATAAAGCAGATATAGTCTAAACTTCCATTTCGTAATAAGGTGATATAGACATTGATATACAAAAAACCCAAGATGCACACTCAACGCCTAAAAAACGTCCTCAAAAAATGAACGCAACATTCTAAATTGTGCGCTCATTTCAAATAGTTTCGTGTCTAATAAGTGGAGTCGATGTTATGTATTTGTGTTTTTTTTTTTATAAATAAATTTATGTAGGTACTTTTGAACTTTTTTGTGTGTAGTTTTTGACAAATATATTTACGCTATATAAAGTGTAGGTCAGGAGGTAGCCAATTTATCATTTTTTTTTAATTTATAGAAAAAACTTTTTAACCGGATTAAAGTTATGTATTATTATAAATTTACAACTATTTAACATACAACAGCTTTTGTCTTCAGTCACCGTGACCACGCACGCTGTAAAGCACGAAAATGTCGGATAAATTTAAAATTATGTTAAATAGTTGTAAATAAAAAAGTCATGTTCGACTCCACTCAATACCTTGTCCTACCGACCCCGGTCGGTCGTAAAATTTTATTGCTTTAAGTACGTATACACTGCGTTGTAATAACAACTTTAAACAATTCGCGTAAGGTTGATTTTGCAATAATATATGCTTGTAACATATACTGTTATAGACATACTGTTATAGAAAGGGACAGAAATAGTGTTTCGGGACACTTTCGAGCGTTACTTTTATTCGAGACTGTGCATCTTGGGTTTTTTGTATATCAATGGATATAGAATAAAAATTCATTCAAAAGCAGTTTAGCCGTAACTTAGGCGTTAATATGGAATAAAACAAGTATAGTATAATATTGAGGCGGGGTCCATGCGTCGGGTTGTCTCTCTCCCTAAAATATGGCGAGGGGACGATGGCTGGCCATGCGTCATACTCGTGAACGGGTGCTACTTGTGCTGAACGGGTCATATTTGAATTCGTGTGATGTTAGTTATTTCGACTATGTGTTTGCGTGTTGTTCCCACGAGAATGTAAGTGCGTGCACCTATTTCACCATGCCTCCTGCTGATAGAGGACAAGTCTTTGTTTTTTTTTTAATTTATTATTATTACTTAAGATGTCATGTGGAACATGGTGTAAAAGTTGCAGCTCCTTACAAACGTTATGTAAAACAAAAAACTAGGCGATTAAAAGAGTAGCGGAGAGTTTATTGCCGGTTCTTCTCTTCCTTTCTACGCCTTTGATTTGAGAACAGACAGTAAATGTAAAATTAGAAGCATTTCATATATTATTATTTTTTTTTTGACGTTCATAAATGTACATTGAATTACCTATATAATTAAATATTTTTTTTTACTTTACTTTACTATAGAAACACTACTATTACTACCAACCTGGAGCAATCAAACAACGCTCGTAGTATATAGGCTGTTCCCCGCACAGCGTCTTGACATAGGCCACGTGGTCATCCGCGTCCACTCGCAATACACACCAGCCTGTAGCTATGGAAATAGCTGGACCCTTCTTCTTGCGGTAAAATTTTATAGGGTCCAAGAAATCGAGGCACTGGGCAAGGTACATCCTGCCGGTTTAAAAAAATATTACTAATCCTGAAGAGACAAATAAGGTTCATTTTTTTTGTTTTTTTTTTTTTCAAAGTCAAGTATAGGATTTTTTATAATTCGTGCTTGTCTTTAGAAATTCGACCGTGTCCTCCATGTACGGTTTAAGCACTCGCCCGGTACCGCACAACCCTCCCAAAGGCCGAGAACAAATTTAAATTAAATTAAAACTTGCCCTCGAACCGGGAATCGAACCCGGTACCCCTCACCTAGCCACTTAATAAGACCGCTAGGCTATGAGGCCCCTAAGGTTCATTTGATGCAATTGAAACTAATTCAGGATTTACGATTTCGTAATAAATACAAAATAATGCGAAGAAAAACTTCTCAAAATTGTAAGCAGTTTTTATATATTCCGTTGGTTTCACTCTCTTCAAATTTTGTAATTTTGTATGTGTACAAAGAGTTACTGCACAGTATTGTTCAATATACATATTTATCTAATATATAAAATTCTCGTGTCACAATATTCGAGCCTCCAAAACGGCTCGACCGATTCTTATGAATGTTTTTATGCATATTCAGTAAGTCTGAGAATCGGCTACTATCTTTCAAACCCCCAAGTGATAAGGGGTGTCCAACCCCAATTTTTTTTTTAAGGATACATCATACAACCCTTAATTTTCACCTCTCTACGTTCAGCTCTTATTTTTAATTTGTATTTAAAAAGCTACATACAACATACATAATAATTATACTTATGACATAATCCCCGCGAAAACTTGTATAGATTTTTAAATTATTTCCAGTCTAAAACGAGGCTTGGTTAATTTCGCTATTACGTTTTAGGCAAGAAAAATAATACTTACGTGTGTCTTTTGCCCAGCTCCACATAGTTGAGGGTCAAGATATCGGGTGGTTCCGCGTTCCACCACATGTGCTTCGACATGGGAGGTCGATCGTATGGCACGCAGTCCTCTTTGGATATCATGAATATCTGTTAAACGATTGAAAAGTGATATACCGCCGCTAGCCGCCCATGGACACTCACGCTGCCAGAAAGCTAGTGCGTTGCCGGCCTTCCAAAAATTGGTGCGATCTTTTCTTGAAGGACCCTAAGTCGAATTGGTTCGGAAATACTTCAGTGGGCAGCTGGTTCCACATAGTGGTGGTGCGCGGCAAAAAGTGCGTTAGAAAACGCCCAATATTTGAAATGTACCATTCGAAGATTATTTTTTTTAACAAAATGATATATGGTCATGTAGTTATACCAATGTCTACAAAAGGGCGGTAACCGATTATATATATGACCGCAGAGCTAGTTTATTAAGAAAATTGTTAAATATTTTGTATATTTCCATTTTAGTATTTAAATCGATAATAACTACGATTTCTGGAGTAACACTTTTTTAATTTACAAGATTCGTGTTCTCATGAAACAAATGACGCCACAAATAGTAGCAACAGGCGTTCTGTACGTAAGTTTACCTTAGCAGTTTCGTCGTGTTCGATTATAGACTTGGAAGCTGCCCAGCCAGCAGCCCCAGCGCCTATAATCAAATACTGCACGCAAGCCGGAAGATCTTTGCAGTGGAAGGGCCGCTTAATTTTCCGACGAGGCCGCCCTGAAACGTAACAGGAATCATAACACAACCTAGTAATAAAATAAATATCATGAAAGTACATATAAAGAACGTTGACAATTTCTTAAGTATCTTTTTGTGCTATTAGCAGATTATACTTGAATACTATAATTGAATCTAGTATTACATTTACATGATTTAATTACAGTTACAAATAATATAGTTTCATCTTATGATATATTAATTGTGTACATTAATACTTACATATGGGTACACTTTCACCAAGTTTCTCTTTCTCCAGTCGCCATAAATAAATTTTGTAAAGC
This sequence comes from Pieris napi, assembly GCF_905475465.1. Taxonomy (NCBI): domain Eukaryota; kingdom Metazoa; phylum Arthropoda; class Insecta; order Lepidoptera; family Pieridae; genus Pieris; species Pieris napi. The sequence continues at coordinate 11,840,476 of NC_062248.1, read as the reverse complement.
TGTAAACATATCGTTTAGACGTCAATCAAACAATTCAATATATATTTGTACTAGTAGACTCGGCCAAGCGTTGCTGTGGCTAAGATTTTTGTTATATTACATAGTAGTAAACTATTCAAGAGAAAAGGCAGGAGAACACCAATCCACCATGCTTTTTTGGTGGTTATGCCATTAAATTGTAGCTTATGTGAAACGTTGGTACTTTCAACACAGCGCCATCTGTTAGAATTCTGTCTAATAATAAACAAATAATTTGCAATAAAATTACATTGCGGGTATAAATTGAGATGTAAGCTATCCTATCTTTTAAGTTGGATCAAACTACACACGGTGTGCAAATTTCATTGATATCGGTTGGGTAGTTTAGGAGTCCATAGCGGACAAACAACGTGACACGTAATTTATATATATTAAGATAAGATATTAATAATAAAAACTAGATCTATATTTATAAATCTAATATTTAAAATTCTCATGTCACAACTTTCGTTCCCATACTCCTCCAAAACGGCTCGACCGATTCTTTTGAATTTTTTTATGCATATTCAGTAAGTCGGAGAATCGGCTACTATCTAGCTTTCAAACCCCTAAGTGATAAGGAGTGTCCACTCCAAAAAAATATTTTACTTTTTAGAATTTTTTTATTTGCATTTATTTATTTATACAACCCTTCATTTTCATCTACCCTCTACGATTAACCCCTATATTTATTTGTTAGTTAAGAACTTGATCTCTGAGGGTTATATAGAGAAAAATCACAGAAAAACCTAAAAAGTTTTCATTCCAGAAAATCGAACAGTCTCTGGGTGTAGCATAGCAAAATGTTCCATGTTGGTATGTACTAAAAAGGTAGGCATTAAGGAGAAACGAAGTTCGCGGGGGCAGCTAACAAATGTTCGTAAATTTTAAGAAACTTGATACTCACGATACCCATGATGCTAAGGAAAGAGCCTACAATCCAAACATAGATCCAGGGGAAGGGTGGCGGCGGTGGTGGTGGGCAAGGAGGAGGATCAGGCACCGGTCGCACAGAGCATGGGCCTTTTGTTCGCGCGCACTCCAGCATCGGCTTTATAAACCAACATACTCACTATGCTATGCAGGACAAACTACGTAGGCACACATTTGCAAACCAAAGATGGTCACTCATATTTGAAATTTTCGTCACTAGCACATATATAACTATATATAACTCGCCAGATTATACTGTGCAATAACAGTTATAATATAGCTATCAAGAAAATGTAAGTGGTTCCTTGATAAATAATATACAGTTAGGTCCTAGTGTATTTTGTTTAGAAGTAGTGCTAATAATAAAAGTAGTTATCAATAAGTTTTTATTTTTGAAATCCAAGAGACATTTCAATCAATTTGTTTGTTAGATCAGAGCCCGTTCAGGAAGCAATTTGTTTGGGAATATCAGCTACGTCGGATTGGCCGGTCTCTCCTCTCTCCGCTTTCTCCAGCAGACCGATTCTATCAAGTGGTTTCCAGGGTTCATGAAATGCATATTTGTATTTGTCCTTGCCATGGTAACCGAGTTTCGGCATCTCCTGCTTCTCGATGGTATTGACTAACTTCTTATTAGGCTTTTCCTTCCAATAGTTGGGATGGACTATGGGAGAATCGAAGAATAAATCTTTGAGTCCACTCCCAAATGCATTATCAGGTTTCAACATCTCGCCTGATTGGAACTCCTGTTGAAAAATGTCACGTTATGATAACAGTTATGGCTACGGGTAATAGTGCGTTGGACGAAATCTTCATAAACTACACTTTCTCTATTAATATATCTTCTTACCGATTGATCGGTTAGTGGGCATAACACCAATGGATATTTTGTTCGCCAGTCATGGACATTTCTCCCTCGCCTTTTCCCTTTCTGCCTCTCCCAAAGAGGTTTTTGAGGTAGCCGAAAAAACCTCCACTCTCTTCCTCTTCTTTAGCTTCCATTGGCTGTTGCTCGTTTTGCTCGTGTTGCTGGTGATGAGTGTGTTGCTGGAAGCCCGTTTGGTACTGTTGCTCAGTTACATTCTCGCCATGCTGCGGATCTCGCTGGGTCGTCCACATCACTCCAGTCCACTGATGAACAAAGTACAAACTGGTTTTCATTAGATTAACATCACGTCGCGATACAGGCTCTGATTTCGTCTAACGCACTCGGTTGGAATGTCACTTGGAATTGGCCAAGGAACGTTGATCGTATTCAGAGGATACCTTTGACTGAGCATAATATAGTATCAAAGAAATTGCCTCTGGATACGACCAAGCAAATTCTCCTTGGAATAATAATAACTTGTCTCGGTAAAAGAAAAGTTACCTTGGCGTTGCTTGCGGGTAGAGGCGGCACGACCACGTCAGGAACTTTTATCCTATAGGGGTCATAGTTTGGAGGCTGCGGTTCTCTAGGACAGCATCCTTGCCAGTTAGGAGGCGGTGGGTCTGACTTCGGCCAAGGTTCCACGCGTCTACCCTCAGTCTGAGCAACATCCTTGCAACATTGTCCCTTGTCTTTAGAATAACTCCGTAAAGTACCTGGACATTTTTAATAGTATAACATTCAAAACTATTTTTACCCATTAACTTCTAAATTTATGATCCTTTGTTGACTCGTATGTAATGAAAAGCAGGCGTGTGTATGTATGGTTTCACTTCCCACCAAGATCAATTCTGATATTTCAGGGAAACAACTCCTAACTTTCGGACATTAATAATAATTACGATAGCTTGCAGTGCAGTGAGCAGTGTTGGCCTAATGGCTTTAATAGACTTTCTGAACGGATTTACAGTCGCTCGAACGGTGAAGGAAAACATCGTGAGGAAACCGGCTTGCCTAAGACCAAAAAACTCGACGGCGTGTGTCAGGCACAGGAGGCTAAATACCTACTAGTCTATTAGATTGATCATGAAACATATACGGAAATCTTAGGCCCAGACCTAAAAAGGTTGAAGCGCCACTGATTTATTTCATTGAAAATCTTACCAAAATTATTAAATCCAATTGAACAGATTCCTTGGTTTAAATTTCTAAACGGATTGGAACAAATTCTGGATGTAAAACTCATCATTTCGTGTAAATTAAAATGTATTGCGCAAAAACACACAAAATTTTATATTAAATATTCTTGTTTTGATTTAAATTTAGTTACATTGTTGATTTTGAAACGGAAATTTGTACATTTTGCAAAAATTTGAATACTTCACGGTTGGCATCGATTCGAAAAATCGAACGAGATGCACTTTTTATAAACCCAATAAAACGAGGTTTTAATTCATAGCCGTATACAGTCGCTTTTCTGGAAAATATATTAGAAATACGCATACATAGAATACGACATGAAAAATAATCCAATTGTTGGGACTATACACCAAAATGCTTTAGCTATATAATATATTAAGGTATAGGTAGGTTTTCCCAATATCGCTTACGCAAAAGTATGTTTTTCTTAATATGCTTATCGTATCTCACTAAACATTTGTACAGTGATTTTATTTATTATTGGAATAAACGCGACAGTAATTATTAAAATAAAAATTTCATTTATTAAGAGCGCGTAAGCTAGCAAAATTCATCATTTCCCCCGCGCGTCTCCTTCCGCCCGCATTAAGGTCAAAGGTCATAAAGGTCATAAAGGTGACAAACGCAGTCAACGTCATCTAAAGGCCGATTTACATTATCTTAGTGTTTAGGAGAGTGCTTTAGGATAGTCCTTTAGTTGAAACATGTAAACGCTACTTGCTTTAGTACGGTTCTACTTGACTTTCAAGTTGAATCAAAATAGAATCGCTTTTTATTTTTGTTTCAAGTAAAAAAATACAACATAATTTCTGGTGCAGCAAAAGACGTCTGGCGAAAATAACAGCTTACTTGCGCAATAGCGTTCAAATAATTTTTGTTTTTTATGTAATTACTAACACTATAAATCATCTGAAATAAACTTTTTCTTTTTCTAACACAGATTTTTAAGTTCTATTTAACGACAACTCTTTGTAACGTCAAAATATGCAGTCTCTTGAGTGTCGTTATATAGAGTATACACTGTATTTAAAAACTCCTCGAGCTTTAGGCAACTTTGTACAGGTATGGTCTACTAAAGCCCATACAATTAGAGAAATTTTAAACTAAAGAAAATATTATATTATACTTAGTATATTAACTTGTTCATAAAAATATTAAGGCTATACGTAACATTAAAAGAAAACAATATTTCAAAACAAATTATAGTTTTTATTAAAACAGCTTAATAAATTTTATACATATTATGTAAAAAAAAATTACTTATATATTTAGGTACATAATTTAAATTCACACAACACTAGCTTCACTTTTCATATACTTAATATTAATGTACTTTTACAATTACCTCATTAAATAAATTTATTAAATAACACTTGAGTTAAGGTGACAATTATTTTTCATGGCAACATTAGCCAATCTAAAATAATATGACAAGAAAAAAAAACTTACCTCATAATCATAGATAAAAAACGTTTTAATACTTAAGAGGCATGTACACTGCATAAAGTCTAAGATCCCACGGTATATTATGTTATTCAAGGCCAAATAACCAATTAATTCCCTGGACTACAAATAATACGAGTGGTTGCCAGGCAACCAGCCACCTAATCCAGTCTAACATCTGAGCGTAGAGGATGTGGGGACGATCCCAGCTGAACTGTTATTAAGGAAATTTATTCATTGATAGAGAAACCTACAGGCGAACTGATAAAACTTATCATGTAGCGACTCCCAGTATACACTTTTATTATTGGGTCATAGCAAATATTTTGCATACGGCGCAACTTTTATATGCAATTGTAAGATGGGGCAAAGTTCAATAATACTCATGAGAACTTACTGTGATACATGCTGCCAATGCTGAAATCTAGTCAGCTCCGACACATTTTTCATTTTAACGTCAAAATTGATTAATAAAGTTTTTGAAAGTAAAAAAAAAATCTTAATTAGAGTTAGTAATTATTTAAATAAGTTAAACATAGCTCTCTCTACACTGTTTTCTTAAATGAGTTGGTCACTAGTTTGTACGGTCTTTTACATAAATTATAATTATTGTTCGGCCATTACAGAAAATGTAATGGACATCATGGACTTTATCTAAGTAAGAGACTCAAAAGGATACGGATTAGCGAACATAGTTTTGAGATCCACCTTCTCCTTACAATAGGGACAGGTCTCCTTCTTGCCCACAATACACCAACCCCGGATGCAAAACTCGTGAAACACGTGCCCACACGGTAACTTGTATGTATTTTCTAAAAAAAAAAAAAATTACGCCTTGACACTAATTAGCTTAATAGGTTCAACTCAGTTCAGCATTTTTTGCCTAATGCCAAAACCGTCCTGCAAAGGCATGCATAGCTATTGTCTATAGTATAGAAGCAAAGAAGGTTCAACTCACATTGTTACATGAATAAGTAAAAAAAAAATATCGTCATGATCGTAGAACAATGTCGAATTTGAAAAAAATCCAAAATCCACTTTTAATCATATTTGGATACTACATTAAGTAAATATTACGGCTACAATAAAAAAAAACATGTGTTTTAAATTTCAAATTAATCTATCGGTAAAGTGACGGATTTCATAGAAACATGTATTTCTAGAAAACTGTGTAATTTAATGTTTTTAAATTTTTATTTTGTTTCAAAACAAACCCTTTAGTTTGCTTGTATGCCAATTTTCATAATAACAGAATATGAATTAAAATAGTTATCACAAAAACTAACAAGATTTTATTATTTTGAAATGGCTTACTAAGTTTACTATTTGTCACTATTGTAGGACTATGACGATATGTCTGTCTATTAACCCACCAAGTACTCCCTCTTCATTAATATTGACTAGAAGCCTATTTCCACACACTGCACACACATTCTGGTCCAACTGCCTTGTTGGTATACCTTCTGCCGTGTAGTACTGAAAAATATGATTTTTAGACAATATCAAACATAACTTGACAAAGTTATGTTTAAATATAAAAATTTATGAATCTTTTTCAACATATAATGACGTAATGCTGTGATGAGCATAACTTCATGTTGTAATGAGTTCCTATAGATTCATTTATAACTGTTTGTGGATCCACAATTTTCATGTTTTAAACTGTTGTGTTGATAGATTGAATGTAGGGTAATATTTTCTTAGATGTATTCGGTACAAATTTTTATTGCTATATTTTCTGTAGAATGTAGAACTATAATTCATCAAAATCATCATGAAAGCCCTATAAATTTGTTTTTTAATACTACTTCTGGACTAAACTCAAGATTTGTATGATAGCATTGCTAAGGAATCAATAGTTAAATGATTATTAATTACATATCACATTATGGCAGATCTTACGTAAAATATAATTCATAAGTTATAAAGTTGTACAATATGCTGTATTAGGTTTTCCTCATACTGTACAATCAAACTCATAAAGTTGCTTAATTTATTTATTTACTGTATCAATACCAATGGATGTGGAGGTCAACATATGGAGGAGCTGAGCGCAGTTGACTCTTGAAACTACTGTTGACTTTGGTTGGGTAACATTTAAACCACAGATGTAATATAATTCTATAAAAGCACTTTTAACTAAAAATTTAAATAGATATTCTATTAAATTAGATATGCGGACCCAATATTGTTTCAATAACAATGTTTAAGGTTTCTTATGGAGTCTTGATACTACACTACACTTTTAGTTTAAAGTAATGATTTTCATTAAACATTATGTTATAGTACTCACCCCAATGGAAGCAGCCATTCTTTCTGAACAATATTCTGCAACATCTCTTCCCAGTACACCAAAGTACAGCCCATAGAACAATGTAAGTAGTGAAACATCCATCCATTGGTTAGGTTTTTGACCAAATAGTGCATTCACACCAATAAGTGTTAGTATAAGTGAGATATATCCAAATAAACCAACTGCTACACTTGCTTTATATATTAGGTAAAACCATTTGTATACTAACCTGAAAAAATTTATTGTACTTACATACAAATATATTATATACAAAAACACAGATGTGACCCACTAATGTTAAACAATGTGTTATGATAATGGCATTCGCTCACATGAGTTATGAAGATTTTATATATTAAAGAGTACCAAGAGTTTTTCACTCGGCCTACACCCTCTGTCTTCTTTGCTTATGAGTTATGAGTAGTCTTGAGACAATTTAATGACGTGGAATAAGTTATACCTGTATCTTATTCCATCCATAATAATAAACTTACACACTGTATCACATGACCATTTTCCTACAAATTCAATTGGTCTAAAAGCCTAAAAATATAGATAAATTTCACATAATAATTTTGACTAGCAGTTTCAATGTGAAATTAATTGGTGGTTACATGGATGGATATGTTAGTAGAACAGAATGACTAGAACTGGATTTTAACTGTAATAAAGTACTAATGTCAATTTTTTTTTAAAGATGTGAAAGACAATATTAACTGATTAAGATATTAAAAAGTACCAAATAAATTGTTTGCATTTGTAGACCAAAAGCTTACCTAGGAGTGGTAGGTGACATTGGTTTTTGGGATGACTTTCTTATAACCACAGCAGTCAGAAATGTAAAGAGTAGCCACACTATTACAAAACGGAACCAAGAGTTCTTAAGACTCATTATTAATGGCATTGACCACATTGTCACCATAGTAAAGAGCTGTAACACAATTATAGTTTTATAAATTAAATATCTATTAGGGGCATAAAAGAGAAATGTAATTAATCCATGCACAATTAAAATAACAACACAGCTACTGATGTTTAGATATAATTTTTATTTAAATGAAATTAGGCTTACCGCATATGACTTATAATGACATTTCTTCCACTGTACAAAAACAATTTGAGCTATGATCAAGGTGAAGAGGAATATAAGAATCATAGTTGAATGCATTGATTCATGGCCTTTATGGAGTTCATGCATCTTTTGATGGTCATATCTAAAATTATCAAATATTAATATCAAATAATTAAATTAGTAGCCGCTACAAATTTAACCAGTGTCTGAACATACCTCAGTTTTTCTTCAACTGTCATATCACTATAACTCTGTAGGAAAAACAAATTATATTAAAAAAAAAATCCAATATTATCATAAATAACCCTTTCTTTTTTTCTTTTCAGAGGTGCAACACGGAAGACTAAATAAAAACTTTTTAGAGGGATGGTTGCAAAGGTAATAGCTTACGTATACGTATATGTTTATAAAGTTGTTACCTTATTAACATCCACCGGTATATGAATATCTTCCATAGTTAAGTTTTAAAGCTGATTATGGTGTGAATCGATGATTATCTCAAACACTATATTCTTGTCATTATTAATAACCAAAACCTAAGCACTCGAAGTCTGGATGATAATATAATTTTTCGGTACCGCGTTCTAATATCAGATGTCCGAAAACACTCCATATATTAATTCCAGGAAATAATAAAATTTATCAAAATCAACTGATATCAACTGAACACATAATATGACAAATGACAATTGACATGAGACATCACATTTTTTAACATAAACGTGACATAAAGTCAAGGAATTACGAGCCCCGATGCAAAATAGTTCGTCTATAGTCATATTTTTAATTAGACGAAGCCAACTGACAGTAGCTAATGTCACTTTGTAAAATAATGTTGCCATATTTAAAGTAATAGTGATGCGTTCAGTTCTTGTTCAATCAGATGAATGAACAATGAGTGTGAATAGTCATTAGTCAATCATTTCAAACAATAAAAGAATATTATTTCTATTTCAAAATTGTATAAAAGTGCTCTGATATAAGATAGGTACTAGTACTATGTAACTACAATCAGTTTTTTGACGTCTTATTACAAAGCGCGGCGCGGCGACTAGTGCCATCACCGATCATTAATTCAGGGGTTTTTACTTTGTGTCACAACACTATTTTTATTTCATTAAAAACTGACAACACCGTAAACGTCAGTTGATATCGTCTAATTAAAAATTCGACTATAGTGTGAAATTTTCTCTGTGAGATTTTTTCTAACTTCATTATTTTTGTATATCTATATAAAATATTAAGCTGTTCTGCTATAATATAATATATCACATGTCGCGTTACTTATGCCATTTTTTAATTATGAACCAATAAACTATTTTAGAGGCCAACAGCGAGATTCCATTTAAAAAAAAACACTATTACTTCTTGAGAGATATAGCTAGGGTTGTGACATTCTTCATAAAAAATCCATTTTTTATGAATCGATTATTTTTTTAGCATGACAAATCGATTAATAAATGATCGTTTTTTTTATTAATCGATTTTTTCCTAATTTTTGAATTAATTTCAAAATAAACACCCTAAATATATTATTTTTCATGGTTTTTTAATTACAAATAAACAATAGAAATTATAAACATAAATTAACATTTAAGAATAATCAAAATCGAAATTAACTTAATCTCGTTATGATAGATTCTAGATGAAATTTGATAAAGGCTTGGCTTGGCTGAGTGTATTTCAGTAGCACATTGCAGTATTTTTATTGTCTTTTTAATTGTATGTGATGCTGAATAAATTTATTTTACTTTTAAATTATAGTGTTCCATTCAAACTTGAGTTTTTGTAAAATTAACTGGTTTTATAATCCTTGCGATGTTTTACAAAAAAACATCAATGCATCGAGTATAATATCAATACATCTTCAAAGAAACGGATTCAATGTATCGCATTGTAAACAGCGATGTATATCGAATATCCCTAATAGTTCGAGGTCCGGGTTTTAAAAGACCAGACATAATGTCGGAAGGTGGCAGATGAAAAATCGACTATGATTAATTTTCAATTATAAGAATAATCGATTATTAATCGATTATTTTGAATATAAAATCGCGTAATAAAATCGATTTTTACTTTAAGAAAAATCGATTATAATTGAAATAATTGACTATTTTTTAAAACCCCTAGATATAGCTGCACTCTAGGGATGATAGATGTTAGAAAAACATCGATGTCATAATTGAAAGCCCAACATCGATGTTCGATTATCGATATTTATCGAAAACCGATATGATGTTTTGCATCAGGGTTCACAACCGTACGATAATTATCGTACATTTGCGATAATTTCATAACTACGTACGATGTACGATGGTACATGACTATCGTACGCAGATTTTACGATAATTTCCAGTCTGATAAAAAATTTGATGATTACAGAGATAGCCCAATAACAATTACAGTTTTTAGTGTCAGTGCCATCTATTGGCTTATTTTTCCATTAGGAACTTATGCTGTCACAAGGCAACTACAGCAGATGAACAAAGCGTTAATGTACAAACACAAAAACGCATCAGAATGCACAGCCAAAAAATTCACGATTTGTATGGTGACGCAGATTTGGAAGTCTTCGATAACATTTTAATACCTAACGAATTTTAAGTGATAAAAATAATATGCGATGTTTACGGACAATAGGTATAGGGATATATCCCTTAGAGCGAACACCATATTGTTCATCGAGAAAATATTGCGTATTTTTGTTCCTCTTTGACGGAAGAGATTGAATTAAGTTTATTTTTTTTTAAGTATTATTTTTTTCAATTTGAAAAACACAAGTTTACAAGATTTAAACTATAAATCGTTTGCAACATTTTATTTTCACGTTTCATATGATTTTTAAAGTATTTTTAGTCATTTTCCTGACTGTACGATAATTTATCGTATATGGATCACATATACGATCATTTTACGGCCCTGGTACGATAACTGCCTGGCTTCAGGTTGTGAACCCTGTTTTGCATTAATAATAATTGACAAATTAATAATTAAAAATACATTGAAATGGTTCGAAATTTATTAAGAAACATAACAATTTATAAAATTAGTAGAATACGAAGTGATTGTATCATCGTCGACTACCTATATCTTTTTTTTAAACATTACTGATTAGTTAGATTAGTTTTTCTAAAGAGATCTTTAAATTATATTTTGTTACGTGTATTTTTTATGCGCAATGCATATTATCTTTTATAAGTGATACATAGGAACTCAGCTTAACTATAATCAAGTTTTAAAATATTGTGTAACATTTTGTAACTACAAACATGTAAGTATTGTACACAACGAACCTTGTTCCCCAAATATATCATATTCAGCATATTTGTAGTTATATTAATGATATTTTCAGAATCAACTATGTGTACTACAATTCAAGGAGAAACACAGGGTCAGAAACATAAAAATTTCAATAAATTAGTATTGAAAACTGTAGGAAACAAAAAAGTCTTTAACTATACCATTGATTATGAAGATACAGACATAAATAATCTGTTAAAAATAGATGTTGCATGTCATACCAGAAATGTAGACTTTGTATTTGAAGTATTTAAATGTAAAGATATATTATTTGTATCTAGGGCTCTCAGACATGGCACTTGGCTAGTTGAACCGGAGTATGCACATTTAATAAACCCCCAATATTTATATATACAACTCTTTCCATGTATGATGTCTGAAGCACGGAACAAACTCCTTCTCCTAATTAGATTGAATTTAAGAGATCCAAAACGTTTTGAAGATTTTTTTAATTATTTAGAAAAAACTGATACTAATGCAGCAATGAAATGGTTTCCAAAATGCTCTATTCAGTTTATACTATCTAGATTACAAAATAATATTCATATACTACCAGAACACATACTATTTCGACTATTTTTTCATAGTTTTGAGGCGTTTAAAATTTATTGTGATGTATTTTGTAAAAAATCACTTAAGGTACACAAAGCTTTATTTCTTATAAAATCAAATGGGGAGAAATTTTTTGATATTTTAGATCAACTTGGTACTGAACACATACCAATATTCAATAAAAAGTTTACTAAGTTAGCTATGAAAGTATGCCCTCATAGACTTATGTTTAATTTTGATCATTATCAAAATCACATTGATATTCAATGCTTTATTAAATACATAAAACTGGAAAGATTTGAAGAATTTCAGTCAAAATATAGGAACAATGAGAAACTAATAAGTTTTTTTCAAAAAGGTAGGCAGAATGTACATAACTTGTGTGAAGGTAATTATATTTTAGATGCATTGGGTTCTTGTGATCCCAATAACAATGTAGATGTTACAAATCTTCTTATAATATTAAAAAAAAACTTTTCTCAGTTTAGTAAAGATCTGATATTCAAATTTATCAACAAGTTTTTAAGCAAATGTAATGTTTACCAATTTAATAGTGTTACATGGAATATGTACATTGATGTTTTCAAGGAAATTATGAACATAAAGCAATATTCAGAAAACAATAAAACTAACCAATCCATTATTCAATCTACAGTTTTCTATGAAATCATTCACAATGAAATAATATCGGAAGATATCATGATGAAATTTCAATTTGATAATTCATTAAGGGTTGCTCGAAAGAAATTAAGTAACAAAGAAATTCAGATTGTCTTTGAGTTTTTGTTAAATTTCGCTTTATTGCAAATCAAAAAAACAACTCAACAAGACAAAGTTATTTGGATCGAAAATATGTTTGTATTATTTAAAGTTTGGAATAGGAGTATGCAAGAATATCCATTATTTAACATTGAAGTAATAAACGTATTACAAGAATTACAAAATAGATCTGATTTTGAAAAGCTTAAATACTTATACTATAAAAACAGCTTTTGGAGAAGATATTTGCTAAATGAAAACATTATTATAGAACCTAATTCGAGTAATGCGTTTATAAATATGTTAAAACATAATCCTAGATTACTAGTACCATTTCAAAAGAAAAATGTAATTAACTCAGAAAAAAAACTAGCTGCAGTGTTTTACAGAAAGTTGCGTACATATTGGTCAGATTCATTAGGGCAACAATTCAAAGACTTTTTTTACACTATGCTACACCAATCACCATCAGTGGGTCTGTACATTCTTCTGTCAAGGATAGAATTTCATCATTTAATACAACACAATGCACCTACAAATAAACATAATGAAAATGTTAATGGAATCACAGTTCAAATACATATTGCTCGATATATGCACAAAGTATATCCTAAGTTATCTATAAAAATGGCCCTAATGTATTACAAAGGCATCCCTATGATACATGCCTTCTCGTCAATAAACTCAATACTACACGGAATGTCGACGTGCAAAATGGAAGAGTCAATAGAATGTTTTGACACTTGGCCGGAGCAAGTTCAAAAATTATGTATTTGGGTAATATATTCACAACCACGTTATGATAAACGGAAGATTCTTCTCACAATTTGGCAGAAAACAAATTACAGCTCAATACGAGCTGAAATATTTAAGAAATCTATGAGGTCTCTATGTATTTACAAGGATATTGAGCTTAATGTAAAATATAATTATATTGTAATGATAAGTGAAGAATGGCAATTTTTGCAGTTTCTGATGGATAATTTACGACGAGATGAATCATTGATAGTTGATAAATTTCCATCCTATTTCCAAAGGTTGCCACGAATGAAAGCCTCAGATTTTTGCTTGAAATCTTATCAAATAACGAAGAACTTTACTTCTCAATGCAAAATATTTCCAAGAAAACCTTTAATGCATTATTTTGGAGGAGGATTACACTTAGTTGACATTGATCTTGTAGCTGCTATGGTGGATGATATTATAACTGAAAGATTGTGGACAACAAAAATGAACAATCATCATCTAAATGTAGTCACATCATGCCTTTACACATGGAAAGATGATGCAGAACAGATGGTATCCTTTCGAAAGATAATTGCCCCTTTATTTGAGAAAGCTTATGAAAAATGGGATACGAAAGTTGTGAATTGTAAATTAGTACAATTAAATATTATTAACATTGTCACTCTTCTGAATAAACAATATCAAAGTTATTTAGACTCCAAGAGCAATTTCTCACCAAGTGTACTTACAGTACTACTAGAGAACCTTGAAAATAATTTATCAGTAAAAGAAAATTATATGATGATAAGAAGTTTGACGTTGGCTGTTGAATATTTTAAGATTTTATCCAAGGCAAATGAAATTGTAAAATTTGACGAAAATACAAATATATTTGATCAAACGTCTTTATCATTTGCTGAAATGTGTATAAACATATTCTGTGATGATGTTGCGATTTATGGTAACAGCATTTGGAGATTATTTTATCATGCTTTACAAGATATGCTTGACAGATTTGATGTAAAAAAACATACACAATATAAGATATATAACTTAATGTTAGATTTGAGTACGGAGTTAACTCCAGAACTAAATTACCAAGTGCATGTTTTAATTATTGAACTGACTTTATACAAAGCGGACAACTTTATGCATGATCTTTTTGGTTATGACTCCGATGATTCTGAAAATGATGAAGAAGGTCAAGAAAACCTACTCACTAGAATTAAAACTCATCATTCCAACAAAGTAAAAGCTTATCATTCCAAGTGTGTTTTAAGCAATCTGTATGATCTGCATTATGACAAATTTAAATATGTATAATATTAATCCAAATCTTGGCCAACTTTTTATAGTTTTATTATGTGTTTTTATAATAAAATGTTAATTGTATTTATATAATTTTATTACACTATTTAAAATCATTTTAGTTTTTTTTTACTATGTGTGTGAAAGAAAGTTAAAATGCAGCGCATGTTATATCCTTTAATATTATATCCTAATAATCAAGAGCACAAAACAAAGCTACGCCTCGTTTGATCCAATGTGATTGTGGCTTGTGTGTGGGTAGTTCAATTGTCATGACGTAGTTTGTTGAATGTCCTGTCGTAGATAAAGTACCCGCGCGGAGCAGCGTCTTGTAAATCGGACACTCGTAGAGACCTTGCTGCAATCTGTGGTTCTGTTCTGGCTTCATGTAGATTATTGCCATGTCTGAAACAATTAAGTTTGAATAAAAACATCTTTTAAATAATGTGTACTAACATGAGCTAAAGTCAATTCCCTTTATAATAATAATAATAATAATTACAGAATGAAAACTGTCGTCAGACGAAAACATGAATATCCGTTTTCAGATGCAAACGAGAAATGGTTTAAAAGTTAAAATCTTGACAATGCTAACCAGTATGCAACTCCTTAGGCCTGCTCTCTTCAAGTGACATGTCTCCCATATTCCACCTGGCTCCTTCTAGGAATAGACCACGAACGCAGCAGCCGTCATCTGGCTTTTTCGCTGGCGGACCCGGTAATGGCTACCATAAACGATAACAGTTACACAGGAAGTATAAAAGCATACATAATAAAACACGTCTGGTTTTAGCAGCCTTGTTTAACTTGCGTGAGCAAAATGAGAGAAATGCCTTGTATTGCCTTGTATTGTACGTATAAATATATTTGATTTATCAAAACATACCTCAAAAGCATAAGCAACGGTATCAATAGCGATAACGTGTTTCCTGGCGTAATTCTGAAGAGCCCCAGTTAGAAACGCCTGCGGAAAGTAAAAGCCCGATATCCAGAACACCTTGGGAATGCCCCCGTCGGCCCATTGCTGCATGAACTGAACACGCAGCACCAAGTCTTTCACCCATGCGGCTGGAAATTTTAAATGTGTAATAAAAATTAAAACCTATTTCGTCTTTCTTAATGTATAAAATAACAGGTCGCAGCCATAACAAAATTACTATTTTTATTTTCTGGTACCAATACTTCTTGGAAAAAATTTGAATAGATATGAGCAAATAAAAGCAACCAATAATACTACAGGGTTTCCCACTGCTCTTAAAGCAAGTTTGCTTCCTGCAACTGTTCTATTCGAGGCACTAAGCACAAGTATCTTAATACCTAATGGCTTCAGCGAAGGGTAGGCTTTTGAACTCCACATACTGGGCACCGAGTTTAGCGCAAGACTTCCCGACATGCTTTCCAATGCTTCGGACATAACAACAAGGCCCTTCAGTGCCTTCAGAAGGTCTCTAAAGAAAAAAAATGTGTGCTAATACAAGATGTATAAAATAGATACATGTAATATGTAATAACTAATAAGTAATCGTGTACAATAAAATAATTATCATAGCTCTCAGAATACACTACATTCATTATATCAAACATTTAGCATTTTGTTAATATTAAATGATATTATAGTATATATCATCAAAATCAACCTTTTTGGATGAGATTAATAACTACGTCAACAATTTTATTCGAGGTTAGATTTTTGACTACAGCTAGCTAGAACACAACACTGAAAAATACTAACTTCAATGAATTTTGTATGACGACAAGGAGCCTGTTATATCTGATAGCTTCCTGCATCAGCACCGTGTTCAGAGATTCCTTGTATGACACCGGATATCTGTGGGTTTCAATTTATTTATCTTTACACAAAATATCCTAAAAATAGTGTCCAGTAGAGTCTGGCTAACGAAAGTAGATACTGGATTTTTTTGCAAACTTTTTATATGACAACACTAAAGTTAGTACGGTCAAAATGTCTTGATATTTTTTTGTATTTTAAATAAGTACATTAGTTTCAGTTACTTTAGATAATGTTATTGTTCTTTTATAGATAGTCTTGAGATTATTAGCCAAAGGTTATGAATTTAAGAAAAACAAAAATGAACGTTCATTATTAATTGAACGATATGATATAGCTGCATGGAGACATCGCTTTTTGCGTACCATGGCATCGAAACGTGCAGAAGGCAAGCCAATAATCTACTTAGATGAAACTTATGTCCACAAAACCTATAAGCCTAAAAAATGTTGGCAAGATCCATCAACAAGTGGAATAATTGAAAATATATCGTCAGGAAAACGATATATTATTGTGCATGCAGTAAAATAAAACTGAATATCAAAGTATCAATGTGAGTTGTTCCAGCTTTCCTTTTTACTTTAGGGCTGCCATGCTGATATTTTTGAAATTTGCCGCGCTTTTTCAGTATCAACTTTCATTAGCCAGACTCTAGTCACAAATGACAAAATGAAATATTTTTATTTCACGATTAAATATATAACGAATCTGAAAAGAAACTAACGTAGTAGCAATGAACTTTTGGTCCAGCATGGGTGGCAACACTCCCAGAATCTCTTTAGCCGCCTTTTCCGTCATCTCTTCCGCGGACAGCCCTCCCTCACCACTCACTTCTTTCGGTTGTAAGTTACGTAGTGTATCTGTATGATGTATTGAGAGATATATGCGTCAGTAATAAATATAAATTCTATAATTTTATTTTTAAAAATGCAGATATGAACAAATAATAAGTCTTAGTCTCTTTATTAGGCTAAATGATGAGGACCTGATTTCCTTGAAATCAACAAATAGCGAGGGCTAAAAAAGGTATTTTTAACAGGTACAGGTGTATAATTAATTAATTAGCCAAGAAAAACATTTAGAGTTTAAGTATACTTAGGCAAGTGCTGGTCTCCGACATGGCGTAACTGATGTTAGCATTGCTGTGCAGACCGAACAGGGAAGGATCGTCGTTCAAGGGCAGAGTACGGATGTACTTGGTGTAGTCCTCTACTGACGTCGAAGGCGGTTGCTAAAAGTAATAACGATTAGAACATTAGCAAACTTTAACTATTTATAATTCTATTTTTGTTTTATCCTTGGGGCTATGTTAGCCTCACCGCAACTGAATAGAAGACACGGTATCAAGATTGTTCACACACAACATTTTTAGTCACTTCAAAAAGATCGCATTCGACGCAAAAAAATAGCAATTGTATATTTTTACTCGATTCCTGAGTTGGGATTTCACCTGCCCATGTCCAATTCTCGCATCACCACGACTTTCGTTAGCAAATCACCTGTTTATAAGCCCCGCTCTCGTCAAAGATCCACCGGTCGTTAAGAACTGTAGTGCTGTAGTAGTCCGCGAGTAGCGTCAGCAGACAACGCCGGTCCCAGTCGTCTGTTACTCGACCACCGTAGTTTATGTGGCCGGCTACGTACGTTAACATCTGAGACATTAAACAACCTGTATGTTAATAATCGAAATAGGTTCGTAAAGTTATACTTCGTTTTGTTTAATTCTCTGGAAATTTCGTTGCATACGAAGGTGATTTTTAATATTTATGAGAAGCTTATAGTAACGAAAATCCTGTTAACAAATATTGGGATTGGTATACGATACATCGAACATGTTAAAAATTGATATTATCGTAAAAAAAATGAATCTGATGGTATATAGGTATAAGTCTTGGTCCAGACCAAATACTTAGGTATATATACCTGGTTAAGTTGGACGACTCATTGGTCTAGTGGTTAGTACCCCTGACTGCGAACATGTGTCCCGGGTTTGATCCCCGGCTGAGACGAACATCGATGTGATGAGCATTTGGTGTTATGCTTGGATCTTGGGTGTTTTTAAATATGTATTTATATGTCTATCTATCTATAATATGTATGTATATCCGTTGCCTAGTACCCATAACACAAGCTTCACCAGCTCAGCATGGGACTAATCCGAAAACAAGGTTACAAAAATAAGATGAAAAATACTAACCCGTAGCGGTGCCTCAGCATACTCGGTTAGAAACATATGCAGCTGTGAAATGCATATACGAAGATCACCGTCAGTGAACTCATAAGGAATATTGAATCCAAGAGGACCGAATTTGCGTCGTTCCAGAACAACTCCGTGGAATAAACATAGGGAAAACAGCAGCCACTAAACGATTTATACCATTATTTGATGATGATAAAATAAATAAATAATTTAAAACTATTAATTACTTAAGATGTCATGTGGAACATGGTGTAATGGTTGTAGCTCCTTACGTCCGTTCTACGCCCTTGATTTGAGAACTGGCGGTAAATGTAAAATTAGAAACATTTAGCTTTTAATATGTATTTTTTATTGACGTTCAAAAGTGTACATTGTGTTACCTAAATTAATAAATTATTTTGAATTTTATAGGTTCTTAGTTAAGTGTATATACATTATGATTTTAATGAGATCGCTTTACGCTTGCGAACTATAGAATTGGCACGCAGTAGAGGTATTTCCAAGGAGTTTTTTTTTTTATAAAAAGATAATTTATTAATATTTTATAAAAAAATAGTTCTTTGGTATGTGAAGTATTCCAAATGGAAGATAATAAGACTCAACGGTGACAGTGCTCATACTTTCATTAACTAGTAATTCAAAACTGTTAAAATCTAATTTGTACTGATACTGGGATAGTTGAGAAAATTCTAACAGGAAATCCGATTTAAGTATAGAATCTACTGAAATAGTACCTTGAAATTGGGAACTTTAGAATCGTTAGAGTTGAAATAATCAAGAAAGTCAGGCACTTGGTTCATGTAGGCTTTTAACAGATTAGCTTTGATTCCTCGCGGTGGCTCCACGGTCATTTTGTAACCTTAAAAAAACTATGTTTTAAAGTGCATTCCTAGGATATAACATTGTAAGAAAACGGAAAATTGTCAATTTTGATTGCATCTATATCGCTTTGAACTATGAAATTATAAGTTTGATTAGTGTTTTTAGCGTCATTGAAACACTACCACGGGATAGTCAGAGTTTAATTAAAATGGTGTATAATTTTTCATATTCAATGTCAAAGTTTGAATAGAAACTCACCATTCTGCAAGAGCGCGACAGGGAAGAAAGGTGAAGGCGTAGAAGTGAGCCAGAGACGGAAGTCCTTGTGTACGGTTTCCGGTTGAATATGTTCCACGTTCAGCTCCAGAACTGGCATCCATGAAGGAGACAGGTGACAATTCTGCAAGCTTTCAAACTAAGCCTAACATCGTATGATAAAAGGGCATATCTATATCTACCATACCTGGTGTGACCTAGCCTATTTTTCCATAGAAAATTCTACAATTTGTAAATATAATTAGTGTGGGGTATTTCTCTCTAAGTAGAGTAAGTTAAGAAAAATGTAAACATTACCTGAAAGAATACCCAATTCCCAAAATCACATCCTATCTTCATCATGGCCTCAGCGAGTGGTCCTTGTCCCTGGCCGAGGGATATACTTTCAAAACGCTTTCCCATTTTCATCTTATCCGCAAATTTAAGTAAATCTGAAATAAGTAATATAAACAAGACTCGCTAATATACTGACTTTCTTATTATTTAACTCATCAATAAAGCACCTAAAACAAGTTTAAAAAATACTTTTAACACGAGCAAAAACAACTTAAATTTTACCAGTACATAACATATTAAAGTATGTAATTCATATACTCACTTTCAAAATGACACAATATTGAAGAGCACAATACAAAATATTTAAGGTTTAGAGTAGAAAAGCCCATAACATACCAGCAGCGGGATCAGTCCCAGTGGAGAGCACGAATATGATTGGTGCAAGGGGGTCCGACTCTGCGTATAAAGCAGCTAAGTCTGCTGGCTGAGGCTCCACAAACCGAGCTCCTAGACCTACCACCACGTAGTCCTACAACGAGATATATTTTAATTCTAATTCTAGTTGATATATTCACAGAAATATTTATAACAAAATAATAATGCCAAAACATCATATATTTTCATCGTCGGCTATGGCTCTCACTGCTCATACGACTGTGTTGTCTATGTTAATATAGCTAAAACAATATAATTCTTAATGTGTAAAATAGCTCTTAACTTTAAGAGAAAGTCAGAGAAGATTGAAATTTTCTTAAGGATGAGGTATAGGATTTGAGGTTAGTTATTCGTTTATGAAACGAGTCGAGAAAGACGCTTTAATCATAGAATATTAAGAAAGAACAATGTTTAAGTTAAATACAAACCATAGGTTAATTACAAGAATTAAATATTTAAAAAATTTTAGCTATCTGAAGTGTTATAACAGACAGATTGCTTCGTCTAGAATAAAAAAGGAAAGAATAAATAAAAATGATCACAATAATTTACAGAACAGACCTGTAATGCGGGAACCACCTTGTCTGGACGAAGGCACTTCAGCACTAATAGTTTTTGGAAAGGGTCCAATTGTGTGTCTAAAGGTTTAGGATATGGCAATCTAGAAAACAAAAATATAAACTATGTTAATAACAGGTATATCTGTTTAGGTAACTTTTCTAACAGACTTGATTTAATTATAAGGCGTCGTCCTAATTGGGAGCGATCGTACGATGGCGCGATGCGTTCTCGTCGTGCGATGAGTTCAAACATACAGATTTCATCAGAGTGTCCTATTTGCCTCGCAAGTAATCGTGCGAGCACATGAAATGCTTGAATAACGATCGTACAATGCGTTTGATCGTGCGATCATGTAATCAAAGCAACAGATCTCTTTTGAGTGTCCTAAGCGGTTACTACGCGATGCGTCGACGCGCGAGGGGCGCCAGCCATCGAACGACGGCATCACACGATGGACATCGCGCGATCTATTAGGACACCTGTTAGGTCATCGCACGACCACTTTGATCGCTCCCAATTAGGACGACGCCTAAGGGTAAGTTTTATCCAACAATTCCACTTTTTTATTTTAAAGAAAATTTAAGTATAATATGATAAAACGTAATTCTTGTCTCACTTGTGCGGATTCCAGGCATCATAATAGGTCTTGAAGAATTTAGTGTGCTCAGGGAAGTCCATCACAAACTGATTCATGGTTGGGATGGAAGCTAACTGCTGCATATCCAGCCACATTCGAGGTGATATCCATTTTGGTTCTGGGTTATCCAACTCCTGGAATTAAATATGTGCAGGAAGGATTTTGTGACTATCTCACTGTTTAAGCAATTTTGATGAATCTTTAACTTCAAAAATAGAGGATCGTCTAATTAGGACTCACATTTTGAATTGAATATTTCTGATAACAGGTGAAGTTTACTGTACAGGCGCTTATTGATCTCACAACCTCAAGTTGGACGCAAGAAGCATGCTTCTGTCTTCTGATGTCATGACATAGATTGCGATAGCGAAATAAACTTGCGGAGGCTAAGCCCACAAGGGGCTGTACAGCCATTGATGATGATGAAGTGATCAGGTTGTTAAATAATTGGCTATTATTCAAAGTACTATCGAAGCCAATACAACTAATGGGCATAGTCGATATTTAGAAATGAGAAATTGATTACCATAATTGTACATCCAACTTTTATCATGACGTTTTATTAAATCAAAAATTGCAAACCTGTTCTATTTTGCCGCCATTAAGAAGAAAGTTGAACTCTGTGAAGCGTATAGTCCCCCGATCAAGAAGAATTCTGGCACAGAGCAAGAAAGCAAATAACAACTTGTGTCGCTCAAACAGACTCCTGCACACGTTTTGATAAAGAATAAACGTAAAGTGTTCTATGATAATATCCACTCGCTCTATTATATCATCTGTAATGAAAAATAATATTTATATTATATTATAGTCTTAAGAACAATATATACCATATTACGGGTAACATAGATTTTTGAATAAATTTTATTAAGCTGTAAATATATTTAAGAATAATATACCATTCGGTTCCGTCTCAGCCATGCTCCGTACGAAGAGCTTGACAAACCACTCGAGAGAATACTGGTACATGGGGTCAACGTTTGCCATTCCCGATAAACAGAAGAACAAAATTTGTCCTCGGTTCGCAACCGGTATATAACCCTCACGAGCTGCGTCTATCTCTATTGACGTGCGCTCTATGTCTTCTACTTTTATCTGGGAAATATCATACATTATGTTATAAGAAGAAAAACAGCGTATACGTAAAATCACCCCATTTCATAATTATAATATGTATGACTTCCTTGACTTAACCGTTAGATATTTTTTACCATGGAGAGTGTTCAGAAGAGTTGTTCGGATTAATAGCTATACCTACTTATGCAGCTGATTTCATCATCGGACGTCGAGGCAGAATACGTCCCACCAGTAACACCTCAACGTCCGCGGTTCCACAACTGAGCGTTTTTAAAGGCAGTTTTTGCCGCGCACTACCACTATGTGGAACCAGAACCAATTCAACTTAGGGTCCTTCAAGAAAAGAGCGTACCAATTCTTAAAAGGACGGCAACGCACTCGCGATCCCTCTGTCATTGGGAGTGTCCATAGACGGTATCACTTTACATCAGATGAGCCTACTGTCCGTTTGCCCCCTGTTCTTTAAAATAAAGAAAAAGATATTGACTCAAATTCTGTCTAAAATCTAAATTCTAAACATCACTACCAAGTTCACGTTTCTGCAAATTGCTTACACATGTGTTGAATATCTAACACATGAATCAAACTTATAACTGCAATGAATTAGGTTACAAAAACCCTTACCAAAATTTCAGCGCTCTTGATCTTAATTGCTTCTAAAGTCAAAATGAGTGGTACATCATCGACCGGTGATCCTTCACTATTCGATAGTCCATACAAAATGGCGGACTGCATTTCAGCCAGTTGCGATGACATTTGAGCTCGCGTAACTATGAGTTGTCCTCGGAGTTCTTCTAAATCTGGTCGCTCTTGGGCCACAACTATTGAGAGGAGTTGTTCCGCCAGACCACTGTATTTATTTACTGTGTTTGATATTTGGCGTTTCCATTTCGAAAACATTAGTTTTGTGTTAAAACTACTTTTAAATTACAAAATAAATATGGAATCATACGCAATTTAGCTGTGATGTTGCGTTTACCTACTGTCAAATTAATCGTCAAGAATTAACAACAATAAAATTGTTTTTTTAGAGAAAAAAAATAATATTAAAGAAATGAGAAAAATCTGTTTAGATAAACTTACACATACATAAATTACATAAATACCTTGGGACAAGTGCAAAATTAACAATCTGCACTTTGACTGATGTTTCCGGAGTATATTTGGGGTTGGGCAGTTTAGTTGTAATGTAGAGGCGGAATCCCGGCATGTACGGGATTAAAGAATCACCTAACTTGAGTACTAACTGACCTGCTTGGCGGAAATATTGACGCTACAAAAATATTAAGGAATTTATTAAGTATAAAATTTTTGAGGTAAAGTCAAGTCAAAACTAAGTACAACATTTTTTTTATTTGAATTTTCTAGCTGGCTTATTTGTTATAGAAAAATAATAATACGTGTCAAGCACAGAAGAATGATCAAACCAAAAACATTGATTTGATCAAAATTCACTTATTCATATACGTGACTGTACACTTATAGACATAGAAATAGTAAAAAAAAACAATAAAATTTTCATACTCGCCTACAAAAAAAAATTTAAAAAGAAATAGCAAAAAAATTAATTTATATTAAGAAATCGTTTATATTTTGAAACACTTACTTTTAAAACAGGATCTAGTGCTGGGTCCAGTTCTTGCCCAACATTTTCTAAAAGTATAGGTTTCCCAAACCGCAGAGCGGACTCAAAGTTACGTAACAAATCTCTATCGTTTGGTTTGCATACCACGAGACCTTCTATCTTGCCCTAAAATTGATATTTGCATTAGCTATTATTCAATAACTAAATATAAATAATGCAATGCAAAGTGCAATTATATAATATATCCGTCTCACATGCAAGAACATTCAGAATGCGCAAGACACGCGTAAATGGCGCTTCTCTGGTTAAATATTAAAAGGATCACCTAGCCAAAAGACAATATTACCTACCATAGCTCTTATCCACTTATTAGCTTGCGTTTGAGGGTCTATAATGAGAGGCCATCGACGAGAGTTAGACATCAGGACAGCCGACTCCACTGACAATGGATCTCTTGGCAAGCCGTACATCTGCCAGTTTCTATAAATAACAAACAGTACCAGTTCACTAACTACTATTTTTTTTTGAGTTGGATCGTATAGAATTTGGAATATTACAGGCATATATCGCTAACTATTTATAACCAGTATTAAAAGTATTTTTGTCGTGTACATTTTCAAAAATACTGAATATTACGATAGGTAATTAGGTATCCCCGTATATCTAATTATACAAATATTACGTTTTATGATTAGTGCGAACTACGAAGAAGCTAGAGGAAGTACTAAATAACTGGTAAAGTTACCATAAGGATTCTATAATAAAATAATTACTGTTATATTACAAAAACTTAGTGCTTTTGAACTCGACTAGACACGTGTGCAAATCCATTTCACTGTCGTTCTTTGTGACGAGACTTAAGAATAGACATAAAATGATGATATTACTAGAATCTGTGATATATTAATAATGTAACCAAACCTTATTAGAACAGGATCGCCCAAAGTCGACAGTGGAGTTGCTCCATGGGTATGTGGAACTTCTACTTCCTGTAGAGTATATTTCAATTATAAACTCATTAACTAAAAAGTATGTAATGTATCATTCAAGGTGCTTTAGGACGGAAATTATTGTTATACCTCCATATGGCTAATCCACTGCCCCAACAATTCCCGACGGAACTCATCTGTGAATGGCGTAACGTATCCAACCGCACCTAAAATTGTATTTCCTTTTTAGTTGATACAAAGACCAATCATTTGTTGAAACATTTTAACTATGTACAGATTTATCATCCAATATCCTTATGACATGAAACCCACCCATTGAATCATCGGTATAAGAGTTATTATCACTGCAAAGATATGCCTAAGTCCCCAAAGATCATTTATAAATAACCACACTCGGCGTGGTAAGCGGTCGCAATTGCTGACAGTGCCTCGGGAGCGTACGAATTTACTCAGAGAAGCACCATTTACGCGTGTCTTGCGCACCCTAAACACTATTGCTTGTGAGGCGGATATAGTTGCACACTGGCTGAATTCACAAGAATAGCATTATTTATAATTAGTTATAAAAAGGTTTAGGTTTTAAGTTTTTACTTGTTATGTTTATCTTATATTTTTAGTTTAATTTTCTATTGTATTAGTATTAAGTTACTGTAAAAATAGGAAATAAGGAAAATAAATATATTTAGTTGCACCCAGATCATGTTTCAGATCCACAATTAAAAAGTATATCGCTCTGGCCTCAGCAAGCAGCTTCGTACATACAAATGTAATTGGCGTTCCTAAGTCTTTATAGCTTTGGTATATCTAATGCCTTAATAAACACACTCACAGGCACTCAACAGAATATCTCCAATGAGGTTAATGATGCCTATATCTAACTCCTTGATTGTCCTGATCCACCGAACTCGTTCACTCGAGAGACCGTTGAGTAGTCTGAAACAATATTGATATTATATTTATAGGTCTAGTAAAATTGTTATACAGAGATTCAAAACCTTACATCCAATGTCGAAGTAATAATTTGTGCATGCCTGAAGACTAGTCAAGAAATTTGCACTTGTATCGTTTTGTCTTGTTGTTTCTTTTGTTTGAAACTAAAATAAAGATTTTAGTTTCTTTTTCTCAACAACTAAATGTAATACATGTATTTTTGCACTTCTTGCCGACCTTATGTAATTTAATACTTGTTTTTCTTTTCTCACAATGTTTGCCTGGAAAAGATCGCTCGAAAGCGATAAGGCCGCCAGTTGCTCTCCTTTTTTTATTCAATTATGTCAATTGTACTATATTTATGTATATGCAACGAAGTGTTAATAAATAAATAATAAATAAATAAATAAAGTTTTTTTTAACTTCTGCTTAAGTACTTGTCACGAATACACGTAGACATAACAAACCGTATTTATCCGGAGCTGGATATTTACGGTCGTAGGCAGATCAATTTAAAAAAAGCATTGTATTTTAATTTAATTTTTTTTGTAACATTTACGTTTACCTTATACATTTTAGATAAAAGAGTTTGTAACATATACCGCAGATATAGTATTATGTATGATGTGGTAAACTTCAATAAATAAATAACATACCTGTTCGCTCTATCCATTCTCGCCAAACACTGGTTGATATCTTCTTCCATCTTTCTTTTCTCTTCTTCCTTCTCTTGCAAATAAGCGTTTAGCTTAGCGATACCTTCTAACAGAGCCTGCATCTTGGCTTTAGCGTTGGCAAGCATGGCTGAAGAGAAAAAGTGATTATTAGTACTCATATAACACAATATGTTATGGTAAGTGGTTGTTATATTTTAATATTTAATTTAAATATTACCTAGGGTAAAAACACTATATGTTTATCGAAAAATTTGTTTAGGTAAAATTTGTATTTTTGCATTAATATTTAATATAGTATATCCTATTTAATATGCCATACCTTCGACCACCTGCAAATCCTTCGAAGCCTTTTCAAGAGCCGCCTTCTTGGGCGCTACAGCCTTATTCACGTGGTAGAACTTGTACATAGCGTGAACCCACATACATAGGGACATGCACGCCTTCGATACCTACAATATAAGTTGAATTATAAGTGAAGTACCGAAAATTAATAATATATATGTTTTTTATCACAACTAAACTTATTTCACTATGGCGAATATATATATTTTTTAAATAAGATAAAAGGAAACCAGTGACGATACAACATTTTTAGTTCTGGGTATGTTTTATGATAATTCTAAATCTTATAGGCAAGCAGATGATCAACCTTACGCACGCCGTGGACTT
Source organism: Pieris napi (assembly GCF_905475465.1). Classification (NCBI taxonomy): domain Eukaryota; kingdom Metazoa; phylum Arthropoda; class Insecta; order Lepidoptera; family Pieridae; genus Pieris; species Pieris napi. The sequence goes on along the minus strand of NC_062248.1, from coordinate 11,813,120 downwards.
TTTGGTTCCAAGACAAGCCGTTTTCCTCACGATGTTTTCTTTTACCGTTCAATATAAATGCGCACATAGACAGAAAGTCCATTAGTACACAGCCAGCGATCGAACCTACGCCCTAAAGAATGATAGTCGCACGCTGAAGCCACTAGGCCAACACTCATATAGAAATAAGATAAGCTTACATAATATATGTTGATCAGGATCGTAGGGAAGTTAAATATATGATATATATACATAATACATATACTCGTATGTATTTGTATATTTTTAAAGCGCATGCTTTGACGGCCGTTGATTCTTCAACATCTTGTTGCAAATGCAACAAGGGATTTTCGAGACCCATAAATTAAAACCAACTGATTGTAATGAATTACTTTCAGAATCTTGGGTGGGTCGTAGTTTGGGTCATTGATGAACCGCTTCAGTTTTTTGATCATATCTTCAGTGATAGACTCCTTGTCAAACTTCATCAGAGAGTCCAAAAACGCAGTTGGGTCTGCCAACATTTGTGACCCGGGCTTCCAGTAATTCAGGATTTTCTGGCCAAGATTAGGCCCTGGTTCCTATAAATGTTAATAACAAATGGAAATTAAGTTTCGTATAAGTAATAAAAGAAGAAGAGAAATATAAATAACTAGCTGACCCGGCAAACGTCGTTTTGCCATGTATATCATAATAAAAAATAGGGGTTGATCGTAGAGGGGTGAAAATTAGGGTTGTATGTATTTTTTAATGCTGTATCATAAAAACATTAAAAATTTATTTTATCTAAAAATTAAAAAATAATAATTTAGGGGTGGACTACCCTTAACATTTACGGGGATGAAAATTTAGGAGGAGTTTAACCACAAACACCGCGAAACGAGAATTTTATATATTAGATTAGGTTAGAGTTCGGAACACTAAATGAATTGTTATCTATAAAATATATAAATATAAATAAATATATATCTATATATTATTTATAATAAAAGAAAGGAAGGTAATGTGATACTAAAATTAAAATCTAATCAATCAAAATCTATATATCTATATTTTCCTTAAGGTCGCCTGTTGCCCTCATATCTCAGAGATTTTCATCTCTTGGCTGGTGCTCCCAAATACCAGCTTCTTCCTATTGACCAATTCAGCGATGGGATGGACGAATTGTCAATCTCCAACGTATTACAGATCGGGTAGATTATATCTGTCTACGCAGAGACATTGCGTCTCTTTGCGTTTTCAACAAAGTGTACTATAGTGAGTGGTCTGAAAAGTTTGTTGGGTTGATCTCGCCTGCCTAGTTTCAACACCGTACGAGCCGTATTAATGCAAAATTTCATAAACATCATCTTGATGGCTGGAAGTTTTCCAAAGTCCGTTTCACAAGGCACTTGCGAACTAGCGAACTATCGATTCCCGGCCTTCCCTAAGAGATACGACCTTCAATTATTCAAAGTGTGTAACTCCTCCCTCAAAGGCCGGCAACGCACCTACTTAAAATTGATGTCCATGGGCTGCGATGACTGCCTATATATATATGTATATATTATAGCAAATAATTCTTAAACACACGTCACCTTAATAGGCTTAATGTCGAAGACTACACAGAGAGACTCAATGACCAATACGACCCCGGCTGGAGGCGTCTTCATAGCTTTTACTTCTACAACATCATTACGATTCAACTCTTGCAATGCTTTTTCTGCAGCTCGCAGCGCTGGCATCGCTTCGTCTATGGAAATTATTCAAAATATTGTTTATAAAAAAAGTGATAAAGAAACATATGCAAAAATAAAAAGCCAACTTTCATGTTTGGCCCCACTTGCTTATTAAATTGTACCTAAATCCCTCTGGGCATCTTCTGCCATTGCAGTAGTTTCTTTTGCCATAGCCTCTGCCATTGCTTGTTCCTTCTCTACCTTAATTCGTGCCTCTTCTGCGATAGCCTGAAAGTAATAGTAATACATAAGATTCTTTTTAATATGACAAACTGAAAAATTACGGAACTGTATACACATTATACAAAATGAATATATAATATACAAAACTAATAGACTAAGAGGCGAGAAATCATGTACATTATGTATATTTATTTACTTACAGTATCACTAGCGATCTGGTCGATAACCTTCCTAGTCTCCTCCGCAGCTTTCTCCATCAGAGGTTTCAGTTCTGCAAGTTCTATTTGCAGCTGCTTTACTTCCACTTCAGTTTGATTTAGCTTGTTCAGTCCTAAAATTATACCGGGAAGGTTATGTTATTACCTGCTCTCAGTTAAGTTTAATTTACACTGAAATGAATAGATATCGATAAGTGCTTCTTACTTGTTGATGTTGCTTCTCTGTTTCCAGCATTGTTGGGTGATCGTCAGAAATTACAATTAAACTCACCAGTTTTCAAAGCGTTAGACTCGTTGAGTATAGCCAACTGTTTCTTTTTGAACATCTCGGCATACGCTGCAAGCATCTCCATATATGACATGGGAGTGACGTAATTCAGTCTGTTCAGTTGCGCCAAGAATCGAGCACTTGCTTCTACCACGCTTTGGTGGGCAAAACAGCAGACCGACTGTTTCAAAAAAGATATATTAAGAAAATGTTACGTGTAGGTTTTTGATTGATAGGTTATGATTTATGTTCGAAGATCGAAGAAGATTAAGAGAAAATGTTTTTTTTTGTATTATTAATTTAACTATTGTACTTAAGATGTCATGTGGAACATGGTGTAATTGTTGCAGCTCCTTACAAACATTGTGTAAAACAAAAACTTGGCGATGAAATAGAGTGACAGAGAGTTTATTGCCAGTTCTTCTCTTCCGTTCTACGCCCTTGATTTGGGCAGTAAATGTAAAATTAGAAGCATTTAATATGTATTTCTTTTTGACGTTCATAAGTGTACATTGTGATACCTAAATGAATAAAAGATTTTGATGTGATTACAAAGATAAAACAATTTAGGATAAAATACATTAAAGGTTTGTGGTTTTGGATTTCAAACCTTTCGACTATATTCGAAAAATTTAAAAGATACCCTTTATATGTATATTGTATAGTGTAGTAAATCTTGTTTAAAAATTGGAAAATTGTGTAGAATGGCGTTTAAAAAATTTAATTGAACTTCAATACACGCCGAAAGTTGAAAACCAACCACCCCTAATGATGATAATTTAAGAATATCTGAGAAGAAAAATTTTGTTCTGTAAATCTACGTACCACCATAGAAGCGATGACTTCATCGGTGGTCTGTAGCTCGTACATGTTGTTAAAGAAGTGCGTGGCTACGGAGTCTAGTGCCGTGCGTGGCCATTCACTGAACCAATCGATAGTACAGCAGTTCACTAAAGAAGGGAACTGACGGAGACGAGCACGGAATATCTAATAAAACACAAAAAATCAAAACATTTTACTGTCTCCATTGTCATCGTTGACCTAAAACGTGATAAGACAAATAATAAAGAACTCGTTCGAAGAGGAAATTTATTCTAAAACCTTAAGTCGTTTGGTTTATTGATATAGGTGGCGAGGTACAAATGTTTTCCTTTAAAAAGCACAGAAGAGACAAATACTGCCCAGAGCCCGCCTACTGCACCTCTTTTGGTATATTATTTAATTTGTTTCTTTGTTTTAAGTCAAGCGATGTAGAACTAAACGAATGAATGTTTGTCCTTTTTTAAGATCTATTAAAAAATCATGAGATAATAAATAAATAAAGCCCTTGCCTCCCCCACAGGACTCATAACAATAACGATATGCAGGTTACTGCGTACGCGTCGTTGATAGCAGGCAAAGAGGTTGGTCTTAGTAGCAGGAAGACTCATTTCCATGACGGCGTGTCTCACGGACATGTAGATACGGTCGAGGTCCTCTGCTTCGTAGATGTTGGGCACGTCACCAGAACTCAGGATGTTGTTCAGGTCTTCAAGGAACGATTCCATTTTTATCTGGAACATTGGATAGAAAGCTATTTCTAGAACAATAACAGGCATTCGGTTCGTCGAGTAAAGCAAATTAATAATTTATTTGTTAGAAGTGTTTTTAAATTTATGTTCGTTGTTAAATCAGTTCCTTACTCAATTTATGAGTTACAAACAAAACTTTTAAATTTTGAATAAAAACCTGTGCATCAGAGAAGAGAAAGACAGTTCCTCTATTCTCAGCTCCAGCTTTCAGCATTGTCTGCTTAAGGTCATCTCTCCACTCAGCCTGTCCATATGCCTTCGTAATCTCGATCTGAATACAGCTCAGCTCTGACATATTGGCTGCTAATCGGGATAGGGATTGACGTCCTGAAAAAAAATTAATACCGTAATAGTAGTGACATCAGAAGAAAAGATTTTTTCGGATATTAGCTCTCGCTTGCCCTAAGAAAGTGAGTTAACCTACGGATTTTAGGGGTAAAGTTGGTTCGTAAGAAAAATTCGCATACATTTCTCGCTCCAGTAAAAACCTTTTTATTTCTATTTGATTTGGGTGAAACTTTTTCTTTTTGTTAACTTACCGGAACCGCCCATTCCAAGCAACAGCGCATTGGCCATAGGTTGTCTCATGATTCTTGCTAGTCGACAGAGATGAGCGATAGCGTCATCAAAAAGAACCAGGTCAAGAGGTGCCGTCGAAGATGTGTTATATTCATTCAGATAATGGTCCAGAACTTCGTCAAGCTAAAAAAATAATAAAGATGTTGAGTTATTTTTATTCATTTACCATTTCTATGATTACACTTATAAAGTGAGCAAGCGCTTTACACAGATTTAAGAATACATATACTATATCCGCATTTTAAATTATATATATCTATAGCTATTATGTATCTCATGGTAACATATTTGATAAATCATGCCCAAGTTTTCAAAATCCTTTAAAGACTGTAATCAGTTTGTCACAACATATAGACGAATCAATGCATCATTCATCAAAAAGGTATCCATTCCATACCTCCTCTTGATCAGTTATTTCCAGGTACTTTTTATCATCAGCTCCAATGTCCATAAAGTCTCCAAACAGCATCAATCTTCCTCCAACAACTTCGCTAGCTTTTTTGCCAAATTCCGTTTTAATTTTCTTGTCCAACAAGCTTGAAATATTAACATATCACAAATTATAATAATCAATAGTAACGTATTAATCTAACAATACCTATCATCAATCAAATACCATAATACATTTGCCACGGTCATGCTAATCTTTTATTTTCTGTAATCGAATCTAATCTAGGCCTCTCTATCTGGGGATGGTTTTACTTCTTCTGGCGATAGTAAGAAGAGGTGTATAAAGTACGTACTTGACAAACCACATGCGATCTTCTTTATTAACCAATCTGTCTTGGTACACGCGTTGGTGTTCGTGATACCATAACCGTATCACATCGTCTTCATCCTAAATATAAGAGCACCAAAGTATTAATTTGTAGCCTGAGACTTAAATGAAAAGGTTTTAAACATTTATATTTAAACGAATATTTTTGACTAAATGTAACAAAATAAAGTCTACAAATCTAACCTTGACCAAGTGTGGATCCATCATAAGAATGCCTTGAAAGACTTTGCTAAGATCCCGTAGGTTGAAAGTATAGTGGGATTTGGTCGGTGTCGGCAGTAACTCTTCTACCAGAGAATTAAATATCTCAATAGAGCCCTTGAGAAAGGGATTCTCACGGACTGTTACTTTTTCCAAGTTTCGGGTCCACGATTTTAAAATCGTACTGAAGATACAGTACTGAAAATAACATTTACAATTATTGGTAAGCACTTCGATGTACATGTATTATACATCGAACTTTCACGTTTGTTCCAAGCTCAAAGGAATAATATATTTATCAAAAATTTTAAAAGTTAAGATATTTTGAAACAAGTTATACCATCACACTTTAAATTTGTTTAAAATGTTTGAATTGAACTTGATTCCTTAAACTCAACTTTATTTTTATAAAGTCATTAAAAAAAAGAAACGAGTACGTATTACAAAAGGAACAAACTTTCAAAAAACTTAATTAAAACCTTGCTGTTGTATTCCATCTCAGTAAACGAGACGTAGTGGAAATGTCTCATCAGTCGCATAGTAACGGGGTTCCGTCCCCCTCCGGGTGGTCCCATGGCCGCTACGATGCCCACATCGATCAGAGTCTTGAAGTCACCGATACTCGTACGGTCATACCAGCCTGAGTATTCAATTTGAAGTTATAGCTAGAATTTTATCCTAACACGGCACATTTCAAGTCAGATGTCATTTTTACACGCTTTATATTAGCTTCACCTGTATGTATGTATGTATGTATGTATGTAACCGACTCCTTGGGACTCGATTTTGACCCACTTTAAACGGACAGATTTAATTCAAACTTTGTACACTTATAAAGAATCAGCGACAATATAATAATTTCATAGGTTTATCTCGAAAAAACAATGATTTTTTTTAAGTCCACAAAGCAATACGATTAAATTGAGACAACACGTATTGCTGCTAGGACTAAAAAGTGGAAAATAAATATAGTTTAAAAAAACTATAAAACACGCTTTTAGGGCGCTTTTAGTGTCACGCGGATTTGCTCACGCACGCGGGATTGGACCGCATGCGTAGCATCCGCAAAGAACAATTTCATATAGGTATCTATTGTAAAGCGTGATAAACGCACGCGGGACGCGGGGCGCTGTGCGGGGCGTCACCCCGGTGCGGGGTATCCGCATGCGTAAGCGCTGCCTACAACTTCAGTGCCCATTTTAGAGTCGAGCGGGGCGCACGCGCCGTATTGTACTACCGAAATGAAAATCGATACAGAACGAGTAATCATTGAAGTTCATCTGCGGCCCGTTTTGTGGGATAAACGCAATGAATTATACAAAAAATTTTACACAACAGTTCATCAAAAGAACGAATGGACATTCGAAAGTAATTTTTAAATTTACGTTCATTATTTTGTAGTTTTCCAAAGCGTGTAACAAACGCCCCAGCAAGAAGCCTATTTTCAAGAAAGGGATCAACATGTACTCTTGTCTTCTTGTTTCGTCGTTTGTAAAGTATGTAAGCGACACATATTCTTCTGACATTGATCATTTTTGAACACGTCTATACCGTTACGCAGCCCGTAGAAAACTGAAACTCATGCTGCGTATGATCCGCAGCGTGAAATTTTACGCATGCGGTCCAATCCCGCGTGACACTAAAAGCGCCCTTAAAGTACATCATTCATCATATTTATTAATTATTTAAAATCATTTATTAGATAAGTATACCGGAAAAGTCCATAAACTGCCTTAGAAGTTCTATAGGCGGCTGCGCCCCATATACTTCAAGGGCCGGCATGTTCAGATCGTCGATGAAGAAAACCTGTCTCTTGGTGGGCGGTGGACCGAACACTCCACGCCTACGACGTTCCAGCTTCCCATCTATAACATCCTGGAATATACCAATATTGTACACAAGCAGTCAAAATCTAATTGAAAATTGGTGACTACACGTATTTACAACACTGACATAACAAAAATTCATGTTGCTCTGATAACACCAATTATAATCATAATAGAACCAGTCTGTTGCACAGATCCCCGTTATCAAAGACGTTGCGCCTACCAAATGCTGTCTCTGACACTATCGACATCTTTATATGTTAGCAGAGTGAATTCACAGTAGCGATATTATGTATATTAGGTGTTTAATATAATATACTTAATTTAATTTTTTCTCTACATTATCGTACAAAGTCAAAATCATTTATTCATATAGGTAACACAATGTACACTTATGAACGTCAAAAAGAAATACATATTAAATGCTTCTAATGTTACATTTACTGCCAGTTCTCAAATCATGGGCGTAGAACGGAAGAGAAGAACTGGCAATAAACTCTCCGTCACTCTTATTAATCGAAACGTTTTTATTTTAAACAACGTTTGTAAGCTGCAACCATTAGGTACACCATGTTCCACATGACATTTTGAGTAATAAATAATAATAAAATAAATTAAAAACAAAGATTTGTCCTCTATCAGCAGGAGGCATGGTGAAATAGGAGCACGCACTTATATAGTCGAAATAACTAACATCACCGCATACACGAATTCAAGTACGACCAGTCACCAACGTAAAGGTTACCTGAGTCTGATTAGCAGAAGTTCTAGCCGAAAAGACAAGGAATTCGCAGATAAATTTCTTATGCAGCCCTCTAGAGAGCTTTGAGGAAATCGTGACCGTCTTGCCAGTGCCCGTCGGCCCCACGCAGATCACGTGGTTGTAGTTAGCGATCTTGTAGCCCAGAATCGCCGCACTACGAACATTATCTAACGTTGGGACTTCGATATCTGAAATATATCAAAGTAGAATACAATTAAAAACACTAAACAAATAAAACGGGTGGCATTCGTGGACTGCCGCGGTAAAGCTAGCTAGAATAGCATTTTTTTATCAACTTCTGCAATTATAATTATTTATTTATTTTTTATTTATGCAGTATTTTTTTCTTTGATATTAATTCAATCTACCAGACTCAGACTAAAGTCGGCCACTGACGATACGTCCATTTAGTAAACTTCCTTTTGGATGCACTCCAAATGGAAATTTATCGAGATACGGTACCATTCACGATACTTCCATTTGGATGCATGGCGTCACTTCGAACTTTGCAATCGTACGGAAAGGAAATAAATAATACTGTGGATAACAATACTTTACTGGTGGCAGCAGTTGTGTGTATTTTATTAAAAAGATTAAATAAACCTAAGATGGATGAAGGATTGGTTGAAACAAAGAAATACTTTTATTTATTTAATAATATAAATATATTTATTTAAAAATAGAAATACTTTTATATTTTTCTATTAATACTTCAAACACAAAGTCACGCGCGGACAAAGACATAATAAAAAGAAAATTATAACGCTTGACAAATACACAGCACATGCACCACCATCGACATCAAAACATAAACTGAAACAAAAACCTCAAAAAATTGGACGCCGTTTCGCCCATTCACGGACAATTCGGACTGCTTCCATATGGCGTGGCGCACGTTTCTGCCATTGACGGACGGCCACGTATGACGTCCATTTGGCCTGGACGCATGGATTTCAATCCTTTTGGAAATCCAGAGCTGGCTGACGTCCATCCCAATGGAATACTTTTTTACCATTCATGGGACGATTTTGGACGACGACTACTCCATTCGGATTAATGGACGTATCGTCAGTGGCCGCTTTAACACGCCTATGCAGTCTGTCTCACTCTAACGCGTACCGGCTGCACCGGCCGCGCTTACGCTACGTCACCGATCTTGTCAGAGAGATGTGAATACGCAGTATGCGTTCTGTCCCACTCTAACGCGTATTGGCCGCACCTATATTACGTCATCGTGTGTTAGGGTTATTTTCGTTACGGAATTTCTTGATTCGGCCGGCGCACTCAAAGCCATGATAAAATCTATGCAATAGCTTAAAATATTGTAGCAAAGAGTATGTGAGGGTAATTAGTATTGATTAAAAATATTCACGTACCAGCAAACTGCCATTCAGGATCTACTTCATACTCGTCAAGATTAGCCATCCAGTTGTACCAGTAAGGATTTGCTGGCTCACCGTCGTCGGTTGGATCAGTGAAGCCACCGTCATGTAATCTGCATATTGCAAGTGCGTATTTAGACAAAGAGCTTATTAATTTTTATAGAAGTCGTGGCGTTATAAACCTAAGCGGCAATGTAGTGGAGAAAAGATGCAGACTTTAGTTTTTGAAAACAATGAAACCTTTACCCCACTTCAAACTTTTACCTTAAAATATGAATTGGTAAAACAAGTACTAAAGTAAAATAAAAAAACATGTGTACTGTAATGTCCTGCTTCTTGGAGTGTTTTACGGCTCACCAACACCACAACACTTGTACAAACGTCCTACACACAACCGCTCCGTTCGGGTGTCGGATTACGACTGACAGTCTGACAAGTGACGTAGGCGCATGAGACAACCAAGCAACACTTTATTTAGTCGATACACTACATGTACTTATGCACACGCGTTAGAAGTTATACTTCTTTGGCGTAAAAAGATAAAAATCTTTAAAAAATTTATCTTTCGTCTTATTTTACGTTTGTAGAAAAACAACACTAACAATAGAAAAAAGGTATTAAACACATTTAAAGTTTTATTATAACGCGTTAAATAAAGTTTATTTAAATATCGCAAAAAAATTACTACATAATAAAATGGACATTTTTTATTTTAAAATGTTGACTATGCTAACTTCAGGGTGTCGGTTTTTTTGTGACGGTGTGCGGGTGTTGGTTGTGCGGGTGTTGGTTTTTTGTGCCGGTGTGCGCGCGCTTCGTAAAAATTTACTCTCATCATTTTTCCCTTACGTGCCAAAAAAAGTAATACTTCAAAATTCTCACGTATAGTCATAAACCCTCCCCTCTTTTGGAAACGCTGGCTTTGTACCATTCTCTTCCATAATATTTCGCATGAAGTCTGAGAAGATCGCTCGTCCGTTGTGATCGCAAGTAGCTCCCACTGACCATATAATCGCCCACACAACCCAACAAGGTGCTAGTTTGGCTACATGGTAAAGTAATCAGGCATTATGTACATTGCGTAAAAAGGAACGACGGAAGAGCTGTATCTTACTAATTAAAAATAAATCAATTAAATTTCAAGCATTAAATAAATTTGTCGAGAGCAGTGTTGGCCTAGCGGCTTCAGCGTGCGACTCTCATCCCTGAGGTCGTAGGTTCGATTCCCAGCTGTGCACCAATGGACTTTCTTTCTATGTGCGCATTTAACAACGAAGGGTGAAGGAAAACATCGTGAGGAAACCAGCTTGCCTTAGACCCAAAAAGTCGACGGAGTGTGTCAGGCACAGGAGGCTCATCACCTACTTGCCTATGATATTTTATTTTCTTTTTAAAATAAATTTGTCGCTATAAATACTTTTATATAGCATACTTACGCATCATAGCAATAAATACAGGCCCTGGGGGAGGTCTATCATCCTTTCCAGTAAGAGGTCTGAGCCTGTAGTCCAGCAGCTCCAAGAACTTTAGCACGAGGCCCGAATCAATAGATGCCACTATTTCTGTCAACTTTGACCGGAGGACGGTAATGGCGGGGTATAGGTAGACCGTTATTAGGTTATAGAGGATTTTTCGGATGTTGTCTGCAATCTGAAATTGCAGCATTGCAGCATGTATATTTTAATTCATAACACACAAGTTAAGTTCATTTGTAAAATTGTTAACTACTTCAAAATGAGTGATATATGGTATATATCATTGAGCACATAGAAAAATCATGATACCTGGGTTCGAAAGTACAAACTCATGGTTTAGAATGGCACGTTTTCCAGGCTCACGTTATTCTACATGCTGGAGTATGGAACCAAAAAATATCGAAGTTTTGAAATGTCGTTTTAGGACAAGTTGGTGCAGTAGTTCATAAAAAGAATTACCGGTGGTAAATTACTCTTCATCCAAGCATTGACAAGAGGCTGAAGACCGACCACCTTGGTATCGAGGTAGACCATTCCACAACGAGATACTGTAGCAGGAGAGGCCACAGCCAAGTCTGCTACTTCGAAGATCATACGTTGTCTGTCTGTCAGTTTCATTATCTCGCCACTTGATAGGCATAGCTTCTTGTTGTCGTCTAAAACCTAGAGTTTCAATAAGTTGTTGAGAAAAATTATTACAGTACAATGTGATCATATTCCCTCAACAATAGCAAAAGTTAATATGGATTCCTTCTCACAGTGTTCATGTTTTCAATCCAGACAGCATCCACTGGTCCATCGAACAGGTACCACCGTCTGTCCGTGTCTTCCACTGCTATTCCCGCCCGGACCAAACTCGATAGAATACCATCGGTCCTATAAGATTATTTAAACCATTGGTTACTACTTCAAATTGAAGTAATATATAGTAATATTTGTACGAGAGTGATAAGAATAAAGTATTCAATAACTCTTAGGGTAGGCCCCCACTGAAGAACTGTTGGCCCGTTTTGATATTGAAAATATACTGAATTTGCCTCGAGTTTAACTACATAACCATTAACCAGTAACCATTCTACAAACTATATTGAAAGAAAAATCAATAGAAATCATTTATATGAAAGCATAAACTAGGACACAAACTTGGATATCGCTAGATACATTATAAATATTTTATGATTTAATTTATTAAATACTTAGCAGATTGACAAACATTTAGGTATAAACAAAGGAACAGTTACCATTCATGAGTGTTCAAGTCGAACTCTCCATATAGCTGACCCATAGTTATGGATTTGGGATTTACGATAAACGTATGCACTGTTGTGAAGGGGAACCCGTCTGGTGCTAACTTGCCCCTTATGGCAGTCAGAGCGTCGCGAAGGATTTCATAGCACTAAAATTAAAGTATTGCTTATCGAAGATAAGTTTTAAACATTTCGTTTTCCATCGGTCACTTAACAAAGTTACCTGTTAACTGAAATAATAATAATAAGTGTTCAAACTTGTTTTTTTATGTAATAGGAGGGCCGGAGGCTCACCTGATGTTAAATACCGCCGCCCATGGACACTCACATTACCAGAAGGCTCGCGAGTGCGTTGCCGGCGTTGTAAGACTTGTTACGCTCTTTTCTTGAAGGACCCTAAATCGTATTGGTTCGGAAATACTTCAGTGGGCAGCTGGTTCCACATAGTGGTGGTGCGCGGCAAAAACTGCCTTAAAAATGCTCAGTTGTGGAACGACGGATGTCGAGGTGATATATTTTGTATCGTGCGATGATGAAACTCCAGGTATTAGCATGAAATATGATAAATGAAGCAGGTATTAGACCGAACAACTCCTCTGAACACGCTTCATGGTAAATGCGGTAGAAGATACAGAGAGACTCCAGGTCTCTACGTAACGCGAAGTGATCAAACTGGCTGAACTGTTTGATATACTGTCTTAGATAATTGGAAAACCAGTTCATAGACACTTACAATACTAATAAAGTTGCGAGTTGTTTTATAATATTTAACCCTTTCTTATACAGACATATAACAGACGTTTTTGCTTAATGCTTCAACAAACTTATGGGACTGCAACAGCACTAAAAGACATTTCAATAAGCTCTTCACACAATCTTTTAATTTAAAATGAAATAAATAAATGTATGATTTAACAATTTTATAATATCAATAACAAAAATCACCTTAGTTTTCCCAGCGCCGGCCGGTCCGACCAACATCAACCCGTGTCTTACAACTGTCGTCTCATAAAGTTGTATTATCTTAAATATGAAAGCTGTAAAAATAACAACAAAAAAATAATAAACAGCAAAACAGCGGATTAGGTTCGAGATAGGCACTTAACAATGCTTTCTTTAAAACCGATCAGCCCACTACCGAATATATCTTTTCTTATTATAAACTCATTTTGTGTTTCGGAAACAAAAGAGTAAGTAGTAGTAGATTGGGTTATTGTCTAAAAAACAATTGTATCAATTGAAATTCTTACTGTAAAGGTCATCGTAGCCTCTTTTGACCAGCATATTTCTGATAGACTGCTCCATGATGCCGTAATCAACAACTGGAATCTCCACGCGAGGAAATAAATCCGATATGATTCCTGAAAGAGTCCTTGAAATCACTCTTTATCATTTTAATAAATTCCATACAGAGGTGTCATCTAGTAAATTTTTATCGCGCATTAACACAGGCATAACGCAATCAATATAGCTACAGACGCGTGATGGCGAAACGGAGATCGCAGATAACATTTTATTCATCATCAAATTAATCAAAATGGATACCGTTAAACAAGACGAGATCATCAGCCAAAAACTTGGGTACGTTGACATCACGCAACGCCCTCAGGACTATCTGCCTCTCGTCGGCATCCGGCATTTGTCGGATAAGGTTTCCAGCAACCAAGATCACCGTTTTTACAGCTCGCATCCCAAAATCGTAGTGGTCCTAGAATCATTATTTTGGAAAGATTTAAGGAGCAAATTTTTTTTAATGCAAAAGGAGGCAAACCGGCAGGCAGCTTCAAGTGCGTTGCCAGCCTTTTAAGAATTGTTACGCTCTTTTAAATAAAAAGAAAATTATTATTTTTAGAATTAATCTAACCTTAACCAAAATACCTTGCAACCATTGAAATATTATATTCTTACCTGTGACGACAACTGTTCCGAACTCAATCTGAACGTAGTAGTAATCTTTCCAGCCAAGAGTTTTGCTTCGAAGAATCCATATGAGAAGAGAGATATTTCAGCAATGAGAGCATAGTCAGGGACCATCATTGAGATTGGACGGAATAATGCTTTCAAATTATCTGGCAACTCCGTACGACCTTAAAAATTAATATTAATATTCATTTTCATTTAATTATGTATGCAAACGGGCTGGAGGCTCATCTGATGTTAAGTGATACCACCGCCTATGGACACTCACATTGCCAGAAGGCTCGCAAGTGCGTTGCCGGCCTTTCAAGAATTGGTCCCTTACGCTGGCCATAGACGGACCGCATGTTGCGGCCGAGACCGACTGCTCTAGAGCAGTTTCTGCAGTTTCCACACTAAATTCATATCCGCAATACACGGACCGCTCGAGCGGTCGGAGCAGTAACTGTGCAGTCGAGTTTCGCCGTCCTGTCACCTGCTTAGAACTGCCGGACCCACCCGCCGGATACACGGACCGTTACAAGGGGTTGCTGCCGACCGCGCGCCACTCCCACTTTCACTTCTTTTTTGGAATCTGTCCGTTGTATTTTATGGCTTAAAATACTAACTAATTCATCAAATGAAATCACGGATATTCTAAAGTAGCTGAAAAACTTTTTTGTGTCTTCTCTTAGCCGGGGATACAGTATTAAATATTCCATGCTGTTCTCTTGATTGTAGTATTGGATGCACCCACATACTACGGTGTCTTCTACGCCTACGCTTGCGTAATAGTAGTACAAGAAGCAGTATTTCTTCATCGAAATCCATCTTGTAAATGAACTCGCATCAGTAGTAGTTATTTTGCGGTCGAACACAACTGCTCCAAGCAGTCGTAGTCGACTGCATTATGCGGTCGTGTTGCAGTCGTGTACGAGTTCAACGCGACCTCTCTACAGCAGTCGGTCTTGACTGCAACATGCGGTCCGTCTATGGCCAGCTTAAGTCAAATTGGTTCGTTTACTTCAGTGGGCTGCTGGTTCCACATAGCGGTAGTGCGCGTCAAAAACTGCCTTAGAAAACTATCAGTCGTGGAACGACGATGATGAAACTCAGCTGCCGGTATTAGTCCGAACAGCTCCTCTGAACACTTTCCATGGTATGCATTTACCATAGACTAGAAGATACAGAGAGATCCCACATCTCTATGCAACGCCAAGAGATGAAGCCGCTCGGATAGTGACTGGTCGTTGATTACGGAGGAGGAAGGAGCTGGTACTGGGGAGCTCCTGCCTAAAGATGAGAACAGTATTCGACGTTGGCTGAATTTGCGCTTTATAGAGTTGCAAGCGGTGGCCCGGAGTGAAGTAACGTCTCGCCTTGCTCAGCACACCAAGCTTCTTAGAGGCTTACTTAACCTTTTCTTCCAAATGACCGCGAAATAAATTATTTTCAAAAACGGGTCACATTTTAGACACTTTTAGCGTCTTCTATCTAATATATAAAATTCTCGTGTCGTTGCCATACTTCTCCGAAACGGCTTGACCGATTTGGATGAAATTTTTTGTGCTTATCCGGCCAACATCTATTTTTCATCCCCCTAAATGTTAGGGGTAGTCCACCCCTAAATTTATTTTTTTATTTTTTAGACAAAATTCTTAATTTTTATTTTTTTATGATACAGCATTAAAAAATACACACAACCCCTAATTTTCACCCCTCTACGATCAACCCCTATTTTTATTATAAATGATATACATGGCAAAACGACGTTTGCCCGGTCAGCTAGTATATATATATATATATCTTAATATTAATCTTGCACGGGTAAATAACTTGCGCCTAGCGAACAATTTAACTTCCTTAAATACCTGCGTATCCCGGGTTCATAGTAATAAAGACTGAACAGGACGCCTTCAGGGGAAGTTCCACACCCTCAAACATAAACTTATCCAAGTGAGCTTTTTGGGCCTTTTGTATCGTAACCACCTGACAATATAGTTATCAATGAACTAATGATAAAAATTTGACGACTCATTGGTCTAGTTGTTAGTACCCCTGACTGCGAATCCATGGGTCCCGGGTTCGATCCCCGGCTGAGACGAACATCGATGTGATGAGCATTTGGTGTTGTGCTTAGGTCTTGGGTGTTTAAATATGTATTTATATGTCTTTCTATCTATAATATGTATGTATATCCGTTGTCTAGTACCCATATCACAAGCTTCACCAGCATAGCATGGGACTAGGTCAATTGGTGTGAATTGTCTTTAAAAAAAAAAATCCAAAATTCATAATCTTACCTGTTGAGCAACAACCGATAGCACTTCGATATCAATCCGATTGAACTCATCAAAGCATGCCCAAGCTCCCGATCTGAGAGGACAATATACCAATTAGATAATGCTTTGTTCCTATTTAATGAACTTATTCAGCTTTGGATATGCATAAAGCCTTTTTACAAATCAGAATAATTTATTTTGTTGCATCACATCTATATCTATACTAATATTTTAAAGAGGAAAGATTTGATTTTTTGTTTGTTTGAAATGAATAGGCTCCGAAACTACTGGACCGATTTCAAAAATTCTTTCACCGTTGGCAAGCTACACTATTCCCGAGTGACATAGGCTTCATTTTCAAAAAAATTAGGGATGCTTACTAAAACTTGAATAATCTAATCCAAGGTGTAAAAAAAAACAAAAAACTTCCTTCAATCGCGTGCGCTGCGAAAACTGTTAATGATAGAACAAAATGATGTATTTCAATTTTTCAGGACACATCACTATCTATAAAAAATGTCTAGACAGCATGTCTCTATCTTTTATAGTTACGTCACCATAAGCGTCTTGTTATTATTTTTTTTTTTATTAAAATACCACCGCTAGAAAAGGCTCTTTATTCGTACCTAGGTATTGATCCTTATCAAAATAATTACCAACGTTTCACATAAGCTACAATTTAATGGCATAACCACCAAAAAAAGCATGGTAGATTGGTGTTCTCCTGCCGTTTCCCTTGATTAGTTTACTACTATGTAATATAACAAAAATCTTAGCCACAGCAACGTTTGGCCGAGTCTACTAGTTGTAAAATATTATATTTATGTCAGGTCCATATCAAATGACTTACGCCGCCAATCCCTTGAAGAACTTCCCCATAGCCATGTAGTCTAGTTGATCTGAACAGTTGAAGACCACGCACTGTACAGCCAATGCTTTAGCTAAATCCTGCAATTTCTTAATACTTCAACGGACAGATTTACAATTAGTTAAAACGTAACTTAATATATCTACACTATTATACATACTATATTAAAGGTTTTAGAATAAATATTATATCATTGGCGCTAAAACTTTTTTTAGATCTGGGCCTCAGATTTCTGTATCTGTTTCATGATCATTTGCTTATCTAATCGGCAAGTAGGTGATCCTCCTGTGCCTGACGCACGCCGTCGCACTTTTTGGGTCAAAGGCAAGTTGGTTTCCTCACGTTTTCCTTCCCCGTTCGAGCGAATGTTAAATACACACATAGATATCCTATAGGTGCACAGCCGGGGTTTGAACCTACGACCTCAGGGACGAGAATAGCACACTGAGGCCACTAGGCCAACAGTGCTCTAGTTTTTAGAATCTTCCCAAAAACTATCAATGACATTTTCCATTCGTATTAAGTAATAATAACCTTAGTGGTCTCCGTCTTGCCAGTACCAGCCGGGCCTGCGGGTGCGCCGCCAAAATAAAGATGCATCGCGCACATCAGAGTCAAATAGCAACGGTCAGTCAAGGGGGTTATCACAAGTCGACCACTAGAATACACAAAAAACGAGATAAATTTATTTATCTTATTATATATTAATTACGCGTCACGTTGTTTGTCCGCTATGGACTCCTAAACTACTTAACCGATTTCAATCAAATTAGCTCACCGTGTGCAGTTTGATCTAACTTAAAAGATAGGATAGCTTATATCTTAATTTATATCCGCAATATTATTTTATTGCAAATTATTTGTTTATAATTTGACAGTCACAATTCTGACAGATGGCGCTGTGTTGAAAGTACCAACGTTTCACATAAGCTACAATCTAATGGCATAACTACCAACAAAAGCATGGTAGTCCACATGACTGGTGTTCTCCTATCGTTAGTAGTAATAGTTTACTACTATGTAATATACCAAAAAACTTATCCACTGCAACGCTTGGCCGAGTCTGCTAGTTATTTTATAAATTAAGTAATTTATTGAAATACAATGTTTTTATTGTGAATCTGACTTAAGAATCCATCATAATATTTGCAATGACATATGGTTAACTTCATCTTGGGAGTGTTGAGTTCGATACCCGGAGAGATAATAATACCGAGATGACAAGTCGATCGCCTTAATGAGGTATTTGACCCTAAGGATGTGTAAATGTTATAAATATTTCATATGTTATTGAAATTAAGGACCTATTTCCCAAATATTCGTTCGAGTATTTGAAGACAGAGTTAAGTGCTCGCACGTCACAGTAGTTCTGACTGAACTGTCGGTAGAAGGCAGACGTGTCAAGTCTGTTCTCATCCTGGTATATTTCTGGGAGTTCGTCTTCTTCTAGAGGAATCATCTCTTTTACTATCTGGTAATATCTGAAACAATATCCATTCAATATACCGACTAGGTTGGACAATCTCCACTTCATCACAGTCAAATTCAAGTAGATTTTTTTTCACAACTCTGGAAACTAAGTTTTAAGTTTAAGTTACCTCATGGAATATGGGGCTAAAATCCCTAAATCGTGTTTTTATATTTATGTTTGTACTAACCAAATAAAAAGTCCTATCGGTCAAAATTATGTTTTTTAGTAAATGGGACCTTCAAACTTACAAAAGAGTCAAGGGTGTATAAAATTTTAAAAAAAATTAAGCCTTTGGGACTTGCTGGATCATCGCAATTGCATTTTCACTTGACAGGTATTTTTTTATCATTGGAAAATTCACTCCAATTATTGACCTAGTCCCATGCTAAGCTGGTGAAGTTTGTGTTATGGGTACTAGGCAACGGATATAAATACATATTATAGATAAATAGACATATAACTACATATTTAAACACCCAAGACCTAAGCACATCACATCGATGTTTGTCTCAGCCGGGGATTGAACCCGGGACCCATCGATTCGCAGTCAGGGGTACTAACCAATAGACCAATGAGCCGTCAAATTCGAAGTTAGTTAGTTAATTATTTAATATTAAGACTAAATACTTTAATAGTAAATATTTTAAGGTAATGATAATCATCACCTCAGCTGACATATCCACTGAAAGTCGCTGACGTTCTTGACGTTCTCGCACACGAGGGTGTTCGTGACGTCACGCGCGTGCACCTCTATCACGATGAGGGCGCACAGCACTTCTCGCTGGAAGAACGTCAGTTCGCCTTTGACCAGAGCTCGAAGTGTGTCCAACTGAAATGAATTTCCTAATGTTTTATTGTATTTATTTATAACTAATCTTACAGCTACACATATCCACATAAAAGAAAACACTTAGACAATACACAAACCCAAAACATATTACATAGATAAACAGAAACATAAAAACATTAATAGATAAAAAAAGAAAACTGAAATTAAACATAAAACAAACGACAACTTAATCTTTAAAAAAAAACTAAATTGTTACTGCTGCTAAATAAAGTCAAAGACTTCCCGCTTGGAGGTGGAAAGTGACAATATCTTCATAACTTGTGTTGTAGTTAACTAAAACCCGAAACAGAGGTGAATTACGCAGATAATTCGTGTTCGTACGAGGCCCATAGATAAATTGTAAATATCTTTTCGCATACAGGGGATTCTTAGGGAAATTAACGAGTGCAAATATTGTTATATTTAATAATTAAGGACAACAAATATTATTGTTTTTTACGTTTAACTTTTTCTCATTAGTAGGTATAGTTTCAACCAATGTTGTTAGCGCATTGAATCTGAATGAAAACTAATACAATTACAATATGAAAAATAACGCGTAATACCTGTTTCAGCATTTCTTCAAAATATCCATCCATTCGGTAATCAATAATAGCTTCCTCGACCCCTGCCGTCCACGCAGTCTGAGATCCCGCTATCACTACTTGACCTGGCCAACGGAGCACCCATTCGGCACGAGGTAGCACCCACAGCTCCTCCATTCCAGCCACAAGGGTTAGACGAACTGGAATGTATATATATGTCACCGTAAAATTGTAAACACCGTTAGATTGTAATCTATCTCGCGAGATTGTAAACTGTCGAAAGATTGTGAACCTCAACGAACTGCTTAGAATTTAACGTATTATTATTCGGTAGATTGTAATCTATCGAAGTGAAACCGTCAAATTGTGAAACGGATCGCACCTCGCGCGCTGATTGGTTGAACAGAATATGCCATATGAAAATTTTAAAATTATCTTGAAAAATTAATGCAATTTTCTTTCATTTCATTTCCAACACTAACTTAGTTATCATTCAAACTTCTTTGGTCAATCACAGATTAACTTTACTTCCCAACAATTTCTAGGATGATTTCTAATTTGACGGTTTCACTTCGATAGATTACAATCTACCGAATAATAATACGTTAAATTGTAAGCAGTACGCTGAGGTTCACAATCTTTTGACAGTTCACAATCTCGCGAGATAGATTACAATCTAACGGTGTTTACAATTTTACGTTAACATATACATAACGTAAAAAACCGTCTTCAAAGTGAAAATTGCTTCATATAATTTCGTGAAAAATATGTAGGTACTTTGCAATCATTCGTTCCAAGTCAGTCTTATAAACGAATGCATAGGTAAGAAAGGATTAGACAAAATAAAGATTACATCTTTAAGCAAAAAAAAACTAAGGTAACAGATGTTAAAACAAAAATAAATAAACTAAAGTGGAAATGAGCGGGGCACATGGGAAGAGAAGCAAGAAAGTACTAAACTCTTGCCCAAGGTACAGGAAAAAAAGAGGAAGACAACTTAAAAAGTGGATTGACCAAATTTCAGAAACAGCAAGTGGTACATGGCGAGGGGAATGGGGGAATTTGGAGGAGGTTTGCCAAAAAAGGGCACACAGATACCGAAAATAATATAGAACTAGAAACGTGATTAAATTTAAAAGTATCTGAATAAAAGGCTATATTATATAGGTCGGTTATCGAAAGCTGGCGCGTTCACAGTACTCACACTAATGCAATTTCACTATACAGTATATTTAAAAATATGACTTTTTTGCCAAGCTATATATTTTAGTATACTCTGGTTTTAGTAAGGTTGGGTTAGGTTAGGTTAGGTTAGGTTAGTTGTAAATAAATAAAAATAATATATTAAATAATATATAATATTATGTGTATACGTGATACGATGGTGGATCCCAAAGTTGTAAGCCCGACCAAGAACGTAAAAGAGTAGTTTGTGTAAATAATTTTTCATTTTTCGACACAAGCTCCATCTAGCTCAACACACTTCACTTTTACTTCACTAACTATTCTTTCAATACTCCTCTTAGAAACCCCAGTCGCATCTGATGTCAAATTAAATATAACATTTTTTCATTAAACTGTTTTTATTAAGATGCTTAAAATAATTAAAAACATTGTGCACCATTTTACGAGATTGCTCTGGTAATGTTTAAAAAAAAGATCAACATGTACAGTAAAGATCAACATTTTAGTTTGACATCACGTCTCGCGCTTATTCACAGACACTACACAAGCACAAAGTGTAAATGTGTTGAAGCCGCCAGCTTTAGATAACATACCTATACTCACGGATGACATAGATAACAATTAAGTTATTTAATTGCTCCAGGGACTATAATCCTTTACAATGTTCTAAGCATTCTATGCAGAATATTCAGTAAATTAAAATATTGCAATCAATAAACGCATGTGATTTAAGAGTTTGTTTTTAAATATTTGTTATTAGTATTTTAGGGATGTTGCTTGAGGTTGACTCGTTCAGAATTACTTGGTCGATGTTAAAATAAAACTCCCTAATTACTTGTAGAGAAGAGGTGAAGATGGAATAGTGAATGATCTTTATTTACAAAACTGTGTACAATTATACTTAAAAATTATCATACACTTACAACTAATATTGACATGTGGTGCCAAGATGCGGAGCGTTGATTGGTTGCGCAGGTACCAGAGTAGGCGATAAAAATGCGGCGCGGCAAAAAGTTGGCCTTTTTCTGCACGCAGCCGCCGAAACGTACGAACGTGTTCATCTCAGAACACTTCGGTATCGTAGCCTTACGATAACGCTAAAACTGTCCTTTTCAGGACAAATTATCGTATCACGACTAAACGTCTAACAACTGTCCTTTTCAGGACATATTATTCTTGTTTCACGACGAAAACGTTTGACAACTGTCTTTGTCAGGACATATTACCGTGTCTTACGACACGATGAAACTGTTCTTTTCAGAACACACGACCGTATCTATTCTGATATGTTCTTCTCAGAACACATCACTGTTTCAATACGACACGTTAATCAATCACCTACAGTATGTTTCACTTATATAAATAATAAATAAAATAACTTTTATACTAACTACTATGCCGCATTGTATCCTCCAGCAATAAGAGCCATTGTTCAACATTCGACGAAGGATAGAACTTATATTTGAGATCGACAATTTCTCCTTCACTCGAATGCATTTGTGTTATTTTGAGGTCCGGTTCAAAGGTCACCTAATTAGACACAACTTTATAAATTAGTCAAAATAATATTTCCTGAATAGTGGTGAATATCTAATATTTAAAATTCTCGTGTCACAATGTTCGTTCCCATAAACCTCCGAAACGGCTTAACCGATTCTTATGAATTTTTTTATACATATTCAGTAGGTCTGATCTTTCTATCTAATCTTTCAAACCCCTAAATGTTAAGGGTGGCCCCCTAATTTTTTTATGACAGAGCATACAAAAATACATACAACCCTTAATTTTCACCCCTCTACGATTAACCCCTATTTTTTTATTTATTATCTTATGACTTGAACTCTGAGATTTATATAGAGAAAAATTCACAGAAAAACCTAAAAAGTTTTCATTCCAGAAAACCGAACAGTCTCTGGAGTAGCATAGCAAAATGTTCCATGTTGGTATGTACTAAAAAGGTAGGCTAAGTAAAATCACATTAAAGAGAAACGAAGGTCGCGGGGACAGCTAGTAGTCTATATAATATTCGCCACCATAAGTTAGGGTAGTCAATTGGTAATATTATTTGTTTAGCCCGAAATTCTTAATTTTTTTTTCTTCTGATTAACATATTCCCTGTGTTCTATGTGTCCAAACTAGCGACCGCTACACAGCCTTGTTTTTATAATACACAATTTTTACATAAATAGAGCTACTATGAACCATTCAAGTGAATAATATAAACCACTTTTAAAACATATACCTACCTTAGCAATATTCTCGAAACATTTCCTTAAGTGAGGCTGTACGGCTCTGGGATTTCTGCTCTGCGAGAGTATCTCCAGTAACTCATCATCGCTGAGGAAGAAGAACCTTGGGAAGCGAAGCCGTTTCAGCTCCATGTACTCGTTGAGGCCACGTGACACCACGGCCAAGAGGTGCCGGGCTTCTACTAAGCTGTCCAGTAAACGACTGTCAGGGCATATTATCATTATCTGAAAGTATGATAACAATTTTAGTCAAGTAAAAGGTTAGCTATGGTTTTCAGAAGGAGGGCCTACTCCATACACCATAAGAAAACGTGATTGCCTGTAGCCACGTATATGGTTTATTTATACATTCCAAAACAATGTGCATGCCTTAAAAGTACAAGAAAACATTAATTATTACATTAGAACATAAGAACTATCAAAGGAAAGAATTAAACAAAAAACCACAAAATAAAAATAAAATAAAACAAAAAAGTAATAATAATAATAACTAAAACTAAAAAGATAAAAAATAAAAATAATAGAAATAAAACTAAATGAAAACTTAAACCACATTAAGAGCCTGCAAAACAAAGTTACGGTAAGTTGGTAGACTGTTGTAAAACACATCAATATTTTCATCAATGTTTGTCAATCAAGTTGTAAGATAGAGATAGCCTATTCACTGGACCATTAAAAGTAGCAGATAAGCGAGCCGTAGGTACGTACGAAGACTTTTAGTTCGAGTAACTCGATTACAAAGAAAAGAAAAGTTTCTTATTATTACATAGCGGAGGTTATTATTTACATAGCGTAATTTACTGAGAGAAAAATATAGTGGCAGCCTAAGTTTGGACACAAGTCCGTGGATGCTGTGCTTTCTCGTGTGATACTGTAGTGGTGTCGGATTCATTGAAAACATTGCGCGATGCGTGCGCAATAATATATCCTGCATTCATGAACGTCAGCCGCCGAATTTGAGGTCTTAAGTCTGTTAATCTTAAAGTTATGAGGTTATATTGTTAACCTTTGGAACAGCAGCAGCAGAAGACATAATTCTTCTCCAAATCCTCTCCATTGTACCGTACTTCTTGGCCTCCAAGGGAAGTTGGCGAGATATATCTTCCGATGTGAAAATTGGTTCCAAATACATCCACTCCCTACAGAAATTAAAGATAAATCACGTGGCACATTTATAGAGATACAAAATAATTAAATAGTTAAAAAAGCATTGAAATAAGTCAAAAGAGAGTCATTAGATTATTAAATTAAAAATTAAAATAATACTTTAGATAATCTATTTAGGCTCAACTACAGTCTCTCAATTGACTCGACTCGACTGCTGTAAAGTACTCAAAACGTTGGTTTATGTAAATAATATAATAATATGTACTGAAAGTCTTGCGGGGAATAGTGTGCAACCCAAGTGTGCTTCGGTTTCTTTGTACCTATGAGATATGTGCGACAGCGAAGGCAAAGGTTATTTGCGATACCAAGGGCCAGAACCAGTCTGTTGCACAGATCCCCGTTATCAAAGACGTTGCGTCTACCAAATGCTGTCTCCGACACTATCGACATCTTTATATGTTCGCAAAGTGAATTCACGGTAACGATATTGTGTATATTATTCTCGACATTATCGTATTGGCATAGTCTGTAAGGATAATGTATGTATTTCTGTAATAAACAAATAACTTAAATATTAGCAGTCGCGTTAACCAAAGACATACTTCTGGCATTCGATCCACTCATCCACAACCTTTTGAGTGAGCCGAATTTTATCGTCCCACTCTTGTATCCGCAACTCGAACGCTGCTTTGAAAGGGCTGAAGCCAAGCTGCTGCGTCGCCAAGAGATGCTCATCCAGAAGTTGGAGGGTCTCGTCTGCTATCTTCATTATGTATGTACCTGGATATTAAATTTATTTTAGAATAAAGAGGGGAAAATGCAGAATTTAATTTCACTTACGGACTGATACCTTCTAACCGTTTTATAGTATGAGAATATAAAAATAATTAGTCTTTTTAATAGAAATAAACAAAATACTATCTACAAAATTAAATATTTGTAATCCTTAAGGTTCGTACAGACATAACATGTTATACAACATTGCTATACAACATGTTTCAGGACACTGAATGTTATAATACATGTTATAATAACATGTTATTGATATGTATGCTAGGACGAACCCAGCATCTACGTTTTTTAGTTTTTCTTTTGTTATTTAAAATGGTTATATATAACATTGTTATATTGCATTGTTATTCTAATGTGTACAGTATTGTTTTATGTTATAATGTTGAATAACAAGGTTACATAATGTGGACGTGTTATAAAACACAAGTTATATAATATGTTACATAGTCTGTACGCACCCTAACATATATGGAAGGTACCTTTTATCCCAATGTTTTGTCATGGTCAGATATATATTTAAAAGGTGGGGATGTTACCGATTTTTTAATATGTACGACTCCGATAGCGGCATTAAGAAAAGGAATAATCGATGTTACCTGTGTTTTTATAAGGCGACATCTCCATGGCTTTGGCAGCCCAATCGTTCTGCATCTTGTCTAACGACTGTTCAATGACATACTCTTTGCTGGCGAGTTCCCCGATTTCTGCGATCAGCCCAGCATGGTCGGCCATGCCTTGCTTTAGGCACATTTGGAAGGTTTGTTTCTCGTTCATTGTTACAGTAATACCTGAAAAATAAAACCATGAGTATATATGTATAACAATTATATATTTTATCGAATTGGATACAATTTTAAGTCTTTTCCCGAGTTATACGTGCGTAAGACAAGGCGATGCTTTGTCACCTAGAATATTTGTAACGGTTCTACAGAGCGTAATGAAAACCCTTCAATGGGAGAAAAAAGGGTTAGAAATAAATGGTCAGTATCTAAGCAACTTGAGATTCGCCGACGATATAGTTATCTTCTCAAACAGTGCGACGCAGCTACAAGACATGCTTAACGAATTAGTCTGCGCAAGTAAAAACATTGGCCTAGAAATGAATACCTCCAAAACTAAAGTTATGACTAACAGCAAAGAACGACCAATTTTTGTCAACGCCACGTCTCTTGAATATGTACAAAACTACATTTACCTAGGAAAACAAATATCGTTTAGTCAAAACCGACATGTGGATGAAACAAACAGACGTGTAAACCTAGCATGGAACAAATATTGGGCTTTAAAAGAAGTACTGAAATCCAACCATAACTTAACTATAAAAAGAACAGTCATGGATACATGCATACTTCCATGTTTGTCATACGGATGCCAAACCTGGATTTTTAACAAGGCGTTAATAAAAAAGATTGGAGTATGCCAAAGGGCTATGGAGCGCTCCATTCTAAACTTGAAGCTTAAAGACAAAATAAAAAACAAGATGATACGAAGTCGTACAAAAATAAAAGATGTTGTAACTTATACAAAAAGGCTAAAATGGAAATGGGCCGGTCACATTCGCCGACGTTGTGATGGCAGATGGGTCAAAAAGACCCTTACTTGGAAAGGCCCAGTGGGAAGAAGAAAGAGAGGATGCCCACCGAAAACTTGGGAAGATGATATAAAAGGGATAGCGGGAAAAAACTGGAAAATTGTCGCATCAGATAGGGATAAGTGGAAGAATCTGGAGGAGGCCTTCACTCCATCGGAGGTCGAGTACAAGTGTAAAACTTAAAAGGCATGGACTTACTGTAGTTATAGTGTACTCGAATAAAGGCTATTTTTATTTTATTTTATTTACGTGGGTAACACTGAAAATGTTTAGAACTGGCCAGTTAGAAACATTGCTAACGAAAACTTTTTTTTCAATTTCAATTTTAGAACTCTTTGGTAACCTAATGTAGTATATTGCATTCATTTGTCATTTGTTTTTGAGAATTGGCGGCAAATCTAAAACTCTTGTTACACGTGAAAATGAACCACCCTTAGAATTTAGGGGTTTGAAAGATAGTAGCCGATTCTCAGACTTACTGAATATGCATAAAATATTTCATATGAATCGGTCAAGCCGTTTCGGAGGAGTATGGGAACGAACACGAGAATATTATATAGACTAATAAGAAATAGTTATGTTAGGTAGAGTACAATTATGTAATAACATTAGGAAAAATGCATTACGGTATTATTAAAAAAAATATGTTCTTATTCAAAAGCAATGTTGTTGTTACTCATTACTCACCAGCTTTTTCCATGAATTCATTCCAGTGTCTCTCTTTCATGCCAGGGTTTCTCACAGCTTGAATAACAGGTATCAATGGCTTAAACTCATCAATGTCATCCTGAAATTAACAGTAAATTACAGTCGTCGACGACACATCCCTCTCCGAGCGGCTTGATCCTTTGGCCGTTGCGTAGAGATGTGGGGTCACTCTGCATCTTCTACCGCATTTACCATGGAGAGTGTTCAGAGAAGTTGTTCGGATTAATACCTACAGCTGAGTTTCATCATCGGACGTCGAGGCAGAATACGAAATTCCACCCGTATCACCTCGACGTCCGCCGTTCCACAACTGAGCGTTTTCTAAGGCAGTTTTTGCCGCGCACCACCACTTTGTGGAACCAGCTGCCCACTGAAGTATTTCCGAACCAATTCGACTTAGGGTCCTTCAAGAAAAGAGCGTACCAATTCTTACAAGGCCGGCATCGCACTTGCGAGCCCCCTGGCATTGAGTGTCCATGGGCGGCGGTATCACTTAACATCAGGTGAGCCTTCTGCCCGTTTGACCCCTGTTCTATAAAAAAAATTAAATAACTACAAAATCATGTACTCTACTTATCAGTCTGAAAAAAGATTATTGACATACAACCTTTTCAAAACTTTAAAACATTCAGCTTCGTGTGAATTTCTATAATTGTTTCTAAAGCATGAAAAAAAATATGGTCTATATTTCCCATTACGATAAGTGCTGTAAAAACTAAATAAGCTTAAATACTCTGATTTTTAATTCCGTAGAATTCTGACAGCTATAATTTTTTGACATGTCAGAGATGACTAACCTTTTAGCCAGGCACATTTTTCAATTTCAATACGAGTCTGAACATTAGAGTCTATTCTTACATTTTCCTTCAAATTGGTGAAATTTGTCCCTTTTTCGGTGGAGCACTTTTTTTATTAGCAAAACTTATGAAATCTCAGAATTCTACATAATTAAAAATCAGACTATAATTGAATCTTTACCCGGATGGTTAGCGCTACTTGTTGCACTTTGGGCAAATCAGCAAACGTCCTCACACACTTGATTATAGTCTTGTAATATTCATTAATAAGAGGCTCAATTGAATCCGCGTCCACGTACATTAGGGGATTGTCGAACCAGACTTCGCGCGCTTTGAGGAAATCTAGGACACAGAAGATTTAAGCTATCGCAGAATATGCCTTAAAGAAGTAATAAGAATATTCATAGCGCTAAATCACTGGCTACACGAACACACCCTCACTTTCACACCACTCACAGCACAGACGAATTAGGTATTATGTATGTAATTTTTGAAGTGAAACTTCTTTAAGCGCATGGGGGTTAAATTTTTTCGGAACGTCACGAAGATGTGCAGCGTTTTTGTCGAAGAAAAAGGGAGAGAGCGATGGAGACCGATTGAGAGAGTAATAAGGGTGAATTACCTTATAGAAATTCTATTTTTGTTAAAGAGAATTTATGAAATATTAGTATTTTATATTTTATGCAAAATAATTTATTGAAATCTCAAATGACGAACTGTAAATTAATATACCACGTGTTTTTATTATCGAAAAAACAAATTAAAAAATTAAATTTATTATTTGTATTAATGTTTGACACTTAATATTTTAATGAAAATTAAATTCCTAACATTATCTTCCTTTTTCCCTCCCTCTAAGTCTCCGAAATCTAAAGCTAGATTTGTATAAATATGAACGAGTTAAAAAGAAGTTTCACTTCTGACACGTGTACTTTGTACGCACGCACTTTTTATTTTGGTTTTCCTTTCGACAATATTTGAACCTTTTTGTATATATAATGTATTCCATCTTTGGCTATTAAGAATAAATAAATTAGTTATAGCTCAAATCACCTCTGATATTGGTGGTATGTCGTAAATAAAAAGGTCCTTTATAAACTAGAAATAAACTCAAAAATGTGCATGTTCCTTAGGGAAAACTCAATCAGTATAGGTTTAGTATTTTTGTATGTTAGTTTCAGCCATCATTTATCTTATCACGCCAAGCTAACATCAGCCTCGTTGAAAACTTTTTTACTGTGTTTTCGGTTTATCGGGTTATATATCTTTTTAGGCAATTAGGTGATCACGCTACTATATTTTCTCAACATTCATACGAACTGTACCTTCTTTTGCAATAACTGGAATTAGTTGCACTGTATCTTAACGTATCAACTTGTAAAAATCGTATATTATAATAATAATACAACAATACATACTAATACAACAATAATACAATAATAATTTAACATTTCTTACCAGAAGCAGTGACCCACAAGTTTCGATAAGGCTCAAATTCCTTCACCAAACGATTGAGGTCTGCAAATGGTACGACCGGCTGTCCAAACAATTTTTGCCTCTGGTTCAATACCCTGCCCCATTCCTGGGAATCTTTCATTCCCTTCCATGCCTTCTTGATGTCATTTGCTATTTCATGAACCTATCCCAACAACATTAGGTATGCATTATTATTATGATTTTTGTGAGCGACGTTACTGATGCTTTGTAATATACATTATTGAGAATCACCGCCGTAACTAACTCTAGGTTTACATTAGCGCTACGGGTATTGAGATATCTTTTATCTCTATATTTATAAAATTCTCGTGTCGCAATGTTCGTTCCCATACTCCTCCGAAACGGCTTGACCGATTCTTACAAATTTTTTTTATGCATATTCAGTAAGTCCGCTACTATCTATCTTTCCTCTAGTGATAAGGGCTGACCACCCCAATTTTTTTTTTATTTTTTAGATTTTTTTTGTTTTAATTTTCACCCTTGTACGATGAACCTCTATTATTTATTAAAGTGATTAGTGGCTAGTTATTTTTATTGGACTAAAAAAAGTTTCCTAAAAATAATATACATGGCAAAACAACGTTTGCCGGGCTATAGTTTGACTATAAAAACGACGAGATTAGTTACACACGCAAGGGTAGACATTGTTTACTAAACGTTACACAATGACAGTTTAAGCAACCAGCCGCCATTTTTATTTTAGGTTATCTCTGAAGCAAAGTGACTGTCTGTAGAATCTGTTTATACAAACCCTGGTGAAGTCATTCTGTAAGGTGAGGGCCATACATTGCGAAGTGAACATGTCAATTTTGTCTGACAAAGTCTGTTCATCCTGCTGGTGAAGTTTCCAGAATTTTTCCTGTTCTTCTTCTAAGAAATCTGTAGTTGCTACTACCTAGGGATTAGGTCACATGTTAACAAGAAGTAGGGGAATTCCTCTCTCACAAAAAATATAAAACATTGGGTAAATTAATTAATATTGAATTCCATGCTAATTCAGTTAAAAAAAATCAAAATGTCCGTTTAATGCCAATTCTCAAATCAACTGTTTGTTATTCTTTTCAATCGCTGTCACGCGAATTAAGTGACGAAGAAATAAGCTATTTTAGGAATTATTAATTATGAAAGACTATAAGTACTTTTCATCCTTTAAAATTCTACATAAATTGCAGAAATTCACTTGTAAACCTTTATTCAGTTTAGA
This sequence comes from Pieris napi, assembly GCF_905475465.1. Classification (NCBI taxonomy): domain Eukaryota; kingdom Metazoa; phylum Arthropoda; class Insecta; order Lepidoptera; family Pieridae; genus Pieris; species Pieris napi. The sequence continues at coordinate 11,781,911 of NC_062248.1, read as the reverse complement.
TGCGTCTTAGGGCATGCTTATGAATGTCAAAAACGTTTACAAAATTCGTGAAAGAGCAAGACTACGCCATCCGTTCGCAAAACTACCAGGAGGCCTTGTTCTGAGAAGAACGGGCAAGGAAGTTTTACCCTCCCTCTATATTACAATTATTCAAAGGAAAATGTCATAAGCCACAACGTCATTAAAGTTACATAACTAAAAAAAATAACAATGTGTTCTGTGATTTACCATATTCACCATGATTAATAAAATAACATTTACTTGTTTATTAATATTCAGAGGCCACCCAATAGCTTCCCATAAAGCTTTGAAATCATCATTTTCCAACGGCGTAAAAAAGGTGTCCAATACCTCGTAATCCTAGAAAATATAGTGGACATATGTCATTACTATGAAAAATTACAAATTTCAAACACCTAAAATAGACTGGCCTCTACACTACTGTCATCGTCATTGGCGACTCGTTTGGTGATACAATTTTCGATTAAGACTGATGGTATAATAATGAACAAGTGTCTATTTCATAACACATACTACGAGACGGTGTTCCTTTGAAGCACGGATACTCAAACACAGCTACCATGAATATTTTTCTTAGGAGAAACCCATTTTCTTGATTCATTATTATTCGAACCCAATCTAGTTTAATGATAAAATTAAGTGGCTATTATCATCAATATTGCCTTTGGTTTCGGCGAGTATAGTAATCGATATAGTATTCGCGAATATAACACGATAAACACTATATATCTAAGGCTTGATATATCCGGTAGTGGGCTGATCAATTTAAAAAAAAGCATTGTTAAGTGCCTATCTGACACCTAATCCGCTGTTTTGCTAGTTTTGCCTAACAATAAGCAATAATTATTAGTTAAATCTAAAAGTGTAATGCTAAATGTTAAAATACAATAAAAACATTTAGATTTACCACAATTATTATATATTTTAGAAAAGGTAGCTTGTAATATATACTGTAGATACAACATTATGTATGATGTGGTGAACTTTAATACATAAATAATATAGTATAGTCGTTCGTGCGAGACTCGCTGACCAAGATTGTGGTGTGAAGCTCTTTAAACGACAAGTTATGAAATAATGTAATAAATTCGCGTTTATATGAACTGAAACTAACAGCAGGCTACAACTGGAGAAGAGTCGCAAAAGATAGAGAACAGTGGAAAGGAGGCCTTTGCTAAGAGACACACCGAACTCCGAGATTTACTGGAGTGAAAATATATTAAAGTTCACATATATAAAATCACAGAGTTTCGGAATTTTAAGGCTATATTATTATAAACTAAAATTAAAGATACAATTACCGTACCGTATGAACTTTTTTCATTATATCCTCCTGGGTCTTCAAAGCGAAGGGTATAGATTCCATCCATTCCCTGATCTCAAACACGTGTTCTATTGTATTTGGCTTTTCACCAAGCTTCCTCATGATGCTCTTATAAGCTTGGATCACGTCTTCCACAACAGTACGCACCTCTTCAGCCCACATTGTTAGTAAGGCTTTTATTATGTCTGCGCGTTTTGTAACTAGTATTTGCTGAAAAGATATGTACGCAACTTTTATTTTATTTTTATTTATTTATTTACACTTCGTTGCAAATAAAAGAAACACAATACATAAAAATTATAAGGTATGCAACGGGCGGTCTTATCGCTAATGCGATAAGCGATCTCTTCCAAGCAACCCTAGTTAAGAGAAAAACTAAAAAAAAAGAAACATGATGCGTGCGAGAAGTGCAGAATCCTTAATCTAAAGTAATACAAAAAATATTAATAACAAACTAAAAACTTAAAAGCTAATCTTACAAATACATGAGTATACTTTATCCTTTGAATTAAATCAATTTTATTTTATTTTATCTGATCACCTACTTGCCATGACAAATGATCATGAAACAGCTATATAACTCTGAAGCCCAGACATAAAAAGGTTGTAGTGCCATTGATTGATTTATTTTACATTATTATTAGTGAAACTACCTTAAGTGTATCAACATTGATAGCAAACGGTCCAATATTGATATACTGTGGCAGTCTCCATATCAAATCCTGTTTAGCATCAACATGCATTTGTACTTCCTCTCGAGTCTCGGAGGCCGAGTGCTTTTCTTCACGGAAGGTTCTAGAACGTGATAAAAGGATCAATTATAGAACTGTTACATTAGTCTATACTGGTATGCACATATTTAGCACAACTCTTTCCATGTCTACGCGCGCGGCACGTCCACACCGCCTGCACATTTGGATCGCGCTCAATCCGCGCGCGATCGGATCGCGATGGATCGTCCGGTGTGGATGCGGCTAATTAAATCCCCAAGAAGGCGCTTGATTGGAACCCACAAGAAAATGAGTCCCAAGCAAACAAGTTTGAGTTTGAGTTTGAGTTTGCCCTCTGCCCCACCTAGGAGTTATTGGACATTAACCCAACTAAGTCCAGTTTATTGACCCTTTTTTGTAATATGTTCTTGATAATCATGTGTAATAAGCACTTAATTTTGTTCTAAAATTTTGACAACAGAGATTCAAACTTTTCAATTGCAATTTGTGTGTATATTACTACAATTTAATATTTGCAAAAGTGATCGTCGCCGCCCATACACTCTCACATTACCAGAAGGTTCGCAAGTTCGTTGCCAGCCTTTTTAAGAATTAGTATGCTCTTTTCTTGAAGGACCCTAAGTCGAATCGGAAATACTTCAGTGGGCAGCTGCAAAAACTGTAAACAAGTAGTAACTTGTATACTGTAATACTTACTCAATATATCCCTCAATGTCAAGTACAAAAATATCCCGGTAACACTCATACTGTTTCATGTAGGCTATCAAGGGAATGATTGCTTTGCGATAAGCCTTTAGCAATCTCTCTCTATATTCAACCACATTCGGTTCCATAAGACCTGTGAACATAAAAAATTCCAAGCCCGGGAATATAATAACAATGTCTTTTACATTAGTTTCTGACTATTAAATGGTATATTGAAGATAGTAAATGATTAAAGAAATGACATGTTTTTTGTATTGTCGATACCTTTTTATATGTTTTTTTTTATTAATGTATGTTACTGGGCTTGTTGTATAATTCTTAAAATGTATAAATATAACATTACTCCCAAACTATGACTTTCAACATTGTATTGTGGTCAATCAAATTTGATCTATAATTGTTTAGTCAAGCCACATTTCATATACCTAATTTAAATATGGGGTACAGCAAGCAAAAACAAAATTTCTAAAATACAAACACTACAAAATTAATTAATAAAAGCACTATTCACATACAATTTTTTAACACCTACTAATAAAATCTACCAAGAAACTAAAATTATGACGATTAAACAACTATATGTTTATAGCACCTGTATCCTTATTAAAAAAAAATTTAAATAACTCTCTGCATAGTAACTTATCATTTAATAAAATCAAATACACCACTACACGCAATACTCGTCGAGCGAGTTTGCTTATCTTGCCAAAGCCGCGCACAAATTATTTAAAGAGATCTATTAGGTATGAGGGTGTGAAGGTGTGTGTGGTGTGAGGGCTAAAATTGGGCTAGCTGATGGCGACGTGTATCTCGTTCGTATATACTTAATATTAAATTTCTCATGTAAATAAAAAATAATTTTTGTAATGAGAAATAAAGTTCTTTAAACATTAATTCTTTAGGTATAAGCAGAGTTGGCCTAGTGGCTTCAACGTGCGACTCTTTTCCCTGAGGTCGTAGGTTCGATCCCCAGCTGTGCATCAATAGACTTTCTTTCTATGTGCGCATTTAACATTTGCTTGCCTTAGACCCAAAAAGTCGACGGCGTGCGTCAGTCACAGGAGGCTGAACACCTACTTTCCTATTTTATTGAAACAGATACAGAAATCTGTGGCCCAGACCTTAAAAGTTGTAGCGCCACTGCGTTTGGATAAATTATGGTTCAGATCCAGGTTATTTCAAGGTAACATTAATGCATACATAAAAATATACTTATGTTTTCCATATTATTGTTTCTTCGTCGATTGTCGGAAACTAACCCTGTCATAAGCATATTATCCACTCATCTACATGTTCTATTTAATGCCTAATGCAATTTTAAAGGAAATTAATGTTTTTACCAATAGATGTTAGGAATAGTTCTTTATCAAAAACCAGTCCCGTCATGATCATGGGATGGACTTGAGGTATAAAGTGGCACCGGTACAGCATCTCTCTAAACAGTCTCTGTATCACGACCTGAATAAAACCATTGTTTCTGAAGTTCCATGATATATATTACTATTAGGTGTGTAAAGGCTTTTACTGTATATAATCAATTTTATTTTTTACACCTTGTAAAAATGTATAAAAACTTCAAAAGAACGTCATTAAATAAGTTGTGTAAACAGTTGTGAAAAAGTTTTAATATTATATCCTCATACATTTTCTCTAGCTAGGTCATAAAAGGCCAGCAACGCACGCGCGCGCCCTCTGGCATTGAGTGTCCATGGGCGGTGTTATCACTTAACAGCAGGTGAGCCTCCTACCCGTTTGCCCTGTGTTCTATTAAAAAAAGTAAGAACATTTAAATGACTTGCCCTAACGAGGTATGCTACTGTAGAACATAACATTATTGTTATGTATTATATTATATATTCCAATTTTTCCAATTTGATGGCTCATTGGTCTAGTGGTTAGTACCCCTGACTGCGAATCCATGGGTCAAGGGTTCGATCCCGGGCTGGGACAAACAATATCGATGTGATGAGCATTTGGTGTTGTGCTTAGGTCTTGGGTGTTTAAATATGTATTTATATGGCTATCTATCTATAATATGTATGTATATCCGTTGCCTAGTACCCATAACACAAGCTTCACCAGCTTAGCATGGGACTAGGTCAATTGGTGTGAATTGTCCAATCAAAAAAAAAAAAAATAGTTTAACGTTTTGAAAATTCTATAATGTAGAAAATACCTCGAACTGTTCCGGCGGTGTGGTATAATAGGGGCCTTCTTCAGACATCATCAAGTGAAAATAGAAGAGTGTAGCCGTTGGCGATCGGAAGGGGGTGTTAATGAGGTCTGTAGAATCCCACTCGTAGTCATCTTCGCACCAGTAGGTACAAACACACGGGGTCTCACACATATTTACATACATCGCCATTGATTGCTCGATGCTGTATCGGAGTGCGTACTGCAATTATAGTTTAACCTATTTATATGAAGGGGTCAGGGGAAAAATACCTTTTGTCACATAATTAACAAACTGAGATATTACTAATTAAAAGACAAGACCTAAGTAAAATAGTGTCATTTATACCCAAACAAATAAGAAAAGCTTTTTTTATTGAAAGGATGTTTATTGTTAATATAATTATATTTTTTTTCATTTTGACTTCACATCAGCTAAGAGTGATAATAAAAAATTGTGACTGAGTCAGAATATTCTCGTTAAAATCATCCTGTATATCCACCAACATCAGGGGATAAACGATTGATGTCACCAAGGCACTTCAACTGCAATAGTTATAATGGTATAAGGGGGAGGGCAGGTTAGGGGTAGGGGTAGGTATAGGGACTAATCAAATCTAATTATTGTACTTAAGGTTTGAAAAAAACTGTTTTGCCTAAAAGTCTATGGATAACGGTCGTTTTTTTCCTGCACGGTTCTGACATTGGGTGTTTTTTCCCTGTACCGATATTTTAAAAGTTTGAAAGCGCAGAGACTATGGATGTTATTGCCCTGTTGTTTTTGACAGAATTTAGCGACAGATATTACCATTCAGACTGCATTGTCAGTTGAAAAAAATAATAAATGTGACATAAGTTGTTTTTCCCCTGATATTATACTATATATATTCCCCTTCATATTAAGAACAGCCCTGCGATTCTGTAACTCACACAGCGGTTTTTGCATCGGCGGTCGCTCTCAAATCAGTCGTGAAGGAGTAATTGTATGATTTGGCATTGTGATAAACAATAAACTACAAGCTCCCAGCTTTTCAGAATGCCAAATCATAAAATGACTGCTCACGACTGATTTGAGAGCGACCGCCGATGCGAAAACCGCTGTGTGAGTTCGAAAAGTGAGTTACAGAATCGCAGGGCAGATCTGTTTGAAGTCCTGTAACGTCTAATAAACGCCACTAGGTACTAATTCTAAACAATCATTGTTTCCAGACTACAGGATCAGGGCTGACCGGGAATGAAGAGGTCATATTATCTCGTAACTATTTTTATTTTTAAAGATTTTACCTATACACGATGTCTCATTGTATATACGATAGAAATACATTCGTACTTTAAATATGCTTAATTAATGCTATAAAAATATGGTACAAATTCGTAATACAATTATAGAACATGTTAATATTTTTTTTATTTTAGTCTCTCCACATAATAAATGTACATAAATGTTTTTATCAAATATTAAAAGATCTGTCAAACAGATATATGGGCATAAGAGGTTTATTAATAATAACTGAAGAGTCATGAATAGAGAAAATTGTTTGGATGTGGAGGTTACCCTCAGCCGGTGTGAGCTCATGAATAATAAAATACTCACTTGCATACGGACTCTTACTAGTTGCATAAAGCGACTCAGTTTGCTTATTCCATAGAATTCCCACTTTTTCTCATAAATATTAAACCACCTAGAAAGTATAGATATGATGACAAATAATCCAGTTGCGAACCTTTTGTGGGCCTTAGACTTCTGCATCTGTTTCATTAATTTAGAAATAAAATAGTGGCGCTACAACCTCTTTAGGTCTGGGCCTCAGATTTTTGAATCTGTTTCATGATCATTTTTCAATCTAATAGGCAAGTAGGTGTTCAGCCTCCTGTGCCTGACACACACAGTCCACTTTTTGGGTCTAAGGAAATTCGGTTTCCTAACGATGTTTTCCTTCACCGTTCGAGCGAATATTAAATGCGCACATAAAAAAGTCCATTAGTGCGCAGCCGTGGATCGAACCTACGACCTCAGGGATGAGAGTCACACACTGATGCCACTTGGCCAACGCTGCACAAGTTTACATGAGTAATATATTAAAATGGATATAAAAATATTAATTGTATTTTAGATCTATGCATCGTTTATTGCTGCTAAATAAATGTTTTATAGCCAATCATATTATTGATCATTATAAGTAAGTAGGTGAGCAGTGCTGGTGTAGTGGCGTTCAGCGTTTGACTCTCATCCCCGAGTACGTAAGTTCGAGCCCCGGCTATGCTCCAATGGATTTTTGGTCTATGTATTTTACACTTGAACTTTGAAGGGAAACATCATAAGGAAATCATCATGTATTAACTAAAAGTCGACGGCGTATGTCAGGCACAGAAGGCCGATCATCTACTATTATAAGATCATGAAACAGATACAGAACTCTGAGGCCCTATGAGGTTGTAGCGCCACTGATTTATTTAATTTTTATAAACAAGTAGGTGATTAGCCAACGCGTCATCGATTTCCTCACTACACGTGCACTTATGGAGATATCATAAGATACATAGACGCGGTCCGATCAGCGTTGAGAATTGCATGAATCCTATAATATTAAAATTAATAATGCAAAAAATTACCCTTTTCCAACATCTCTAAATGACATTCTAATCGCGTGTGCCGTAGCGTTCAACCACGTGATGTGTAAATATTTTAGCATCTGTAATTAGAAGCAATTATTTCGTTGTATTGTTTAGACTCCCTCGTAATTATCTTTATATATATCTGTGGTCATAGATCAGACAATGATAAGTACATTCATTCACATATCGAGAGTTTCATATTTTAATAGTGCCTTCAAGATTTCTTAATAATTTAATTCCTTGTCTTGTAAAGTAATGAAATTGCATTTATCATATTCTGACCTATGGCCACAGATATATATATAATTCTACTTTACGTGTGTCACTGAATTCCCCTTAAATGACTGGACCGATTTGAATGAGTTTTTTGTACGCGTTTGGGTGGCGCCCTGGATTTTTAGATTCACAAATCAGCCCGGGAGATGGCGCTGCAGTCGGTATCTAGGTTATTTATCTATACTGCAACTAAACAGCTGGTTTGGTACGAGTCTCGGATAGCTTAACTGGTTCTAATGGCGCGTAACCAAACGATCTGGGTTCGATTCCCAGTCTGAGCCGTCTGAATTAATTTGTTTGCATAACAGGACAACGTCTGTCGGGTCCAATGGTAGTAATATATATCTTTAGGCCGCTAGTTTAACGGCGCTGTTTAGTAAAGATACTAGGCTGTTAATTGATAACTAAGTAAGATAGTTGGCTGCGACATATACATAAGATGAAGCAATTTCGCTCTATAGAAAGTAATGTTTTTATAACAGCCTGATAAGTTACTGGATAACGATTGTTTTAAACCTGAATTTCTCACCATAGAAGTGCAATGTTGCTGCGCGGCATCGAACTCCCCAAGACTAGCATTGCGGCCGTAGTTTGAAGTGTAAAACAGCATTGCTTCAACCTAATACGAACACTTTATTATTCAATGCCTATCATTCTATTAAATTACGCCATTATTACGTACGCCATTTCATCTCGATACATGTAATTAGTATATAAAGATAAATAGGGATAAAAGTACCACAGGGATAGATCCGCCGCAAGCGTGTCACAATTATGAAGCGTAACTTCATATATACTAACACAGACACAGTAACTCTTAGCTACACTCTCAAATAAATACATACAAACACCCATTCACACACTCACGCACTCTCACATACATAATGTTTTATAAGACTTATTTTTACAACGAATCAAACACAAGTCTTGTACTTGTACTTTTTCTGTACCACGTACCACTGACTAATTGTTATCTAGTTATCCACAACAAGGACTCCCTAGTGTGGGTACTAGCGTTATATGAATTTGGTCACAACCTATGTGTCATGAATAAAGTTTTTATTATTTATTATCATTGTACCACAAAGAGCGGTTCGGTTGCCGTCGATACACAATTTTATACTAAAATAATAAGTCCTAAGCACATATCGTTAAGAAAAAGAAAGGCACACAATTGTCAGTCGTAAGTATATTAAGAAATCATATTAGTTTGGGAACAATAAATGGTCACAAAACGCACAAAACACACTACAAAATTATAAAATTGAGGACGTAACTATTATCAAATATAATTGGTTAAATGGTTTCAAATTAAAAATGCGTCTAACATAATCCGCGTAAAACAAAGCAGTGAAGCCGTCAAAAAATGATGTATTTCGAATAATTTTTTTCAAGAAAAGAGCGTACCAATTCTTGAAAGGCCGGCAACGCACTTGCGAGCCTTCTGGCATTGTGAGTGTCCATGGGCGGCGGTATCACTTAACATCAGGTGAGCCTCCTGCCCGTTTGCCTCCTATTACATAAAAAAAAATATTATTTGACGTTCAAAAGTGCCATTTTAGGTGGTCTAATTGAAATAAATGATTTGAATTTGACTTTGATAAAATATATAAAGTAAAACTACGATAAAACGTCAAAGACCCTTTCGAACATTATCTATTCCCTGGTCTATCTAATAAAGTCTTACAACGTGGAGAAAGATTCTCATGAATATATAATAAATAAAAACATACCTTAAGGCATTCATCGACAACAAGATGTATGCAGGATACCGATTCAGTCAGTACGTAGAGTGAGCTCCACTGGTTGAACTTCATTCGGCCCCGAAAATCGTCCATCACGCACGGATATCGACCTTTTATTAATAGTATACATATGTCACCGTAAAATTGTAAACACCGTTAGATTGTAATCTATCTCGCGAGATTATAAACTGTCGAAAGATTGTGAACCTCAACGAACTGCTTACAATTTAACGTATTATTATTCGGTATTTATATGTAATTGTTGGGAAATAAAATTAATCTGTAATTGACCAAAGAAGTTTGAATGATAACTAGGTTAGTGTAGTACAATCTACCGAATAATAATACGTTAAATTGTAAGCAGTAAGCTGAGGTTCACAATCTTTCGACAGTTTATAATCTCGCGAGATAGATTACAATCTAACAGGTGTTTACAATTTTACGTTAACACATATAAAGTTACATACATACAGTTAGTACATGAGTTTCATTCACGGACGTCAAGGCAGAATACAAAATACCATCCGTATCACCTTGACGTCCGTCGTTCCACAACTGAGCGTTTTTATGGCAGTTTTTGCGAACCACCACTATGTGGAACGACCCACTGAATTATTAAGAAAAGAGCGTACCAATTCTTCAAAGGCCGGAAACGCACTTGCGAGCCTTCTGGCAGTGCAAGTGACCATCTGATGTTATGGGGGTATCACATAACATCAGATAAGCCTGCCCGTTTATCTTTTGTAACGTAAAAAAAATTATGACAGTTTGTTAATTTCATTAGATACATTATGAAACGTATTTCAAAGAATCTTCGGCCTAGATCACTGTTTCCCAACGTGGGGTCCACGCCCCAAAAGGGGGCAATTTTATAGTTAAGGGGGTTATTCCAAAACTTATTAAAATCATTTGGAATTTCAATTTCAGCTTTACATTATATTTTTTGAAAATTATGTCACTGTGTTGTGTTAAACCTATCATTAAAGTTGAGTAAGTGAACAATTCAATTATTGGAACGAAGTTCCTTATCGCGCGTGAAAGGGGGCTAGACGGAAAAAATTCTTACGAAAAGTTGTCACGACACTTTTTTGCTATTTGCTATTGTAATACGTTCTCGTTCGATCACAGAAGTTAAGCAACGTCGGTCGAGGTCAGTACTTGGATGGGTGACCGCCTGGGAACACCTCGTGATGTTGGCTTTTTTTTTCGTCGTAAGATTGGTGTCGAGAAAATCTATCATACTGTTATGATACCCATTAACATATAAATTAATCGAAAGGAATTTCGTTTCATCCGGGTGTCCCTTGACACCTCTAAAGTTTTTATTTTTTGTATAAAAATGTAACATATATAAGAATTTTGTAAAGACTAAGGGGTTTGGGCTTGGCGCAAAAATCGTTGGAAAACCCTGGCGTACATCGTAAAGGCCTATTTTAGTAAAGGCTAATGTTTTAATTCTTGAGTATTTAAATTTATTATTTAATAGTACCTAACATTGTCATATTCAATCACAGCAGTTGAAAGCGTAGGAAATGTGAGTGTATACCTTCTTTTTCTCGTTATATATGTCACCGTAAAATTGTAAAAACCGTTAGATTGTAATCTATCTCGCGAGATTGTAAACTGTCGAAAGATTGTCAACTCAACATACTGCTTGCAATTTAACGTATTATTATTCGGTAGTTATATGAAATTGTTGGGAAGTAAAATTAATCTGTAATTGACCAAAGAAGTTTGAATGATAACTAAGTTAGTGTAGTACAATCTACCGAATACCGATAACCGATAACCGATAGATTACAATCTAACGGTTTTTACAATTTTACGTTAACATATACACCATAACAAAATTACTTTTTGAACTAGTTGAGTGTCAAAAACTTACCATATTCAGGTACGGGCGCCTCATATTCCTTGCTCGGCGGTTTCACAAAGTTGTATAAGTCGGGATACTTCTTTATCATGTAAATCATTTTCATTTTCCCTTCAGCTTTCCTGTGTAGAAGATAACCCTGCAACATGTAATAGTTTTTAGTATACTCATTTTGGTTATAAAAGCCTTTTCGTCTAATAGTTAATATATATATCTTAATTTTAGTTTCCTTATAAATAAAAAAATATCATGAAACTCCTTCATCCTACTAATATTATAAACGCGAAAGTTTGTAAGTATGGATGGATGTTTGTTACTGTTTCACGTTAAAACTACTGAATGGATTTTAACGAAACTTTACAATAATATAGCTTATACATCAGAATAACACATAGGCTACAATTTATAAACATACTGTGTGAATTGTCCAAAATATCAAGTAAGTAGAAAAAATCTACCATCTGCTATTCTGGCGTGCGCTGCCAAAACCGCTAGAGTTACACATATGTAATATATGATGGAAATGTTTATCTTAAATAGTCCTACAAAAAAGCCCACCACAGCGTTTATCTATATCTTATGTGTAATACATAATAGGCAAATTATTACATTAAACATTTATTAATGATTACTACACTAAACATTTATAATTTGTTTCAAATGCACATTTAGTAGTAAAAAATTGATTCCTAAATGAAAATAAATAAAAAACAATAAACTACTAGCTCCCTCCTAATCAGAATGCCAAATCGTAAAATGACTGCTTCACGACTGATTTGAGCGCGACCGCCGCTGTGTGAGTTCGAAAAGTGAGTTACAGAATCGCAGGGAGGGATTTAAAGTAGATATTATAATGTCTATAAGTCCATTCTCATAGTTATATACACAGTCATTGTACTCATTGTATTGTACCAAGCGATAATGTGACACTCAGGAGAATTTATATTTATTTTACCTCATATCTCAAAGCCTTCAAGTGATCTTCATCGACCTCGACAGCCTGCCGGTGAATCTTAACCATCTTGATGATCTCCGGCATGTAGTGCAGTGGCATTCTCGGCAGACCATTTAATAATAAATTGTCGAGATATAGGTAGAACCTTACACAAAAAAAGCTTAAATTAACTTCTTTTAGAAGAGTTTTAAATAGATTACTATTTATTCTTCAAATCGATTAAAATAAAATAGTGTACGCTACAACCGCCTCAGATTTCTATATCAATTTCATGATCATTTGTCAATCTAATAAGCAAGTCATCAGCCTCCTGTGCCTGACACACGCCGTCGAGTTTTTGGGTTTAAGTCATTCCGGTTTCCTCACGGTGTTACCGTTCGAGCGAATGTTAAATGCGCACATAGAAAGAAAGTAAATTGGTGCACAGTCGGGGATCGAACCTACGACCAAAGAGAAGGTCCACTCGCTGAAGCTACTACACACTGCTCATATCGATTCTATTGAGTTTTTTTTTATAGAACAGGGGGCAAACGGGCAGGAGGCTCATCTGATGTTAAGTGATACCGCCGCCCATGGACACTCTCAATGCCAGAGGGCTCGCTAGTGCGTTACCGGCCATTTAGGAATTGGTAAAAATGTGATTTTGTTTGATTTGTAATGTAATCTTTTCATATATGTTATAGCAGTTATAAACCTCTACTACTTAGTATGATGTTTGGTAATAACCACAGCTTTATTTCTCTTCTAGGTTCTCAAAGACGAAAGCCATACAGGATATATATCTTACAATGTATAATATGTTACCTTAAGTTGTTTTCAACTTCGTTACGCAAGTCCACAGCAAACTTGACGCGTCTAGCAAAAGTCTCAGGATCGTCCGCTTTGAACATCAAACGAATGCGAGGTATACTGTGAGAATTAAGAGGCTTCTTTAAAAAGCTTGTTACATATAGAGAGAGAAAAGTACCTGAAGGAGAAATCTGAGAAAAGTACCTGAAGGAGGTTACCGGGTAACAAGAAAAATAAATGTTTATTACAAATCTAAACTATATACTCAGCATTTGTTAAGATTGAAAGTAAACGGGATTTATTCTTATTATTAATCTGAACGGAAAAAACGATGTTCTCGATTTATTTTAATTGTTTCTCATTTCATAAAATCAGTGGCACTACAACCTCTTTAGGTCTGTGCCTCAGATTTTTGAATCTATTTCATGATCAATTTTAAATCTAATAGGCAAGTAGGTGATCAGCCTCCAGTGCCTGACACATTGACTGGGTCTAAGATATGTCGGTTTCCTCACGATGTTTTCCTTCACCGTTCGAGCGAATGTTAAATGCGCACATAGAAAGAAAATCCATTGATGCACGGGGACTGAACCTACGACCTCAGGGATCCACTTGGCCAACACTGCTCTTCTCATTTAATAACATTAATTAAAATTACTTGAACCGTCGCTGCGTGCCATCTAAAGCCATAACCTCCCACGTATCTGTGTCCTTGTTATAACTGAAAGTAGCTACATTTATCCACTGCAACAAAAAGTATATTTACACTTTTTTTATTCGATAAAACTTTTGGAGGAAGACCTTATAACGTCGTTATATAAATCTATTAATATTGTAACAACATTTTGCAAGAATGTTTTAATTTGCTGTGTAACTCGGCAATATTGTAGTTTTCTAGTAAAAAGGGATTTATAAAAACTGAGTAAACGCTTTCATAGAAATCTTCGTACAAACAATTCTGTGAACGTTTGTACGTACACACACACGTGTGTGTGTAGTTTAGTTAGATCCATTAAGAAATCTAAAACGTAAAAGTTCTTACGTCATACAAATTATTTAGCATTTGGAAAATATCCCCGCTTTTGCTCGACTTTCCATCTTCCTTTGGGAGAAACGCCAAACCTGGACAGGGGTACTGCTCTCCTTCAATCAGACCTAGACTTAACCATTCTTCAGGTATCCTACAAATGACTATTATTTACTCATAAAAGTAATAAAATTCAAATAAAATGTGTAAGTTAATAAATTAGATTGATTTATACAAACAACAGCCGTTTTCTAATGTAACATATTATGATTTTATTATATTATTCTGTAAAATAAATTAAAAAAAAGTCATATAAAGACCTAACCGATTATTTATGTATGGTATCTTATATTACCTGCTAAAGTAATTGGTAGATAGTGTAAGTACTTCCTACACTTACTGTTAACGTTGGTTTAAAGGTAAATTAACATTCGTATGAAAAGGATACCCAGAAAATTAAGAGTCCTATCGAGTATTACTGTTAGATTCTAAAGGCCGATTTACATTATCTTAGAGTTTAGGAGAGTGCTTTAGGATAGTACTTTAGTTGAAACATGTAAACGCTACTTGCTTTAGTAAACGCTACGCTAAAGAACTTGCCTTTCAAGTTGTACTAAAGTACTCTCCTAAACACTAAGATAATGTAAATCGGCCTTAAGAAATGAAATCGCAGACAAAACCATTATCCTCTTTAGCAAATTAGTCAAAGAAAAACAACTGTTATTGCAATACGCTTGAATGAATTTGGCGATATTAATGATTGTGGGGTAAGTGACATGACAGCAGCCGTGGGTGCCGTGTCTGCTGTGGGTGCCGAGGATGAAGGGTGTAGATTCACCCCGCCCACAATTATCTACAGTTTTTAAAATCCTTCTGTGTTAGTTTTACCTAAGATTATCAAGCATCCCTATAGCCATATTTTTTTTTTAAATATAATATACAGGTATCACTTATTACACGTCATTAAATCCCTACTCATCGGCAAAGAAGACATAGTTCTACACCCTATGTCTTCTTTACCGATTTAATTTAATTGTTTCTCATTTAATAAAATCAGTGGCGCTACAACCTCTTTAGGTCTGTGCCTCAGATTTTTGAATCTATTTCATGATCAATTTTAAATCTAATAGGCAAGTAGGTGATCAGCCTCCTGTGTCTGACACACGCCGTCGACTTTTTGCGTCTAAGACATGTCGGTTTCCTCACGATGAAAATAATGATGATTCCTTATATAATATATAAGATACAGGAATATAAGATACAGGTATCACTTATTCCCCGTCATTAAATCTCTACTCATCGGCAAAGAAGACATAGGGTGTAGGCCGAGAGAAAAATCCGGCGTAAAAAACTCTCTAGCACTAGTCCCAGGCCTTTTTATCAACAAGATAATCGTTAACTTTATAGTAAGCCTTTTTACACAGCTTTTCTTAAATACATTTCTTAAATTTATTAAAAGGCAGAGATACAAGAGCCTCTGGTTTTATTAAAGAAGAGAATCCCTTTTCGGATTTTAAGATAGTCTAGTACGGGGTCATACCAACTGACACGTCCATAGAATCGTTTTAGAAAACACACCAGCTGAAAAAGTTTGCTCAAACTGCTCACCTGCAGTCATAATCCGTGTTGTCGAATATTTCCAGGTCGAGTTTAGGGTATGGGCTATAAAGGCCGTAGTACTCTTGTTCTGTGATGGGATATTCCGATGGTGGTAACAACCAGTATGGCTGGACACCTAGCTCTCTAAGCATTTTCTAAAAGTAATTTAATACTAATACAATAATAAATAATAAATCAGTGGCGCTACAACATTTTTAGGTCTGGCCCTCAGATTTCTGTATCTGTTTCATGATCATTTGTCGATCTAATAGGCAAGTAGGTGATCAGCCTACTGTGTCTGACACATGTCGTCGACTTTTTGTGTCTAAGACATAAATGCGCACGTAGAAAGAAAGTCCATTGGTGCATAGCCGGGGATCGAACCTACGACCTCAGGGGATGAGAGTCGCACAATGAAGCCAGTTGGGCAACACTGCTCAATATATACAATTTTAAAATATAAACTAAACAAGAAAACCTAAATATATCCGTCTCACACGCAATAATATTCAGGGTCCGCAAGACACGCGTAAATGGTGCTTCTTTGAGTGATTTGTACGCGCTCGAGGTTACTGCAAGCAATTGCGACCGCTTACCACACCGAGTGTGATTTGGCACACGCAGCACCAGTCTCCCCAACATTTCCGTATTATATATTCTACCTCTAATATATATATTTCATATATATAACAATGATATGTCATTAGTGTAAACACCCGACGAATACAATATTTGTTTGTGGTTTTAGTATAAGATCCCGATATACAACGACCTTCACCGAGATGCTTATTTAATGAAACGTATTTTATATTTAATTTAATATGTCTATAAATATAATCCATATGGGTTGCCTAGCAAATTTCAGTCCAGAGTATTTTAATAAATATTAAAAAAAAATATTTTTTTTAATTAATTTAATTTCATTAAATAAGCATCTCGGTGAAGGTCGTTGTATATCGGGATCTTAGACCATTTTAAACATACTATTTTAGAATAATATAGAGCTTGACTTAATTTTCACACTGACACTTTACTTACTAAACAAGTTTGTATACATTACCTTGATATTAGCTGCGAGAAACTTTCTTCGGAGTCTCTCAATCTTAACCAACCTAGGGATCTCTTTTGGCAGCACTACACTGAGGAACTGAAGTTTTGGTACGAAAGTTTCAAACGGAAATTGCTGTAAGGTGAATAAAGAAGCGTTTTTATACATACAAAATAAAGTACTATAGAATTTTTGAAGTGAACTTCTTTAGGAGCATGAAAGTAAAAAAATTACGGATGAAACGCAATAATAATAATATTAGTGTCACGAAGATGTGCAGCGTTTTTGTCGAAAAGGAAGAGAGCGATTGAGACAGATTGAGAGAGAGTGAGTAGGGCGAATTACCATATAGAAATTATATTTTGAAAAGTAAAATTTCGTATAAAGAATTTATTTAATATAAGTATTTTCTATTTTATGCAAAATAATTTATTGAATCTCAAATGAATAATGAAAAAATATTTTTTTATTAATTTTCGACACTTTAAATTAAAATCCTAACATTATCTTCCTAACATAATCTTAATAAATGTTCCCTCCAAGTCTCGGAATATATATAGATTTGTATAAATATGAAGACTTAAAAATTAGTTTTCCAAAGAAGTTTCACTTCTGACATGTGTACTTTGTACGCACGCACTTTTTTTTAAACTATCCAGCATAATAGCTAGAATAGCGGTAGCTATATAATACTTACAATGCTCTCATCTTCTCTATACGTAGTCCACCGACCCGGAGGTAGGAGAAGCTTGGGCTTCTGCGGTTTCGGCAATGATACTAACATCGGCGCTAGTTTATCTGTTTTAGCCTGAATAAAAAATAGAGTAAACAATAAAGAATCCAATTACAGCGGTATTGCGTTGTTTGCTAGGCTTTTAGGGAACAAAATATACCACTTATATGACAAGCATCAGATTTTTGTATCTGTTTCCTTCATTTTTTTTATAGGCATTGATTGATTAAGGAAAGCAATCCGGCAGTGCTCCAATGTCTAGGCCTCAGAGTGCCTGATGGACAGGAGGTGACTTGGACCGCCGTTACTATTCTTATCCTTAGCGAAAACTAACCTCTTGAAAAGTTCATACATGACACAATGTATGGAAATATTTAATGAGTTCAATAGATTAACAGACGTTTTTAATTGTGTGTCTGACAAAAGTGGACTGAAAAAAGGTCTGCTTTATGTCAGTTCCTATACTGTAGAAATAGTCTTTTTGTAAATATTTAATCTATTAATATTTGGTGCTGTGTTGTTTTTTCTATGTGTATATATTGTTTTATGTGATGCAAGTGTTACAAACAATGTTAAATGCATTGGAGTAATCTGTAAATGTACCACTTTCTTACAAATAAATGATTTTTATTATTAAATAAATAAATTACTTTTTAATATAGTCGTGGTGGTAACTTCGCGATGTTTTCTTTTACTGTACTAGTAAGTATAGATAAAAAATACCCATTGGTGAATAGTTGAGGATTGAACGGATGACTTCAGGAAGTTATATATAGCAAATATAACCAATAGGCATAATGTATGATATGCTGAAATGATTAACCAGTTGTACCTGCAGCATTAACTTCATTCGTTTCTTGGCGTAGACCTCTCTAGACGGGTCCTCTTTCGTCATGTTTGAGACAAGCTCAGAGTAATATCCCCTCTTCGGTATGGAATCTCTTTCGATATTATCGTAAACCACATCGTGGTGTTTTATTTTCTTTTTCTTACTAAACATATTAAATGTAATCCTATATTTATTAGTAATTCCTATATGAAAAGAATTTATAACTGACGTATTGGCAGTTATACTTTTTCGTGCAGAAAGGAGGTTTTTAATTGTAAGGATTTAAATGAAACGCAAAACTATAAAGCCCAAATTGGGCCCCACGTGGAGTACTGTCATCTCTGAGTTTCATCATCGGACGTCAAGGCAGAATACAAAATACTATCCGTATCACCTCGGCGTCCAGCGTTCCTTAGGCAGTTTCTGCCGCGCTCCACCACTATGTAGAACAATTGCCCACTAAAGTATTCCCGAACCAATTCTACTTAGGGTACTACAAGAAAATAGCGTACCAATTCTTAATAAGTCGGCAGCGCGCTTGCGAGCCTTCTGGCAGAGCGATCGATCATGGGCGGCGGATCATCACTTAAAATCAGATGAGCCTGAGCCTCTGCAATCTAAGGTATTTATGGAGAGAAAACTTGAAAAATTTTGCACGGGGAAACCTAAAAACCAGTTTTCTTTTTCTGAAATTGTGAACTCGAACTGTCTCTATGGTGTAATACAGAAAAATTTGGTAGAATGGTAGTAAAAAATAATATTAAGGCGAAACGAAGTTCGCGGGGGCAGCAAGTATAAAATAAATATTTGTTGGGTGTGGCCCCAATTGAATTGAAATATGTACAAATCATGTTATCCAGATGAATTAAAACAATTATCAAATGCATTTTATATTCAAAGCGTACAAGTTCTCGTTTCATTTAACAATTAATATTAAATTTCGCCGAAGGCTCTTTGGATGTGAATTAAATAAACAATGAATCATAAATAATTTTCAATAATCAGTGGATTCACAAAACAAATTTACCCAATTATTATATACCTACGATGTTTTGTGCTTTTATGTTATTTAAATTTGCTGAATATTAAGGATTGATGTTATACAAACAATGTTTATTTGTTTAGTAGAATATAAATTCATAAACTAGAATATTTTTGTACGTTTCCTGGGTCATCGGGGTGCTTTATTAGATAGGGCTTTTATTTTTACTCTATATTAACCATTCACGATACGTACCCGCAAAACTTAGGGTAGGTAACGCAATTTAAATGTCAACAAACAATAGAATAAAGGAAATAATTAAATGTCAATTGCTGTGTAACGAATGAATGCAATGTAATAGTTGAAGAGAGTGCCTACGTCCTACTCTCGGGCGTAACTTCAACCATTTAGGAAATCGCCACGCTTATAAAACTATGCAAGCCTGAGTAAGCAAAATATATAGCCTTTGCTCGTACAATTTGTGTGTCAGCTATTACCAAAAATAATGCGAACGAAAGTTACAATACTATATGGTATCAAACATAAGGGGCACCAATGAAAAATGGCCCTGCAAGGCAAGTCTATGGACGAGGACTTTGTGCTTGCTAGCATTTTTTAAACAACATGTCCTTGTGAGTCACCGTGACCACGCACGCTGTAAAGCACGCGAAACGTCGGATAAATTTAAAATTATGTTACATAATTGTAAATTTATAATAATACATAACTTTAATCCGGTAAAAAGTTTTTTCTTTAAACATGTCCTAACAGGTCGTCTAATGGCTGTCCTAATAGAAACCACTTATACTATCTGAAAGAAAACGTAGATTAAATAAACGAAAGCAATGCTAATAATAAATTCCCCTCAAAAAATTATTTGCCTAATAAGACTCCAGACAAATATAATAAAAACATCTACGATGTTGAAACGTGAATTAAGATTAAACAATTATCAGATATGTAATTAAAATTATGCTAAGATATTTCAAAGGTTGCTATGAGAATAAGTTGCTAAGAGATATTAGTTATTATGGTTTCCACTAGACATCGGATCACCTGTTATCGATATTAGTAATTAGAATACAGTATTTAAGATGTAAATACTGCCTTAGCTAACGGGTTAACAAGATTTCTATTCTATGAGATTATGTTTCAGTTGATTTAATAGTCAGAATCTCTAGTCTTTACAAATATGTGACGATTAAACGAAATACTGTCGTCTTTGGTATTTGATTGGCTGACAGAAAAAGTAGAGAATAGCAAATATAGAAACTTTTTGCTCGACCACACCAAGACGAAGATCATGAATGATGAATAATATGAGAAAAATAAAAAGCTATGATGTTTTAAATTACATTATAAGTTACCGACGCCGAAATTACAACCTTCACTATAAAATGTACTAATTTTAGCGTTGAATATATTAAGTGTCTTAGAAAATTGAGAGATAACTGCTGTGGACCTTTTTCTAATTAATTACAGCAATTTCTGTCGTGTTGAAGTTAATTATGATTCACAATACCAAACGATGACACTTAAAACCTTATTATCATAACAATAACGTTAACAAGCTTTGTTCTAAGAAAATATGTATGGCGATGGTCTACCGGAAACTATTTAAACCCGTCGAGTTTTTACAAAAACTTTTTTGTTTTTTACTTATATTTGAAAAAAAATTAAAACAAATTTAAAAAGTGTGGTCTGTTAGTGTACCTTTAACGCTAGCATTGCTCGCTGTATTACGATACTCATTCGTTGAAACTTTTTAATTTTCTATTTATTAATTTTTAATCATTATTATTACTATGTAGGTTAAGAAAATTGTAAATAATGTATATTTGTGTGTTGGAAATAAATAAATAATCATATTTCAAAATTTATTTCATTCAAATATTCACGCCTTTTCCAAAGGCGTAAGCAGAGACCACGGATCTACACTTGCTACGGTCCAGACAGCCCTCTCTCACTGCATCCACTTTCTTCATCTTAAACAACTTACTTCTCCCTTTTCTAGTACATACAATAGTAGTATTTGAAAATTATTTATCTATTCTTATCACACACAATCTGTGAAGAACAAAACGTCAAAATACTCAGTCAGGTTTTAATTTTTCCGACCATGTATAGAATCATTCAAATACGCCAGTCATCTAATTTCCATGCACTAGAATAAATTAATACCTTTAATAATTATAGTTTTGCGAACACTTTAGTTAATATGAATTTATTTTAGCGTGGGTAATGATAATACAGAAAAACATATTTGCCATGGTCTCTGCTCCTACAGTCCAGCGTCAGCATACTCCCATTTTCCAATTGCTCTCGCAGCTTAATAGTTACTTAGTTTACACGTAGTCTAGTGACTGGCTTGCCTAAATATCTGATATAGTATAAAATTAGTTTTACACTTCATAAATGAATATTTAAATAGCTTATCGTATTATTTAATACTAAGAAAAATAATAAGAATAAACGATAATTGGGGCTTTAGGTTTCTGGTATAAGTTCGATGAGGCTTTTTGTAAAACATGCAACAAAACTATTCCGAAAGGACAATGTATAACACTGAACGTCAAAGGGGACTGAGTTTAAACTTCACCGCATTGTTGTGGTGCGACAAAGGATCGTTTGGTTTACACTCTACACGCTAGATGGCGCTGTTGTTTCTGTTTACTACGCCGCGCCGAGCTTATTTGTGTTAAGACGGTCATATTTTGTATAGAAAACTTCTTAACATAAATACGGTAGGAGACGGGGAAGAGAAAATTGTTTTTAATACCTTGTTTCATGAATTTTGTCTACTGACTAGGTTTTTTATTTGTGAACCCGTAAACTTCGTATCACCTACGTATATTTGTGTCAAAACGTAATACAACTTTTTGAAAGAGACTCAAACTACAGCCACGAAACACACATTACTGAAGGCATCTATACATATATGACAGCCAAGAGACACTTCTTTATTTCTAAAAAGACATAGGAACACACAATACGAACAGATTTTATTGGTAAATTTAATTGTCATTTTTAGTGTTTCTTTGCTTATTATTTATGTATCCCACTGTTTCAACCTTTTCTGGACTTACACAAATAATTCAAGACCAAAATTTGCCAAATCGGTCCAGCCGTTTTCGAGTTTTAGCGAGACTAACGAACAGCTATTCATTGTTATATATATAGAAGATAGAAGATAGATAGATAGGTTGGATCCCAATCTGCCTAACTTAACATGTTTAGTATGTTCAGGTAGTTATTTGTATAGGTTTAGTAATTTAATCAGCGGTTGTTATGTATGTATTAACTAAATACATATTTTCTTTTCATTAAATTGTTATCTTTTTGCTGTGTCTTGTCGACAGAAATACATTTACTAATATATGTATCCGTTTTTTTATTATTTATATTTTAGATAAGAGTCTATATGTTTATCTGTTTTAATAAAGTGATTTACGATTTACAAAATACGCTCTTTTCATCTGAACACATTGTTTTACTTGACGGCCTCGCTTAAAATACTTTCAAGACTATCATTCTTAAACATAAAAGTAATTTTCCTTATCCCAAATAAAAGGTTAGTTTGTTATTTTCGTGCAGGTACTCGTAATATAAAGGGCTTGTATGCACAATACGGGGTAAAATAAGCTAAGAAATTGCGCATAATATTAAAGGAAGAGTATAACATTTAGGTTGAAGTATTTCAAGATTTTAAGGTATTTCTTAAATCATGGCTAGAGTTTATACATGCTTATATTGGAGTCTAAGTTTGGTTCCGTAAAAGATATATAGATATCGATCCGAGATATCATATTAGTATTATATACTTAACTGTTATTTGTGTTATACCGCACATAATTGTAAATTAATATTAAGTGAATCAAATTTAAGTAAATGACGTGTGTTTGTGTTGTAAATAGTGGAGCATGGACCAACATCGCCATAGTCGTAGAATAGTGACGGATCTGACAAATAGTAAACTTTACAGGGCATTTCAAAATAATATAATCATGTTAGTTTTTGTCATAACTATTTTAAGTCATATTCATATTGCTTGTATGCCATAGAAAATTGGCATACAAGCAAGCAAAAGGGTTTGTTTTGAAACAAAATAAAAATAATAACATTAAATTACACAGTTGTCTAGAAAAATCACATGTTTCTATCAAATCCGTCACTTTACCTACTGATTTATTTGAAATTTAAAACACATGGAATTTTTTTAATGTAGCCGTATTATTTAGTCAATATAGTATCCAATTATGATAAAAAGTGGATTTTGAATTTTTTTTAAATCCGACATTGTTCTACGATCATGACGCTATATTTAGATAGATAACCAGTACCTTACTTACCACTTACCACCAGTAAGTTTTTAACCAAATCAGGCTTTACACATAAAGCAATATTTATATTGTAATGATTACTTTTCCGAGAGCCAACAGCTCGAGATCGAAAGAAAACAATAATGTTTTTATTTTACAAAGTTCAACCATCGAAAACTTTGACCCCAAAGTGCTTATTGCCCACTCACAATCACGCGAACAAAGTGCTCCATTCATCATCCCCACACATCTCGAATAAACTTAACATAATAGATATTTCCACAAACTTCGCTCACTCACTCTTACCTACATTAGTAAAAGCATCTATGAGAATAATGGAATGTTCTTTAATAATAATAATAATAATAATAATAATAATTTATTTTTTGCAAGAATATGGTACAAAATGTTAAGGTGATACAATCATAAATCGTTCGCATATTCTGCCACACACGATGGCGCGCAAATTTGTCTTAAAGTATTTCACATTATTATTCAATGTCAATTATTCTTATACTATCTAGTCTATTATATTATATACATTATATCATTAGCTTTATATCAATTACGGTGTTTCATGCAAATAATCATTTATTGAATAGTACATTTTTTCTAAAAGTAATTCACTAAGTCGCTTTTTAAAGAATCTAGACGGAAGATCTTTTAATTCTTTTGGTAATTTATTGTAGACTTTAATTGCCATACAAAAGCTGTTTTTCCGAAACAGTTCCAGATTGATTTTTGGCACAGCCAATTTCATCCCATGTCTACTTCTTACTTCAACTTCTACATTCGACTTAAAAATATGTATGTTTCTGTGCACGAATAAGGATATCTCTAAAATATAAATACACGGAAGAGATAAAATTTTGAGCTTCTTAAATAAAGGTACGCAACTATCAAGACAGTTTGCTCCACAAATTGCTCTAATACATTTCTTTTGAGCCTTAAATACCCTATTTACTTCGACTGAATTTCCCCAAATTATAATTCCATATCTAAGTATAGATGAAACATATGCATGATAAGCAGCTAATACCGTAGCATGGTTAACAGTTTCCCTTAGTCGTTTTAACACAAAAACAAAACTGTCTATTTTGTTCTGTAATTTTTCAATATGTGCCTTCCAACTACAAAATTTATCTATCGTTATACCTAAAAATACACACTCGTTCATTATGTCTAGTTTATTGCTTTTATATTGTAAGTCTAATTGTGTTTTAGAGTTATATGTCTGAAAATGGATTATGTTAGTTTTGGTCATGTTTATTTGTAGATTATTGGAATTCATCCAGTTAATGGCGTCGTCTAGAGATTTAATTAAGTTGTTTTTTAAGTCTTGTTCGTTTTTACTTTTTATTATAAGTGTAGTGTCATCAGCAAATAGTATACAGTTCTGGTGTATAGCATCTGGAAGGTCATTTATGTATGTTAGAAAAAGTAGCGGGGCCAAAATACTGCCTTGAGGTGTTCCGTACTCATTTTTCTTAAAATTGGATCTATAGGTTTTTTGCTCTAATTTACAAATCTTTGTTATCTCCACATATTGCATTCTATTTTCAAGGTAACTTTTCACCCAGTTATAAGCATTACCTCTTATTCCGTAGCAATCTAATTTTTTTAAAAGTCTTTCATGACATACAAAGTCAAAAGCCTTTGTCATATCTAGAAAGATACAACCTATAAGCATTTTATCATTTAAGCATTCAGTAATTTGTTTGACTAGGGAAAAGCACGCAAGGGTGGTAGAACAATTTTTTCTGAAACCAAATTGTTCTTTTTTTAAAATATCGTATGATAAAAGGAAATTCTCTATTTTATTATACATTACTTTTTCGAAAATTTTAGATAATATGGGAATTAAAGTTATTGGTCTATAATTAGTCATTTGTGTTTTTGCTCCTTTTTTATGTAATGGTTTGATAATTGATATTTTTAGTTTTTCAGGAAAGATTCCTTCTACCATCGATAGATTAATTATGTATGTCAGTGGATCAAGTAGGTATAAAGCGCATGATTTAATTGTTTTGGTATCTAAATTATCGTATCCTGTAGATTTTGTATTTTTTAGCGATGTAATAATTTTTAATATATCCGTGTTATTTATGGGGGAAAGAAAAATACTTTTATGATTTAGAGGGATTTTGGCTTCTGGCAAATTGTTTGTTTTATTTTTTGTAGGCAGTGAGGTAAAATAGTCATTAAATAAGTTGCATATTTCATGTGGTGATTCATATGTTTTGCTATCAATATCAATTGCTTCTATTCCTGAATAAAATCTCATGTCTCGTGTATTTGTTTTAATTACATTCCAGGCTGCTTTAGTTTTGTTTTTTGCGCAATTTATGTATTCTGCATTAGTAAGCTGATGGGACTTATGTATACATTTTTTTAAAATAGATGAGTATTTATTATATGCAGATTTATTTTGTTTTTTATTGTGCTTATTTAAATGATATTTTAGGTATAACGTTCTTTTTTTTATACAACATTTTTTTAGGGCTTTAGTAAAGAATCTATTTTTGATAGGTTTGAATGTACTTTTAATTTTTAGGATCGGAAAACATAAATTGTAAAACAAAGTTATAGTGTCATGGAAATTGTCGAATGCTTCATTTGTTGTGGTGGAGCTGTATACGTCCGAGAAGGTGAGGCTTGATAGACACCTAATAAATGTATTAGTGTTTTCCCTATTGAGTTCTCGTCTGTATATAAACCAGTATTTTGGAATATCTTTAAAATTTTCGTTTTCTTCGAGTGTAAAAGTCAGTGATTGTGCGGTCTCATGGTCTGAAAGTGCCAAGTAGTGGAGGTCCGAGTGTGTGTCATTTATGTTACTTGCTATTAAGTCTAAGCAGGAGTTTTTCCGTGTTGGGTGTTTTACATGATTTTGTAAATTATTATT
The DNA here is from genome assembly GCF_905475465.1 of Pieris napi. Lineage (NCBI taxonomy): Eukaryota > Metazoa > Arthropoda > Insecta > Lepidoptera > Pieridae > Pieris > Pieris napi. The sequence goes on along the minus strand of NC_062248.1, from coordinate 11,755,262 downwards.
TAGAAGAATAGAGATAAGTTCGTTGGAACTTTTATTATTTTTTAAAATGTCTATGTTCCAGTCTCCACATAATATTAGTTTTTTGTTGCGTTTCCTGCATAGGTTACTTAAAAGTTGTTCTAAATTATATAAAAAAGTTGTTACATCTAAAGTAGGAGTCCGGTAAATACATATTATTATTAAGTTGTATTTACTTATTTCAACGCCACAATATTCGAATTGGAGAGGAATTGGGGGTCTAGGGTAACAAATTTCCTTGTATTTCAAATTGTTTTTTATTAAGATGCACGAACCTCCTCGGCGTTGATTAGGCCGAGAATATGAAGAGACTAATCTATAATTATTTATTTTAACGTTGGATTCACTTCCTTGTTTAATAAAAGTTTCTGTGAAACATATGATGTCCACACTTCCCAAACTTCCTTGCAGGTCCGTGATGGCTACACTAACTAAATCCTGTTTGCTAAGCAACCCTGCTATATTTTGATGGACTAGTCTTAATTTATTTTGCTTATTAGTTGTTACGAAAAAAATTACAACTGGAAGGCTGGTTTTTATTTGTAATATTGGTACCCGACATTTTAAGAAAATTTGTTATTTTTAATTGTACAGTGTGAGTCGACTTGTTTGTGTGACTAGGTTGCACGCTGGATTTATAGTTAAGATTTGTCTTATGCTGTGTATAATATCGAATGTACTCAATTTCCGTGTTTATTTTATCACATAAGTTGAAGAGGTGTTTTGTATGAGAATAGGGTGTGTTTTTATCGTACTGCGAGTGGCGTATTTTTAAGTAGTGGCAATATTTATAATTAGATAGTATAGATTCTAGATGAAAGTTAATTAATTTTACATTTAAGTGAGCATTATATTGTACATTGGTTATAAACACCTTTTGCTGTCGCAATTGGTGTAACACATTACACAATTGTGAGATGAAGGTATAAGGGCGTTTATCGTTTGCACCTATTATTAATACTATAATGTCTTTAGGTTTAATGATGGACTTATTGATTTCACTGATACAACTACTTAAAATCTGTGCACTCGTAGCATGGGGCTTTATAAACGAAGTAACTTTGTAATTGTCCTTTTGTATATTTAATCTTGATTTTATTAATTTATGTGTTAAGCCACAAGCTTGCTGATCTCCAAATATTATTATTTTGGGTCGATTTTCTATTACTTGACCATTTAAAGTCATGACATTATCGTTTTGAATAACTGGTTTTGTTGTTCTTATAGTGACATCTATTGGCAGCTCCTTACTATTCTGCTTGTGGTTTTCAATATTTGGTGGAAATTCTTGTACAATGCGCTTATTCTGTTCCTTATATTTGGAAGGGCAGGAACTACAGGCGAGTTCCGCATTTTCTTGGTTTTGCTTTTGTAGTAAGGTGTTGGTAGTAATATTAATAGAAGGTGAAGAATAATTTTGTTTTAGATTATTTATAGTTTCCTTTTGTTTTATAATTTCAAGATTTTTCGTGGAATTTTCAATTAATAGGGTTTCAATTGTTTGATGTGCTGAATCCAATTCTAATTTTAATTGTTTTATTTGCTCCAATAATTCGGAATGTTCATATAAACTTCTTGTAGAAATGTCTGGTAAACTTGTTGAGTCATAACAGTCACAGTTCGATTGACCAGAACTAGATGAAAGGTTAAGGGAATCAATAAATCTTCTTTGCTTTCTTCTCATTGTAACATTGTCGTTTTCCATTATAAAAAAATAAAAAAATATAAATACAATGATAACAATTGCTAACAGATGTATGGCTTGAACCGATGTGATTCGAACCGGGACATGTAATAGTTATGTGAGAATCCGAGGAAGAGAGATAATACCACTAGCCAACAGGCCTATTACATGTGTCTCAAAATTAAGCAATCTATTTCTATTTGTGTAAGTTGCTTTGAAAATACGTTAAAATTCAACTGATGTGAGTCACATCGGAGAACAAAGGATTCACTTAATTTATATGTTTCTTCACTATTATCGTAGTTCACTAGTTTATAGCACTTTACCGGTAAGTTTGTCACTTTATTAGTTTGTAGATTGATTGGAAATTGTATTTTTAAGCAAAAATATGGTTTTATGTAAAATGTTAGGGGTCAAATGGGTCAAATGTTTTATTGCTATTATTGTCACTTTTCCATAAAAAAATACTTATTTAACATTACTACCACAAAGATAACTTTTACAAACTTCACTGATTTACTTTTTAATTGAAATAATGCACCGAAACTATTTATAAACAATAAAATACACGGAGCTATTGTTTACAGGCCAGCGCCATCTACTACTACAAATTTATGTTCAAATGCCAAGCTGTACTTATTAGAATAAGTAATAATGGTTTTTTTTTAATATTCTAATATGATTATTTGCGTGAAGTGAAACAATATAATTAATATTAATTAGATGATGTAGTGATAAAATAATAAAAGAATTGACTATAATAATATGACTCATAATGTAATGTAATACTAATTTGTAACTTCTATGTAAAATTCTATATTTTAAGACTTTTTTTACAATATTTCGAAAAAAAATTCTACAATATTTTTGCAAATAAATTATTATTATTATAAACTAGTTATTGCTTAGGATGTTTTAGGTTGCGGTTCCAGGACTATTCTTGCTTGTATATTTCAAAATACAGAGAGACATTTAAAATGTGTAGATTACTCTGCTTCCACTTTAAGCTCGTTAAAGATAATTTCTAAAAGAAGAATTATTGCTTAAATATTTCATTTCAAATAAGTTATCGTTTGTTTCCACTCGATCAGTAATAAAACCCGAAAGTACCTAATGGATTTAAATCCGTGACAGGAAGGGCCTTCCTGTACTTAAGCCTATTTGTTTGAAGATACCGTTATTCAATTTCATTATCATAGAAAAGGCATTCCCTGAGTTGTACAAATTTCTTCTCCATTATACTCTGCAACATTTGACAAATCTATAATATTATAATTATACATTTTATTTATTCTAACTGATATACAATTGAAATATAATTATAAAACTAGATCAAGAAAACAAAAATTGTATTTGTCTAATAAGGATATTTATTACATACTTTTATTGTATAAGCATTTTAGTTTCAAATTATGGGAATGGTTAGTATATTTATTTTCTATACTTTAAAAAATTTCATCCAGTAAGAAAAAAGCAAAGGAATTTTTATGTTATTATCGAACCATTTTCTAAACAGCCTGAAAGGCTCAAATGGCCCTTATAAGTGAATAAGTGCTTGTATCTCATTCCTAAATGTTCGTGTATGGTCTCCGTGGTGAGCCTATCCTAGTGTCGTATCGTCATGTCGTCCAGCATCAATAGAGAACAGACATAGTGACTGGTAAAGTGTATTCATTTTGAATATGTATAATGCAATTTAAATATATAAGGAACTGATCTCGTACATAGAAAGACTGCAATATAGTAACAAAAACTTAACTAAGTTAATCTGTTTAACCTGTCCATCGCTGTATTTTTACTTAAGTTAATAGTGTTGGCCTAGTGGCTTCAGCGTGCTACTATCATTCTGAAGTCGTATGCTCCATTCCTGGTTGTACACCAATGGACTTTCTTTCTATGTGTGCATTTAACATTCGCTCCAACGGTTAATGAAAACATCGTGAGGAAACCGGCTTGCCTGGGACCCAAAAAGTCGACGGCTTGTGTCAGGCACAGGAGGCATATCACCTACTCAAATTGACATGATCATGAAACACATTCAGAAATCTGAGGCCCACACCTAAAAAGGTTGTAGCCCCACTGATTTATTATTTATTTTAATAGTATGAAGTATTAGGGAAATAGAACAAAAACGAAATAATGATGCATCTAAGATTTTCATACTTTAATGTACATTTATAATCAAAACAGCTTAGTCTCACAATACTTAGTTTTGATGAATCCACGAATTTTTATGATAATTAACTAGATTAGACGCTACAATACTGTTTCGAAATTTATGCGTATAAGATATCAGTAATAAAACAGTTAATTTACTGTTTTAAAAGTCATTTAGAAAATAATTTTGGCACAACGAGCTAATTTCGTGGTAATTAATTTTGTTAAACGAAATTTCTTTAAATTGGATATCTTAAAATTCGTAGACACATAGTAAATTACAAGCATATCGATTAACATTATTTTACAGAATCTATCACTACAACAACATATATTACAAAAATTAAAGTTTATTATTAATAAGTCAACTAGGAAATTGAAGATGTCAAACACGTGGTTAATGAAGGAATTCAATTACGAAAATAGGCTGGGGTTTTCGCAACTGAATTCAATTAACACAAACAACATATTAAAGTCAGTAACAAATGTACATATAGCGTTATTAATTCATATGTTTATGATTCAATCTTGACTGTGAAGGATGCTTCTTTTGTCGAAAGAAAATGAACAATGGCACCGCCAGTAATAAACATTTAAACGTCAAAGTATTCGCTGTCCTCAGAGTTCTCTGATCGCTTGCCGAGTCCAAATCCAAATCTGTGCATGTCCCTCTGACGTTTGCCAAGCCCAAAGTTAAATTTGCTGCTCAAACGCTTACCAAGGCCGAAGTTGTAGCTCCTAGCCCGTTTGCCGAGGCCAAAGCTGTATAAATGCGGCCGCTTGCCTAGACCGAAGTCGTACATTCTGGCTCTCTTTTCCTCTTCTTCATCTTCTACGAAACGTTTGCCGAGACCGAAACTGTAGGGCCGAGCTCTTTTTACTTCATACTCTGAAAATATATAGAAATAATAGATATCATAATGTTGCCTAGAAGTAAAGAATGCTTTTTGGCGCATTTTGTTATAATTTAAACACCTAAAATAAGGTTTGAAATCATTAAATACATGTTTCTCACGTGATGTATTGTTTCATTGCTAAATTGATCTGCCCTTACAATAATTAGAAACAATCATTTTGTCAGATATCGAACCTAGGACCAGTGTATACAAAAATACTTATAACTTACAACAACAATTTTGCCTATTATCTACGAAAAAGTTATTAAAGAAGTTACAACAAAGTATTCTTTACCTGGTGCTTCATCATATTCAAAGACTTCTGGTTGTGTTGCCTGGTCAATATCGTTAGTGAAATCCTCATCAGTGTCTTCGTCTACGGATCTCTTTCCAAGTCCGAAGGAGTATGGTCGCGACCTAAGACAAAAAAATCTAAAATGATACGAACCAAGAAATACCTAAAATAATAATTAAGGGGATTTTCTAATAAAGAGTGCGAGTAGCATTCACAAATGAATATCAGATCTTTCATTAAAACGCGAATTAATTTGAGAGGAAGAGGGAGAGAGATTAAGATAATTATTACTCTTTTCTTAAATCAGCTTCGCAGCAGCTTTTCTAGCTTTTATTTAGCTCATTTAGAACTTCCACAGATTGTTTATTACTGGTAGGACGTATTATGATTTAATAAAACTTTGGGTATATTTTTCAGTTTTAATATAATAGTTTAGTTTCATTTTCTTTACAAGTACTATAAGCGTACGGTGTCGATCTGACCACCGCCGCTATTCTTGAAATGAAACTCAGAGTGGAGTTATGAATGTTATGTTTATTGGCCGAACGTTGGAGATGGTGATACAATTATATTACAGCGAAGCAAGCTTATAACTAACGTCCGTCCGGCACGGCTGCTTAAATCTATCTGGTCGTTATACAAATAATAGCCTTAAACTAAACCTAAAAGTACCACGCTGGTCAAAGGGACCGACCGGCCTTTCCGCTACCTGCGTCCCGCCGACCGTTTCCTAGAAGAACATCTGGCTGGCAGCTTCGTTCGTCGGCTTTCTTAACTGTATTGTTCGTTGTCCGTAACAGTCTCCCCTCAGCGAAACCTTCCTATGACGTGAAGCTTTCCGTAGGTAGGACAACGAAAATTCATCTGCTAATGCTTGCGCCGTCTTTGACGTTCTTTTGGTAACGTGCTTCAACGCAACTATCTCAATATTATGTACATCTCTAGTACTTAGGCACGTAAAAATCGCGCCCCATGGCTTTTCATTACGGCCTCCTTTTCTAAGCGTATGACACCCATCTAAAAGAATGTGACTCCTTGTCACCTCTGTTATCGATATTCTTAATCGCACACGTACACGCAGTAACCGATTGCTTACGCTTAATCGGCCACTATGATCTTTAAGCTTGCGTAAAAATAGTTGTACGTAAGCTGTGGCTCTAGTCAGCCGTTCATACTGCGAGAATCTCTCTATATCTGGTAAATCGTTTCTGTTGGCTCTCCTTTCGATGACAGTCAAAGTCAGCACTTGTGACTCACAGCTTTCTTTTGGCCATGTTTCTTCAGGCCCGTAAAGGAACGCTAGGCCCACAAACCACCGGTCATTGTTGGTTTTATGCTCCAACGTTATTCTTGTAGCATCATCCGCATGCATCTTGTAGCAACATTTTCCTTGGTTGAAACCCAACGCCATTGACTAGCATCCGTCGTTTCAGTGATTTCAGTCAATCTATGTGCTACAAAAGGTGGGTGCCTTGCTTTATCATTTCTGATCCACTGTAATACCGTCGTTGAATCCGTCCATAGCACGATCTTGTTTGGTTCAATTCTGTGACCTTCTCTAATGGCCACAGCTAATCTCGCTCCGATAAGGGCTGCCTGTAGCTCTAGCCGCGGTATACTCTGTGACTTAATAGGTGCCACCCGTGCTTTTGCTGTGATGAGACTGACGTCATTTACATCGGTTTTAATTTGCCAATATGCCACGCTCGCATGTGCTTGTTCAGATGCGTCACAGAACACATGCAATTGTATCTCTCCTCCCCTCGTGTAAATATGCCATCTAGGTACCACTGAAGACAGTGTTTGTACATTTTCTAACTGAGACATTGACTTTTTAAACTCATTCGACTGATCCATTTTCCGTTCAATGCTTTTAAGCCGATTAAATGCCATATTATAGCTTTCTGGGAATTTCGTGTTATCAGTCTTCCACGGCAACCCCAGGTAGTAACGCTTTTCCCGTTTCTCTATTGTTGTATTCAACAATTGAACTGCACGTGCGTCGGCACTTGTTAACCTTTTTTTATTATTTATACCCAAGACATCTATTACAAAACTTTGTTTTAATATCGCCTCTAGACGCTCATCTATTGTTTCATTGTAAACGTCGATTTCTGCCGCCTTTTTTATGCAGTGCAAAACACGTTCGTTGTCTTCCATTAAACTTCGTATAGGTGCTGTACCATGTAAAATCCAGCCTAATCGGGTTAAAGATGCAGTCGGTTCATTTTTCTTCCCACTGTATACTTTTCTGGAAACGATGAGATGCAAATTGTCTGCTCCAATTAACAATTGTGGTTTAGCTTCGCCAATCATTTGTTGGAGTGGTAACTTAACCAAATGTTTGTAGCGCAAATCATCCGCGCTAATTCTTTGGCTACCAATATCGAAATCACGCATTGTTCGCGCTTTCAAAGTGTAATTAGCCCCTCCGTCGTAGCGACTGACGTAAATTTTGACGTGTTGGCTCTCAAAATCTTTCGTTTGAGAACTAACTCCTTGAATTTTCAGCGCCTTCTTTGACCCGCTCACACCTAATTCGAGGGCTAATTTTTCCTCGATGATTGTAATAGTCGACCCTTCGTCTAATAGGGCATGAGTTTTTACAACCTTTCCAAGTAAGGCGGCTTGACATTCATCCTTTGCCGACAGAGAGATCGACATAACAAGTTCAGCCTCTGAGTTGGATGTTGATGGTTTTACGAACAATGGTTGTTGTTGTGGCTTGTGTACTACCCAATGCAACAACTTATGGTGCGCTTTTTCACACCCATCAATACCACATCGCTTTATTTCTTCCAGCGCTTTATCAATTATAATCTGCGGTTGCCCATAGCACTGATCTAGTGCGTTGATAATAAGCTCGGGATCGCAAGCTGTACTCAATAATACGGCGACTGTTTCTTTAGCGGCTCCCGTTAGACATGTGCGTAATCTTGCCATGTTTTCCGCTTTAGAGTATTTGTAGAGCTTCGTGGAGTCTTCATAAGCAACTTTAAAGTAAAGCCAGTCGCAGACATTTCCGTAAAACTGCGGCAGATCTTGAGCATGTCGTACAGGGGGTCTGTTTGTAGATATTTTTTCAAAGGCTCCGATGAGCCGTTCCATCCCTTCGTCTTGGGATCGCGTTCTCGGCACGGAGGCCTCTTCTATAGGTGATATGGGCCGTTCTATTTCCCAAGACACATTCTGTATGCATGGCTTCACGCGTTCTGCGAGCACTGTGTCTTCTTCCCTATCACCCTGAGATAGATTATTCTCGCCGCTATGCTTTCTTAGCCGTTTATCTACCATAACAGTGGAATTGCTCCTGATCCGCTGTTCTGGCAAGCATTTGACGATACTCTTTTCACCGTCTGCTCTGGCTAAGTCAACGGCGATTCGCTTCTTTAACAATTTCATTTCAAGCTCCATCTCTTGTTCCATTTCCTGCTTCTTTAATTCGAACTTTTTTCTTAAATGTTCTTTTTCTAATGCGACCAAGCGTTTTTGGACTTCGTATTCAGCTTGCCTTACACGGGATGCTTTCGACCTCATTGTATTTCTAGAGGTCTGTGATGCTGAACCCACAGGTAACAACTTTGAATCAACGGCTTCGTTCCTCCGTATTGATTCAACTGACTCCCTGTCGTGTGTAATATCGGCTAGTCTTCGTTGTAGTACTTTCGATGGTGATTCTAACGGCATGTATTCTGTCCGTACATCTTCATCGATTTCTTCTGCCCTCTTAGCTTGGCCTCTTGTGTTCATTTTGAAGTCGATTGTATTCTTCGCTTCGATGAACTGGTGGATAATGCTTTCCTTCAGTGACCCACAGCAGCAATACGTCGATGCGGCGAGTCACTTTGTACAGGCGATGAAGTCAACCCTCTGCACGTACTCCTGGGATCGCAGGTAGTACTACCGATGAAAATCTTCCTGGGATCGCAGGTAAAATCTTCCTTCTTCTCGGCGTCAATGCGTAGAGTAATATTCTTCTGGTTATCCGGCTTCTCGAAGGACCAAACTATAAGCGTACGGTGTCGATCTGACCACCGCCGCTATTCTTGAAATGAAACTCAGAGTGGAGTTATGAATGTTATGTTTATTGGCCGAACGTTGGAGATGGTGATACAATTATATTACAGCGAAGCAAGCTTATAACTAACGTCCGTCCGGCACGGCTGCTTAAATCTATCTGGTCGTTATACAAATAATAGCCTTAAACTAAACCTAAAAGTACCACGCTGGTCAAAGGGACCGACCGGCCTTTCCGCTACCTGCGTCCCGCCGACCGTTTCCTAGAAGAACATCTGGCTGGCAGCTTCGTTCGTCGGCTTTCTTAACTGTATTGTTCGTTGTCCGTAACAAGTACATATATGTAATTCATGTATTTTTGCACTTTTTGCCTACCTTATGTAATTTAATACTTTTTTTTTTTCTTTTCTCACAGTGATTGCCTGGAAGAGAACGCTCGAAAGCGATAAGGCCGCCAGTTGCCTTTCCTTTACTTGTAATTTTGTTAAATTTTTATATCATAAAGCAACAAAGTGTAAATAAATAAATATAATAATGTCAGGTCATCAATTTGAGTTGAGTATGCGTAACCTTTTAACCTATATAGTAAGTTTAAATTAATAAGTAACCCGTATCCTCCAGGAACTCGGTTTCTTCATGCCAAGAAGATATAAGCGATAAGGGTGAGTCTTTGTTTTGTTAACAAAAACGTTGCGGGTACTAAACTATGTCTCCTATAGTCAACATTACTTAGAGTGACTTTATATATCCTACGCAAACTAGTGTAATTAATTATACCACATTAATATATAGTTTAATTTTATGTTCGACACTAACGTATTGCAGTATCTAAGGATAGTGTTTTTGATGAATAAATAATCACTTAAATCGTTATGTGATCGGGCTCCTAACTCCAAATATAACTCGCATCCATTCTAAAGAAATATGTTTAGTTACGTCTGGTGACGTCAGTCTTAAAAGTACACTTAGGACATATAGCTTTCTGACGGAAAGTAATTCAAATATATAGTTATACCGGGAAGCAGTGGCGTAACTATACCATCTGGGGCCCGTGACAAATTCTTTTGATGGCGTCATATCAGTAAAAATATCTATACTTCGAGATTTTCATCATACTCAATTACACGTTGTATATATCCCACTAATGGCCATAGGCCTCCTCTCTTAGGCGAGAGGGAATGGTCAGCCCTGCGATTCTGTAACTCACTTCACGAACTCACACAGCGGTTTTCGCATCGGCAGTCTCTCTCAAATCAGTCGTGAAGCAGTCATTTTATGATTTGGCATTCTGAAAAGGTGGGAGCTTGTACTTTATTGTTTATCAGACTGATTTGAGAGCGACCGCCGATGCGAAAACCGCTGTGTGAGTTCGTGAAGTGAGTTACAGAATCACAGGGCTGTAGTCCCCACGCTAGCCCAATGCGTATTGGAGACTTCATATTCATCCATAGAACATAACATCTCTTGGATTGGGGTCTGTGGCATTTTGCCACCTCTACGCTACTGCCAGGAAGGTAAATTCTTATAATATTGATTACAAAATTTACCTTTTGCCCAAGCCAAAGTTGTACACAGGTAGCCTTTTATATTCCGACACATAACTGTACGCCCGTTTGCCCAATCCAAAGTCATAGTGAGGCGATCTCTTCTCCAATTGGGCAACATGGCCTTCCTCATGTGCGTCGTGCTCATGGTTCTGGTCGTTTTCATTCTGGACGCGCTCAGGCGAGCATGTCACCGCACCGATCACGAGGATGAGGATAAGGGATGAGTACAGCATTCTGAAAATATATTTTTTATTTTAAATTTATATGACTTATGATATGACCCTCATAACCTATAATAATAACTACTACTAATAATAACGACTAGCTAATCATGGATATTTAAGCTAACGCAATAAATAAACTTTAGAAACGCTTGACCAAGTCAACCATGGAGGCAATCTCCAAAAAAATAAAAATTACAAACTCAATTAAATTCAATAATTGGCTCGACACGGCATTAAGTTGCTGTCCAGCAACACTGAACAAAACGAAATGTTAACTATTAAAATTTAATTATTCAAACACATCAATTTAAATTATTTTAGTGTTAGAATGTTATAATAAGATTTTTTAACTAAAACTTTGTTTCACGTATAAGACAAAAACAGTAGAAAGTTTAAAGAAAATGACAAGTTATATAAAATTCTCGTGTCACAATGTTCGTTCCCATACTCCTCCGAAACGGCTCGACCGATTCCTATGAATTTTCTTATGCATATTCAGTAAGTCTGAGAATTGGCTACTATATATCTTTCAAACCCCTAAGTGATAAGGGGTGTCTACCCTAAAATTATTATTTTTTTGTTTTTATTTTTTTATGATACATCATACAAAAATTCATATAACCCTTAATTTTCACCCCTCTACGACAAACCCCTTTATTGTATTATTGATAGTTATTTTTATTGAACTAGAAAAATGTTTCCTAGAAATAATATACATGGCAAAATAAACGTTTATACAGCTAGTATCTCTATGTATTTTCAAGGACAATGCCTAGAAAACAAAGTTTCTGTTGTGCTTTCGGATAAGCTGTAATTGACTTCGTTACCTACATTTAATTAGGGTTTATTTTATTTGATTGAGACGTGATCTCTTATTGCGGCCGTCTTGTACTAAGTTCTATTAACTTTAGTAGTTTACCGTCGTGGGCTTAATGATGATCGCAGAGCTTTTTGATATAAAATTTCTATAAATAATCATTTGGCTCTACTAAAATATTTATTAATTTAGAAAAAAATTCAATCAAACTAAAGATGCAAGTGATTAGTCTTTTGTCTTTCTTTCTGTTTTTTCTTCTTAAATCGCGCCCTTAATATATTTATTTTAGACTATGCAAATGTAGATTTATTAATTTAGAATCAAATTTATAATTGCCAGCGTCACTTAAGCTTACCGACCGTTCAAAGTCCTATTTTCAAGTCTGATAGAGATATTGTAATCTGTCTGAAGTAAAGCCGCTACATATACACATATAGCTCAATGTTTTAAATAATGCGTTAAGCTTAAACTCTAAATAAAATTCTAGGAAATCAAATGTTTTGATGTCCAAGTCAAAATCATTTATTAATGTAGGTGACCCAATGTACACTTATGAACGTCAATAAAGAAATACATACTAAATGCTAAATCCTTCTTATTTAACATTTACTGCCAGTTCTCATATATATTAAATCAAGGGCGTAGAACTGACGAGAATAAACGCTGGCAATAAACTCTCCGCCACTCTTTTTAATCGCCATGTTCTTGCAATGTTTGTAAGGAGCTGCAACCATTCCACCATGTTCCATCCATGATGCACTTTATATTGTATTTGAACAAAAACAAAAAATAATTGAAAGCCCTCGTTAAACGAAAATTAATCAATAAAGCTTTTTATAAATTTATCGAATACTTAAATTATCCTAATCCTCAAAACTTAGCGATTAAAAAGAGTGGCGGAAAGTTTCTTGACATTATTCTTGCTCGCTCTACGCCCTTGACTTGCGAACTGGTAGTAAATGAAATTTACAATTAATTTAAGTTCTTTTTTGACGTTCATAAGTGTACTTGTTTACCTATATGAATAAAGTTATATTGAGTTTAGTGTAAAACTAATTGTATATTCTAATAAGTTGGGTATTATTATACTAACATTTGTGGGACCATTGTAACGGCATGAATTAGCTGTCTGGGTCTGATACGTCGTCAATTTTCGAATCTAAGGTACGGTTCCCTTCACTATATTGAACAAGTGTTATTTGCGGTCATAGAAACGAAAATTTATTTGTGAACAGTCAATATTTACCGCCTGAATTATAAGCTGAGTATTCTTAGACTAGACTACCATTGATCGAGCTCAAATAAATATACAGATTTTTTACAATATATATTTTATGTGAGTTATTAACTCAGTGTCAATTGTGTGATAAGTTAATGTAAATTAACGCCAGGGGGCGTAATAAGCCCCTTACGTTATATAATAATAATGACAAACTCAGCGTGAAAACAAGGGTTATGAAAATGATATCATTATAATGTTAGATTATATTAGGATCGTACGAGGTTCATTATCTTGTTTGCCATACGTGAATATTAAATGACTATTAAACGATAATTCAAGGGTTCAATTAAAAATATACCCTTAGTTATTTTTTCAAAACAAATGTTGTAAACATTAGGAAAATATTGGTAAAGTACGTCGCTCTTGAACTAGCAATCATTTTGAGTTAAATTATGTTTTAGTAATCTTTTGTGATCGCATCTTAAAACACATCTTAAAAATTATATTCACGCATAAAAAGACACATATCTGTGCTTTAGGTTTTTACCTAATAGTATTTTTACTATTATAATAATTTATATATTATGAACAAGGATGATCAAACTAGGAATCTCTGAGGCAAATCTGTGAGGCAACTTTTTTCCTTTATATATATATGTATATTACTAGTTTTTTTTTGTTTACGCGAAATTTTTTTTTTAAATTAGAGATTAGATCCGCAAGTAAGCTTGAGACCTCGTTTGCTTTAAATAATTTAAAAGGTCATACTAATTATTTGTCGATATTTGCATTTCATACACGTAGAATCAACCGTACTAGAAATAAGTAAAACAACATAAGATTTTGGAACTTGTAAATTTTCAGTTTGACTTGTACTCACTAAATTGCGGCTTCAGTATTCCAGACCTTTATCAGGGAATATAATTATACTATTGAGAAATTGAATTATGGATTACGAAGGTAGAACGTATTGAGATTTAAATTTAGTTAATAACCGAAGTTTGTCAATTAGCACCTTGACAAGTTTAGCGAGGCGCTATTCGTCTGAATTGCGGGTGAAACTTAGCTGTATGAATAAATAGGTTAATTAAATAGGATCACAAGTAACATGAATTCATTGGTGTTAAATGATAATTGACGGCGTGATTATAAGATATTAAAAATAAATTACAGGCATTCGTCGTACTTACGGCATGTTAGGTTCTCATACGCGGCTTAAATCGAAACGACGTAAGTCGAGACATATTTTTTCGTATACATGTAAAACTCAAGGTATCCACACGGACTCTAAATTAAAAAAAAAACAAAGGACATACATACTTTATTATCAAAAGTAAGTTCTTAAAATAATTATATATGCACTTATGAAATTGTTAGTTATTTTTGGTATTTGTGTGTTATTCATTTTAATAATAATTATAAAACTTTAATAATATTAATCAAAAGATGTAATGAGTAAATTAAACTTTTGGCTTAAAGAAACTATCAATTCTAGATTGCTTCGGTTATTTCTTCTTGCTATCATACAGATCTTGGTAACACTGATAGACTGCAAAAATTTTGTTACTAACGTTGAAACTTCTCTCAACATTAGGATCATTTTCTTCAAAAAATTTCATGGCATTCTCTAAATTTGCACAAGATAGGTGAATTCTCCTATGCCGGAAATCGAAACAAATGACGTATGCTTGAGGAATAGTGTCAACACATTGTTCGACGTAACTTGAAACGACGTAAGTCGAGTCTTGTATTTAGTAATTCGTTTATACAAAAAGTTATAAATACATCCTCTCACTTGAGAAAGTCGAGTTTATCATATCTGTTGATACCAAATAGGATAAATATAACGGAAATTGACATCTTCGGAACAAGACTTTGCATAAGTACCTATTACAAAAGGAAGAATAAAATCCCTCAATACATTTAAACACAAGTTCAGTGCAGTATTCCTGTTACAATGTTCAATAAACATTCTTTTTACGGTTTCTGTCCTTTAAGAGAGCATATGGCATACGATTGAATTTAAAATGAAACGCCTGCGCCTTATAAACGTCTTTTTGAACGAATTGAGAGAAAAGTGCAACGGAAAACGCTCTTTATAGGCAGCTTGGTGCTTTCAATAGGTTTCAGAATGTCGAGTCTGTGGTATGAATTGAAAGCTATTTTTAAACACAGAACTTGGTAAATCGTGAATTCACTGGGGATGTTACTGTGTGCTAACTTGAGACCCTGTCACCGCTTTAACTTTTGTTTTCTCTCCTTTTGTATATATTATAACTACTATGAACGCTTACGAACTGTGCTTGTTACTAAAACCCTTTTACAAATGATGATTAGTACCCATAAAAATGTTTATATTGATGTTATAATGAAATACACGATCACTATACATTTATACAGTAATATTTGGTCATATGGAGGACACAAAAACTTATCGTACGACGTAAAAGCCTTATTTCTAAGTCTGATAATTAACATTCCATAAATATTTCGAAAATAGCTACTAAAATACCACGGCATCCGCAGCGACTAATAACTTTCCTATAAAATAGTTGTTTTTATAAAACAGGGGGCAAACAGGCAGGAGACTCACTTAAAGTTAAGTGATACCGCCGCCCATGGACACTCAATGCCAGAGGGTTCGCGAGTGCGTTACCGGCCTTTAATTTTTTTTATCACAGAATCGGTTTCTGTGTCCGTAGCTAACTGAAGTATTTCCGAACCAATTCCACTAAGGGTCCTTAAATAAAAGGGCGTACCAATTATTAAAAGTACCTGCAAGCCTTCTAGCAAAAGAAGTGTCTATGGGCTATCACTTAACGGTGAGCCTCCTGTTACATAAAAAAAACATTACATTAAGCGCACGAAATGTCATCTTTGGAACGACCTCAAGCTTCCGTCGTAGACGTTACGTATGCAAGTCTTTTTATTATTTTGTTAAATAATAATTATTGCGGCTCTATGTATTGCTTCAGCGTGTTAGAAAGTGAATTTTTTTATCGTTTATTACCGACACGCCTAAAAATAAATGCAGTTCTTTTGTAAGGTAACACTGAGAATTTAATGTTAACCATAAACATTTATCGTTAATAAAAGGCCAGCTTGCAATCTATAGTCCATAGGTTTATTGCTAATAAGGTTCTAACGGAATTATACTCGGATAAAGGCATCGTATACGAGTACACTACCGTATACTTTATCAAGTTAATTTAAAGGCATTAAAAGCCATTTTAAATAAAACTTCGACGCCTAAATGCAAATGTATTACATTATAAAGAGTAGATTAGAAAAGACTTGTGTTTGGAAAAAAAACAAAACCTAATTAGTGTGTTTCGTAGGATTTAGGAATGCTATTCTTTTTCGACCTCTGTCTGTCACTGTAATTTTGAATTTTAACTATGAGTTGTATATCGAAACTTAGTTTCGTCCTTATCTATATATAAAAGTGGACGTCTAAGTGCCTATATAGAATAAAAAACATTTTTATATTAATATTTATGTGTTGGGACGCAAGTAAAAAAGTTCCAAGTTTTGGTATATTTTTTAATATAAAAGAAATAGAACGTACAAAAATGCAGTATTGGCCTAGTAGTTGACTTAGGTATGCGACCCTCATCCCTAACGTCGTTTGAATCCCAATTGTGCACCATTTTTTTTTCTGTGCTCATTCTAGCTTGTACGGTGACGGAAAACAAAGTGAGGAAAGCGGCATGCCTTAGATCGAAAAAGTCAACAGCGTGTGTCAGGCACCGAAGGCCGATCACCTACTTTCCTATTAGAAAAAAACAAAAGATTACAAGTTAGTAGCGCTGGTAGAAAAAAGAGCTTAGTCATTAACTTATTGTCAAAAAATATATAATATAATAGATAATTAAATGGATAAGTTTTTCCAAAATGAGGTTACAAATTGAACAGGCTAAACACAAAAGAGTTTAATCTTTCAAGAAAAACTTTCAAATACAATTATGAGCCCCGCTGGGGAAATCATTTGTCCAACGAAAGTTTTTAATTGACACAACTTTGTAATATTGGTTTAATATTTAACAGTTAAGTTCGCAAACCTGCGAAAAAGGTTAGTTAAAAGGCAAAGTCGTATGTGCTGTGTACAATTTAAATTTTATACACGTACAGAAAAGAATGGTAGTAATCTGTTTTCCCAACAAACCACCAAATGGAACCAGCTGTGTATCAAACTATTTCCTAACCGTAACCTAATCTACTAAAAAAATATTATTAGTAGATTATGTCGGTCAATAAAACTTTTCGTCGAGTCGTGTAAGCAACCTTGCAGTGTTTATTATTTACTATTGTTATTTTTTATAGAACCCAGGGCAAACGGCAGGAGGAGCACATGATGTTAAGCGATACTACCGCCCATGGACACTCTCAATGCCAATTCCTACCTAATTATGTATTTTGTATATTAGCGGATGCTTGCCGTATGGGTTAGCCATGCGACTTCTTCAATACAAAGAGTCCCCTCGTGAGTTGTGTGCTGCGATATCGCGGGCTACTCGATTGGGAGGAAGTTCATGGATCTGGTTAGTGCTGCACCTGCTTAAATTCTCTAATCATTTTCACACGTATCATACGTATATAAAATTCTCGTGTCACAATGTTCGTTCCCATACTCCTCCGAAACGGCTCGACCGATTCTTATGATTTTTTTTGTGCATATTCAGTAAATCTGCGAATCGGCTACTATCTATCAAACCCTTAAGTGATAAGGGGTGTCTTATTTTTTTAGGGGGGTTTTATTTTTTTTGTTTTTTTTTTAATGATACAACATACAAAAATACATACAACCCTTAATTTTCATCCCTCTACGATCTACCCCTATTTTTTATAATTGTAGATAGTTATTTTTATTGAACTAAAAAATGTTTCCTAGAAATAATATACATGGCAAAACAAACGTTTGCCGGGTCCTCTTAACATGTGTGATGTTTGAGAGCCAAATTTAAATAAAATATGAAAAACCAGTATCAGTACACGGTCGGTTTGAACACACCACCGAAGTTATCAGACATCGCAAGCTAAACAAACAATGCCATGCAAAAGCCCTTAATTGAATTAAACAGAAATCCAAAAAATCAACTTCGTTAAAAGTGGCGATTAAGCTTTTCTGCAGTCCTCCGATAAGGCACGATCTCATGAACAAGCAGTTGGGGATATCTTAACTAATTTCATTTAATTGAGATAACGAAGACAAAGACCATTTAAAATTAATAAAGTTCTTGTGAATGGGGCTAATACTATGTTGAAGCTAATTTCTTAAGCGAAATTTAAGGGATCGTGTTTTCTTCGTCACAGACGGAGTTGTTATAACGTGTTATATGATAAGACGTATTAAAAATAAGCTATTTTAATAACTCTAATATCATTTCTCTTGTAGTCACCGTATTCGATTAACGGCCCTTTTTGTATTAGTAAGACAAAATTAGGTGGATAGAAGAAATAGAAGCCAGGAAACGAATGGAGAAAGAGAGACATAGACATAGTCACTTGGAATAAGTTGGTGGAGGCCTTTATCTGTGAAGGGGTTCCGATCGACGGTACTGAAGGAAGCTAGGATAACAAGCAAAAGAAAAAAACTGTATGAAAATGTAAATAATCTAAGTTGTATATTATAACTAGCGGACCTCACAGACGTTGTCCTGCATGATTTTTCAAGCGTTTAGGATATTAAACAAAATATGACAGTATCGTAAAAACCATTCAAATCGGTCCAGCTGTTTAAGAGGAGTTCGGTGACATACACACGTACAATAGAATTATAGATATAATTATGTAAGCTATCCTATCTTTTAAGTTAGATCAAACTGCACACGGTGTGCAAATTTCATTGAAATCGGTTAAGTAGGTTAGGAGTCCATAGCGGACAAACAACGTGACGCGTAATTTATAAATATTAAGATTTGTTTTTGTCATGAAAATACGGGCTTTATCATAAAAATTAAGAATCTTACTAGGAGTATCAGTTTAATTACAGATTCTTTCTATATAGTATAAACAAGGATATTGAACAGACACATTTCAGAGTCACATTCGTAGGTGAGCCTTCGGTGCCTGATACACCGAAATTTCATCAGCACAAGTATGATAGTGTTCGATTTTTTCTTCCATTAATAATTGCACACATAGTAATATATAACCGAGGGTAGAACGCACGACTTCCAAGTTGTTAATAGCACGCTTAACGGCTTATATTAATTAATTTCTAAAACAAAATTAATTTCTACATGATTATAGAACGAATCCACCAATTAAAACTTTGATTAAAACCTTTTCACATGACTAAAAACCTCAATCAGGCGCGTGGTCTTTAATTAATATGCAGATGCGGTCAAGATTGGTATTAAAACGTAAACAGGGGTTTTGCTATTTTTACATTAATTTATTCATTGTTGAAACCCTCGTTTAAATACGACAATAAAATTGCAAAGGGCTTATCAACATCCGCGACCCCACTTTTTCTACGCTCTTCTTTTACCTCTTGTGTCTCATATTATGACTTCTCTTAAGCCAATGGGACATGATGCAGGAGTGAAACGAGGTGATCATTCTTCTGTGTCATAAGCTGTCGATTTTTATAATGTGCGAGTCTTTTTACATAGTTTTCCTTCACTGTTGTTGTTAATTACTTGATATTCGATGATATTACTAGATTACTCATAATCATACAGGATTTTAATGGACTTTTCCATTTAAAAATGTATACCTAAACACATGGAGTAAATCAGTTGAACCCTGAGTACAGAGCCTTTAATTATCCCTTACTTTCTACACAATAAAATGTAGGATTATTTAAATTTTTTGATATCTCTCATTACTTACATTTTTTTTATTTGATTATTGTTTGTGTTTTAGTTAGTAATAAATGTTATGTCTATGTCTAAATAAAGTCATTTCTGATAGTATAAGATCCCGCTATACAACGACCTTCACCGAGATGCTTATTTAATGAAACGTATTTTATATTTAATTTAATATGTCAATAAATATAATCCATATGGGTTGTCTAGCAAATTTCAGTCCAGAGTATGTTTAATTAATAATTTAAAAAAAATATTTTTTTAAACATTTCACCGGTATGATTATTAGATAAATTCTATACCAATCGAAAGTATGACGCCCATAGAATATGCAAACTTTATGCTGCCCATTCTTTTCCGGTCACAACTATCGGGTTGGCAGGTATAAACAGGTAAATCTGTACTAGCATTTGCAACGGTCTGTTTATTGAATGAAATTTAAATGAAATTAAAGATTATTTTATTCTGAACACGGTGGTATAGGGTTGGCTGCGAAAAATCAGTCCAGAATTGCGGTTGTCGAATTTTAAAAAGTTAAATATTGCTCCAAGTGAATGTGTGCGACTGAGAGGTCCCAACCGACCATCCCATGCGATAGAAGAGGACACAGCATAGCAGCTGTTTAAAGTCCGCCCACTTAAAGAAAGAGAGTGCGCATGCTATTTGGGCTTGGAAAAGAAAAGGATAGCGATGGACTCGTATATACTATGCATCATTTTGGAGTAGTTTATTATTTAAATAGAGAAATACATATTTAATTTTTTATTAATAAATTAATTATTTATGTGTATATTTTTTGTGACACTAAAGTATATTATATATGTCACCGTAAAATTGTAAACACCGCTAGATTGTAATCTATCTCGCGAGATTGTAAACTGTATGTAACTCACAGCTTTAGAATTAGTTATATGAAATTATTGGGAAGTAAAATTAATCTGTGATTGACCAAAGAAGTTTGAATGATAACTAAGTTAGTGTTGGAAATGAAATGAAAGAAAATTGAACTAATTTTTCAATTTTAATTTGTGTTTGAAGAGAAAATATTGTTACGTTACTGATTTTTTTATTTTGATATATTTTTTTTTATCATGTGATGTCAGAATTATTGATTACCTA
Source organism: Pieris napi (assembly GCF_905475465.1). Taxonomy (NCBI): domain Eukaryota; kingdom Metazoa; phylum Arthropoda; class Insecta; order Lepidoptera; family Pieridae; genus Pieris; species Pieris napi. Next base: position 11,734,451 of record NC_062248.1, on the reverse strand, counting down.
CTAAGTAATAAATACTAATTTTTGAAGTGCATTCATTTTATTTGACCGATACCCTTGTTTCATTCCTAACTCTATGGACATATAACGGTCTACTATAAAGCCGACCAATCAGCGCTCGAGGTGCGTACCGTTTCACAATTTGACGGCTTCACTTCGATAGATTACAATCTACTGAATAATAATACGTTAAATTGTAAGCAGTACGCTGAGGTTCACAATCTTTCGACAGTTTATAATCTCGCGAGATAGATTACAATCTAACGGTATTTACAATTTTACGTTAACATATACATCTTTAGTAAAAAAGAAGGTTATAGTGATTCATATATAATACTACCCTGATTAAAAATATTGATTGAAAAAAATTAAAAAATTTACTACATGCAAATTATAAATCTATAAATGTAAACAGAGAAATTGAAATCAATTGAAACTATTGGAAAAAATTCAAAACCCATAAAAGTGAATTTTTTTAATCAGGGTAATCTTGCAAATTTTATTTTTATTATAAGAAGACAAAATAAAAAAACAACAATTAAAAAATTACTTCTATTTATTGTAAAAAATTAAAAATACAATTTTTTTTTTAATTATTCAGAATCCGAGTCATCGGACATATAGGCTCAAGTTTCACATATATTTATAGATTTATACCTAATTTGCATGTAGTAATTTTTTTAATTTTTTTCAATCAATATTTTTAATCAGGCTAGTATAATATATGAATCACTATAACCTTCTTTTTTACTAAAGATGTAAATATACTTTAGTGTCACATAAAAAATATACAAATAAATAATTAATTGATTAAAAAAAATTAAATAACTATTTCTCTATTTAAATAATAAACTACTCCAAAATGATGCATAGTATATACGAGTCCATCGCTATCCTTTTCTTTTCCAAGCCCAAATAGCATGCGCACTCTCTTTCTTTAAGTGGGCGGACTTTAAACAGCTGCTATGCTGTGTCCTCTTCTATCGCATGGGATGGTCGGTTGGGACCTCTCAGTCGCACACATTCACTTGGAGCAATATTTTACTTTTTAAAATTCGACAACCGCAATTCTGGACTGATTTTTCGCAGCCAACCCTATACCACCGTGTTCAGAATAAAATAATCTTTAATTTCATTTAAATTTCATTCAATAAACAGACCGTTGCAAATGCTAGTACAGATTTACCTGTTTATACCTGCCAACCCGATAGTTGTGACCGGAAAAGAATGGGCAGCATAAAGTTTGCATATTCTATGGGCGTCATACTTTCGATTGGTATAGAATTTATCTAATAATCATACCGGTGAAATGTTTAAAAAAATATTTTTTTTAAATTATTAATTAAACATACTCTGGACTGAAATTTGCTAGACAACCCATATGGATTACATTTATTGACATATTAAATTAAATATAAAATACGTTTCATTAAATAAGCATCTCGGTGAAGGTCGTTGTATAGCGGGATCTTAGACCATGATGTAATTAAAGGATCGTGTAATTTTTAATGTGCAAAACGCGTTTTATCTATAATGATAAGAATCGGTAATCGCTGATGAGCTAACAATAGGAACACCAAAGTGCACTTATGTTGCACTTCACGTGACTGATTTGAAATTTGCGATATTTTTGAGCGAATAATATATTTATATAATTTTTTCGCCATTCTTTTTTGCTTTGTTGTATCCATCTCTAAGTTAGACGAATTTGTAATTGTTCTGATATTTTAATAATTACGCTTTGAATAATATATTGTATCGTGACTGTTTTGTGCGTGCTAAAAACTATTTGTTGCTTTAAAGTGAGTGAATATAATATTCTCAGTCTAACGTATAAATTTATAAGTTTGTTCCTGTATAAATTTTCTCCTTATCTCTACGACTTTTTTGTGCCTTTGTTCGTCTAATTGAGTCAAATTTATTACTATATGATAAATAAATGAAAAAGTGCGTGCGTACAAAGTACACATGTCAGAAGTGAAACTTTTTTTGCAAATTAAGTTTTAAGTCTTGTTTATATTTATACAAATCTAAACCTTTAGATTTCCGAGACTTAGAGGGAGGGAAAAAGGAAGATATGTTAGGAATTTAATGAATTTAATTGTCATTAAAATATTAAAGTGTCATTATGAAAATTAATACAAATTATACATTTAATTTTTTATTTCAATAAATTATTTTGCATAAAATATGAAATACTAATGTTTCATAAATTCTCTTTAAGAAATTTTAATTTTAAAAATAGGATTTCTATAAGGTAATTCACCCTTATCACTCTCTATCTCAATCGGTCTCAATCGCTCTCTCCCTTTCGACAAAAACGCTGCACATCTTCGTGACGTTCCATAAAAATTTTACCCTCATGCGCCTAAAGAACAACAAAGTGACAGCTTAATATATAAAACAGCATTAATCTTTACAGTAAATAATAATATGTGTTAAAATATATATAACATTGAACTAGAGCATCATACAGAAATAACTCTGAAACTGATATCCGTTACGAAAAATCTGTTTGAACAAAACTCATTTTATTTGCCGGATCATTTTTAACGGTTTATCGAGGCTTGCTTTTAAATATCTGGGGTTTCGAAATATTGTTTTGATTGCTATTACGTAGTTTTGTTCATCGTAAAATTCGTATATTTTAAGACAAGTTAATCGTTCAATTAATATATTAATTCTCTGGTGCGTAAAAAAAATCAATGGCGCTTCAAGCATTTTAGGTCTGGGCCTCAGATTTCTGTATCTGTTTCATGATCATTTGTTAATCTAATAGGCAAGTAGGTGATCACACCCCGTCGACTTTATGGGTCTATGGCAAGGTTTCCTCACGATGTTTTCCTACACCGTTCGAGCGAATGTTGATGCACACATAGAAATAAAGTCCATTGGTGCACATCCGGGGATCGAACCTACGACCTCATGATGAGAGTCTCACGCTGAAGCCACTAGGCCAACACTGCTGCGTAATCTGTGAAAAAATCTATTTCTCTTTCAGCGTCTATATTCTTAAAAGATGTTAGACCGTCGCAAGTGTCTGTTGATTACAACAATATATATTATGTCAAAAATAATAAAAATTATATATGTATTGTGTTGCCAAAGCCTTTATTGCGAGGCTTGTGATTCTGACGATGGAGTTCGTGTACCTATTTGAATCTTTCAGGAATTTTTAATGTTAGATTCAGAGATGAGACATACGTCGTATGACTCCCGTATATAAAAACGTATTTAATTTGACTAAACATTATATTTATAAATCAAATGCCTACGTAATAAAACATAAATGCACTGAAATATATTTAAATACAGGACTTAATATTAACAAAATCATCCCCAATTTAGTTTAATCACGAATTTTAAATCACTGTTAATTAATTTGCTACTATTTCACTTTATAATAAAAGTGTACAGGTTTTAATAGATTCTACACAAGTCGACTTCAAAGTAGAACAATCCAAACAATAGATAGTCCACTCTATGTAGTCTAGAGTTTTAAATGAACAAGCAACATCACCGGAATGAATTATTAACTCGTGGCTACAACAAGTGACTTAATTTCGGCGGATTCGTGTCTCATATGAATAGCTTATTAATGCCTATTGTCATATGAAACACATCAGGAATATAATTTTACAATAAAAGTACAACACAAGGTACGAAACACATTTTACCGTGGAGAGTGTTCAGAGGAGTTGTTCGGCCTAATACCTGCAGCTGAGTTTCATTATCGGACGTTAAGGCAAAATACAAAATACCATCCGTATCACCTCGACGTCCGTCATTCCACAACTGAGCGTTTTCTAAGGTTTTGCAGCCCACCACCACTATGGGGAACCAGCTGCCCACTGAAGTATTTCCTAACCGATTCGACTTAGGGTCCTAGAAAAGAACGTACCAATAATTCTTGAAAGGCCGGCAACGCACTTGCGAGCCTTTTGGAAGTGTGAGTGTCCATGGGCGCCGGTATCACTTAACATCAGGTGATCCTCCTGCCCGTTTGCCTCCTGTTTCATAAAAACACTAATGTGTTTTGCATAGTGTATTTTATGTTTATTGGACTGGTTTCTTATTTGGACAGAATCCCCTTGCAAACAAATATTTATAAAAAGTTATTTATTATTAAGGAATTAAAGCGGGTCAAAATGAGAGTCATAAATATATTTATAATGGAATTAACTTCTATGGAAATGGAACTTACTTCTTCTTCAAGTGCCACGTGGTGAATAAGATACACACTGTTTTTTGGGTTTAATTGTCGTATTTGAAAAAAAGTTAAGTTTATAGCATAATACAGGATCTTGAAAAAACCCAATTCTTATGTGGCCGGGAGCGTCTTAAAGTCGCTAAAAGCATAACAAAATTCAATACACAACGTCAATTAAATTTATAAGTGAACTATTTCTTTGTTTACAATTGCATAAATCCGTTTTTGCTATGAGAAATAAATTGAAAAAGTCTTAATAAAATAAAGTAAAATTGAATGACCAGAATATGTAAAGTGGCTGTCGGGCTGAAAAAGGGTAATGCAAGAAAAACAACCGCGAAGAAAGGTTACTTATAAATTCAATAAGTCAACAGCACTAAGTGCAGTGAATATCGATTATGCATGTTTTTACTTGAGGCCGATGCCAGCAATGAAAAGCCTTAAAAAGTAATACATTTCGGTTTTAAGAATTAATATTTAAGGTTATATGTAACTATATGTCCAACTATAAATGATAGCAATAGTTATTCCCTTTATAAGAAGAAAGGATTATTATTTAATATAACGTGATTTTTTTATGTAACGCGAGGCAAACGGCAGGAGGCTCATCTGATGTTAAGTGACGGCCCATGGACACTAACATTGTCAGGATGTGCGTAACCGGCCTTTTATTAAATGGTACGCACCTTTCTTGAAGTGTCTAAAATAAAAATAAATAGATTAGTGGCGCTACAACCACTTTAGGTCTTGGCCTGAGAATTCTGTATCTGTTTCATGATCATTTTAAATCTAATAGGCAAGTAGGTGATCAGCCTTCTGTGCCTGACACACGCCGTGGACTTTTTGGGTCTAAGACATGTCGGTTTCCTCACGATGTTTTCCATCACCGTTCGAGCAAATGTTAAATAAAACATAGAAATAAAGTCCATTGGTGCACAGCCGGGGATCGAACCTACGATCTCAGGTATGAGAGTCGCACGCTGAAGCCACTAGGCCAACACTGCTCTTTCTTGAAGTGTCTGGTTCTGAAATACTTCAGTGGGCAGCTGGTTCCACATAGTGGTGGTGCGCGGCAAAAATTGCCTTAACAAAAGCTCAGTTGTGGAAGGTGTTGTACTAAGTAATAATACTTACTTATATATTTATGAATAATATTTCCTCGTACATTTTAAAATGATATGAATTGGCCGGTTTAAGTGATTAAAACATCTGATAGTTGATCCAATAGACACTCGATAAGTCTCATCACGTGTGGTAAAGTAAAAAATAATAGCCCGCGGTGCGAAGTTTTTTACAAACTTAGAAATTCATGCCACAAAGCCTTTTGATCTGCAAATGATATTTTGACGTGAATTGAATATAGATTATACGGTTCTTGCAATGACGACTTCACGATAACTTGGATTGAAGACAGAAGTTAACATAAGTTGGACCGATCAAAAACTTTATGATTTATGATTATTCTTTTTCAATAGACAAATTTTGGTAAAGAGCCAATAAAGTCTTGATATTAAATGATTCCAATGTTATACAGATACAAAAATGGTCAAATTTATGAGGATGTATGTTTGATATATTATATAATTACGTTATTCAAATTGCCATTATATGAACCTTTGGAGTATAATATTATTTGATAAATTCTGTTGTTTGCAAAGAACTAATATTAGGTCCTTAGATATACGATATTGACGTTTTGTACCACTTTGTACCTCTTTGGTTAAGATTTCCAAATTCAATATTTACAGCTTTTTCCTCGTTGCTTTTGTTTTTCGAAAACCATGATTCATTTCATTTTCCGGTTTTAATTTTTTTCTTAGCGCCGCTCTATTTATAAAATTCTCAAACTCTATGTACAAAATTCAACTCTGATAGGGCAGTCGAAACCGCCTTCAAAAATTTAATTGATTCTCGTCCGAATGTTATTTTTAGTTAATGGATCAATTAACTACCCATAAGATGGCAATAGTGCATAGATAGCAATGGTACATACTTTGAATAATTAAATATATTCTATTTAAAAACACATCTACTTTATGTTCCTCCCATACAAAACGCCAATTTCATATGTAAGGACCTAATATAAAAATAAAATATGTTTATTATGGAACATAAGATACATGTATCACTTATTCCACGTCATTAAATTTGAATCTGTAGGCATCCCTACTCATCGGCAAAGAAGACAGAGGGTGTAGGCCGAGAGAAAAAGCCGGCGTATAAATAAATAATATACAGAGCTAATAATAATATACTTATAATACTAATATCTTTCATACACATGACAACGACAAGCAATATTAAAGAAACATCAAATTGTACCGCTGGGAATATAATAATTCCCAAAAATAATAGCAGCAGTGACATATTTCATATGTCGTTTCGTCAGAATTTTTCTACTAATGACGATAATACCTATAAATATCAATTTCGGTGGATATTTTTGTGATATTTGCCTCAAATATTGTGAGCAATCAAACATCAGAAAAATACGGGTATAAAAATTATTAAAAGATTTTTTATCCGCTTAGTTTGATGTTTATCTTCAATGATACAATACAAATAAAATGTACCTTGATTAAATTACTGTGCCTTCAAATTAGGTTAGAATAATGAGTAATTTAAAATTTGATATAATTAGCTAAAATAATATAAAATATAAGTCTAATAGAACTTGAAGGACTTCATTTTGTCATTGTGTTCTAGACAATGACAATATAGTTAAGTACTTATCGTTTTAAACTACAGAATAATGCAAATTATATTAACTCAAACAATACCGTGATGTTTCTATTATGATTTAGTACTCGCATATATAATTTTATTGGTACAACATAGGGAAATGCGATCCTTTCATCCACAAATTTATAAAATCTTATTTAATAATTGTTAATTAATTTAATACCAACACAAATATACAGTTTTTACAATATTTTTTAACCTACATAGTATTGCGATACTTCTTCGTTCAGCGAGGAAAACACCAGCTCTGGGGTTAATCTTTAATAAATGCTATACGTTGCTTATGCTGCTTTACTTAGATATAATAACTTCACATATATTTTTCAATAAATTTATGCCAATAAATTTAATTTTCAACTGAATTATATTTAAAAACTCGTAGATTTACTGTTTAGAAATTTAATAACTGTTCATTGTGATCCATTAAATGTTTACTAAAATTTGATATTTGAAACTTTAAAATGTACATAATGTTCAAAGATATCAATTAAGAATTCAGCATCCGATTACTAAACTCGGCTCTAAAGTGCTCCCCGGCAAGGGCCCGGAGTTGTCAAACAAAAATTGATTTGTTAATTTTGATGAGGCCAGTATTCCCCAGGTTTTTAGTTGGACTCGTTTTAATTATTATTTTCCGTAGAATATATTATTTACCAAATAGAGTGGGAATTAATTTACTTTTATGACGGTTGAATAAAATGTGAAATTCTTTTTTGAATTCCATAATGCGTTTTTATTGCATGGTGAGTTTAGTTTACCTAATCTTTTTCTAATTTGTTGCATTATATTTTAATATGATTGAACCTACAGGATTTCCTTATATACAAAAATATGACTTCCCTTCTACCTACCTACCTACCTCATAACATAAAAAAACAAAATTTGTTTATTCAATAACAGGTTACATTGTTTTAGCGGGTACGGAGCCCCTAAACTAGACCTGCAGACCAGGGTACTCCGAATGAAAAATGAAATTATAACTTGATAGGTATTATTTATATTTCGAAAAGTGTTAGTGCTTGCATTCAATTTAATATATAAAACATACAAAATCAATGGCGCTACAACCATTTTAGGTCAATTTTAGGCAATGTAATAGGCATTTTGGGTCTAAGGCAAGCCGGTATCCTCACGATGTTTTCCTTCACCGTTGGAGCGAATGTTAAATGCGCACATAGACAGAAAGTCCATTGGTGCACAGCCGGGAATCGAACCTACGACCTCAGGGGTGAGAATCGCACACTGAAGCCACTAGGTCACCACTGCTGATATAATACATATATTTTTATATAAAGTAGGTATTGATCAAAAACAAGTACTCTTTGTTATTATTTTTGAAGATAACTTATTCCGACCTAAACTAACTGAGCTGTTTAGCCGTCCTCTACAAACACGACTTAACTAAACTATACGTGAATAAACAAACATTATTCTTAATAATAAATTACTGGATTTCGAGATAACGCATAGAGCATACAATACTCAAAGTAAGTTAATTTTTTAGCCATTTCTGTGATGCTTTCGTTGTGAAAGTTTTTTTTCAATTCGTTGCCCTTCTGCCAAAACTATTTATAGAAGAAAATTTTATTAACACTGTTTTATTTTAGCTATACGTAAAAAAACGTTTGCTTATCATATTGTGCATGTTTTAACACTGTTTTTGCCAAGCATCGACAACAGTATGTTTAAAAAGGCGTTTTCATTTATGCGTAGAGATGTGGGGTCTCGCTTTATCTTCTACTTATTCTTCATTTACATTTACTAAGGAGAGTGATCAGTAGAATTGTTTGGATTAATACCTGCACCTGAGTTTCATCGTCGGAAGTCGAGGGAGAATACGAAGTTACACTCATCATCACGACGTCCTTTGTTCCACTACTGAGCGTTGGCAATTTTTACCGCGCACTACCACTATTTGAAACCAGCTGCCCACTGAAGTATTTCCGAATCAATTCGACGTAGGGTACTTCTAGAAAAGAGCGTACTAATTCTTATAAGGCCGGCAACGCAGTTGTGAGCCTTCTGGAAATGTGAGTGTCCATGGGCGGCTGGTGAGCCTCCACCCTATTATATAAAAAAAAAACACGTAAGCAACGTCATAAGTAGTATGTATATTATAGCTTTGTGAAAATACATTTTACCTAAACCAAAAACTTCTCGAGAAGGATTCTGTAGAATACAAATGTGCACTAAATTACGTATGAATTTCAGGTATGTCATAAATTGCCGTGGCGAACGAGGCGATTTTGAAAAGAAATTATGTAGATACAGTAATTATATAACATTATTATTTGAATTTTCACTCTATCTTTGACGATAAGAAGATAAATAATAATATTTTTCATAACTACTGTTAAATGTGTATTGCGTTTTATTAATGTATAGCTATTACTATAACTAGCCGTAGGAAAGAACAATCAAATAGATAAAGAAATAAATGTTTGAAATGTAACTTTAGGAAGAAACTAAACTTTAAAATCATGATTTATTTTATTTCGACGGCTCATTGGTCTAGTGGTTAGTACCCCTGACTGCGAATCCATGGGTCCTGGGTTCGATCCCCTGTGATGTGATGAGCATTTGGTGTTGTGCTTAGGTCTTGGGTGTTTAAATATGTATTTATATGTCTATCTATCTATAATATGTATGTATATCCGTTGCCTAGTACCCATAACACAAGCTTCACCAGCTTAGCATGGGACTAGGTCAATTGGTGTGAATTGTCCAATCATATTATTATTATCATATTATTATTATTTTATACAGAAGCTGCTTAAATTCTTTCGGTATGTTCGAAAGCCGGGGCTTAATTTTTTTGTCATTCTTATTGAATCTCTGAATATTGGGCAAAGAATAGAATTGAACTAAATTTAGTTAATTAACTTACGAGATATTCTCAGGCAAGCCGAAGGCTTCAAGTAAATTAATTATGTCAGAATAAGATATTAGTTTACAGTGATTTGTGCGGAGTTTTATGGCAAACTTTACGGCGTCCGACAGGCGTCACTTGAGACGTTAAATTAAATCATTTCTTATACAATATTAGCATAATAAGTCAGTCATCAAGAAATCTTCATTAGTGCTTGAAAATGTTGCAGATTTAAATGAATGGAAGGTTCAATTGGTGCTTTCAAGGGGAAGGTGATTCAGTTTTAACCATAAGTTTCGACAATAATTGATTTAACTGTTCTTATTACTGTTAACGTAAAATTGTAAACACCGTTAGATTGTAATCTATCTCGCGAGATTATAAACTGTCGAAAGATGAACCTCAGCGTACTGCTTACATTTTAACGTATTATCATTCGGTAGAATGTACTACACTAACTTAGTTATCATTCAAACTTCTTTGGTCAATTACAGATTAATTTTACTTCCCAACAATTTCATATAACTACCGAATAATAATACGTTAATTTCTAAGCAGTTCGTTGAGGTTCACAATCTTTCGACAGTTTACAATCTCGCGAGATAGATTACAATGTAACGGTTTTTACAATTTTACGGTGACATTACTATGACATGATGTTATTTACCATGACATTTGCATGCCTATTTTTATATGGTTGTTTCTGCGGTGGTATTTTATAATTAATCAATCTGAATGTTTCCACTATCTTTATTATTATTATTAAAAACTGACTATATGAGATTGACCCTTAGATTGAGAGTCCCGTCTTACGGCCAAAACCAATATGCAATCTCAATCCAATTTTAGCTGTCATAGACTGACAATTCAATCCATTTCTAAAGAAAAGCATGCCAATATTCAATACATGGACTGAGATACCAATCTAATTATTCAACCAATCGTTCAGAGGGCGGATAAGAGATTGAAGATTGCCCTCTGTATGAAAATGAATGTTTCCTCATGCCAACAACCTATCTGTCCATTTTGACAGTTGCTTCCATTGGCCAAATCAATCTCGGATTGCTATCGGTGAAACTCGTATGATTTGGGTTTGGGATTGCGACCTAACTTAATATTCATTGGGAAAATTTATTCATCTTCGTCATATTCCAGTTCTAGTGATAGTGATTTGGAAGTTTAAATGCAATTATCCGATTGGGATAGTAATTCTGAACCTGGAAGAAGACAACGTACTTCTGTGCGAAGACATAAGAAGACAGGAATTTATTATATCCAGAGCCTGACTGACGCCGAATTCACATTAAGATTTAGGTTAACAAAAGAAGCTTTGGAGACACTTTTACACAAAGTGATGTCTATCATATTTGACTTCTTGCAGGTTTCATCTTTTCATCAACTTTTGTAAAAAAAAATTAAATATTAGCTACAACCAAAAATATTTGTTACTATAGATACTACCTACTAACTCCACTTCAAAACCTCAAGACTCCAGCAGAACATCTTTATAACGAATCTCAAATACGAAGCAGAAATGTGGTGGAAAGGACATAATATGGTGTTTGGAAAAAATCGGTTCCCCAAAATCGGTTTGTCAAAAAAGGTTTTGCTTCAAGTATCTCGTGTACAAGCCGTGATAGTGGCATGTGCAGTGTTGCACAATATTGCTATTGATATGCGAGATGAACATTTTGAACTACTGCAACAAGTAGATGAACAAGCTGATGATATTGATCAAAGCGTAATTGACAACGTTGGAAATGCAAGTGTGCGAAGTAATCTTATAAGTGATTATTTTGCTTTATTACTATAATATTTTATAAATTACAACATTTTTGAGATAAATTAAATAAAAATTCAATGCTTTTATTTAAATAAAAATACAAATTTTTAATACAATACATCCTCACTCCAGGCACAAAATCTATAATTTTTCTAATTTATTTAACAATATATTTTTTTCTATGGCCCATAATTCTCTTTTATGCTCACTTTCTTTCTCTTCAAATGCCCATTGCTTTCTCTTATTTAGAAGCTCTTCCTTTCAATTGACTTTAATTTCCTTCGACAGACAACAATATCATGTCTTTGACTTTTTCCTCGATAGGGGGTAAGAGAAGTAGCAGCACTAGGGCCACCTCCTGTACGATATGTTTCAGCATATATCAAGGCAGACTTTTTTCTTGTAGCCCTCTTTAAGCTTTAGCACTGCGAAAGTTTACCCCACTTGTGCTATTAAACAGCGCCTCCAGCGTCTTCCAGCACTGCTCTTTCTCCTGCCAGGTGACTGAGTCACTCTTTTTATTTTCTAATATATTGTTATGGTCAGCAACAAGCGAAGTTAGAAGGTCAACTTCTTCCCAGCTGAAATTGACGCTTCTTTCACGTTTTTGCGTAGACATTTTTTTAAGTTAAAGAACCAACCTCGAATCACAAAAACAACATACACAAACTACTCAGAAAAAAATTATATTTGTAATAATATGTACTAAAATACTCAATAACCTAACAAACAAAAATACCATATGAAACTGACAGCCCGTTTCGTTACAAGTAATATTAAATGACCAACAAAAAGGTTAAGGTTCTATGTTTTTCTATTGAATTTTGTAACTTTATTTGTTCGTAACAAAAAACAAACAAAACGTTGCATAGCTATTTGCTACTTTATCCATACATTGTGAAACAGACCCTAAGTCTTACTTATTTTATTTCGTTCCAAAAACACCAAACTTTTGGTATGCTTGAACACAACATACCTATTGCATTGAACGAAACGCGGTCGAGAGGCAAGGATCACGCTAAAGATTGCTGTCAATCTTTTGTCAAATAAACAATCGGATAGCAGAAATGTTTATTGGCATGCAGATTGGAGATCGGTCTTTAGATATGAATCAGTCCAAGATTGGTTATAATCATAGATTGAGGATACATTATTAATTTTGGCCGTTAGTGATAACTGTCATATCCGTTTGTCAAAAACTAATTGGTTTGACATATTGGGGTAGAACGTAGCAATCAGTCTAGACTTTGAATGTTTTTATGTTAAAGACTGGTGGAAATAAAACTATTTTCTTTCGTTTCTGTTATACTCTGGAAATGTGGAACATGTTTACAAAATTCCGACTCGAATTACAGTTATTATTTGTGATTTGCACAAAGATAAAATATATTTTTATGATAGATTTGTTCAAACATATAAATAAAATACCAACAGGTACCTCTTCCATGTGTAGTTTACAAAAATCCAGCCTCCAAAAAACCCAGAAACCGAGAGCCGTAAACAACAATAACCTGGTAACCGGATCAAGCCGGGTATAAATCTCAATATCCGGTTCAGTTGGCCAAATTAAATAAAGTCCCGCCGTAACCTCTGCGACTTGTTAGGGTTCTTTATTTAATTAAGGATAATTATTTGATTTAAATGTTTTGTTTTACTTCCGACCAAACTTAAAGGTAATTAATTACTCTGATGTCAAACAAACGGTGATTTGAACATAAGAAAAAGTTTTTTTTTTTATAGAACAGGAGCAAACGGGCAGGAGGCTCACCTGATGTTAAGTGATACCGCCGCCCATGGACACTCTCAATGTCAGAGGGCAAGTGCGTTGCCGGCCTTTTAAGAATCGGTACGCTCTTTTCTTGAAGGAACCTAAGTCGAATTGATTCGGAAATACTTCAGTGGGCAGCTGGTTGCACATAGTGGTGGTGCGCAGCAAAAATGCCTTAGAAAATGCTCAGTTGTGGAACGACGATATATAAATAAATAAATATAACAAAAGTTTTAAATACTGATAACTCAAATATATATGTATGACTAGTACGTACGTAGTAGTATAAGTTTGTATATTTCAAGAGTGATCTGTGGCATAGATATTTCATTTTACGATTTCCATGCCCGAGAACGTAGGAAAATTGTAAGCTGTGTAGCAAATTGGAATATAAATAAAAATATGTACTTTTATGCATATCTTCGGTTGAGTACTAAAATGAAATATCTATACTAATCTACAGTTACGAGACGATACTGTACGACAAAAAGTTATACCCAGAACTTATTTTTATAAAATTGTGTTGTTAATTATTAACTTCAGTGACAAGAAAATTTCCAAGTATTACTCCTGTAGGATTACTAGACCACCACTTCCTACACATAAAAATACACCACTGAACCAAAAAAATAAGAATAATATATACAAGATACTAAAAGAACTGAAAGCTATAAGATTTATAAAGTGAGACATTATCATAAGAAGAGAAAGGAGGAGGAAGAAAGGAAAGGCTAAAAGGGAGAAGAAATCAGAGTATATGATAATTACATTTTTTACTTCAGCAAAGAAAAGAATTCATACGGAATTGGGTTCCTCGTAAAAAATGATCTGAAAAGCAAAATAATTGGGCATCAAGAGATAACTGAAAGAATTGTAATCCTTAATCAATCATGTATCGACAATTTTCAGATCCATGCACCACAAAAACAAGTTTCGAAGGTGGAGCTAAATAAATACAAATAATAATTAAGAAACTAGAAATTTTAAAAGAACAAATTGATAAAATTTGAGGTACTACAAAAGGAACACTCATAATGGATACCAAATGTGAAAGTATAATATAGGAAATAATTCGTATTAAATCAAACAATCGACACATAATGAAATCGCGGCCAAACCGAAAACCATATGAAAACAAATGTATCATTTCTGTGTATTTAACTGAAATTAACAAAATGTTTATTTAATACATTTCGATTGTTCAAATACAGTATGTTTGTCTAATGCATTGTGAAATTGCGTCAATAGGACTGATTGAAAGAAAATATTACCGATTCTACATTTTGATATTTCATGGGGATTACGAATCTTGTTATAATTGAAAATTTTGTGAAATCATTTTGTCATGTGGGTAGTTTGACGGGTTGCTTCTAAAAGTGTGTTTTGAATAAACAGCACTATATTCGACTTTTAATTTCGTAGAATTCTATACAATTATATATTAGTCTGATATTTCATAAATGTTGCTACTAAAAAAGTTCTCCACCAAAAAAGGGACAAATTTGACTCATTTTAGGGTAATAAAATAAAATGCTACGTATTTTTATGTTTTACCTACAAAAAGGTAAATTATCTTAATATTTACTAACTCAAGTGACCTAATACAAAAAATACAAATATTTCAATATCACGAACAATATATCGAATTTACTTTAATTACTTTATTTTATTCTTTAGCTGGCAGCCTACCAATTCCAGGTTTAGTTAACCTTTTAAAAAAAATGAAATGTTATCTCAATTGTGCGTTTTTTACTGTTTACGATGAAAAGGGACGTAATTATCAGTCGCCGTAAAACCACTTTTAATGTTGTACACCGCACTTAATAAAATGTATACATTCACTAAAGTGTTTGTATAGAGTCAGATGTTGACTCGTATTGAAATGGAAAAATGTGCCCGGGCAAAAAGGTTTGTAATCTCTGACATGTCAAAAAATGATAGCTGTCAGAATTCTACGGAATTAAAAATCAGAGTATAGTACTTTATATAATTGGTGCAAGGTTTTTTTTTATAAAACCACTTAACAGTTTCATACCCTACATTCTTCGTCATCTTCTTTTACGGACTCAGACCAGCCTTGCGATTCTGTAACTCACTTTATGAACTCACGCAGCGGTTTTCGCAGCGGCGCTCGCGCTCATATCAATCATCATCAATCATCAATCAGTCATTTTAAGATTTGGCATTCTGATAAGGAGGGAGCTTGTAGTTTATTGTTTATCAGAATGCCAAATCGTAAAATGACTGCTTCACGATTGATATGATTTGAGCGCGACCGCCGCTGCGAAAACCGCTGTGTGAGTTCGAAAAGTGAGTTACAGAATCGCAAGGCTTCCCCTGACACCTGATCGGTCTCGATTTATATTTCGCTCGCTAATGCTAGAAAATTCCTAATCAACCCTTAACTAGTATAGAGAAACCTACCTCATTTATTGCAGCATTATAGTTAATCAACAGTTTTAAAGTTTTTATTAGTAATTCAAAGATTTTCTTTTGAATGTTCCGTTTAAAGCACGTCATTATAGAATTTCATTGACGTCATAATTAACACCTGGGACCGATTAAATATATTGCTCAAAATACAGTTATGATTTTTAAAATATTTTCGACTAAATTTCTTTTCTTGTACCACCGACGTGTTCGTATTCATGTGCAATATTAATGATCGTAATCCGTTATTCCACAATATCCTAATCGGCTCATTGGTCTAGTGGTTAGTACCCCTGACTGCGAATCCATGGGTCCCGGGTTCGATCCCCGGCTGAGACAAACATCGATGTGTTGAGTGTTGTGCTTAGGTCTTGGGTGTTTAAATAATTATGTATTTATATGTCTATCTATCTATAATATGTATATCCGTTGCCTAGTACCCAAAATACAAGCTTCACCAGCTTAGCATGGGACTAGGTCAATTGGTGTGAATTTTCCAATAAAAAATAAATAAATCCTAAGATAAACGTTGTTAAGCGGAAAATAAGCTTTATTCCAAGAATTACATTTCTTTCAATTCTTCTCTGTATATTATTTTTAATTTATTCTTTCTAAGGTATGTTCCAGGAAAATCAGTATCTTTCTATTCAACAAATATTTGCTGTAAGTGTAATTGCAAATATTTTCGTATTCATATTTAATGATGTCGGCTTACCATTTTATTTTAATAATGCGCCAATACATTTTCATCTAAATGTTTCATTTCACCAATAGATAGTACATTAAAATTTAAACATCGCTTACAACCAATACGAGCTTCTTTAACCGGAAATAAAAAGTAATGTTCCAATACTTTCAGCGATTAAATTTTGTTTGTTTAGTCGTAGCCTGGTTGCGCTTTCTAGCGAACATTTCCATACTTTCGTTTAAAAGACATTCCTGCGTTTCTCAAAATATGGTTGGGTTTAATAAGTCTATTCTCATTACATACAAGTCACATACATGAGACTATATTAAAAAATAAAATATATCACGCCCACGTCGTACGCTGAACGCATCAAAGTCCATTTACCAAAAAACTTCGCTAGATTATTCGGAACGGGACCGCTACTAACTCGTTCCGAAATAAGTTACATTTTTGCGACCGTATACAGTTATATATTTGCTCATTAAATTTGTTTTCTGAGCAGAAGTGGCCTATTGGCTTTAGCGTGCGACTCTCATCCCTGAGATCGTAGGTTCGATCCCCAGCTGTGCATCAATGGACTATCTAAGTGCGCATTCAACATTCGCTCGAGCGGTGAAGAAAAACATCGTGAGGAAACCTACATGTCTTAGACCCAAAAAGTCAAAGGCGTGTGTGTGTCAGGCACAGGAGGCAGATCACCTACTTGTGTATTAGATTGAAAAAATATATCATAATACGGTTTCAGAAATCTGAGGCCCAGACCTAAGGTGGTTGTAGCGCCATTGATTTATTTTTTATTTTATTCCTTAAGTTTCAAATAGCATTTGAAAAATTAATTAATTTAAAAATAAAAACTTAACGATCATTTTATATATATTACTAGTAGACTCGGCCAAGCGTTGCTGTGGCTTAGGTTTTTGTTATATTACATAGTAGTAAACTATTCAAGGGAAACGGTAGGAGAACACCAGTCATGGGGACCACCATACTTTTTTGGTGGTTATGCCATTAAATTGTAGCTTATGTGAAACGTTGGTACACAACGGTACGGTTCAACACAGCGCCATCTGTTGAGTTGTGACTATCAAATAATAAACAAATATTTTGCAATAAAATAATATTGCGGGTATAAATTGAGATGTAAGCTATCCTATCTTCTAAGTTAGATCAAACCGCACACGGTGTGCAAATTTGATTGAAATTGGTTCAGTAGTTTAGGTGTCCATAGCGGACAAACAACGTGACACGTAATTTATATATATTAAGACTAGCCGTTTCGCGCCCGCTTTGCTGGACGAATTAAAATAAATTTTATGTTTCATTATTTTTTTTTTTTCATATTTTTATTATTCTTCTTTTTAACTTCCCGCTAAGAAAATTGAAATATTTCGAAAATCGAGTTTTTAACAGATGTTGACGTTTTGCGGTTCTAGGAAGCCTCTTTTGTTTTTATTATCGGGATAAATTTTCATAAAAGTAAAACAGCAATAAAAAAATGAAGGAAAGTTGGAATTTAATAAATAAATAGCCATAAACCATCTAGGAAAAATTCGCATCGAATGGTGGTAGTTTCATGTCGATACGATCAGTGGTTTAGGCGTGATTGAGCCTCAAACGAAGACCATTTTCATTATATATATATAGATTACATTAAGCGGTATCTAGTAGATTTATCTATTTCATCACATACTTAAGATAACCTCCCTTTTCGCCGAAGTTTAAAGGTTACATTATAAATTGCAGGCGGTGTTCAGTGAAACAATAAATAGGTTCGCTAACTCGACGTCGCCCGCACTCAGCTTCCGATTTCCGATTTTATCGCATAACTGTACCCTATCTTGTATTGCATTTGTATGTACTGGGCCATGAACATGCGGTTGATATTAGTTTTCATAAAAATATGCACTATATGAATATTTACTGGCATTTTATTTACAATAGAGCAGTGTTGGCCTAGTGGCTTCAGCGTGCGACTCTCATACCTGAGGTCGTAGGTTTGATCCCCTGCTGAGCACCAATGGACTTTCTTTCTATGTGCGCATTTAACATTTGCTCGACCGGTGAAGGAAAACGTCGTGAGGAAACCGACATGTCTTAGACCCAAAAAGTCGACGGCGTGTGTCAGGCACTGAAGGTTGATCACCTGCTTGCCTATTAGATTTAAAAAATGATCATGGAATAGATTCAGAAATCTGAGGACAAGACCTAAAGAGGTTGTAGCGCCACTGATTATTTTTATTTACAATGGAGATGAGATAATTTTTTTTTTTATGAAAAGTCATAATTATCTTGAAGCAGTTTAAGATGACTGAAATTCAACCCTACCAGGCTCAGGTGGCCTAAAGAATTTGTTCATAAATTATAATTGTATTTGTCCTGTGCCCGTTGAAGAAGTTCAATAAAAAAATATACAGCAGCCTTCTAATAATTGAAAAGAATGATGAAATAAGAACTTTACACCTTAAATGAAGGTGGGCACTTAGACAGACTCAAAAAGCAACGGTGGACGGGTAGCTTCACCAGACCAAATACAGACAACACAAGAAATGGAGGAATGAAAAATAAAAATTATATCTGTTAACAGTAACAAGTCATATGTTACTCATAAATAGTGAAGGATAAATCATCCGATGTAAATTATAAACAACATTGCTTGGGAAAAAAGCCAGTGGCCCTACACCCTTTTAAGGTCTGGGCCTCAGATTTCTGTAGCTGTTTCATGATCATTTGTCAATATAATAGGCAAGTCAATCAGCCTCCTGTGCCTGTTACACGCCGACTATTTGGATCTAAGGCAAGCCGGTTTCCTCACGATGTTTTCCTTCACCGTTTGAGCGAATGTTAAATACGCACATAGACACTCAACAATATATAATTAAATACGCACGTCTATTGTAGCACAGCCTTGGATCGAACCTACGAACTCAGGGATGAGAGTCGCACGCTGAAGACGCTAGGTCAACACCGCAAAAATAAATTGAATTTTCTCTCGCAAAATAATCAAATGCCACGGATTTCAGACATCCGATTCAACGTTTACGAATTTCATTGAAACACTGACAGGAACATCGACGTTTGATATGAATTCCTTTCAGAAAGAAAATTAAAACCACTTATTTCAACACATTCAGGTTAATTGTTTTGGAATACGATCTGTGGTACATGAAGTGAAATATATATATGAAATGTGTTTTCATAAAACTAACACTACTAAGAAACTATATGAATAATTGTATTACGAATGTGTGTTTTGAAGACACAAGGCTTTTAGTTTAATCGATTGGTGACGGGCCTTACAATACATACAAAGTTAGACAGCAGTAAGTGTAAAAAAAAAAGACAGTATATACGGAATTAACTAAATTATAGCCCCCTTATAGAATAGGGGGCAAACGGGCAGGAGGCTCACCTGATGTTAAGTGATACCGCCGCCCATGGACACTCTCAATGCCAGAGGGCTCGCGAGTGCGTTGCCGGCCTTGAAATCTTAATTCTTAGTCAGTATCAGAGCTGCGTGAGGTTCTTATGATGTGATCAAAAATGCGTAACAGTCTTTAAGAGATCACTTATCGCCATCTAAATTATTAAAGTTGATATTTTTGTATCGGCATGCACTTCTAATTAATCAATTCAATTCAATGATTAGATTCAATTTAAAAAAGCGTAACATATTTCTGATTTTGCGAAAAATGTAATAGCTAAATAAATTATAACTATACTTATACATTTTTAATAGGAACACGGTAAAACCTTCTTGTGTGAGACTAAATTAGTTTATCTAGTTAATGTAGCTTATAAAAGGATGTCAGAACCAGGTTATTTTCCATTAATATCTCTTATTAATCACGTACGTAGTTCAATAAAGGAAGGATATCATTGATTATAAATTTCCATAAATATTAAATTATATATCCTATTTTCAAGAACCGTCTTACTACAGGAAGTGTCAAGTAGACACATTTTAAAGTAATCAGTGATTTAAGCGTCAATTTCAAGTCGCGCTAATAATAGGAATCACCGGCTATTGAAAAATGACATTTTCATTTTATTTCTCAATTATTTTAATTGGAACTAATTATAACTTGAACCTCGTGAATGAGGCCCTAACTTTAAGTGGAATGTTTTTTAGACAGTTATTTTTTAGCCATTTAATTAAAATTTAATAATTTTCAATAATAACATCGTTACAATGTAATTGGTATTCGAATGTTAGCTTATGTTTGCTTATAGATTAAATATTCGTAGTTTGCCTGAGCAATTAGGCTTTCACAGAGTGCATTTGTATCACTCAATGTAATAGGATTATTAAAATACATCATACAATATTTATATGAATTTTTAACCTACATAGTCATGACAAAAATAAAAAGAAAATTAAAACAAATTTAAAATGTTTTGTCCCTGTGTGTGCCTTTAACGCTGGCAGCATTTCCTCGCTATGTTGCGATACTTATGCGTTGAGCGAAGAAAGCTTAAGGGGTCACCGGTACTGTCAACCAGTCGCCGACTTAAATCTTTAATAAGCGCCTGTGCACTTGAACCTCACGGCCCAAGAGTCTCTACTCCAAAGGGAACAAAATCGAAGTTGCAGGAAAAAATTGTACACGAATATTTAATAAAATTCTCTTTCATTAAGAATAATTCAAATTACAGATATAAATCTCTTAATAAGACTTTCGGTGAAGCTCAATTCTTGAGTACTAAAGACAAACTAAGTCGAAAATATTACACAGTTTATCTGAGACCAGATATTAAATTTAATTATGATAGAAATATTAAGCGCCTCGCAACAATAGAAACAATTAATTTTACTTTACGACATTCCAGGGACCATTCTCTTTACAGCTTTTAGGAGTTAAATTCCTACTTCGAAGGCTGAAAATATTCAAACCTGAACTTGTTACTATACATAACATTAGCTACATAAGACGCCATGCATGACGCCAAACACGCGCGGCCAAATCATGTCAGAATATAGAAAACCGCCTTTCATAAATAATAACGGAAACTCTTTGTGAATACTGAACATTACGATATTGTTCTGTTAGCAATGCTGCTTGCATGTGTTGTATGCGTTTTGCCTATAATCTTTCTGTACATCGAAAACAGTTCCGTAGCTGCTGAGTTCAGCAGGATTATGAAGGCAGAATACGAAAATTCACCCGTATCACGTCGACAACTGAGCGTTTTTTAAAGCAGTTTTTGCCGCGCACCACCACTATGTGGAACCAGTTATCCACTATAGTATTTCCTAACAAGTCGAGTTACTCCCGAACCCAATAACTTATCTCAATCCATAATCCACCATCTGAGATAGTAATCTTAATCTACGTGTGCCAATAACCAATCGAGGGATGGTAATAGCCATCTGTCGATACAAGCTATCCCTGGGAGGTCGTATCGGTGTCTGTGGATACACCAGATTTTTAAATAAATAAAATGTATATTTTAATGTTATTTGTAAAGTTTTATTTACTTTGTTTTACTAAAAATGGATTGTCTTCGTAGGGTTTGGTTATTGGGATGCAGATCGGAGATCGATCGACTGTCACGGTCTGATCTCAGTTATTTTCAATCTGAGATTGTGGATCGATGATTGGGTTCGGGCGTTAAGGTCCTTCAAGAAAAGAGCGTACCAATTCTTAAAAGGCCAGCAACGCACTCGCGAACCTCCTGGTATTGACAGTGTAGATGGGCGGCGGCGGATATCTCATCTTTTAACATCAGATGAACCTGACTAAAATAATATACTAACAATAAGAATTTTAAATGTATTGCTGTTACAATTTTTATACGTAGATGTTAAAATAATTAAAATCGAAATATTCGAACAACATGAAACAATGGAAATGTATTTTGCATTCCAGGAAGTCATTTCAGTCACGGTGTCAAGTGAATTTCTTACTTCGAAATCTGAGAATAATTTTTTGGAGTAAATAATATTAATTTAATGGAAAGGCAAAAAGAGAATCATAATATTTATGGATATTTATATTTTTGAAGCAGGTTCTATATTTAATGCCATTGTGGTTGGTTTAAAATTAAAATTTAAAGTTAATTAATTAAAAACTTATTTATTTTTTTCAACTTGATACTCGATAATTCTCGTTAATCTTAAATAGTTTTTTTTTGAGTTTCAGTTATATTAATCATTAATCTCCGAACTTAATTCATATTTTTTTATAAAACAGCTAACGGGTAGGAGGCTCACCCGATACCGCCGCCCATGGACACATTGCCGAAAGGTCGTAGCCGGCCTTTTAATAATTAGTACGCTCTTTTCGTGAAGGACCCAACTATCTTTATCTACTTTCATACCATTCTTAGTATCGTAACATTAGCAGTATATCAACAATATTATGATTATTGTTCTACGAAAACACAATTGAAGTGATAAAATAAGTGTCTATTTCATCCCCTTGGGCCGTAATTATAGATATTTTGTGGATACATTGGCTCCGGGCGATATCAAGAAATGATACGGAATTGTGATTCAATCAGAAATAATTGTTGGGTGTATCAATTTAATATAATAAAGGGGAATGGTACAATAAGAATACACCGTTTATCATAAATGATTAACTACACTCAAAAGGCTAGCCAATAAATCAGAGGCCTTAAATTATCGAGGATTTCAATAAAATAAAAGCTTTAATTTAAATAAATATTATATCGAGTCACTTAGAATTAACTGCTTGATTGCCAATTCATAATTACAACTGCAGAAGACTGCAAGTGCGTTGCCGGCCCTTGAGGAATGTTTACGCTCTTTTAATGCTTTTACCCTAAGTAAGACTGGTAATCCAACAAAAATTAAAATATAACACTACGTTTGATACAAAAATTTAACTAATGTAATTTCAAAATTTAAGGGAACGTCTAAAGCAATTTAAGTGTCACTAATTGATTTTGTTGTTCCCAGCGTTTAAGCGAGCTATCAATTAGCTGATTGACAGTTCTGAAATGTAATTAAGAAAGGTGCTACAACAGTCGTTACTGTATATCATAAGTTCAATTTGTTAAAATCGTATTTATTGCAATGAGTGAGTATTGTACTACTAACTACCGCAGGGGGGTACCTCACGCGCTCGCGGTGGATAATCCCCATCTGGCTATCCTCCACCGAGACGCTTAGCACCCGGTGGTGGATGCACAGAATGCCCTTCGTATTCCGATATCGGGGCAAGTATTTCCTAACCAATACCATTTAGGGTTCTTCAAGAAAAGAGCGTACCAATTCTTAAAAGGCTGGCAACGCACTTGCGAGCCTTCTGTCTCCTGTTACATAAAAAAAGGGTACGTGTACTTGTGTACGCGCGTAAGAAGTTATACTTCTTTGGCATTATTAAAAATAGTTTTTGATTGCATGTAAATAATTAATTACAATTAAATTATCAAAGACTGGAAAAGGAGTCATTATAGTCAATAAAGTTCATTTAACATTTGGAAGATTAAATAAATAAATATTTATTATTATTCTCTTACATTAAGTGTGACATAAATTCTATTATTATTCGAATGTTGTTTTTAAATTATGTCCAATGCCGTAGCATCTTCCGTGGGCAACTTCATACTGTTAATTTTGTGTCACGGTGCGTATCGTAAAATTTCACACTCATCAATTTTTCATAACGCGCCTAAAGTAGTATAACTTCAAAAAGAATTGGTTTAGCGTGGAAGGTTTAACGTTGCGGTCGTGCGTACGAATGCCGGGAAGTGAAGTTAAAATTGTGAAAGTTCATGTACTAAAATGCATTTATCTGCGCACCAAATTATAAGAATTAAGTCAGTACATTGTTTCAACTAAATAATTGAAAAAATTGATCGATTCAATATTCATTAATTACGAGTCTATTCGAGTATTTCTGACAGTTACGGCGTTATCATACAATTTAGTTAATGGCAATATGTCGGTATGACTCGTAAAATAATATTTTTTATAAAATTAATCACCATTTTAATAAAGCGAAAAATAAAATAAGTCTACTTAATTGAATGAGCGGAGCACGCTCTGCAAAATTCCCTTTTTCGAAACATGATTGACGGTTAAATTAATTTAATTCACTGCAAACGAAAAATATTTACTTCGTTTTAATTTAAATAAAATGTTCATCCTACGCAATGTAGGTAAGTAAGGGCGAATATTATTCACCGAGCTGGCCAACTGCGATTGAGGTTTGATATATGAACGCGCTTTCGTAATTTTATATGTAAGATTTTTTTAAATAAGAATGACGACTCATTGGTCTATTGGTTAGTACCCCTGACTGCGAATCCATGGGTCCCGGGTTCGATCCCCGGCTGTGGCGAACATCGATGTGATGAGCATTTGGTGTTGTTCTTAGGTCTTGGGTGTTTAAATATGTATTTATATGTATGTATATCCGTTGCCTAGTACCCATAACACAAGCTTTACCAGCTTAGCATGGGACTAGGTCAATTGGTGTGAATTGTCTAAAAAAAAAAAATGAATGTATTCCTTCATATTGACGACGCCAACATCGTTCAATTCATAAAGTGGTCGAGAATTGTGCACCGAATGCTGGACGACAGAACCCCAAGGTCTGTACTCAACTCACAACCCGGTGCCAAGAGAAAACCCGGTAGACCGAGGCGGCGTTGGTGTGATGGAGTTGTCAAGGACCTCGAAACAGGGGCTCGAAGTTGGATGCGGGAAGCACTGGATAGATTGCGATGGCGAAGTGTACTTCAGGAGACAAAGGCCCACAAGGGGCTGTATAGCCAATGATGATGTTACTCAACATCATCGTAATATAAATACGCCATGTGTAAATATATAAACATATAGGTACGTACTATGTTGTATTGTGTGTGTGTGTTTGTGTGTTTATACATATAAAATGCGGAGGCCTAAGTTTAATACCCGGCAAAAAAAAATAGATTCGATTAACGGATTAGCTTAAAACGGACTGTAAAATAAACTTTTAGACAGAACTTTTGTAAAGGTACATAAGTCACCTGTTATCTTCATAATGCCTCTTATAATAATTACTAATAAATTTAATTTTGGATAGTAGGTAGACACTTATGTTAAAAGTTTCATACTGAGCGATATTAATATTGAATAACTAGTGAGTACTGTCGCAACTAGGCGTGGGCTTAATTTGATAAAAAGCAATTAACTTTATTAGTTCTGTGTCGTAAACACTTGTATTGTAATTACGGTATGTAGTGTTCATATTGTACTGTTATTGTATCTAATGTAACACAAGAAGTATATTATTCTTAAAATTTACTAAGATATGCTTGCTTCAGTTTAGTTTATTAATTGAGCGACACTCATAGACAGAAAATCCATTGCTCAACCGGGATTCGAATGACTTTAGCATTCTTCTTTCTTCTTCTCTTTATCTCGTTTATGTTCCTTGAATCACTACCCTTCATCCACTCTAACATCTGAACATAGATAAATTTACCCAGATATCAAAGTGTGTTTACGTATAATAATACGAATATGGTTTAGGTCAAGCATGTGATTAGAAGTATTTAATAATTAATAAGGATATTAGTGCTTTAAAGTAACGTTGTTCCCTGAAACAAATGATATTTCCTTATTTCCTATCTCACCTCAACAAATAAATGTATGGTAAAAGGTATACGACCCAGTTCATATGTGTATGTACTAAGCGCAGTCCCAATCTCAATAGATGTAGATTGAGTATTTTATAGTGTTTTTTAAAGTAACTTGTTTTGTGTATGGTACCTAAGTAACTGCGCCTCATATAAACAATTATTTTCTAGTAGATTTTGATACAAAAATGAAACTCGGAAAGACATTTTTAATATAACACGTTGTTATACTATTATGTTACAAATTTGTATTTGAAATCATACGTATAACCTTTACAATAAAATATTCAGTAATATTAAATGGAGCGAAATAATTTATTGATATGATAATGATGCGTTAGGCGTAAACTGTCCGAATCTTGTCGTTGTGAAGGAGTGGCTAAATAACGATTAGCGCGGTTACGTGAACTTTATGAACACATCGTTTAAAAAAGGTTTATGTCTGAGTGACTAGACATAATTTATCCCCACTAGGCCATCGAATTACCGTAGACCTGATATTGACTTGTCTGGAAGAAATCGCTTGTTAGCGATAAGGCCGTCCGTTGCCTAATAACTTATGTTTTTTTTTTGTTTTTATATGTATGAATTTTATATTATTTTTATATGGAGAGCCTCCTGCCCGTTTGCCCCCTGTTCTATAAAAAAAGATATGGTAACGAAGTGTAATTAAATAAATAAATTGTAACTAAGCACATCAAAACACTGAAACAAAGATAGCAGATACATACACATGTTAACGATAATCATTAATTTTAATTTAACAACATTTTGTATATAGTTAAATATTATTGTAGATATAATGACAGAAACTTTGATGATGGAATCATGCAGTGATACTCACTTGTATACTTACAATGAGATAGAAGCAAACCTTAGAATTCAGGTTTAAGAATAACTTTATTTCTCATAAGAATTGCATACATAATTCACTTACTGAGAAACAATATGTAAAATTAAGATTAAAAATTAGAGCGCACAGATGTAGGTACGTATATAAAATAACAAAATAAAAAAAAAAACAAAAATGTGGGTAGACATAATAAACTTGATCAAGCAAGCAAAACATAGATGTTTAAGTTTGTTTTTTTTACTAGATGTCTTTTCTTCTTTAATTCATCATATAATATAAAGTATGTATGTGCTTACACATTAGAAGAGGATTTCCGGTAATTAAGCAAATGTCGGCTAGTAAAAGTATTATAATAATTTAAAGGTATTAAAAAAATATACATGACAGGTTAAAAAAATATACGTATAATAATACCTGCCTGAGGCGTTGGGATAAATCGAGAGATCACGCAAAAGCCTTTGAACAAAAAAGGATTGGGTTAAAATGACAAAGCACTGGCTCAGTTTTTTTGACTCACGTGGCGTGGATATTTATTTCACCGCCTAAGGCTTTGATATGACTGATTTACTTTGAAGTGGCCAAAGAACTTTGATGTTCATTTGTAACGAAAATGTAAGCCTATCTCATACCTGTGATGTCTAATGTGTTATATTTAATTCTCCATAGGTTTCCAGGTTTCTATTTGTATTTCAGTTTATCAAAATAGTTAAAGTGAGAAGTTGTTTTAAATAATACGTTGTATTTAATAATATAGTATCAATATTTGTAAATTTAATCCTTGTAGATAGGATTTTATCAAAGGAATTCTTTAGGTCGTTTAAATATTTAATTTTAATCAAAATATTTATTTGGAACAAGCTAGTCAAATCGCGACGGTATTCAAAGGTTTTTTTAAAAAGGAAAACTTTATTAAGTAAATTACACTTAGTATTCTTAACTTATAGTCGATACGAGACTCTTATTCTAAGTTGGTCGATGTTAGACCCTATCACTATGGTGGCCGATATTAGACTACCTTTAATTTAATTATAATCTTACAGCTAAAACCCCTTACATGATAACTTTGATTCGTGGTACACAATGGAATAATAAGACTAAGCATTGATTGCATTAACGCTTATGGTGCGTTTTGGGTATCTGTGTGACATTGTAACTAGCTACCACTGAATCAAGTGATAATTTTCATGAATATAAAAACACAACAGGATAAAAATAAATCATTGGAGCTACCTTTTTACATCTGCGCCTCAGATTTCTGTTTCATGATCATTTTTCAATCTTATAAGCAAGTAGGTGATCAGCCTCCTGTGCCTGACACACGCCGTCGAATTTCTTGAGTCTAGGTCTTCACCGTTCGAGCGAATGTTAAATGCGCACATACAAAGAAAGTGCATAGCCGAGAATCGAACCTACGACCTTAGGGATGAGAGTCGCACGCTGAAGCCACTAGTGACTATATTTGAAGTATTAATATCAAATATTATTGAAATTACATTCTAGATTTATTTCGACCTCTAGGGGTAAACATTTCCAATACCCAAAACACTTGCTAACCACGCGAGCGACGATGTGGTTAAAATTAGTTCGAGATCCAAATTTGGCACAAATAGAACTTATTTCATTACATGTTTTTACATGAATGAATACATTGTGATATATTGGAATAGACTATAATGATAAATTTGTATTATATTTATACGGAGTCCGACAAACAACCTTTCTCATACAGCCTTCGTTACAATACGGTTATTATGAATCTACATTTTTTTTATAGGGGCTAATAATCGCGGCCGCATCGAAACGCGGTGAATAATAAAATCCTTTGTTGTAGTGATGAGTGTTGGCCTAGTGGCTTCAGCAAGCGATTCTCATCCCTGAGGTCGTAGGTTCGATCCCCGGCTGTGCACCAATTGACTTTCTTTGTATGTGCGCATTTAATATTCTCTCGAACGGTGAAAGAAAACATAATGAGAAACCAACATGTGTTAGACCCAAAAAGTCAACGGCGTATATCAGGCCCAGGAGGCTGATCGCCTACTTGAAAATTAGATTGAAAAATGATCAAGATGATTCAGAAATCTGAGGCCCAGACCTAAAGTAGCGCCACTGATTTATTTTTATTTTTTTTAAGTTGTAGATAATTTATACAAAAAATGTGTGTACCATATCTATTTCTAAATTTTGTAAATATGTAATTCATTTTAAAAGTGAGAGAATATTCAAAGGAATCTGAAAAATATAAAAAACGTGGCGTAAACAAATTAAAATATTCATTCATGGATTAGTTTTTGGCCCTATTTATTTTCACACATTTACCAAGTCCAAGTACTAATAAATACTATTATTTATATAGGCGCAACGCTTGCGATGTATTACGCTTCCTACATTAAAAAAGAGGATTAACTCTAACAGACAGTGATACAACAGCGTAAAAGTGATAGTACATTTAAAACCGATGCTAAAGTGATTTTTATCGCGTCGTCGGAAAAAGCACTAACGGCCAAAATTAATAATGTATCCTCAATCTATGATTATAACCAATCTTGGACTGATTCATATCTAAAGACCGATCTCCAATCTGCATGCCAATAAACATTTCTGCTATCCGATTGTTTATTTGACAAAAGATTGACAGCAATCTTTAGCGTGATCCTTGCCTCTCGACCGCGTTTCGTTCAATGCAATAGGTATGTTGTGTTCAAGCATACCAAAAGTTTGGTGTTTTTGGAACGAAATAAAATAAGTAAGACTTAGGGTCTGTTTCACAATGTATGGATAAAGTAGCAAATAGCTATGCAACGTTTTGTTTGTTTTTTTGTTACGAACAAATAAAGTTACAAAATTCAATAGAAAAACATAGAACCTTAACCTTTTTGTTGGTCATTTAATATTACTTGTAACGAAACGGGCTGTCAGTTTCATATGGTATTTTTGTTTGTTAGGTTATTGAGTATTTTAGTACATATTATTACAAATATAAATTTTTTCTGAGTAGTTTGTGTATGTTGTTTTTGTGATTCGAGGTTGGTTCTTTAACTTAAAAAAATGTCTACGCAAAAACGTGAAAGAAGCGTCAATTTCAGCTGGGAAGAAGTTGACCTTCTAACTTCGCTTGTTGCTGACCATAACAATATATTAGAAAATAAAAAGAGTGACTCAGTCACCTGGCAGGAGAAAGAGCAGTGCTGGAAGACGCTGGAGGCGCTGTTTAATAGCACAAGTGGGGTAAACTTTCGCAGTGCTAAAGCTTAAAGAGGGCTACAAGAAAAAAGTCTGCCTTGATATATGCTGAAACATATCGTACAGGAGGTGGCCCTAGTGCTGCTACTTCTCTTACCCCCTATAGAGGAAAAAGTCAAAGACATGATATTGTTGTCTGTCGAAGGAAATGAAAGTCAATTGAAAGGAAGAGCTTCTAAATAAGAGAAAGCAATGGGCATTTGAAGAGAAAGAAAGTGAGCATAAAAGAGAATTATGGGCCATAGAAAAAAATATATTGTTAAATAAATTAGAAAAATTATAGATTTTGTGCCTGGAGTGAGGATGTATTATATTAAAAATTTGTATTTTTATTTAAATAAAAGCATTGAATTTTTATTTAATTTATCTCAAAAATGTTGTAATTTATAAAATATTATAGTAATAAAGCAAAATAATCACTTATAAGATTACTTCGCACACTTGCATTTCCAACGTTGTCAATTACGCTTTGATCAATATCATCAGCTTGTTCATCTACTTGTTGCAGTAGTTCAAAATGTTCATCTCGCATATCAATAGCAATATTGTGCAACACTGCACATGCCACTATCACGGCTTGTACACGAGATACTTGAAGCAAAACCTTTTTTGACAAACCGATTTTGGGGAACCGATTTTTTCCAAACACCATATTATGTCCTTTCCACCACATTTCTGCTTCGTATTTGAGATTCGTTATAAAGATGTTCTGCTGGAGTCTTGAGGTTTTGAAGTGGAGTTAGTAGGTAGTATCTATAGTAACAAATATTTTTGGTTGTAGCTAATATTTAAATTTTTTTTACAAAAGTTGATGAAAAGATGAAACCTGCAAGAAGTCATATATGATAGACATCACTTTGTGTAAAAGTGTCTCCAAAGCTTCTTTTGTTAACCTAAATCTAAATATGAATTTGGCGTCATTCAGGCTCTGGATATAATTAATTCTTGTCTTCTTATGTCTTCGCACAGAAGTACGTTGTCTTTTTCCAGCTTCAGAATTACTATCCCAATCGGATAATTGCATTTAAACTTCCAAATCACTATCACTAGAACTGGAAGATGACGAAGATGAATAAATTTTCCCAATGAATATTAAGTTAGGTCGCAATCCCAAACCCAAATCATACGAGTTTCACCGATAGCAATCCGAGATTGATTTGGCCGTTCGAAGCAACTGTCAAAATGGACAGATAGGTTGTTGGCATGAGTAAACATTCATTTTCATACAGAGGGCAATCTTCAATCTCTTATCCGCCCTCTGAACGATTGGTTGAATAATTAGATTGGTATCTCAGTCCATGTATTGAATATTGGCATGCTTTTCTTTAGAAATGGATTGAATTGTCAGTCTATGACAGCTAAAATTGGATTGAGATTGCGTATTGGTTTTGGCCGTAAGCCTACTAGAGTTAGAATAGCGGAGCTTATCATAACATGATCTATGATCTTGACCGGACAAGAAGCACTCATACAAAGGACCGCTATTAACGGGCCCTATCACACTATATGTATGTTGCATATATGTGAAGGATTGTCTTAGTAGGTATAAAATCAATGATGACTAAGAAAATTAACTAAAATATATTTTATCTACATTATTTTTGGGAGCTGAGTATCAGTGACAAGTCATTGTTATTAGTTAGATATTAATAACTCATTAGATATTTCGGCTTTTATACATTATTACCATCCAAATAAAAACTCGACGCAATGTGATTCTTGTGAGAAAATAAAGCTAAGAAGACAATTGTCCCGTATACGCGGTATCTGATTTCGATAAGAGGCATGCAAAATAAATATAGAACCTGTCCTTGTAATCTGGTCTCCGAGACTATGGAAGCGAGAGTGTAAAAGTCTTTCTACCTTGGTAGATTTATAAAAAAACTAAAATTATCTTAAAAATATGCCTTATTGGCCAAATTCACGGTATAATAAACACTAAGTTGTTGAACGATTAGCTACGGCGTGTTATATTAACTCCCAAACATTATTGCTCAAATTAACAGATATTTTAATAATACAATTTTAATGTTATAGACTAAAATGATCATGCATAACTATAGCTCACTCTTTCTACGTGTGCAGTGGCATTTCTTAGCATAACCGTTATTAAAATCTTATGTTGATAATGCAGATTAAAATTCTTTACATTCTGAAGCATGAGCTCAGTCTCAGAGCTTACAAGCATACCACAAATAATGCATGCGTGCCTTCAGCCAATTTTCCACAGCGACCTTTTCCGCCTAATAAATATTGAAATCACATCGAAGCACTCAATATTATTAATTTAATACGTCCATTTCCTGTCAAGTTGTTTCGGAAAAAGGAAATATTATTAGTTTATTACTTTTCTCAAATTTATTCTGTTTAAGTATTTTGTTCATGTAACAAAAGCATTAGTTGCTTAAAGGTTGGCTTTGGAAAAGGTCAAATGAAATTTGTGTTCAAATTCGTCCCTTTCTCTCTGAGCACACATAAACTACTTAAGACGATCTCAGATAAATTTTAAATCAGTTAAGAGTAATCAGTTACCTACGGTTTTATGTAAAGATTTAAACAAATGGACCACAATTAAGCAGTTTTTAACCTGAGGTGAGCTATTAGATACAAATTAACCTTTATTGGAGTTTATTTAACTGAATTCTAACGTGAGTGTAAGTTACACGTTTTAATTTTATCTACAGGTTTCAATAACTAAGCAGTATCCGACATGATATTGATCTATATTTTAAAATGTAAAATAAATAATTTGTCTGTTACTAATCACTTACAATTATTCTACACCGACCTGACCGACATGTTAATAGCATAGTACAAAATATGGTAAAAAATCATTTATTATATTTGTTGAGCCATTACTAAATTGTTAAAACGTTTAACATATTTTTATTAAACTGACGCTCGATAATATTTTTTTCAAATTAACTTTTATTTTTCAATAACACAATCCTACATTATTAATCCATGTAAATATTTTTGATACTTTGAGCCGGAGTTTTTATTATAAAAATGATTTCAATTTAAAAATATTACACTTGAAATAGCGAGTCCATTAGTAGCCATCAAAGCTCAAAAACGTTTGAAGTTTAAAAAGATTATATTTCACAAAGTATTAATTATTTCATTATTAAAAGAAAATAAAGTTATACATTATTTCACAATTTTTTATATAATAGGGAGTTTTTATATTAAGATTCATTTTAACGTTTGAGCATATTTTTTGTGATTATCTTGTAATATAATTTCTTCCTTTTTCTAGTATAAAACAACTCAATAATAGTAATAATAAAATAAGGACATTATCTTATTTTGCACTTTATAACTCACCTGTAGCAACGTAAGAAGTGAATTAAAAAACAGGAAAACTTACTTGGCGAAGTTTCGTAGCAAAGTTCCCGGACTCTACACGCGTAGCATGCTACGACTCTCGCGGATCAACTACGCCGCTCGCGGTCGTAGCTACCTTATATAGGCACCTCCCATAGGCGTTGGGCGGAGATAGATGATAATCTTATAGTTTATGAAAAGCTCAAAGCTCTTTCCCAAATATGCAAGGATTTAATTTGCGTTAACTGCACTCCATTTCGTTTAAGTATGAGAAATTGGTTGAAGTTTACAGTTTTTAATGTTACATTTTTAGACTATTCCTATTTCTTCTTACAATGTAAGGAATCAAGAATTGTTTTATTTATAAATTTAATATATATTTCAAATCATGCCATACTTCATATTGTAAAATAATTTAAGTTTAATGAATACAGATACAATTTTGATGAGAATTTATTAATCTGAATAATATATTATAAAAATAAAAACTTATTAATGTGAATAATAGATATTTATAATAAAAATATTTTATTCAAATAGGACGTGTTTATAGATTTGTTTAATCGTAAAATTTAAATGTATCGTTATTCGTATCAAGACTGTAACAAAATATTGCAAAACCAAAATTAATTCTTTATTTTGCGTTGGTATAATCTTATCTTTGCGTTGATATTATGCGGGTATACTAAAATTTCACTTTTCAACATAAGTCTTCCATACATAGAGCCACTCTGTGTAATCACTTATTGCTAGCGGCATCCTGATTGCATATTTAAATATAAAAAAATAGCAGGATATAAAATGATCTATCATTGTTAGCCTAGTGGTTAAGCGTGCTGATTGTTAAGCCTCAGGTCGTGCGTTTGAATTTTATATACAATTTATATTTTCTCGTACCATCTGTCAGGTACAGAAGGATCTCTTGTTGATTGCCTATTGAAAAAAAACTGATCAGTGACAAGGATAATACGTACGAGATTTTCCAATTATTTTATTGGATTTTAAATGATCATGAACACAATTTGATTGCTGATGTACCCTATTAATATTTTTAATTTGACTTGAAATTACTATGTCTAAATTATTTTAACTTCAAATATTAAATAAGTAATAGTGTTAATGAGTTCATAGTGTTATAATTGTTGACGAGACGATTCAAATAGACGTAATGATATATATTTTTTATTAAATTAATGTTAGGAAATGTTTGCGTATCAATGGTATCGATTGGGGTGATTTTAGTAGTCCCAATTTACACCTTACTATAAATTACTACAAATTTAAAGTATAAAAATGCATACAAGATATTAATATTTGTGGAACATACGTATAAAGCAGCTATGTGTATTCAGAATATTAGACGTAGGTGTATTCTATTTATATATAATACTTACAGCGTTGGAGTTATGTTAGTTTCACCACAACAGCAGCTGTACAATAATTTTTCAACCCACAGAGATACGCTTCATTACACGTTTGCATTTAGAAACTCTTTCTTATTAAGTTTGACGACTCATTGGTCTAGTGGTTAGTATCCCTGACTGCGAATCCATGAGTCCCGGGTTCGATCCCCGGCTGAGACGAACATCGATGTGATGAACATTTGGTGTTGTGCTTAGGTCTTGGGTGTTTAAATATGTATTTATATGTCTATCTATCTATAATATGTATGTATATCCGTTGCCTAGTACCCATAACACAAGCTTCACCAGCTTAGCACGGGACTAGGTTAATTGGTGTGAATTGTCTTTTTAAAAAAAAAAAGTGTTAGAACTTGTGGTTTATATGTAATAATTTTAGATTTTAGGCTTTTCAAAAAGTCGTCAAGTTCGACATTAGCATTTAGGCTAATTTAATTACCGTTTTAACACTCATTTAGATAGAAATAAAATAATAAAAATAAATACTTTATTCATGACGAAATTCATCTATCACTAGTCCCCACACTAGCCCCTGTGTGATTATCTAACAGTTGTGTCATTTAAGGTACCTAGTGCAAGTGAAGATACAAACGAAAGCTTGTTTAATTATTTGAAGTGAAACTTCTTTAGACGCATGAGGGTAAGATTTTTACGGAACGTCACGAAGATGTGCAGCGTTTTTGTCGATTATTATCGTGCAATTACTCATACTTGAATACCGTTGGTGTTTGTAATACATATCAATATCATTATTATTTTATTAAGTAAATAACTTGGCACAGAACCAAGACCTTTTTGCTAACACCCAGTTGGCTATTTTAGAAAATGTGGACATAAGTTAGCAATTATGATAATAATTATTTTGTTAAATTATTTGGTAATTGTTACCATATTTATGGTGGTATTTCTATATACATAACAACAACTAATTTTAGTTCTGGTTTTTAATGAGCCTTAGTATTTATATTCATTTATATATAAAGACTGGCAAAATGAAATTATGGGATTTGGGCAGCTTAATTACTCAAATTAATTTACAAAGAAGTTTCACTTCTGACATGTGTACATTGTACGCACGCAGTTTTTTTATGTGTCACACACTACTTCTGAATAGAGGTATATTAATGACGTCACATTTAACAGCCTACTTTGACGTCACGAATCAAGCGTGGGTGGTAAGCCTACGCCGTTCAGGTCGGCATAAAGTGACTAGATATGGCGTTTAAATTTTATACGGCGTAATTATTTTTAAATATTTCTTATTTTACGCTGATTATATTGAAAAAAAACACAAATGACCACGAAACAGATACAGTGTCCCTAAAAAGTTGCAGCGCCATTGTTTTTTTCTTTTTATATCTGTAAAAACGTACATAAAATATTGGTATTTTAATCTAACATCAATTAATATGATGCATATTTATATATTACCCTTTATATTGAAATTACGATCATCATTATAAATTATCAAACCGTTTAATCATTATAATCTTATCTAGTTAAGTGTATCTGTAGCAATGAATAATAATACGGAGAAACAGTGATGAATTCCCAAACATTTTGTATCGGTTTTTGCGAACAGTCGATTAAGTAATTGACACCTAAATACTTGATGGACTTTTGAAACCATGATAATAAAAATATTACTCAGCAAGTATGCAATAAACTGATTCAACATAATAGGTTGGGGAAAAAGTTTCTCAAGAAAATTTTGTATTTTTCAAGAAAATTCACAACATTTTTTAATATAGTTTATTTATATTTAACTAAAGTATGTAGGTACCATTTTGTTCGATAACTTTTTGCCATCTTGTAGGTAGGGATATGATCCCATTGCTATAGAAATTTTGGGGCTTCTGATCAAAATACCGCGACAATTGGTTTTGGCAGTCCTCTCGTGATGTTAACCTGACACTGCCTAAAGAATTCTGAAAAGACCGAAACAGGTGGAAATCTGAAGGTGCAAGGTCAGGTGTATAGACTCTTAATTTTTGCTGAGTGGCTAAAGATGTGTGAGGTTATCTTGATGAAAAACCACACCCCTGCTGTTGATTAATTCCGGCCGCTTTCTCTCAACTCCTTGCTTTAATCTCATCAGTGTTTCGCAGTAGAGTTCAGAATCGATGGTCAAAACAAAAAATAAATAAAAAAAATTTGAAAAAACTTAAACCAAATTTGTGCTACTCTCACAGACACTGCACTAGGTCCATAAACATCGCAATTTTTTTTCGCGGCTTGCGTTGCATTTTTACCTTTTTTGTAGTAAATTTTTAAAATGTATCGAATTTCTTCATTAGATTCACTTATCTTGACGGTACGAAAAATAAATAAAAATCACACATTATCCTAATATGAATTTGGAATTATCTTCTTTAAAATCTCAACTTTCAATGCTAACAAAAACAGGCAAATACATATAGTATAGCCAAAGAGATTTTATTACAAGTTCATACATAGTATAATGCGAAAAGACTTTTTCCCCAACCTAATATACTATAACGGTGAACGACTATAGAATATAAGTTAACCCTAACGGACATTATAAATCCTAATTCAACGCCCTTAGTTGAATTATAATTGCATAAGGGCGTAGAACTAAAACTAAATGTGGTTAAAAAGTTGTGAAGAAACAAAAGTACATATTTACAAAATAAACAAAAAACTAATTTGTGGCAGCTTATAAAGAAAGAAAGAAAGAAATCAACTTTTTTATTCATAATAAGAACTAAATTTAGCTATAAAGAAAGTGCACTAGCCCCCACACTAAGATTCCCTGTGTCGTGGGTAGACAGTCTCGCTACTTGATAATAATTTCTACATAACACTTAGGTACATTTTATAACTAAACTATTGGAGCACAATAAGAATATGTTCTGTTTCATAGAAGAGGTTGAGAAGATATTGTTTCAGATTGTTAGTGAATGTATAAAGTTTTGGAATCGTTAGTGAAAATTGAAATAAATGATAATTTCCAACTAAATCTTTCAATATTGTTTACTGTGAAAGCTAGATACCTGAAATCATCAGTTAAAGACTTTTATTTACTTCATTCATGAGTATGAATATAAAAAATTTAATAAGTTGTAATATAAAATTCATGAGACGACATTCCAGACTGATCAAATGTTTGTTTGACCGTTTTATATAATTCGACTTTTTATCGGTTAAAGAAGTTTAATTAATTTTTTTATTTTTTTTTATTTATTTATCTTATACATACATTGCTTTATGATAAACTTACTTTAACTTAAACTTACTTTAATTAACTTAAACTTAATTTAATTAATAATAATAATAATAAACTTGACAATAAGCTTAAGGCTATGTATTATACTGAGAGACTGGTGCTTGAAAAAGGTTGGGAAAACCTGTTATTACAAGTCACCATTCAAATCTATATTTCTCGCTTGAACCAAAGATAATGTTATTAGCATATTAAGTTCGTGAGCACATTGCTAATGGCACTATAACAATAAAAATAACTTCACTTAAATGACACCATGCAGCTTTATTGTTTATACTGTTAACATTGTAGTTACATATAGGCCGCAAATGATTTTAGTATTATACATTTTAATGAAGTATTTATAGCGGAGCAACTTTTCCAA
This sequence comes from Pieris napi, assembly GCF_905475465.1. Taxonomy (NCBI): domain Eukaryota; kingdom Metazoa; phylum Arthropoda; class Insecta; order Lepidoptera; family Pieridae; genus Pieris; species Pieris napi. Next base: position 11,695,924 of record NC_062248.1, on the reverse strand, counting down.
CATCCAACATAGAGACGTTATAATTATCTAAGAACGGTGCAATTAGACAACGAAGTTTAATCAATCATTAATTAACAAATGTTTCAGTTCAGCACATTGATTATATTCCTACTAACAACCGCGATGGCTGTACAAACTTAAATGCTACAAGATTTGCGACATAAATTTTAACAACTATTATTTATTATATTGAGGTTGGGTATTGGTAGGTGTGTATTTGTAGCTATGTTTCTATTTAGATTATTTCAATGAAGATATTTCATGTGAAGATAATACTTATGACAAAAGATTTTTAAACCTTATCTTACACATGATTTTTTTGTAATCGAGCACATGTTAGTAGTAATAATTTATAATTAGTAGTTAATATATGACCAAGTGAGTGAATTGTGGTAAACTGCAATCATTTGTGATGGCAAATGAGTCAGCAGTTCTTTCTTAACTAGTCGAATGGGTTTAAAAAGGAGAGGATAGCCACTAGAAACCTAGAAAAAATAATTAATAAAAGAGATAGTTGGGAAACAATGAAAATGCTTAGTGACGATGACGGTAAAGTGGGCCTTCACTCCTTCGGAGGTCGTGTACCATTGATTAATATAATCATGACTTAAATATAATATTACTAAACATTAATAATGGAATACATGCATTTTTAAATAGTTAATAAACGTGGAATAAGTTATATATTGCAAGTGACAGGCCACAAATAATCACTGGCTTTCAATAAAACGCGCAATAATAGACGATATGTTGCTGTCGATATCTTGTTGTTACCGAGTTTAAGGAGTTGGAAAATATTGTTTGTTTTATTGGTTTTCACGGTAACTCGTTAGAACTTTAAACATGTGTACACGTTATTATATTTCAAGAAAACTATCAATTGAGTCTTTTTAATTTGCGGGGAAAACTATGACATATAATACTAAACAACCAACGTAGAAACGGGTTAAGCTGGACTTTTTTGGTTTAATCATATTTGATTACTTTCTTCATTATCAGCCTTCTGGTCCTGACAGCTGCCTGTCGCAGATTTTAGCGTGTAACGTCAATCGTTAGGTCTCCCTATTTTTCCCCACCGTAGGAGAAAGTGTCAATGCATACAAAGAAATATAATTTGTGCACAGAAATATGCATGACCTTAGATATTGCAGATTTTCCTATTTATTAAGAAGATTTATTTTAAAGAAAAAACTTTTTGACCGGATTGAAGTTATGTTATAAATTTACAACTATTTAACATAATTATTTTAAATTTATCCGACGTTTCGCGTGCTTTACAGCGTGCATGGTCACGGTGACTGAAGACAAAAGATGTTGGATGTCAAAAAGTATCACAGCTGTAGAGAAAGTTGCCTTATCTGTATTTATTTCCCCGGAGTTGGTATCGACTAAAAGATGGAGGGTTTTGGCAAAATTGGCTCACGGTGTCCTCTATTTTTGCGGATTGTTTTTCTTGAGATTTTAATTTGGATATTATTGGATCCCAGGTGTTTGACCATTTTAGGCCGTCTTCTCTATTGAAATTGGGGTGTTTTTTGATTTCAATGGCTTCGCGTACCAATCTTGGGAAGAATCTTTTTTCTTTCGCAAGTACTTTCGGTTGGTCAAAGCGTATGTAGTGATTAGGCCTAAGATTTATTTTTTTGTTTCTTTATTTTGTTTTACAATAAAAAACTTATTAATATAAATATTAAAAAACAAGATAACATATAGCCTAAACCTTTTTATAGCTAATTATAAATAATGCAATTCTTGTGAATTTAGCCAGTGTGAAACTAAAGATTTTAAGTTTGAGTAAAAGCAAATTATTAAGTATATACTTGTGTGTATATACTTACTAATTAAATTATAATCGTTACAGGTGTGTAACGATTATATCACATAAAAATATTAACGAGTTTCAAAAGCAATTTGCAGACTTACACTTGGGAATACTGCTGTAACTATAATTATCTACATTTTTTAATTTTTTAGCATTTTTTTGGTTATGCAGTATAATTCATACTCGAAGCTTGGTTAAGGTTTTGAATGTGTACCAGTCACCTTGGTTTACTTTTTAGTTATTTTACTCGCATAACTTAACATAACTTCACGTTAACAGGAACTTGCTCAGGTTTTAACCATTTTAAAATATTATTGTTTGGCGCTAATCCACAGCTTTATCATCGTCATCAAGTACTGTTTACGTAGTAAAAAGTCGAATGATATATCAATTATTGTTTTATTTTGAATTTGAAAAACTTGCAATTTGTAGGGGAAACAGAGAAATGTCGATGTATTGTAGGGAAAGCTCATTGTATTCAAAGCTCTTGTGATTGCCACACACTCGAGCTTTGTACTCGAAAGCAACGTTATTTTGTTGTGACATACGGATATTTAGAAATGCGTACTAGTAATACTAGGTCATGATGATTTTTTCGAAATAATTATTTATATCACATGAACATAAGCTAATTAAAATAGACACATGAAATCCTTTTCGTAGCAAACTAATACACGCATTAGTTTTCCGTTTGCTTTAAGCTATGCAAGATCGATTAATTATAAAATTCATATAAAAATTGGCATGACATCTCATATTAATTATCATAATTAGAACTTATTTATAGTTGGTATCAAACTTATGGTCTAAATACTCTCCAACGCTATAAAGGCACCTTTCCTTTAAAATGTAATCACCTTCCCCTTCATCATTACACGGCGCGGTATTTAAGGTGATTCAATAATTTGATTTCGTAATTTTTTTTAGTGTACATCGTGGTGCAATATGCACGGGTGCCTGCACACGAGGTATCCAACACAGCCGTGTTGGATCCCTCGGTTGATACAGGCAAGTTTCTTTAATTTTTTTGAATAATGTTGAATATAAATGTATTATTATTTACCATGATATACCAAAAACAAGAAATTATTTGGGTACTTCAGCATCGTTACCTCTGGACTTATAAAAGCCTCGATTTCTTTTTAACCAATGTTTTCAAACACTAACAAAACGGACAATCTGAAAAAAAATTCAAGCTTTCATGTCTTCTATGGAATCGCTTGGTTTAATTACTGCACAACTCTAAAGTACCGAATATCGAAATCTTCTTCGGTTAGGGTTAGGGCTGTTGGACTCATTTCCACAATTAGACACTTAATTGGTCCGTTGTGCGTACGAGTCCTGGCTAATTTAGCCAGCCTAGCTCCTTCCAGAAGCACATAAGTCTCCTGGGCACTTCACAGGCTTCCCGGAGCGACCTCACTGTTCCGAGGATTTTACAGAAATTTGTCTATTCAACGTATTTGTCAGCGGCGTGTATTAAGTGATACCTGTATCTTATGTTCCATAATAAACATATTTATTAATTTTTAAAAAAAAAGCCGGCGTAAAAAACTCTTGGTACTCTTTTAAAATATTAAATCATCATTCAAAATGACTATGGCAAACATAGAAGAAACCAGACGAAGGCAGATGCGGTCCGCTCTTTATTTGTTTTTAAATAACAAAACTGAACGAAAGCCTCGCAGTTCAGTTTCCGGAAGCACCTGCCTGCCCTGGTATTCTGTAACTCACTTTTCGAACTCACTCAATAATAAACAATAAACTACAAGCACCCACCTTTTCAGAATGCCAAATCATAAAATGACTGCTTCACGACTGATTTGAGAGAGACCGCCGATGCGAAAACCGCTGTGTGAGTTCGAAAAGTGAGTTACAGAATCGCAGGGCTGTTCACAAGCATGACGTGTGAGCCATCGATCCAGTATACATTGCTCACAACCTGGGATCAAACGCACGACTTCAGGCCAACACTTCTATATAGCATATAATCCTAAATCACTGATAATTTTTAGTGACTACTTTCAATTATTTTCTAAACAATATATTATTGTTCCGTATGTCTCTGCGTCGACATACGCGAAGTCACATTGAGTGGTTCATTATTGTTTAATGCTGACCGAGTAATCCATGAAAAGTTGATACTTTGTTTTATTCAACGCAGCCCACACCTGTGTGCTTATACAGAGTATTCAGTGTTATAAAGCTCCGATAACTGAGTACCACACGTACGTATGTGTAAATTAGTTGAATACATGTTTTTTTATTGAAAAGGGGGCAAATGGGTTCACTTGATGTTAAGTGATAACCCCGCCCATGGACACTCTCTATTCCAGAGGGCTCGTGAATGCGTCGCCAGCCTTTTAAGAATTGAGACACTCTTTTCTTGAAGGACCCTAGCTCGAATTGGTTCGGAAATACTTCAATGGGGAGTTAGTTCCACAGCGGTGGTGCGCGGTAAAAACTGCCTTAAAAAAGCTTAGTTATGGAACGGACGGCCTTCGAGGTGATACGATATATGTATATTGTCGTAAATTGAAGAACTGCCCTGCTTATTTTCAAGGACAGATATCGGACAATCGTTCAAGTTAAACTTTTTAGGCCAAGAAGATTAAGATCAGATCCTAATAGCAAGACAAAATTTTTCTTAAAACTTATATTAAACTTTGATTAGATTACGATACTCATAAGATTAAATAAGTGATTGTTAATAATTATTCCACAACTGATCAGTTAATCTAATTAACTATTCAAAATCAATCTAAATCCAATATAGTTACTAAAGATAAATCAAATAGTATTGACATTGCTATTCCGTTGATATATTTGCAAATATTACTTACGATAAACACGCATATTGTATTGCTATGTCAAGAAATGTAGGATCCATGGAATAAAAGTATCGTATTCGTAATGCAAAATATATAAGTTCTGTTTAGAATTATTTTTGTTCCTAACAGATAAACTAAATTTAGCGTTAAGACAAAGTCCAATCAAAATGTAATAATAATAATTATTATTATTTACTTTTAATAAGCTGATACGTGTGTATTATGGGATTTGGAGAATCTTATCCAGTCTATTTTTAAAGGTGTTCACAGATGGTGCACTGATCACACTTTCCGGAAGCCTATTCCAGTCGGCCACTACCCGGTTTGGGAGAAAGTTCTTTAGGGAATTTGTGTTGTGTTGAGTAGTCTTAAGTTTTAAAGAACTACCCCTCAAATGTGTATTTTCACTTAAAATAAAGAGCTTCTCAATTCCTGGAACATTATAGTGGCCAGTGAGGATTTTATAGGTTTCAATGTAATGGAGGTATTTCTGAGACAATTGTTTTATTATATTAGAGTATATGTTAGTGAATTGTGGGCTCGTATTGTGGGAACTCGTGATTTATATTTTTACAGCGAAATAGATATGTCAGATTTTCGCCAATTGCTAGCTTTCAGCTGCAGCAGGTATACAAAAGTATTTGTATGGGTTTAGATTATGGTAAAATCGCTCCAATATTGTAAAGTAAAAACCCAACCATCCCATAGGAATCAAACCTCGCATTGCTAAAAGCATTGATTACGTTACACTGGCTCCGTATGTACAAAGAAATGTGAAAGAAATAAGGTATAAATTGGGCGAAGAAGTGATAAGATCGTGTTTCAATTATCCCCCTAAGCCTTATTAGGCGCTAAAACCTTGATTAAGGGATATAATTCCCTAATATCCTCAATAGATGTTCGAGTGTGTGGTAAATTATACATTTCTAAGAAAAGAAAGTAGAGATTTATTTTTATTGTATGTTTCTATAAGGATTCAAAGATAAGTTAAGATGTAGCATGCGATAAAGATCGCACGAACCGTATTTTAATAGATAAACAAAACGATTTTTCTTATTTATAAAATAATTTGGTACATTTAAAGCGATAGATTACTATTATTTTATAATTGAAATCACTAAAAAACGTTACTAAAGTATCGATAGATTTATATAAAACTACTTTAACGAAACTCGAATTCATTAAAACAAACATGGGCTGTGTGATGTTTAGAATCTTTAAGTCGGTTAAAATAGCAGTAGTTAAAAAATAGTCTTGAAACATGGTTTATAAATCAAGCATTAGCTAGATTGAAGCAAGGAAACAAAGTTAAATAATATTTATTCAATTTGACGCGAACCACAAATAATTTAAAAATGTGATTACTTCGCGATTGTGGCTTCTATAATGTGCGGTTTTGATTAACGAGAATTTCATTTCTTCGATATTTATAATATTTATTTCAGAATCTCAAACCACAAAGCCCAAAATAATCCATATTCAATTAATCTTGAATTCATTTATACAACTGCTATTTAATATTAAATTATAGCGAAAGCCATACATAAAAGGACCAATATTTAAGCCTTGAATTGTTTAAGCTATCGCAGAATATGATTAAAAGGAGTATTAAGAATATCCATAGCGCAAAATCACCTGCATCATGAGCATACCCCACATACACACCTTCACGTACTTACCCTCACTTTTACACCATCACACAACACAGCCAAATTAGGTATTACTTAGTCCAATGTATTGAATAATTTTTATTTGTTTGTTTTCTTTTGTAAATTTTTGAACCTATTTGTAGTTAAATGATATGTATTCCATATCTGGCTATATTTTCAGAGTAACTGTTTGTTATTGTATATAATTTATATTAGCTGTAAGATTACGAAATAAATAAATAAATGTCCCAAATTCCAGATTAGTAAGTTGATTTTGTGAATATTAAACTTATGAGAAATAAGATAACGCCTACCATAACAGCCTTGTGTCTTAATTTCTTCTTGTAAATATCAATAAACTTTGAAAAACACAATACAGTTCAACCATTTTCAATACAAATTATGATCTTTTCCCGCCAGAAAGATGACTCATTCCCTGGGTTTTATCATTGTATGGACTAAATGGATACCAGGAGACAAGCCAACCTTCTTTCTTGCTTCATGTAGATTTGCCTGCAAAATACTACTAATTTCTCATCCTTACAAAATCAAACGTGAAATACCAAAACTACAATAATTGTAGGTTTAAAGTATATAAGAATTATCTTATGAATACCAACTGTTTATCATTTTAATGTTGAAAATTTCTCAGTATAATTCTTTGAACAACAATTTTAACGAGTTACTATACAAATGTTTACGCTTCCAAAAGTTTGCATTTTGTACAATATACAAGGTGAAAATTTCAGACGATTTTAAAACATATTGTCATGTTAGATGGAATATTACTTGGATTTTAGTTGTTTCCTGATTTTACTGTTTTGTGGACATGTTATAATTTCAAGGAATAATTTTTAAACTTCATTTAAATGGGAATATGTTTCTACTGAAGATAGCAAAAAATACAAGTTACAAGTTTTTTTTTATATAGAACGGGGGGCAAACGGACAGGAGGCTCACTGATATGCCCATGGACACTCTCAATGCCAGAGGGCTCGCGAGTGCGTTGCTGGCCTTTTAAGAATTGGTACGCTCTTTTCTTGAAGGACCCTAAGTCGAATTGGTTCGGAAATACTTCAGGGGGCAGCTGGTTCCACAAAGAAAACGCTCAGTTGTGGAACGGCGAACGTCGAGGAGATAAGGGTGGAATTTCGTATTCTGCCTCGACGTCCGACGATGAAACTAAGCTGCAGGTATTAATCCGAACAACTCCTCTGAACACTCTCCATGGTAAATGCGGTAGAAGATGCAGAGTGACCCCACATCTCTACGCAACACCAAAGAATCAAGCCGCTCGGAGGGATTGGTCGTCGACGATACGAACCGCTCTTCGTTGAATACGAAGCCCCCGCCCAGAGGTGAGAACAGTACCTACTCCATGTGGGGCCGAATTTGCGCTTTATATAGTTTATTTCCTAGAGAAGAAATATGCCGAAACCTTGGTAAACGAATTTATTTCTACACCGTCCTTATTATCAGCAAAGAAGACCCAAAAACTACAATTAAACCGAGAACTTTTTACAACTCGCCCACCTCACTAATTAATCTCGAAACTCATAAAAAGTTCAACAGAAAAAGTAGGTTTTATGGTGCTTAATTTATTATTAGACGTTACCTTGGCGACGTCACGCTTGATCGATCTTCATAAAATTGTATCGTATATATATAAAAAATGTATGTCAACTCAATTTTTATGTGTATTACGCATACATTTATACATTGTTTTATTAATGGCTAAAATAAATCTATTTACTTTATATTGCTATGTGACGCCTGCTGAATTAATGTATGTCGAAGCCTCTCTTTCATTTATAAGAGCTTTTAAGTTTGTATGAAACAATATTTTGACAGCTAAGATCTGAACACATTTTTAAGGAGACAAAATACTCAGTTTACTTATTTTTGTCTTTCAGAACACAGTATCTATAATATAACAAACGTAAAGTCACACAGGCACATCTATTTATATAAATAATGAATAAGACTTTGAGTATCGGGGCTTCTAAAATAGCAACATAAGCTTATTTCAGTGTATTTTCTATTAATATTTTCACAATTTCCAGTGCATGCATGAGCAGTGTTGGCCTAGAGGCTTCAGCGTGCGACTCTCATACCTGAGGTTGTAGGATCGATCCCCGGCTGTGCACCAATGGACGTTATTTCTGTGTGCGCATTTAACATTCGCTCGAACGGTGAAGGAAAACATCGCGAAGAAACCGACATATCTTAGACCCAAAAGTCGATGGCGTGTGTCAGGCACTGCCTATTAGATTTAAAAATGATCATGAAACAGATTCAGAAATCTGAGGCCAAGACCTAAAGAGGTTGTAGCGCCACTGATTTATTATTTTTATTTATTTTCACAATTTGAATCTAACAACGATGCTCAAAGCAACGTTGTCAGTCACTCGCTGTAATAAATCTCTGACGGAAAAGAATGATAATTTTTCACTTGTTTTCCTCAAACATTGTTTGTGTATGGAATGCGTTACATACGCCTTTGAGAGTGTTGTTAGTTTTTATATTAATAAAAGGAACTGCGATACGAGGGTATAAAAGCAAGTAGGTACAAACTCAGTGTTCCGTTTTGACGTGATAACGTCTTTAAAATCGTTTTAGTCGGGTGACATGTTCAGAAACTTGTGTCACACCAAAACCTCACGAGCGCGATCGCAGGTATAACGAGAGAGAGACGGACCGATCTCCCGTCTCATCTCGAGCGCTGCCAGTCTTTCCGTGAATGTATGAAGAAAAATGTATATCATAGTCGAATAAGTAAACTTGTCATTTTACACCCGAAATTTATCATCAAAAGTGTGAATAAAACGATAGATGTAATTTAAAATTTGAAAAAATTGTTATCTTCATTAATTCCTTACTTCCCAAAAACTTATATCACCAATAAGACGTTATCACGTAAACATCTCGATCGTAAACCTACTTTACAAACAACCAATATTTTTTTTTAGTTAGAAAATATTGGTTTAAAAACAGTTATGCATTTTTTACTTAAGTCTTGATTTAATGTCGTATTCCCATTGTTTAATACAGACAAATAAATTTATACATAAAATAAAAAGCCTTTATTGCTGTTTAGCTGCGTGCTAAATTTAAAGTAAATATACTTTAAGTAACATAATATATTTTATTATACATATTATTCTGATTTTTTCCAATCGTGGCGTTCTCTTGCGGTTCGAATCCACAGTGGAAATATATTATTAAAATTTTGAGCTTAACCTATAAAAGTATACATGGTACACAAGTTACAGCATGGTCTCTGACTCAAATACGCAATAAAAAAAAAAAAATAATAATTAAATGCGATAAAATTCCAAGATGACTAAACAAAGTGAAATACTTGTGACCCTTTGTGTGGCTTCGTCTGTGAAATCCAAGAGGCGTAAGGTAAGTAAGTACATCCCTTGTTAAGCTTGTTTCGTCGATATTTTCATAGACAAGATCCGCTTTATGTGTCATAAAATGCAGGTCCGAAATATTACCAAGCTTTGGAATAAAATCCCCTAACTGCAAATTAATACTTAATTATTTGTATTCTCCGAATTCCGAACGTTTTGAGTCAACTTTGTGTTAACGTTGTGTCACTTCCGAAATTGTGACCAAATAAATTCTGTAAAGATCATTGCTCCAATTTTTTATATTACATTTGTACCACAATGCAAATGCAATCTTGACCAAAGGGTCAAGATTGCATTTAGGTTCCGATATCTGTATAGCTTGGAGACATTGTAAACGAGCGACTTTATGACTTTATGTGAATATACATATTAATGTATACGAGTATTCACAATTTAATTCTTGTAATCTGAATTGTTTTTATTAACATGTATTCCCAGAGCAATCTAATTTTTTTTTATGTAATAGGAGGCAAACGGGCAGGAGGCTCATCTGATGTTAAGTGATACCACCGCCCATGGACACTCAAATTGCCAGAAGGCTCGCAAGTGCGTTTATCAATAAATTATTAGGCGGCTGGAATTCAAACGCACTAGAGAATCACATTCTTAATAATATAGATTGATTGAATTGGAGAAAACTTCTAAGGAATAATAGGTTTCCTACAAATATCTTTTAGAATATAATATACAATCAATATGAACTGAAGATATGATTTAGAAATTAATAAACTTAACATTTGTATGCTATTTTATTGTCGAATCTGTTTACCAATCCGTTACGAGATGTACAAAAAATAATGAATGAAAATCATTCAAATACCACAAAAAGCTTATGAATGTTTTGTCCTTATAAACGTGACAAAATATCTATCTTGATGATCTAGGATTGTCGTGATTCATGTGCACTTTTTATTTTGTATGTAATTAACTATATGTATTATGTATGTTGCACTTCTTGCTAACCTTATCTAATTTAATTTTTTTGAAGTTATACTTCTTTAGGCGCGTTATTAAAAATGGATGAGAGTGAAATTTTACGATGCGCGCGCACCGTGACACAAAATTAACAGAATGAAGTTAGTGGCGCATGTTGGCACGCACGCCGCCTCTGTTCACTGTGTATTTATATTTATAATATTTCTCCACATGCTTTGAGTTTCCACATTTAAAACACGTGTTTTCATTATACAAGTGCGAATTTTATATGTGCGTCTGAATTATAATCAGAAGTGATTTAAATCAATACTAATTAATATTAGAAAATAATAATAAATATAAGTATAATATTAATAAATATTTATTTATTTAATTTTTCAAATGTAAATTGAACTTTATTGACTATAATGACTCCTTTTCGAGTCTTTGATTATTTAATTGTAATTATTTATTTGCATGCAATCAAAAACTATTTTTAATAATGCCAAAGAAGTGTAACTTCTTACGCGCGTACATAAGTACAGGCACCCTTTTTTTTCAACAGTGGTTGCCTGGAAGAGATCGCTCGAAAGCGATAAGGCCGCCAGTTGCCCTCCTTTTCATTTAATTTTGTCAATTTTTTGTTATTGCAACGAATTATTTAAAAATAAATAAATATGTTTAATTTTTTAGTAAAAAATTAAAGACGACCGTTTATAATTGTGATTGAAGTAAGAGAATCGGTGACTTCACGATGACTATTAAATCAGATGGAAAGCAATAGTATGGATACCCATTTATAAATTAAGTACTGAACGTCCATGCAATATTAACTGTATATGGGTCAATGCTCTTTTGTAGTATGTTATATGCTCCTTTTAAAATTTTTAATTAAATTCAAAAACAATTGCCTTGGATTTTTCTCCTTGTAGTATGTTTCAGTGTTTTTTTTTTTAAAATTTCTTCATGATCGTTGCTGGTTTGAGTCTCGAATTATATTTTCTAATAACGATGTATAATACGTAAAGAACTTCATAAACTCACACACATGTTATGTTTTATACGAAACTTTTATTTCTGCTGTAGTATATAATGGCACAAATGATTTACAATACTCACCATTTTAACCAATCAATTCAATAATTGAAAGTAAAAGTCTTATCAATAGATTTCTTTCATCGTCCATACCGAAGAGAATCATTTTATAAACAGTATAAATAATACTAGTTAAAGCAACGATGACAGTTTCACTCGTGCGCCTGAGCCGATCTCGCGTATTTATAAATAATACTACAGTTATGATACTATGAACATTTTCTCATATCAACATGTCGCTGATCAAATTTATCCTACTCGTTTTGATACCTAGTTGCTACACGCTTAGCATTGGAGTGAGTGATAAAAATGTGACGAAACGTACGGCCAATCACGATTTATTTCCAGACTGGGTCCCATTTAAAAACAAGCATGGAGTAGACCTAGGAGACTTTGAGCCTGTAGTCAAAAAACCAAAGAAACGACTTGCGACGCCACTCAACTTCGTACTAAAAGCTGTTGCTGAACCAGATGGCGATTATTACTTTGATAAAAGCCAAGGTGAAAGCGATAATGAAGACTATTTTGAAAGAAAAGAGTGGTCGGATTTACATAGACCCGCAGAACACGTTGACCCAAATTATGTTGTGACTCATAATGCATCTGATATAGATGGTATCGTTAATATTATTACAAAGCCTATTGATGACCCTGTACTCAAACATATACTAAAAAAAAACAAAGAACGAAAAGCTGAAAAAGAAAAAGAAAAAGAAAAGGACGATGCATATCAAGATGAAAACAAAGATGAAGAAAATTTAGAAACAAAGACTGAAAATGAAAAAATTATGCCATCAGATGAAGAGGCGAAAACAGAAAAAAGACCTAGACGGTATGAAGACGATGTGGAGTATGACGAAGGGAGTGATGAGAAGCAAAAGCCTGAGAGAGTGGAAAGAACTCAAAATACAGAACTTAGCGAAGAAGAGAAGCGTGAAAATGAAGAAAAGAAAGCCAGAATTTTAAGCAGCGTTGATGAATTGAAACATAGGCATGCAAAAGAACAACGAGAAATATCTGAAAAGCTGAAGGAGGAGGAATTATTTAAGGAAGATTTTGAAAGAGACAAATTAGACTCAAGTGAAGAACATGATAAATATAATCGAGGTTCAAGGTGGAAAAAACCTGAATATGATGAATACGATGACGGTGAAGTGTCATTGCACGACAAATACAAAATAAATACAATGAAATCTATCACTAGAACAACGCAAGCGCCTAAAAAATCTCGACAACGCAAATCAAAAAAAGAAAAAAGTATAATTAACGGAAAACTGTCCGTATTTAGAAACCCACAACTGTATATGATCAACGATGAAGAAGACACCACTACATCAAATCCAAAGCCCACACAACCTGAAAAATATTCATCAAAATACTCGGCGGATGATGACAGTATTAGAATATCCTTGGTTCCTTCAGATGATGACTCTAAAGATGGAGAACCAACTCGTTTTTATCCAAAGAAACGGAAAAATAAACGTAAGAAGACCACAACTCCAACGGAGGGTACAACAGAGGTTGGGACTGTTAAAACTACTGAACTTGATACGACAGCTTCTGACACAGACTTGTCTGCTTCAAATACAGCACCATCAGCCGCTGATACCGTACCGACAGCTTTTGATACTGCACCATCAGCCATTGGCACTTCCGCTTCAGACAATACAGCATCGGACGCAACGGCAGCTGATACTAACGAGGAAACACACGCCGCTATTAAGAAAGAAAAGAAGCATGGAAATTTTAAGCACGAGAAAGGTAAGATTATTATAGACAATTGTTATTAAACGCTAATAAAAATTTAGGACTACAGGCCAATTTTAAGTACGATTATAATTAATCTGAGGTGAATATTTTTGAAGATCATTTTTGCAGAAATACAGTCAGTAATTTTGTTTTTCGATACAGTGTGACCTTTATCTACGTTTATATAGACCCAACATAATTTTGAGTCCTAAGAGGAGAGATAAGACATTTATAGATCATATATACCCACATGTAATCAACTGTAAATTGAAGCGGTCTACCGTATAATACTAAAGTCCATCTAGTTTGCATACTATCACATATTTTGGTGTAATGGCCACTGCCAAATATAATGAAGGTAGGACATACAGAGCAATAGAACATTATAATGTGTATTTTACGTCTAAATGTGGGTACACGATACAATATCGTCAACATGTTATTAAAAACGACAAGCTTAGCTAGGACCGACATAAAGGTTTTTTCTATACATGTCAAAAATGTGTCTCTTCGCCATGTAAACATTCTTTATAAGATGGAACTATTCAATTTAACCTTTATTCAACCTTTATTAGTATACGAAAATTCCAATAAACGTTAAATTTTCATAAATGTATATTAAAGTACAAATATAATACTTCTAGTCTGATCACGAAGCATGTATTAATAAAATTAATCTATTTTCCATCAAAATACCTAGTTTCTAATAAGAGATGGGTCAGACTGATACAAGGAATTATTCTACTTGTTTGGGATCACACTCGAACGATTCCTTTTATCTCTGAAACTTATGAAATATTGGGGACGCATTGTATGGAGTTTTTAATTTTTTATGAAAATATCTACGTTATTTCGTTGCTAGTTTTTTACTATTTCAGTTTCCTTTTTTACACCATAATAATAATTAAATAGGCTTGATCACGCCTATTTGATTTGATACAGGTTTGATTAATTTATGTGAATCATTTCTTGAAATATATGTTTTTATTGTTCACTGTAATTTTGTGAAGGCGTAACAAAGTATTATTGACAGGAGTCAACTTCTGTAAATTAGTCTTAAAATGATTAATTCAATCAAAGTATGATATAATTGTGCATGCATGCGGTTTATATATATTTTAGGAAGGTGTAGGTTCACTATAGTTTTTACGTAAAATATCTGAAATATATCGACTATTGTTAAAGAGGTCGCAAAACAGCTTTTATAACACCTATATGAAATACACGCAGCAAGAATATACTTGCTTATACAACTCAACCGAGCCACCAGCAGCACATTGACATCACCTTTTATTATTGAATCTTGAGCAAAAACAAATATTGCAAATTACACGTTGCCCAAGGATCACTGAAGCGATACATAGACAAAAAGCCTGCAAAAAGTCTGTGTAAAATTCGGCTTTTATGTTAGTAATTTAATGTTCGATAAATCAATGACCGAACGATTACACCACACTTACTTACTTGAACTTCATAATTCGTTTTGTACATTTTGCCTCAATAGTGCAGTTTCGTCAATAAAAAATGAATTATATGATACTTTTGCTTAATATAGACGTGTCCGTGAATTGAAATAAAAAGGAATATTTTCTTTGTACATAAGTTTTTATTTTTTGACTAATTTGTTGACAGCGTATTAAAGGGGCATAAAATAATGTTCAAAGTCCATATTTATCGTATTTTAGCCATATTCTTTTGATTTGATATAGCTCTAAAAATGCTCTTTTAAGTAAATATACACAAAATAACTATAGGTATATTACGTACTTAATAATTACAGACCAATATCATGGAATAAAAATCTGTAGACAGTATATCATTCTATCCATACATATGTATATATTCTATTATATTCATATTAGAAAGTGTTGTTCAAGATCATAAGGAAAAAACAAATGAATGCATATATTTTTACCGCAATGGTTCTTTTTTCGTGCCCATTCTAAATAGGTGTCATTGTCTGCTACCGAATGTATTAATTACACCACGAGACCAGACTATTAGCTAGACTCTCGTTTCCTTATTAGATTCAGTGCCACGCTTCAAAAGTCTAGATACTTTTCACCAAGGTAGGTTTTATTACCCAATATTATGCGTTTATATAACCGTCTATGTAATGCAACGTTAAATAATTTGATGTAATTTGTAAATAAAAAGTGGTATTAGAGTAGTCAAAAGTAAATTCGTTTTTCTTTGTTCAACCTGTTCGGTGTTACAAGTGTTAGACAATACCCAAACTACCCAGTAACAGTTATAGAAACATTTTGGGCCTTGGTAAACCGCGCTCAGCCCACAGGGCGTGTGATTGGATCACGGCTGTGCGCGCTAACGGATTGTTTTTTAAATGCGCTATATTACAAAAGATTCTGTATCTGTATCTTTTTAAAGATAATTTAAAAAAATATTTCTTAAAAAGATAAAGGAAAAACACATTTAAAAAGCGACTTGGTACACTTTTGGAAAAAAATACTATTCAATAAATGATTATTTGCGTGAGACACTGGTGTTGATATAAATTTAATAAAGTATAATACAAATAATATAAGAATTGACCAATTCATATGACTAATAATGTAAAATTCCAGACAAATTTGCGCGCCATTGTGTGAGGCAGAATATGCGAACTCACGATTGTACCACCTTACACATTTTTGTAGCATATTCTTGCAATAAATAAATAAATAATGGAAGATTTACTATACTAATAATACTCGAAGGTGGCATGACTACAATGGGTGTCAAATTAAATGTTACGCCTTTAGTAGGCAGAGGTTAAATTTGAAAGTGTAACAATAATGGAAAGTATAAATTTTTCATCCGACCTCGTAAACATCGAAGCAAAATACCGCATAGAAAACTAAATTTACCGTAGCCTATTGGGGGTCACCATTTTAATAGGAAATTAAAAGTATTATCATTGAAGCGACCGCACTCAAACTCAATCTCAAAATAACTTTATTCATATAGGTAAACAAGTACACTTATAAACGTTATCAGAAAAGATGTTAAATTGATTTTAAATTTACATTTACTACCATTTCGCAAGTCAAGGGCGTACAGCGGGCAAGAAGAACTGGCAATAAACTCTCCGCCACTCTTTTCAATCGCCAAGTTTTGAGTCATACAAATTGCTTGAACTGGAGAAAATCAATCCCAAGAATTAGGATGATTTAAATATTCGTCAAATTTATAAAAAGCTTTATAAAGTAATCACCGGCGAGTTATTCACTTTTAATTGCTGGTTTTCATATAAGAATTGGTCATTTCGTTTTCCACAAATATTAGTAAAGACACTTACATTTATCATGTAGAAGCAATAAAAATATATGCTCATTGTATTTTTACAATTTTAAACGTTTATATTACAAAATGTATTTAGTCACTAAACCTACTAATATTATAAACGTAAAAGTTTGTTAGTATGGATGTTTGTTACTCTTTTACCCAAAAACAATTGAATGGATTTTAATGAAACTTTACAATAATATAGCTTATACATCAGAATAACACATAGACTACAACTTATTGTGTGAATTGTCCAAAATATCAAGTAAGAAGGAAAAAATCTACCAACTGCGAGCTATTCTGGCATGCGCTGCCAAAACCGCTAGAGTTACACTTGATGTATAATGGAAATGTTTATCTTAAATAGTCCTATAAAAATTGCCCTCACATAATATACCTATATCTTATGTGTAAGGGAGCATTCAAGTATTACGTAACGAATTTTGGGAGAGGGGGGGGGGGGGGTGTATTTTTGTAAAACGTTATGATGCGGGGCGGGCATTGACTACTATAGGGTACAGAATCAATAGTCTTCAAAAATTGCGTGACGTAATACTTGAACGCTCCCTAAGCCATTATAGCCAAAATAGTAATCCATAACTACGATAAAAATTGATAATTTATTCAAATGCGCTTTTGGTAGAAATAAATTGATTCCTAAATAAAATAGATACTTTTATCGCTTCTCGTAATTAAAGTAGATAAAATATACCTTTTACGTTACGTTATTTGAACAAATATTATTTCAATCCTGCGCAGACAAGGTGCGGAGGATATTTGATAAGTATAAAATGGCTATTAATCATTTATTGTTTTAGGTGGAGGTCGAGAACATGAATCGGAAAGCTTTGAAGAGCACGAGGAAGAAGGGAAGAAGGCCTATGAGGTAAGAATTTATTGTATCCATCTGGTATTTAAAAAAAATCTATCTATCTACGATCTATCATCTATCGTTTGGCTCATCTTATAGTGTCCCCAACAAGATGAGCCAAACGTGCAAAGAACCTACAATAATAATATTTATTTAATTTTTTTCACGATAAAACGCACTATATCGTTTATTAAAACCTAAACAAAATTAAAACAAATTTAAAAAGTTTGGTCCCTCTGGCAGGCCTTTAACGCTGGCAGCATTTCCTCGCTGTATTTAGGCTTATTCGTAGAGCGAGGAAAGCACCAGCTCTGAGGTCACCGGTACTATCTACCGGGCGCCAACTTAAATCTTTAATTAGCTTGTGCACTACCCACGGCAATACCCCTTATTATTATATTATAACTAACATAAAAATAATTAAAAACTCTTACATGAACTATAAAAAACTCATTAAATAGGTGTAGCTCGCTTAGTAAATACTCGTTGCAAATAAATGTTCTAGTCAGCCCACTAATTTAATTATAGTGAGAGATAGGCAAATATACAGTTTTTTTTTAATGGCTCTGGCACGATTTGTGCATTAGCCAGCGTGAAGTATAGGATTTTTTATAATTCGTGCTTGTCTTTAGAAATACTCGCCCGGTACCGCACAACCCTCCCAAAGGCCGAGAACAAATTTAAATTAAATTAAAACTTGCCCTCGAACCGGGAATCGAACCCGGTACCCCTCACCTACCTGCCACTTAATAAGACCGCTATAGGCTATGAGGCCCCTACATGTTGCTCTCTTTTGACTCACACATGAACAAGAATACATGTACACACCTCCGCTGGTTCTGTGACCCAAAGCGTATTTTAGTTAAATCATTGCAATTAGGCTGTTTTAGTTCGTGTAAATAGTTTTTAAAAGTCCAGTGTTAATGTAAATAAAATAAATTTTATAAGGAAAATTTTTCAAGTTGAAAGGCAAACTTTAAGTGTGACTAAAATAACTCACAAACAATGTACTGAAAAAATTGATATTTCATACGAAAATGTTTGCTTTTACGCCGCCGCTCGTCGTAAAGCCGGGAGTGATCGGTGTCGAGTTTTATTGGTGATAGAATATTAAATTTTGAGTGTGTAAATACGTAATCGATACAATATTCATTTATACGAACAAACTTTTTGGAATAACGTGATGATACAAGATGTCTGCTATTTTAAGAAACGTGTCTTATCGTGCTGACCATGGCTGTTCTAATATATTAATTGTAATTGATTAAATGAAGAACCGGCTAATTAACTCTCCGACACTCTTTTTAATCGCCAAGTTTTTTGTTTTACACAACGTTTGTAAGGAACAGCAACCATTACACCATGTTACACATGACATCTTAAGTAATAAACAATAATAAAATAAATTAAAAACCAAGATTTGTCCTCTACCAGCTTTCAGCAGGCATGGTAAAATAGAAGCACGCACTTACATTCTCGTGGTATTTATGAAAGAACCAATTAAGAAAATTGCGCGGAAAATTAGAAAATTTAAGAATACTTAACCACCATATTAAGTAATCCTGACTTTTGTTACGATAGCAAATTTTTTTTCAGTGCATAGCGCTTTTACAATTCAAACATTTTTGATGTAACCTTATGGCGTTTGACATAACATTGACAGAATGCGTGCTGCAAATATCGTCAAAGAGGGTCTAAGAAAAATGAATATCGTTTAAAACAAATGCTTCGATAAGAGTTATTATATTGATAAAATACATCTGTTCCCGTGTCGGAATACCAACAAACCTATTCATAAAGCAATATTATAATTTAAGAAATACTTTGTTTCTGAAATATTTTTTTAGTTAATTATACGAAATCAATGTTCATAGTTAAGACATGTCAACGTCTGTCGGGTCCGCTAGTAATTAATATTTTCCTTATTTGAGGGTTTATTTTTCGACAAAACACGATGATCAAAAACAAGTTAGGTCTAGATGATACTTTACTACGTACGTTTACGTTTTATACTCAAGTATAAAAACCATATTATAAGACAGAGTAATACGATATTTCCAATAGTTAAAATTTACTGTTAGAAGCACGGCACGCATCCTCAAAGATCACGCAATGTAGTAAAAATAATTCAAAATTGGCCTATTTTTAGAGGAAAATACTGTAATGATGTACGTTCCCTTCCTCATACAAGACGTAATAAGTCCCCCCTGCAGCGTCTCCCAGTTTTATGATTTAGTATCATTATTTATGAGGAAAATCAATAGCTCATAACCGCATGGGTACAAACTAATTTGTAAGAGATTTGTTTTGTTATTATGGCGAATATTTTTATTATTTCACAAAAGCAAAAGCGGTAATTTGCGATTGGACATACGCTTAATTAAGAAGATTTAAAGACCGTCTTAGAGTTCAATTCGTGAGCAACCAAATAAAGTTTAAAATGCACAGCTGTAATAGGTTCTAACTGAAAAGTTGTGTTCACCTTTTGTACTGTGTACGTCCTTTAGAAAAATGTACCCATTATTTGTTAACTAGCCTAGATAATACTAATGAGCTCTTTCTTTAATCAATCAGTAAATAATTATTTAGTGCAACTATGTCTGCCTGGAATTCGACCAATATTATACAAATTAAACAAATACGTTAGAACTTATTTAATGTAAGTAGTAAGTACATTCAAAAACTAGTGTTGGCCTAGTGGTTCCAGTGTGACTCTCATCCCTGAGGTCGTAAGTTCAAATCTCGGCTGTGTACCAATGGACTTTCTTTCTATGTGCGCATTTAACATTCGCTCGAACGGTGAAGGAAACATCGTGAGGAAACCGGCTTGCCTTAGACCCAAAAATTCGACGGCGTGTGTCAGGCACAGGAGGCTGTTCACCTACTTGCCTAATAAATTGACAAATGATCATGAAACAGATACAGAATTCTGAAGCCCAGACCTAAAAAGTGTTGTAGCACCCACTGATTTACTTATTTTTTTACATTTCAAGTCATAAGCGTAACTCATAACATACTCCTAAAACAAAATACAATACGGAAATATCTAAATATCGTAGAGCGGTGTCGTATATCAACACGTTAATCAGACAGATTATGATACATCCAGCGAACGCGGCAATATCATTACGCGCCGTAACATATTAAAGCAATTTGAGTGATACCAACCGACTATTTACGGCTTTGGTCAATTTTACTTCTAATAGTGCTGATACAAGATATTTTATGACACAACTGTAATAAAGATTTTTTGGGTGGGGATTATTAGCGCTCCCTAACAAAAACCCGTTGGACAGCCAATTTCGATATAGTTTTTTCAATATGATGCCGAAAACTTAGAATTCTTCGTCGCCTTTTGGATGTCTTTTCACAATATTGAAATGGATATCTATCGTTATTACTTATTGGACAAACAACTTGTGCTTTGCGAATATTTTGTGGAATAAATATTTTCCTTTAAAAAAATATTAGCAGTATTAGAATACAAAACTAAACTATGGTGGGTGTCGCTTAATTGTGATTCGTCAAATGGTGCAGTAGCGTGTGGCGTTTTTGTTAACCAATCACAAACAAACAGTAATATAATAAAACTCCAAAAATATACAGTAATTACAATATTCTCAGCCTACATACTAATAATAATAATAACATAAATTAAACTAATTTAGAATGTTTGGTCCCTATGGCAGTGTACCTTTAACGCTGGCAGCATTTTCTTGCTGGTACTTATGCGTTGAGCGAGGAAAGCACCAGCTCTGGGGACACCAGTACTATCTAACAGAGATTAATTTAATTTGAAACGCATTTTCTTTTTTTCTTAGTATCCAACTGCCCGTTGTAATAGTAGTAGTCAATCACAATATTATAATAAACTTTGTTGGAAAATACTTGCAAATTAACACTCTATGTAGTAGAGCAGTTCGTGAAATAATTATATATTTTTTTCAAGAGAAAAAAGAATATTGAAGTATGGCAACCTGCGAACAATACGCCGTTGGAATATTTTTATAAACTTTTGAGAATAAAACCGTGGTTTGATTCCGTAAGTTAAATGTGCATGGTTAAAAGCGACATCGAATAATGTGCTTAACTTTTGAAAATTAATTTTAAGGAAATTTTTACTAAATCATATTGATAGCTTACTTCTGTTTCCACGTGTTGTGACTCACCTTTGTGGCTGAATGCACTTTAAATATGTGAATGCACAGAAGGCAAAAGAAGACAGAATTTTTTATAGACGTTTAATCGGTGTCTGCTTTTATATAGCCATATGTGATAACAATCAAGAATTAAACAATCTATTAATCAGTTGTTTAAAAAAATTGTATAATAATCCTACAAATATTTTTTCATTAACCCATTGAATAGATAATAATGTATGTGATTAAATAAGCAGTCTTTAGAAGCTTAGTTTACAATATTATTTATAACAACGACAATTCTTTTTCTTACAAGCAACGCACAGACCATGATCTAGAGGAAGAGGTACTTAATTTAATTTAAAATGCGTTTCCGAGTCAAGCCCTCTCAATGCACGCAGAAATGTATGATCCATTTCCCATTGTGGGGTTCCTGGGTTTCTGCTATATTTATAAGTTTACTTACAAGTGTAAGCAAGAAATACAGTTTTACAATTACTTCGATAGTGGAATAAACAATGCAATAAACTTACTTCTAATAATGGAACAAAGCAAAGCAATAAAACATAATAATATAGATAGTGAAAAGGACAATAAAAAAATGACGATAAATTTCAGTTAGAACAGTTTATTTATTTAGTTATTACGCTTACGACATCACACACAGTACTAAATCTACTAATTATTTTACAAAATCATACATCTAAAATGTGTGACAATTAAAGTAAACATAAGTTTCACCAAAAAAAATAGAAATTAAACTTTAAAATTAAAAATTTTAACATATACAAGATAATACAAGCACACAATAAAACAAAATAAAATTATGGAAATTTGTTGGCATTTAAAGCAGAAAAAAAAGAAAAATCATCAGCACAACAGCGAATTATGTTCGAGAAAGGCACCCAACACAATGCTTTCTCTAAAACCGATCAGCCCACTACCGAATATAGGTATCCATCTCCGGATAAGCTGTGCTCAATCCGTTAAAATCGCGAAGAGTTCGAACGAGAGGTGCCTGAACTCCTAAGTTGGTTTTGGCAGAAGGAATTTGGAAAATGTTGTTGATTTTAAACCTAGGGAATTAGTAAGGGCAATGTCAATTTTAATATCGTGTAAGAGGTCACTGCTCTGTATATGATTTATATTGAGCAATTTATACAGGATGGTAACACAGTTAATAGGAAAGTAAGGCATACGATGTCAAAAGGTCTTGTATAGTGGAGATTTAAAGGAAAATAGAGGAGCTAAGCGGATAGGGACAGGAAGTAAATACTATAACCTCACTATGATACCTTAAAGGATTCGCCAGGGACAAGTTATCTGATGGTATTTCAAGGTTATATTTTTCTGAAGAGCTTAGGCTAGAGCCATACCACAAGAGAAAGACTTAAACAAAAGATGTATTTTGTTTTAATCTTTGAGTTTAAGCAAATCTATTGTCTTTGTCTGAGACAATTGATTAAATCTTCTGATCTAATTAGCTATTGTTTCGTGTTGTTGTGACTTCGCTATAGTAGTTTAGATCATCTAAATGTATACAAACTTTTAACAATAAGTACCTATTAAATATTAACGAGCCGTCTGGACAACATCAATAATAAACATATACAGTTTTATACTTTGGTTAAAAGTCGGCTTTAAAACACATTTAATGAATTATATGAGGTTTTGGTCGTATTAATAATACAATATGCAGTATTAATTTATCAGTATAATGTTAAAACAAGTGTCCTTTTTCACAGCGTAAATAATGACACAAATATTCCATAACACCGGTTTTGGAATTACGATTTTATATTACACGTTATATATGAATAATATATATACATAGGTATTTGAAATTATAATATGAATTTTTGTTGATATGATGAAAACATATATATTTCAGATGACACTCTAAAAATCCTAATCACATAGGTAAATAAAAATGATATTTATGTCATAAGAATCATCTTTGCCCTATTGATGAGCTAATAGATTTCACGATATTTCAATTCATTCCCCAAAGATGTGTGGTCTGTACTGTTTTTTTCTTCAGAAACACGATACGAAGATGCTTTGAATAATTATTATCATTTGTTTTGTAGATAAACAACGCAGAGTAACGAATATAACTAATTAAGACATTTTCAGACAAATTCATTATGCATAAAATATTATGAAAAAATATTTATATATTACAAGGTAGTTAGTAGGATACAAGAAAATTACTTCTTGTTTGTATACATTTTCATTTGTTTTTCTCTTCCGAGTTCTCACAGCTATAACCGTTTCTTATAATTATTTCAAAAAAAGGTGTTGGGGTCGAACTATAGTCCAAAAATATTTCAAATAGACTTAACAAAAAAATAATTTTGATAGTTGATTTATTAGTCAATTAAATCTAAAAGTGATTTGCAATGCGTATTAAACGAAAAATACAAATATCGCTCGTCGATTCCTATCGTATAACTGTATAAAACGTAGTAATAGAACTTTAACTTAGTAAGTTAATTATTATTAACTTTTACATCTAGGTTCAGTAATGATTGAATTGTTATAAACTCTTTAATCTTGTTACAAGATTTATTTATTTATTTACACTTTGTTGCTTTATAATATAAAAAATTAACAAAATTAAGTAAAGGAAAGGTAACTGACTTAACCTTTATTCATAAAACAAAATAAGGTTTGAGACATAAATAAGTCTCTTTCTGCAAAATTGTGTTTACTCTGGAATTAATGAAAGATTATTTTAGATAATGTAAATAAAACCGTTTATGTTTTTGTTTATAATTAAACTGTGTAAATAAACTTTAACTGTTAGTAATCAGATAATAATCTATTTGTTGTATTTCACCCGATGATTGGTGTTCTCTTTGATGGAGTAATTTAAAGAATCCTACAGTAGCTAATAATTTAACAAGTAGTTTCAGCTTAGTTAATAATAATGAATCGTTTATTTGCTAAGAGGTACATTCAGATTGATTAATTATAAAAAATTGTATTGTTGTATCTTCAAATTTTGTTATCTATGTACAGAGCATCTATGTAAATCATATTTTTTATATATTTATCATGTAATCTGTCAGGGCCACCACGATGACACGAAGACCAGCAAGGGTCATCACGACAAGGAAGATCATCTCAAGAAATACAAGGATGAAGGAGGCGTGGACAAGAGCCACCATGATGAGAAGGAGCATTATGGAGACCACCATCACGAGGAACATGGAAAGAAACATGCTAAAGTATGATTTCCTTTTTTTTATCTCTAATTAAATTCACTTGGGCAGACCTTTACTATCGCCAAGGGATCTAACGTGTCTGTGATACATGGGCAGTTAAACAGACATACAAATATCTGCTTCCTGCATGTTACCTTAGATTAATTGACAGTAATATTCGATATTTTTAATGTTTAGTAATTACTCAATTAGCTGCAGTATTGGCCTAGTGGCTTCAGCGTGCGACTCTCATACCTGATGTCGTAGGTTCGATCCCCGGCTGTGCACTAATGGACTTTCTTGCAATGTGCGCATTTAACATTTGCTCGAACGGTAAAGGAAAACATCGTGAGGAAACCCACATGTGTTAGACCCAAAATGTCGACGGCGTGTGTCAAGCACTGGAGGCTGATCACCTACTTGCCAATTAGATTTAAAAATGATCATGAAACAGATTCAGAAATCTGAGGCCAAGACCTAAAGAGGTTGTAGCGTCACTGATTTATTTTTTATTTTTTTATTAATCGATTAAGTACTTTACCAAATATTGTGAACTCAATTATGTTTCTATCACAGTATGAAGAATCAGGCAAGCATTCCAAAGGACATAGCACAAAAGGTAGTCACGACATTCATAAAAAAGATGAGTATGAGAAACGAGTAGAGTTCTTTGAAGAGGATGGTGATTCTGCTGAAGAAGAGAATTACGGAGGACATCATAATGAAAATGAACACTCAGCGGTATGTTTCTACATATTTAAATTTATATTTAGTGCATATATATTTTTTTTATGAAATAGGAGGCAACCGGGCAGGAGGCTCACCTGTTGTTAAGTGATACGCCGCCCATGGACACTCACATTGCCAGAAGGCTCGCAAGTGCGTTGCCCGCCTTTTAAGAATTGGTACGCTCTTTTCTTGATGGACCCGTTGAAATGGTTCGGAAATACTTCAATGGGCAGCTGGTCCCCATAGTGGCGGTGGCTAGGGAAAAACTTCCTTAAGAAACGCTCAGTTGTGGAAGGACGGACGCCGAGGTGATACGGATGGGATTCTGCCTTGACGTCCGATAATGAAATACAGTTGCAGCCCTGCGATTCTGTAACTCAGTTCACGAACTCACACAGCGGTTTTCGCGTCGGCGGTCGCTCTCAAATCAGTCGTGAAGCAGTCATTTTATGATTTGGCATTCTGAAAAGGTGGGAGCTTATACTTTATTGTTTATCAGAATGCCAAATCATAAAATGACTGCTTCACGACTGATTTGTGAGAGACCGCCGATGCGAAAACCGCTGTGTGAGTTCGTGAAGTGAGTTACAGAATCGCAGGGCTGGTATTAGTCCGAAAAACTCCTCTGAACACTCTCCATGATAAATGCGGTAGAAGATGCAGAGAGACCCCACGTTTCAACGCAACGCCAAGGGATCAAGCCGCACGGAAAGTGACGTCGACGATTCGACTCGCTCTTCGTTGAATCGCTCAAGCGGAATGAGCTCAAATTCGTTACATTATAACTGGCGGTTTCGTGTGGTTTATTACAATCGTTGGTAACTCTGTCAGAACGATTCATGTAAACATGGTTGTGAATTCCGGTTTAAATCTATTGAAAAATATTAGTGGTTAACTGACACTGAAAATTTGTTTCTATTTCAGTAACAAGTTTGAAACAGTGTCTAATAACCTAAAAATTAATCTTGTGCGTTTGAACCCCTGCGAACGACTATCATTTATGTATGACGCAAGTGAATAATAAACACAAAACAGTAATTTTATTACAGACCTTCAACTTATTGCAAAGAAAAATCAATTAAAGTCAAATGTTTACAGTTACGGATCACTCGTTGATCTTGTCAGTGAAGCGAAAAGATTTCCATATTTCGGTCATGGTTCGTGACTAAAACAGGCTGATGTTTCGAAGACTCTTACAAAACGTTTACTTAAATATCTCATTGTGCGCTAATGAAAAAATATGTCTTATATCGTCAAAAGAAAAATACATTAAATGCTTCTAATTTTACATTTACTGCCAGTTCTCAAATCAAGGGCGTAGAATGAAAGAGAAGAATTAGCAATAAACTCTCCGCCACTCTTTTTAATCGCCAACTTTTTTTTTACACAACGTCTGTAAGGAGCTGCAACCATTACACCTTGTTCCACATGACATCTTAAGTAATAAATAATAATAAAATAAATTAAAAACATGGAGGCATGGTGAAATAGGAGCATCACCGCAAACACGAATTCAAATATGACCCGTTCAGCACAAGTAGCACCCGTTCACGAGTATGACGCATGGCCAGCCATCGGCCCCCTCGCCATATTTTAGGGAGAGAGACAACCCGACGCATGGACGCCGCCACAAGCAATGACATTGAAGCGAGCCTGATGATCCTTGATTCGTTTCATTACTTCACGAGAAAACGTTATTTATAATTTCATTGTGCATTTGATAGAACTATTTCCCACCGATTTGTTTGGATTTACTCGTTTTCTTTAACAATTCAGAATGTATTTGAAATAAATTATTAAATCACGCAAGTCAAATATAATGTAAGTCCAAATGTTAATATTGTATTTTAAATGGCGACAAAAGTGTTTACAGACTTGTAGATATTATTAAAATGAAAAGCGGATGCAATTTGCATTTCCTAAGCGATTCAAGAGTTAATCGATAACTATGCTTTTTATAAGTTTTAGAGATTTCTATTAAGAAGTTCAAGGCTAATTGTAATTTAAACAAAACTTTGTAACACAGTTCAAGTACCAAAGATGTTTAAACCAAAATTTACAAATATATTTCGCCATTTAGAAGCGTTACGGTTGAGCAGTATGATAAATTCGTTCTGTGTCTATATTGAATTTAAGGAATAAACACACACTTAGTGCCTATTAAAACTTGTTACAGGGTTAAGATATTTCCTTATTAGGAGACTTATAACTATACATGAATAAATAACATTTTAATAAACTTAGAAGGTAAGAATTAAATAAAGATACCTAAAATGAATATTGAAGAATCGGTCTCGGACAGTTTGTCAGTGGATTAATTTTTACATCAAACTAAAGAAAGTATGATGCTAAGTTATGCAAGAAGCGCGTAATTGAAGCAAAGTTATATTAAAATATGGCTGACAGAGGGCACTCGCGTCGGGGAAACTATCAACTTAATTAAAACAAGTTTTTCTATTTATTACGTTATTAATTTACACCACAGCCCGAATGAATATTCAAGCGTAATTTTTTAATTAGTTATTAAGAAATCTCAGGAATGTTTTGGGGGAAAAGCATCTTAGGAATGTTTTGTCAGTTTCATCACAATTCAGTTATAAAATAAAATAAATAAAAATAAAATATGTTTATTATGGAACGTAAGATACATGTATCACTTATTCCACGTCATTAAATTTGAAGGCATCCCTACTCATCGGCAAAGAAGACAGAGGGTGTAGGCCGAGAGAAAAAGCCGGCGTAAAAAACTCTCGGTACTCTTTTAAAACAGCAAATCATCAAAAAACACTTATTTATAACAAATATCGCAAATTAATTAGAAGTAGCCTGTCTAGCACTAGTCCCAGGCCCTTTTATCAATTAGATAATCGTTGACTTTATAGTAAGCCTTTTTACACAGCTTTTCTTTAATACATTTCTTAAATTTATTGAAAGGCAGTGATAAAAGAGCTTCTGGGATTTTATTAAAGAAGAGTATCCCTTTCCCCAAAAAAGAATTACTAACTTTAGATAGTCTAGTACGGGGAAATTGCAGCCTGCGTTTGTTCCGTGTATTAACATTGTGCGTATGTTCTATTCTAGTAAACTTATCACTATTTTTGTATACATACATAATATTTTCATAAATATATTGCGAGGGAAAGGTAAGTATATTAATTTCCTTGAATTTATCTCTAAGAGATTCCCTACATTTTAAATTATAGATTGCACGAATAGCCCTCTTCTGCAGGATGAAAATAGTTTCGACATCAGCAGCATGACCCCATAATAATAAGCCATAAGTCATTAAGCTATGAAAGTAACTAAAATAAACAAGTCTAGCTGTATCGACATCAGTTAGAGAGCGAATTTTTTTAACCGCGTAGGCTGCAGAACTAAGTCTCTTCGCCAATCCGTTAATATGAGGGGACCACTGAAGTTTTGAATCCAAGGTGATTCCGAGAAATACAGTTGTATCATCCAGATTCAATTCCTCACCGTTTATAATTGGTCTAGTATCCATAATCCTTGAATTTTTTGCACAAAATTTAATGCATTTTGTCTTTTTTGCATTAAGTAGAAGGTTATTCATACTAAACCAATGGACAATCGAAGACAGAGCATTGTTCACATCGTCAAAATTTGTTATTTGTCGTTTGATTTTAAAAATCAAGGACGTGTCATCAGCAAACAAAACTATCTGATGTTTTCTCTCTACCATGAAAGGTAGATCATTTATATAAACAAGAAAGAGGAAAGGGCCAAGAATTGAGCCCTGTGGTACCCCCATATCTACTGCCGACCCAGAGGACCTCTTACCATTCACTTCAACCTTCTGAGTTCTTCCGTGTAAATAGGAAGTCAGAAGATTCAGTGCGGTATTCTTGATGCCATAATGGCGGAGTTTCCCGATTAAGGTCTCGTGTTGGACACAATCTGTTTAAACAATTATAGTTATATGTTCAACAAATAGATGTCGCCTGTGGTTCCTTGAATCGCGGTAGCGTTATGATTCAAAAATAGTATAAGTATCTCAATTGTTTTTTGTATTAAATAGTCTCAGCCCTGGGATTGGTGTTTTATTGTACATGGTCATTCGTAGCCGGATACAGCAGTGATTGGAAACCCTAGTGTATAAAAAGTGTAAAATAAGTGATTGTGGTGTGTGTAAGTGAAAGGTGACTAAAACTGTAAGTACTTTAAAACTTTGCCTAACAAATTGGAAGTCTAATAACGCAAGTAAAATAACTTAGAAAAATTAAGGCAAAAGTGGTTAACCACGGGGAATCCATGCCCGATTTTGCCTAAGTCGAAATTATTAGGTACACCAAACACTTAGAAAAATTTGCGATTTGGAACTTGGAAATTTTACAAGTGTAACTTAGAAAAATCACAATGGAATCACTTGTAAGAGTACAGAAAGATATTAACAAAACATTAAAAAGGGCTTATACAAATTTTAAGAAAACACCAAAAGATAGAATTACAGGAAGTTATTTGGAAACCAGATTGGAACAATTAGAAAAACAATGGTCAACATTTGAAGAGACACACAATAAATTAATATGTAACTATGGTGAGGAAGATTATGATGAATCGGAGTACAGCTTGAAAGATGTATATGGAGAGACGGAAGATTTATATAGTGAATACAAAATTGATATAAAGGAAAAACTTACTAAATTTAAAAATAGCCCTATAGTTACGAGTGATGTAGTAAGCAACATTAACAGTGAAGTAAAATTACCTAGAATAACAATACCTACTTTTTCTGGCCACTATTCACAATGGACCACGTTTCGTGACCTGTTTAAGTCATTGATACACAGCAACAAATCGTTGCAAGCAGTGCATAAGTTGTATTACCTAAAAAGTTACCTGACCGGTGAAGCCGAGCAGTTACTACGACATTTGCCGGTTACAAGTGAAAATTATGAACTATGTTGGAGTATGTTAGAACAACGTTTTAATAATAAGAAATTTATTACAAAAGTATTTTAAAAAGATTTTTTTCTCAAAAGAATATTGTTTCCGAATCTTCAAATGCTGTTAAAGAATTACTAGACACCACAAATGAATGTTTAAATGCATTGAAAAATATAGGAATAGTAACTGACAATTGGGATGTTATTGTTTTATATATTTTAAGTTCAAAATTAGATACTAAGTCTAGAGAGTTATGGGAAACTAAAATTTGTAATTTAACAGATGAATTGCCAACATTAAATCAGTTTTTTGAATTTTTAGAGCAAAGGTTTAGGTCACTTGAATTTTTAATAAACAAACCAGTCAAAAGCACTCAATCTCATCATGTAACTTTTAAGGAAAAATCAAATTGTGTCTTTTGTTCAGATAGTACGCATAAAATAGGAAATTGTAAGAAATTTGCTAAGGGTAACCTTAAAACACGTCGTGAGTTTGTTCAAAGTTCCGCCTTATGCTTCAACTGTTTAGGTGCTAATCATTCGGTTGAGGCGTGTCGTTTGCCCACCAGGTGTAAGATTTGCAAACGAAAACACCATTCACTTTTGCATTACAACGCTAGTGTATCAACAGATAATGTATCAGCTAACAACCAATCACCAGAAGATATCAATGTTGTTGCAACGGCAACAACATCGAGACCAGACGAGACCAACATTGAAAATATTACCACTTGTTTTACTAATACCAGAAAACAAGTTCTATTGGCAACAGCCCTCGTAAGGGCCAACAATAATTCTGGATCAAGTATGACACTGCGAGCCTTATTAGATCAGGGCTCACAGGCTTCATTTATTACGGAGTCTGCAGTCCAGTTGCTGGGGCTAAAGAAAATCAAAAGCAACAGTGTCATATCTGGAGTTGGAGGTGACGGCAATGCCCCACTTGATTCCAAATATGTAGTGCAGATTAATCTGCAATCAATTCAAGATGAATCATTTACTATTTGTGTAACAGCTCATGTTCTTAAAAAACTAACTTCATTCCTCCCTGTAAAGGAATTCGTTGTCCATCTGTGGCCAAATCTACCAAGGATGAAGTTAGCAGATCCAAATTTTAACAAACCAAGTCATATTGATATGTTGCTTGGTGCTGATGTCTATTGTCAAATCATAGCTGAGGGTCTAATGAGAGGACCACCAGGAACACCAATAGCTCAGAACACTAGGCTAGGTTGGATCTTATCTGGAAAAATTGAGAACGATCATCACGACCAACATGGTTTGGGTTGCGAAAACATATTAACAATGCACACTCAAATTAACAATGATGATTTTAACCTTAAACAATTTTGGGAACTTGAGTCTGATAACTTTAACCTTAAAAGAACTCACCTCACTCATGAAGAACAAAGATGTGAATACATCTATAAAGAAACCACGAAGCGAGATCCATCAGGAAGTTATATCGTTAAACTCCCATTCAGAGATGTCGATCCGAGCTGCAAATATGGTAATTCACGTGAGATAGCAATTAAACGATTCTTAATGTTAGAAAAGCGTTTATTGAAATCACCAGATTTAAAGAAATCATATACAGATGTAATATCAGAGTATTTGAAGTTGGGACATATGGAGTTAGTACCTATAGAAGAAATTGACAAAAAAGAAACGGTTTACTTACCTCATCACGCAGTCGTTAGAGCTGATAAATCGACGACTAAACTCAGAGTTGTTTTCGATGCATCCTGTCGAGACCAGAACGGTGTATCACTGAATAGTGATTTGATGGTCGGACCGGCGCTACAGCCTGACTTGCGTCACATTGTTTTAAGATGGAGGCTACATCCTATTTGTCTGGTTGCCGACATAATCAAAATGTACCGTCAAGTGAGGGTAACAAGAGAAGATGTAGACTATCAACGTTTAGTGTGGCGCACAGACACTACAGAAGATTTACAGCATCTTCGCCTTTTACGTGTCACTTTTGGTACTGCGTCTGCTCCTTACCTTGCAGTTCGAACTCTGCAGCAGGTAGCACACGATGAAGGAGGAGAGTATCCCGTCGCATCTGAAAAAATCTTAAAGGATTTTTACATGGATGATTTGCTTACTGGGTGTGAATCAGTTTCAGAAGGAAAGCAATTATTTAACGATATTACCAACCTACTAAAGACAGGCGGCTTCGAACTCCAAAAGTGGTCAAGCAATGATGAAAATCTGCTAAAGGAAATAAATAAAGAAGGTTTAGACTTAGATATTAATGTAGAACTGAAATCAAATGAAATAGTTAAAATTTTAGGACTTACCTGGAACCGACGAAACGACGACTTCGAATACTCCGTGCAACTACCTCCAATCAGCATACCTGTAACAAAAAGAAAGGTTATATCGGATATTGCAAGGCTATACGACCCAATGGGATGGATAGCTCCAGCAATTGTGAAAGCAAAAATATTAATACAAAAATTGTGGCTTTCAGGCATCGGATGGGATCAAGAATTACCAAATAATTTACTTGATTATTGGATTACTTACCGTGAGGAACTCCTGGAACTTACCAAATTTCGACTCCCACGCTGGATAAGTACTAAAGCAGATGTCACACTGGAGCTCCATGGGTTTAGCGATGCTTCAAATGAAGCTTATGCTGCTGTAATTTATGTTCGGGTAGTTGATGGCTCTGGAAATGTTCATGTCCATCTGATAACGTCTAAAACAAGGGTAGCACCAATCAAACAAGTTTGTATTCCAAGGCTCGAACTGTGTGGAGCTGTTTTACTGGCCAAGTTGTTACAAGAAGTTGCAGAAGTTCTGCACGTACCAAAGGATAAACTTCACGCTTGGACTGATTCCACGGTTGTGCTAGCTTGGTTAAGTAGCCATCCCAGTCGATGGAAAACTTTCATTGCTAATCGTGTTTCGGAGATTTTAGACATTTTAGACGCAACTCAGTGGTCACATGTTTCATCTACCGACAATCCAGCAGATTGTGCCTCTCGGGGAGTGACACCATCAGCTTTAGTAAACATGGAAATGTGGAGAACTGGTTCCCCCTGGCTACAAAATAAAGTTATCAATTACGAAAGGAAACCCATACCAGACACTAATTTAGAAGAAAAAGGTGTGAAGGCATGCCATGTGGTGGATAGTAGTCAAAACATTTTTTGGACAAATTTTTCGACTTTAAGGAAATCATTGAGAGTATTTGCTTACTGTAGAAGGTTTATAAACAAATTAAAGCGACCTGAAGAGAGTTTTCCTATATGGTTAACTAATAAATAACTAAATCAAGCATTACATATTATTATAAAAGCATGTCAGAATGAGTACTTTTTTCTGGAAATCAATGATTTAAGAAATAATAAACCAATTTATAAGAAAAGTAAACTTACCGTATTGACTCCTTTTCTGGATCGTGAAAGTATCATGCGAGTTGGTGGTCGTCTTGAAAGAGCTGACTTCAACATAGACAAAAAACATCCAGTGATTTTGCCGTCAAAATCACATCTTACCGACTTGATCATAGCGGACGCCCATGAAAAAACTTTGCATGGCGGGCCGCAATTAATGATAAACTATATTCGGTCCAAATACTGGATTTTAGATATTAAAACTCGTACAAAGTTATTCGTTCGAAATTGTGTTCGATGTGTACGATACGCTGCACAAGCAAGAGACCAACTTATGGGACAGTTACCTCCTTCACGTGTAACTCCAATTCGTCCTTTTCATCGAAGCGGCCTGGATTATGCGGGTCCTATTTTAATAAGAACATCCAAAGGTAGAGGCCATCGAGCATACAAAGGATATGTATGTTTGTTTGTGTGTATGGCAACTAGAGCAGTACATTTGGAGGTTGCAAGCGACCTTACAGCGCAAGGATTTTTGGCCGCATTCAAGCGTTTCGTGGCCAGACGTGGGCATTGTGCTGACCTATACAGTGATAATGGTACAAATTTTGTAGGTGCCGCACGCGAACTCAAAACATTGTGGTCCCAAGAAAAGTCATCATTGGCAATAGAAATTGCTGAGAGTTTGGCAACAAATGGAACAACATGGCATTTTATTCCACCTCATGCTCCACATTTCGGTGGATTATGGGAGGCTGGAATAAAATCCACCAAACACCACCTAAAACGAGTGATAGGTACTCAGACGTTGACCTTTGAAGAGATGAGCACTCTTCTGTACCAAATAGAAGCCTGTCTCAATTCCAGACCATTGTCACAATTAAGTGTGAACTCACAAGATCCTACACCTCTTACCCCAGGACATTTTCTTGTCGGCGAGCCATTGGTTTTGGTGCCGGACAGCAATTATGAAACCTCATCGGTTTCTTCACTAAAGCGCTGGCAGCTAACGCAACAGTTGCTGCAGCATTTTTGGCGTAGGTGGTCAAATGAATATCTCACGCAGTTCATGCAACGTTACAAATGGGCACATCAAAAACCAGAACCGAATGTTGGTGATATTGTTTTAGTTCGAGAGGATAATCTTCCTCCAGCAAAATGGTTATTAGGGATTATAACGGATAAACATGCAGGTTCGGACAATATTACGAGGGTTGTTAGTCTTAAATGTAAGGATGTTATCGTTAAGCGTCCTATAACCAAATTATGTGTATTGCCTGTGACGAAGTAAGATATTTGGGTAAATCTGATGTTATCGTTTTTTATTTTATTTTTGTTGTTGTATAATATAATAGGTATGTTGTCACTTCTAGCTACTGTGAAAGGCTTGCACGAACTTTTTAAACTCTATTACAGTCCACTACGATTACTTGTTTACAGTTTATTCACGGTGGGCGGAGGTGATGTACATTCTGTCCATGGTGGGCGGTATGTTTAAACAATTATAGTTATATGTTCAACAAATAGATGTCGCCTGTGGTTCCTTGAATCGCGGTAGCGTTATGATTCAAAAATAGTATAAGTATCTCAATTGTTTTTTGTATTAAATAGTCTCAGCCCTGGGATTGGTGTTTTATTGTACACAATCAAATGCTTTGGATAAGTCGCAGAAAACACCTAAAGCGTCATGCGACTCCTCCCAAGCCTTAATTATATATCTATATAACTCAACACCGGCATCGGCTGTCGAGCGACCCTTGGTAAAACCGAACTGATTATTATGTAATAATTTGTTTACGTTAAAATGACTTACCAGTTGATTTAATATAATTTTTTCAAATATTTTACTACAAGTAGGTAGTACGGAAATTGGTCTAAAGTTACTGGGGTCGGACATACTACCTGCTTTAAATAATGGAATGACTTTACTATGTTTCATTAGATCGGGAAACTCGCCACTTTTAATACAATTGTTGAAAATAATAGCTAGATGGGGAGCAATTACATCAATTATGCTACTAATTATTTTTACAGAAATACCCCAAAGATCGGTAGTGTTCTTAATATCTATGGTTCTAAATATCCTCACTATATCGTCGGCACCAATGGGTCGGAATGTAAAACTGACCTTGCACTCGTTTACATTATCTTTGAGCAGCGATTCAGCGAGGGCGGGAGATGATTGAAGAGACTTTGTAGTCGAAATTGGAATGTCAGAAAAGTACTTATCAAAAACAATCGCTATCTCTTCGTTAGATTTGATTATAGTGTTATCGACACATAGTTCGATGTCTTGATTGCGATCCCTGACTCTTCCAGTTTCACTATCAATTATCTTCCAAGTCATTTTAGTTTTATTGCTACTATTTTTAATCTTGTTTTTAATATTTAAGGACTTGGCCGCGTAACAAACTTTCTTAAATAATTTCGAATAATTTCGAACATAAAGAATAAATTCTTCATTATGATTGTATGACTTTTCAGCGTAAAGGTCATACAACCGTTGTCTACTTTTATAAATTCCCGCTGTCGCCCAATCACTAAACGATTTACACTGCGAATGAGAGACTTTCTTTGGGGTAAAGATGGTGTTGAACTCTTTATTAATACAATCACTTAGATTGTTGTATTGTATATCAACGGTAGTACCTACCGGTAATAAAGGTAGGTGTTTACCTATATTATGTCTAAATCTCACCATTCGCTTTTTATTTACTGGAACAAACACACTGCTCTTATTTACTTGTTTCACCACTTTACATTTTAGCGCCACTAACTGTCCACAATGATCTGAGCTAAGATCAGTTGTAATTGAGGTTTGCATTGCCTCTGCATCTGTAAATACATTATCTATACATGTAGCAGTGGAGCTTGTAATTCTAGTGGGCTCAAGAAACAAGTTAACAAGATTGTAAGATTTTAATAACAGATTGAATTTTTTACTAATGGAGGTATTTTCTAATAAATTTATATTGAAGTCACCACATACAATAATATACTTATTGTTCTTAAAACTAACTTTACACAAAATTTCCTCCAACTTTGCTTCAAAAAAATCGTAAGATGCACTTGGTGGTCTATAAACACTTAAAATAATGCAATTCTCAATCTCTATACAGGCTACCTCCAAAGAGTGTTCTACAGACAGACACACGATGTCATTACGCTCTTTATACTTTAAATTTTTATTAACAATAATCAAAGAGCCCCCATGAATCGCCGACAATCTGCAAAACGAACTTGCAACTTGGTGCTGATCAAAGTTAAAGATGATTTGGCATTCTCTAAGCCAATGTTCGGTAATGCATAGGACATCAATTTTTCTTGATTTTAAAAACAACTCCAATTCTAATTCTTTGCCCAACATACCTTGCATGTTTTGATGCATCAAGTTTAAACAGTTGTTGTTAGTAATATTACATGTTTGTGTTGAGCTGAGTTGTACTAAATTATTGCTAGAGTTTGCCTCTATTGTCACACTATCTAATTTAAATTATTAATACTTAATGAAGTGCTACTGCAAGTATCACTACATTCTCTTAAGCTAAGCTGCTCAATAGAAGCAGTTGTCTCAAAAGCTAGCTGCTCAATAGAAGCAGTTGTCTGAAAAGCTAAATGTTTAGCTTTAGTTGTAAATAAAAAGTAAGATAGCATAGTAGCTATCTGTTGTAAATAATAATTAGGTAGGCGGAACCTATCCTTTGTCAATACATACTTATTTTTAAATATACAATTTATGTCCATTAAATTAGGTAGTGTACCTAAGTCACAATTTAATTGTATATTGTTAGTAGTTAATGAATTGTGCAATAGCATATTTAACTTATATCTAATTTTATTTTCCTTTGGTGCACCTTTGATGTAAGGAAATGTATGCAAGACAATATTCTCTACATTAAGTGATTTTAATTTATCAATAAATGACAACAATTCATTTTGTCCTACATTTCCCCTTCTCCCAAAAAGCAATATTAAAGTTGTGTTATTTGTGTAATTTCCACACAAGACTTTGTTGAAAATGGTTACAGGGGTGGCTCCGGGCATACAATGATTTGTTACAATTTTGCCGGAGGACTGATATAATTTAGTACCAATATTTTTCCCTATATCATCACTAAATAACAGAATTTCACTTTTATTTACACTGACTTTTTCTATGAAACTGTCACTCTGCACACTGGGCTCACATGATAACAATGGAGGCTCCGCATTTGTCCCATTAAAACCACACTGGCAATTGTTGGTCAATGACAAGAAGCGTTGTTCATTGTATTGAGACAGTAGCAGAACCTCATCCATGGCCAATATGTGCTCCCCTATTTGTTGCTGGGCACAACTATATTTATCTGTCATATCTTGAAGAGAATTATGAAGACTTGTAATCCTAGAATTTAATGTGAGAATGTCAGTTTCATATTTATTCTTTACTGATTCAACCTCACATGAAAACATTTTACATTGATTTAAAACATTTTTATATTTTTTTGATAGGTTTATATGATTTTTGTAAATATTATTTCCATTTATTAATTTTTTAGTTTTTTTAATGAATTTTTGCAATTTAATATATTTCTTTAATTTGTTTTTGCTGTTACAATTGAATTGAGTTGATGTATGTGACACAGAGTCATCACCTGTCAAGTCAATTGTTGCAGTGGACCTAATACAGTCTTTACCTAGATTTGAGATGACCAGTTCTTCATACAGACTTTGTGTATGAGAAGACTCTAATTTGTTAATATTTAATTTAAGCTTTTCAATTGTTTCATAGGCACAAGAGAGTTGAGACCGTAGCTCTGACATGGCTTTTAAATTATCCTCATATTCAATGGCACAGCGGTCAAAGTTGCCTGTTTGTCTTTTAAGACGGTCTCTTTCCTCCTGTGCCTCCAAGCAAAGATTGTGAAGCTGAGTCATCTCAGTTTTCAGTAAAGTATTTCTATTAATTACCTTCAACGTCTCGATTTCGTTGTCATTCCTTTCAACAATTAATTGTTCACACTGCTCCTTGTACTTTTTTAGTTCTTGGAGCGCGAGTTGGAGTTGGCTTTCCAACTGGCGACTCTTAGCACTACGAGTAGTCATTGTTTATGATTTAAATTACTTGACTTAACAAAGATTGTTAAAGGTAGAATAGGTACCTACACAGGGGCAGTGTGAATGTAAGCTCGCGAGATTATTAGTATTGTAATAAATACTTATCTGTTTCAATTTACTTATTTACACTATTAATTCGTATTGAAAAAGAAATACAAATTACCGAATTTGGATGACAACGATTCGAATTAAGTACGTTACCTAGTACACAGCTGTTACTGACACCGTTTATTACACTTTATAATCACTATATCACTGTAATATTTTGCAACAATATACTTAATACACTAAGTTATGTATAAATAAGAGATAAATAACAAGTAATATCAATAAAAAACATTTAAAAATAATTAAAATTAGTATTTTGGGAGAAGTCGTGTATTGACAGTTCGCACACCAAAAAAAAAAAAAAAAAAAAAAAAAAAGTTATTTATTTATTGAAGTTTACCACATCATACATAATGCTAATCTATAGTATATGTTACAAGCGATCTTGTCTGAAATATATGACAATTATGGTTAACATTTATACAAAAAAATACAGTCAATAGTAGCAACACAGCCAATTACGCTGATAGCTGATGATCAGCCCAGCTGTAATAAAGATAGGTGATTACGGCAGGTAAATATCGCTGGTAATTAGTAATAAAATTATTGAGTAATAACATTATTTTTTAGGGTGGCAACTTTAAGAAAACAAATTTGGACGCGGCTCACAAAGGCCGGTCGAAGGGAGAGACAGGGCACTTCCTGAAGAACGGACGTCATGAGCTTCACAGGGTATAATAAAACTTTTTTCTTATAGGTATATGGAACTCATGGGTACGAGGATACAAATTCAGTTTAGTTTATTTCAACATGTCTTATTAATGAAATACAGACAAAAAATAACAGAAAATTAAGTATTGCATTCTCTTCTTATTACATTAGCAAACATTGAGCTGAATTACAGTAGCAATGATCTGCGGAATTATTCGTCTAAGATCACACAATATATAGCTGGGTGGGAATTTAGTAGTGCACCGACCGCTGAATGTGTTTTAAACATGACGAAGTGTAGAATATTGATAAAAACGTCAAATATTACACTAAGATGGTGGAATGTGATGTATGCCACCGGGTTCGGTTAATTTCTTGTTTTCGGATATACAACTTGGATTAGCTATATAATTTATTAATATTATTATTATTGATTACAGAAATACATACATTATCCTAACAGACTATGGCAATACGATAATTTCGAGAAAAATAAAATAATATGTAATAAAGTATAGGTTTAATATTAAACATACGAACATATAAAAATTATAGATTTATAAATAATTTATAGTAGTTTATTAATGGGATTTTTATGCCATATTCTAGGGTCATCGAGGTTCAGGTGGTCACAATCACCACGCCCATGCTGAAAAACAGCGTCACTCCGACGGCGAAGTGAATGGCGGTAAAAAATGGGTCTACCATCATGGCCATCCCGCGAAAACGGCTCAGCTAGTTGTCATAGATCGACGAGGAGACTACCAACATGGTCCACAATACTATGGCTAAATATTTTCTGAAAATTTATTTTCTTGTCCTTAACTGATAATGAACGTAGAGTGTAAATCTTTTGTGAAATTAACGTAGAATTATTTATTGTAAATAGATAACTGTACTGAGAACTAATTTTTTGATATTTTTTTAATAAAAATTCTTGTGCGATATTAATTTTATGTTTTACTTTTCTACCCTGCAACAAATATGCGGTGATTTCTGAAGACAACCAGAGTAGTGTTGGCCTAGTGGCTTCAGCGTGCGACTCTCATACCTGAGGTCGTAGGTTCGATCCCCGGCTGTGCACCAATGGACTTTCTTTAATGTACGAGCAAATGTGAAATGCGTACCTATGTGGAAAATATCGTGAAGAAACCGACATGACGTATTAGACCCAAAAGTCGACGGCGTGTGTCAGGTATAAGGCTAATCACCTACTTGCCTATTAGATTTTAAAATGATCATGAAACAGATTTAGAAATCTGAGGCCAAGACCTAAAGAGGTTGTAGCGCCACTGATTTATTTATTTTATTTGTGAAGACAACCACAAGGTAAAGGGTTTCAGGGGTTTTGGCGCTGGTGTCACTGGTTGCTCACTCTTGCTTGGTCTAGCTGAAATATATTTTCATCACGGATATAAAACTCAATAGGCAAAACTCTGAAATTAAGAAGTTATGGGTTATAAGTAGCCATAGTTAGTTCTTGAAATCTGTGATCTATATATATAAAAATGAAACCCGTTTTCCGTTGTCACGACATAACATGAAAACGGCTTGACCGATTTGTCTGATTCTTTTTTTATAATATTCTTTGAAGTACGAGGATGGTTCTTACGGAGAGAAAAATTTAAAAAAATTAGTGAAAAAGTCTAAAAACAACACTTTTCTATATTCCCATACAAAATATTCGTAATAATATTTAATGGCAATTCGAACTTTAATACCATATCATAAAGTTCAAGTGTTAGTGGAGGGGTTCCGGGAAGGTAATTTTTTATTTTTTGACATAATGTATTTGTTGTATTATCAACTTTCTTTTTTTTTCTAGCTAGACCGGTGTCCCGAATAGCAGAATAAGTATTTAAAAAAATAAAGAATCGACTGTTAGGCGGTACGATGTTCGCCAGGCCAGCTAGTTGTTAATAAACATAAATCTTAAGATTTTCGTCTAAACTAAATTAATTTAAATTGTCTTATTTATAAAACCAACGTGAAACTACCTAAAAGCAATTTGAGTAGGATTGAAATACGTGCATATCATCAATCGACCGAATATTATAAACGAAGATTTGATAAACAGTTATTAAGATTAATTACAATATTTACTTATTTATTTAATTAATAATTACAATATTTTTTTATAACAATAGAATTAAGAAAAAAATTCCGTGTGGTTCAAGTGCACAGGCACTAATTATAGATTTAAGTTGGCGCCTGTTAGATAGTACCGGTGACCCGAGAGCTGGTGATTTCCTCGCTTAATTAGTATCGCAATACTACGAGAAAATGTTGCCAGCATTAAAGGTACACTGCCACAGGAACTAAACTTTAAGTTTGTTTTCATATTTTATTTATAAATTTTTAATAATTATTATTATTACTATGTAGGTTACGAATATTGTAAATACTAAATATTTTGTGGAAATAAACATCATTTGATAAATCAAACTAATTAAAAATTTAAAACATATCAAAAACTATTTAGGGGCCGTTCAAGTATTACGCAAGCAGATTTACTTCAATTTACTTCCTCTTTCCAGCAATAGTAAGCAAAGCTCACAAAAATAATTTACAGAAACGTATTAATTTTTTGTAGGAATCCTCGAAAATGCATTTGGTTTTAAAGCATAGACAATGTGTGGGTAATATGTGTAAAAAAGTAAATAATTACTATTGACGTAATCACCAAATGACCCCCCCCCCCCCCACCCTATAGTGCTTACGTCATACTTGAACGGCCGCTTAGAGATTTGTTCCTTTAAAACTTTGATACGAAGCCTTGCAAACATAACGAACGTCGTAACACATTGAAAAACGTTACAGTGGAAATGATTGCCCGCGAGTGTGATGACAGATGGGTCAAAATGACCCTTACTTGGAATGGCCCAGTGGAAAGAAAAAAGAGAGAACCCCCACTAGAAACCTGGGAAGATGAAGTAAAAGAGATACCGGAGAAAGATTGGATTGTAGCGAAGATGAGAGACATAAATGGAAACACTGGGTTTAAAAAATCCTCCAAGGGTAAGATTTAGGCTTAGCTAGCATAACTGAGACACAGTGCGATAGTAGAGGATACAGTCAAAAGACGTATAGGTCCCATCTACTTCCGGGTTGAATGAATCTATTATTTATAATTATATTCGCCATTAAAAATCCAATGATTCTTAATTTAAATTTACTACCACTTCTGAAATCAAGTGCGTAGAACGGGCGAGTAGAAGTGATATGAAACTTGCCATTGTATATTTTAATCTTATTAATATTCTATTTAAATCTCAATCGAGTTTTAGATCAATAACAATTTTCAGAGCTTTCTTACGGAATAACTTTATTTAAATACGTAAAATGATACAGTGAAACAAACAACCTCGTTTTTGCATTTACGAGAACATGTTTTCCCAATCGTGAAATTCAGTATGCTTCTAAATAAAAAGAATGTCGCATCATATTGTGACATTCTTTGCCTACAACATTTCGTTGAAAATAAAACTTGATGAAATGCCGTGAATTATTTCGGGTTCGATGTCCATGGGGAATGCCCGTACGTGACCAAAAATATGTTAAAAAACTCCGTCCAAAATAATTTATATCTCCATAAATGAAATGTGATGCTAAAATGATCGGGAGCGTTCAAAGGCAACAGGTTGTCTCAAAGATTTTCCGTCTCCGTGACCTAGTTGGTTTATAATAAAACTGTCCTGGATTCCTTGGATCTCGTAAAATAGTTAGGAGGACTGTTAACTCTTATGGTACACATTAATATTAGTAACAGAGAGAACTCCGAGAAAAATAAATAATAGGTAGTAAATATAGTTATTATCTTTATGTCGTGGTGATATAAATTTTTAATGATATGTACTTAATAAACACGTGCTAGTTGAATAAAAACATCGTTAGGAAACCCAATAATCAACAACGTGTGTCAGCTAAAGAGGACTGCACTTGTTTCTAAAGAATACGTGAAACAAATGCAGGACGCCAAAAACGGTTGTGGAGAATTTTGATTATTATACGTAAAAGCCTATAATATATTCATAATTTAAATGTTGCATTGCTATTATTATGTTCCCGTCTGGACAAAGAACTTTAACATTTCAATTTCAATTGTGAATTGTCACTTAGATCAACAATTTCCCACTTCAAATGAAACTGTCGGCTTATAATGAGCAAGAAAGCCTTGTTTATTGATGTATAAATAACTAGATATGTCGAATTTTATTAAATTATAAGTTTAATCATTAACAATATATAACAATCATAAACATGGTACATAAAATTAAAAAGCCGCTAGCATGCATCATCCAATTTCACTAAAATCACAAATCCTGATTCGATGCGAAACTTGAAATATGGTATGTGATGTACATTGAAGATAGAAGGTAGGTAGAAGAAAGCTTTTATCGAAGTAGGTGACTCGTACTTTCATGTATCACACCTAACGTACTATAAAATATGTACTATAAGCGAGTCTTCATCGCGTTCGGTCTTAAGCCTTGTATTTCACCTCGCTCCAAGTCTTTTCGTCTCTCTTTATCTTCTTGGGACGGCCACGCTTCCGCTTTCCTTGCATGTTCCAATCAATCGCCTGCTTGGGGATATAATTGGAATCTCTTTGAGTGTGTGGCCTATCCATTTCCACTTGCGTCGCTTGATCTGCTGGCTAATCGGGATTTATCGGCAGCGC
Source organism: Pieris napi (assembly GCF_905475465.1). Lineage (NCBI taxonomy): Eukaryota > Metazoa > Arthropoda > Insecta > Lepidoptera > Pieridae > Pieris > Pieris napi. Next base: position 11,651,420 of record NC_062248.1, on the reverse strand, counting down.
TTCAAAGTTGTTCGTTAGAGATCAGCCCAGGACAATAGATACCCCAGCCAGGCTCTCGCGTGCCCACTACCTAGAGCTACAGTTGAACTGAGGATACAAGGCAAAAGGCGATTATTCTGCGCCTTAAACCAGAATCCACTCACTATGTAGGAAACCCGCATAAAACCGAGCATGTCTGGAGGCTCAAAAGTGGCAGCCCCACTACCGGAATAAGGCACAGTGGGTTAATCTCCTGCTGGCCTGAAAATCAACAATGATTCAAAAAACCGAAACAGTTCTTTCCTTAAGAATAACAATACTATAAGTTACCGAATTTTCTGGTGTTATTTACTAGCTTGTATAAATCGCAGTCGATTCTAGGGAAAACTATAATTATTGCTTTCAATACGAGAGTATTAAAATATTTTAGATGCCTATTGGAGTTCATAGAAGTAGCGTAAAATTTTCTCATGTTCAATTTTTTTATTTTAAAAAGATAAAATAAAACTAAAAATAGTGTGTCGCTTCCAGTTCACCGTAGCATTAAACCAAAGATCTCTAAACCGGAAATGACTGGTTGATAGCTCCGGCGACATCCGCTTTGAGACGACGACACGTGGAAATTAGCTTTACTTACAAAATCTTAAGAATTTTGTATAAGACATTAGCCAAAAGTTTTTATACAGAACTGGACAGATGTTTTGCCACAACCACCGGTTTGGTACTGTATCTTATATTCTATAAACATATCTTATTTTATTTTAAGAATAGAGGTCACCGAAATCGGTCTATAGTAGGGTCTGTACTGTCCTTTCTTGGGCACAGGCTGCACTTTAGCAAGCTTTCAGGTCCTAGACACTATTCCAGAACTTGAGGATAGGCAATACTAGCATGTCAGTATGGGAGACAGTTCAAATGCACACGACATCAGAACTAAAGCCGGTATTTCATCAGGCCCACTAGTTTTGTTCACGTGTTGAGTTAACAATTTTGAATATTTCCACTGAATGTGTGAAATATTTTTTCTTTACCGAGTTTGATACGATAAAAAAACAAAACAAATTTCAAATTTAAATAATTTTATTCCCTTATACAATATAACATGCGTTCATGTATCATCTAACACGAAAAATAAGCGTCATATCACTACAAAACAACTTACATCGAAAATTTTAAATCAAAACGTGATATCAAAACATTTGAGTAGAAAAATGTGCTCTGCTCTATGGTTCACTCACACACAAACCGGCGTGACATTGACATTCCAAATTTGAAATTGACATAACCAGCAGAGCAAAGTGATACACTATGGCACGACAGATAATTATTATTATACCTTATCATTTATTAGTGAGAAAAATAACATTCGAGAAAATTCTATTAACACTTGTTTACAAAAGTACCTAGTATTACAAATACGATCACACTCTACGTGCTAATGTTCCATCTGTCTGAGGTGGACCAGCCACGAAACGTCATACGTATAGGGTTCTTTCTTTAGTAAACTAAAAACAATTATTAATAATGGGACCAATTCAAACTTAGTCACGTTCAAGTATTACGTAAGCACTTTAGGAGGGGGTCTGATTTTCTTATTTGGTGATGACGTCAACAGTAATTATTTACTTTTTTACACATATTACCCACACCGTGTCTATGCTTTAAAACGAAATTTTTCGTTATTATGCCTACAAAAATTAATACATTTATGTACTATTATTTTTTGAGAGCTTTCCTTACTTTTGCTAAGAGGGGGGGATAAATTGCAGTACTGCTTACGTAATACTTGAAAGCGCCTTAGGGCGTCATTTAAAACAATCTTAACATTTCTTAAATATCCTTCCTCAGACAGAACAATGATTTTATACAGTGAGTGTGCCACTGATCTACTCGAACTAGTGATTAGAACCTAATCACATAGAAAATAAGATACAAAATGCTTCAATCTATCACTATTACAAAATATGTGCGATTATTGTGCTAATTGTACACGAGGGCCTCTAGATGGCGCTAAAATAAAAACGCCCCGACATGCACACATAATATACAAGCGTAAACATTGCACTCTTTATAGGCCTAAATAAAAATTCGATAAATAATGGCAAGAATCATTATTAATAAAGAGTATTTTAAAGGAATCATGGTAATACTTTTGTACAAAATTAAAAATTAATGAAAATATAATCTGTATAAATAAAATATATAATATCATAGCCATTATGACGTTTTTGTTAGAACGTAATATCCAAGAGTGGTAAAATATTTACCTTAGTAAAACGATGTCATAATATAAAAACATTAAGTTAAAAATACAGAAAATTAATTATTAAAATAGTATTTATTTGTTACCATGGTAACAATTATTTCCATGTTAAAAAAATGCTATGCTAATAAAGCCAAAGAGATTGAAATCGTATGACATAACAAATTATAACACGCTACGATTATTAAAAAAAAACATTTTAACAATTCATAATTAGTAATGATAAAAAGATTGCACTTATTCCATAACACAAACTTTTAATGCACACAGATTTCTGTATAATTTGAATATTACAAACATCGTTAAAAAACCGACAAAAAAATTGTATTTAAACCGAGAAATATGACTGACCGTAACGTAACTACAATAACTATGTTTATCGCAATGAACTACTTTATACAAGTCTTAACTAATCTACAGCTATGAAGATCACTGCGAATTTATACAACGGTGTAACTAAAGGCAAGATTCGGCTCAAAAAAAACAGGAGCAAAAAAAATTCTAATTGTAATTTTTTTCATATATTTATTTATTTGTATATAATGAACGGCAAACAGACAGGAGGCTCATCTGATGTTAAATGACACGCCCACAGACTCGCATGTGCGTTGCCGGCTTTTTAAGGGTATGTACCCCAAGCCCAGCGAGGTGGCTGTTTAGGGAGTACCAAATATTTTATATTTAAAGTTAGATCGCGCAAATATTTTGGGGTGATATTGTTAAAACCTGAATTTCTAGTTGTTCCCGTCTGAAATGAGTAATAAAAAAATGTATAATTAAATCGCGAGTTTTTGGCAAGCACGTTAAAAATGGTTCATAACTGGCAGAATTCAATAGAATAATTGATAACTGATAAGTTTTCTAATTCTTAGCATAGATGGCGCTTTGAAAAAACTATATCTATAAAATAACGGATCAAAAATATCGTGATATTGCCTTAGTAGGTGTCTTCCGGGTCCCACCATAAAAAGGGGTGATTTGACACTCTCCCGCTGCCTACCTTCTCGGATCAGCCTGATATGCTACTGTTACGGACAACGACAACCAGATATTGGTCCAGGAAACTATCAGGGGTTGAGCAGTTAGCGGAAGGATCAGCGAGTCCCAGCGTTTTGAGCTTGGTTTTTTCATGTAATTGTAGGCAAACGGGCTCACCTGATGTCAATTGATACCACCGCACATGGACACTTACATAGCCAGAAGGTAACTTTGCCGGCTTTTAAAAATTGTCTAAAAATCTTGTATTAATTGTATACTTTATCAGATAGACTTACGCACCGTACCGAACGGGCGTTACTCATAAGCTTGTTTTGTCTTATAATTTTGTTTGAGTACCACTAACGGAAAAAAAGGAGCGCTACCGAGAAACCCGGATTAGCCAGCAAATCAAGCGACGCAAATTGAAATGGATAGGCACTTCGAAGGGATCCCAATCATACTCCCAAGCTGACGCTTGATTGGAACCCGCAAGGAAAGCGGAAGCGTGATCGTCGTACAGTTGCAGATGAGGCAAAGAAGCCGGAAAGACTTTGAGCGAAATACGATGTTCAGGACTGAACGCAAAGCGATACGGTCGCTCCCTGCCCCATCTCTTAGTCCCTTAGGTTCTAAAACTCTACTTCGAGTTTCATTACGAGAGTAAAATCGTGGTTCACAACATCGAATGTAAAAAAATACCAGTTAAGATAAATAAGGGGGTTAAAAACAAAAATGGGCCCCTTTTTTATTGCAAATTGGGTTTTTGAAAAAAAAAATTGTGATAAAGGGATAGATCATATATAAGTTTTATAACAAAACTATTTTTTTTATTTTTTTTCCCAATAATTCAAAAGTTATTTCAAAATAATAAATAATTTTTGAATCCAGTACCGAAAACACGCCGAAGCGCGTGTGACGTCATAATGTTAGTTTTCACTCATTGCAGTTGATAGAAAAATAATAAATACAGTGTTTTGATCTATTTAATTTTGTTAATTAATATTAATATTTAATATATTAAATATACTATATATATAAATAGCCGAAAACGCTGTACTGTCAAATTGCTTTAACATTATGATGTCACAACATGGTGATCAATCATTCATGGCGCGTTTATAGTCACGTGATTTTCATTTAAATTTCATCAATTTTTGATTGTTTATAATTAATTGAAAACAAAAAAAATAAGTTTTTTGCATTAAACATCAATATTATTACCAATAAAGTTTTAAAATACATAAAAAAAACAATTGCGCCATCTATGCCTAGCATTTTCCAATTTGACACAGACTAATTATTGTAAAAACCCAAAAGCCAATTAGGTTTTATTGGAGTTGCTATTCAAGTAACACAAAATGTTTAGGTCTCTACACGCCCCTAGATGCCTAGAGTTATCTATTCTCTATTTTCTAGCAGTTAAAACCTATTTAAAAAATGTAATCTCAATTAAGCCGAGAATTGTCATAAAATTAAATCATTATCTTACGTATTAACTCCTTCCAATAATTATAGGTATGATGACATAAAACCTTTTTATAAAATGAAATGTTATCTTTCTTTTGCGTCTGACTAACAAACAAGACTAACTAACAAAAAAAATGAAATTGAAAAATGTTCCCACCCAAAAAGTTATGCCATCTGACAGTGACAAATAATGATAGCTGTCAGAATTCTACGGATTCAAAAATCAAAGTATAATTGTCATCATTCCCATTCAACGTCAACAATCTCCGGATCAATTTGATCCAATTGAGTATAATTCAGAGGAATCAATATATGTTATAAAATCTTATTATAAATTCTATTTTAGTAGAAAATTCTAAAAGAAATACTATTCCAGACAAAACTACTAGCACATTTGCTGTCGATAATATATTTATTAAACTATCGATTCCTCTGAAACTAACACTAGGTGATGATGTGTCAGATGATAAAATACGGGACTAACTCATCACAAACCTATTCCGGATCGAAGGTCCAAATTCTATTCGGTAATTACAAAAGATTGGACTAAAATTCATCAGACTTGGAACGTCTAGGTGATGAGTCTAGGCGCATGTAGGCCCAGCAGTCTTCTGGCGATGGGTGGTCGGTGGTGGGGATGATGAGCCGGTTCGTCGTCAGCTCTGGGAGCCCAGTCTTGGAGACGGCCGCCGGCCGCCAGGCGATGTGTCAAACGGTGGGCGATGGAGAAACCTCCGCTGCCTTCCAGTTGGGTCAGGACGATTATCACTTGTCTGGAATTATTTTTCAAATGACAATTTCAGGTCATTTACTCGATAGATGTAAAAAAATCAGTGACGCAACCTTATTAGATCTGCGCCTCAGATTGCTGTATCTGTTTCATGGTCATTTGTCAATCTCATAGGCAAGTAGGTAGCCCAAGAAATTTCTTAATGTATATATATATGTTTGTAAAAATATATGTATAAAATAAGGTCCCGCATCACAAGAGGTGATCAGCCTTCTGTGCCTGACACGCATTTACTGTTTGGGACTACGGCAAGCCGGTTCCCTCACGATGTTTTCCTTCACCGTTCGAGCGAATGTTAAATTCGCACCAATTCTATTGTTGCATAGGCGATGATTGAACCTACGACCTCAGGTATGAGAGTCCCTAGCTTAAGGCCCTAGGCCAAGGCTTTTAAGGCCGAGATCGAAAAAGGTTGCTGGTTTTTTTATTGGCGATAAGGTGTCGGTTAAATATTACTTTATACATGTTATACATTTAGGTTGTGGTAGAAAAAGCATAGAACTTGAATGACTCGGCAAGATTGTCATATCATGGTCATGATAGAAAGATAACATTTTTATATTTTTTTTTAAAGAATTAACAAACCTTACCTATGCAAGGGCGGTACCGAATCAATAGTCTTGAGTTCTCCTCTCGTGGAGACGACGTTGTAGCTCTCTTGACAATCGCACTTCACGTGGATCCATTTGTCGGTATGTCTGTTTTCCACCATCACCACGAGACCCGCCCAACCCTAAAATATCATATATTTTCATATATTCTTTTACGTTAACATATAACTACTACGTGATAAAAAATACGGACTAAATCATACAATATTAATAAATAATAGTTTAAAAAAACTAGAACACACGCTTTTAAAGCACATCAAACTAAAAAGTGAAAAATAATACAAGTATTTTTTGTTCATTACCATTCTCAGCCTAAATAAGGAATTATTTTTCACTTTTTAGTTTATGTGCTTTAAAAGCATGTGATCTATTTTTTTTAAACTATTATTTATTTTTTAGCAAAAAATTTTTTTTGTTTTTTTTTCGGCTTATTGCATTGTCATCGATCTTTGACAGGTGCGCAAAGTTTGAATTAAATATGTCCGTTAAAAGTGGGTCAAAATCGAGTCGGTTACATACATGTGTGTGTAAGTGTGTAAAAATAAATATCGTCAGTCCATCCGTATGAACATGGTTATAGCGGGCTCAGTGGGCAAAGTGCGAGCACAAAAGACACGAATAATTATCGTACAGTATTTAATTTAGATTAATTCCTTTTAACATTATCAATAACATTGAAGCTTTAATTATAACAAGAAGCGAGTTCAAGGCCCCGATCTCACTTTTCATCACAATCTCTCATCACCACAATGCTCCACTGAATACTCAATCAGAACTACCCTACGTTTTCTGAACGTGTTGTCCAAAGTCCAGATGGCATATGCTCTGCTCTGATTGGTCGTTACAATATTCCTACTTTTATTCGTTAATGATTCCAAACTATGAAAGAATTATATAATAACAAATTAATGGAATCAAATTATGAGTATTAAAAGTTATAGATGGAATCTTTTTTTTATGTAATAGGAGGCAAACGGGCAGGAGGCTCACCTGATGTTAAGTGATACCGCCGCCCATGGACACTCGCACTGCCAGAAGGCTCGCAAGTGCGTTGCCGGCCTTTCAAGAATTGGTATACGTTTTTCTTATAGGACCTTAAGTCAAAATTGGTTCGGAAATACTTCAGTGGGCAGCTGGTTCCACATAGTGGTGGTGCGTGGCAAAAACTGCCTTGAAAAACGCTCCTTTGTGGAACGACGGACGTCGAGGTGATACGGATACGTCCGATAATCATTCATTAACCAAAGTAACAATAAAAATCACCGGTCAATTGACTCGATCAGAACATTTTCTAATAATCCGAACATTCCGAGACATATATTATTTGAGAAATATCAATAAAGTTTCGTTACCTATGGAACCTTCTATGAAAATCTTAAAAGACCTTATACCTTAGTCAAATAATAGGCGGTCATCCCCTGCCTTCCCTCGTGGCGTTGGCCTCGCGCGAGGGTAAGCCCGATGATAGCATCGGCCAATATGTGCGGATGTAAGGACGGCCTCTCCACTGCGAGAGGTTTCGACGAGTGAGCCGCGAGGACGTGCCTCGGCCAGAGGGAACTGTCGGCCAGCTCGAGGCCCGTGTGCCAGTGGTTAAAAGCGAGGCAAACGACGAGGTAAAAGCCTTTTTCTAGCATTTTGTGGCAGCCTACGAAGCCTCGCACCTGGAATTATTCGTGAATTATTTGAAATGCGCTACAAAGAAAAATAATAATATATTTTTGTAGGCCCTGTGTAACTAATTCGCTTCAAATCTGGATTATACAGATCGGTTGAATGTTGAAAATACTCAGAATAACTTCCTTTTTTGGTTATTTTAAAGTCGGTTAAAAAACTAACAAATTACTACTGAAATAAAACTTGGTCGCGAGGTATGTTCGATGGCGGTTGTTGAAGGGATGTTCAAATGTATGTTAAATGAAACTTTTTGTTTAAAACTGGGTGTCAATTACTGGCTTTTATCATTTAAAATTGAGTTTACGACTAACCTAAAATTAGGGGTGGTGGGGTTGCGACGCTGGATTAACAAAAAACTAACTTGACTTATTGAAGGGTTTAAATGTAAGTGACACTTATGTTATTGGACATTATCGGAAACGAAAATGTTAAATTACAATTTCTGAGTGTGGGAAAAACTAAAGGACTCATTTTGGCTTCAAGTGTGCGATGATTGCTAACATTTGGTTTGCGCTTCTAATTATTAAATAAAATATACATATGTAACTTTACATTAGTTACATTAGTAAAAGTTATGAATGCTACATAGGGGGCAAAAGGATTTTCGAAAGGCTAAGGTGGGGCATGGCACATCAAAGGTAGGGAAACACTGCTGTAGTTGATCAAAAACTAGTTTTAATCAAAGCATAGTTTAAACTTTCAAATTACTGAAATCTTTTTTTTTTACAAAAATAAATATAAAATATTTAAGTACGTACAAATTCGTAATGTTTAACTAACCTGTCGTTTGCTGTGTGCCACAAGTTTGCCAACTTGTGCACTTGGCCCCGATTTGGTTCTGAACACAACGACGCACAAGTCCAGTTGCGATCGCTGGCTTTTTGCTGAATTCCTGAAATAATACATTTCATTATTTATATGTATTATATGTAGATAGATAATCGTGTCTAGGGTTGGGGAGTCAGTTACGCACTTTTTGAAGGTTTTTAACTGAATTTTGAGAAAAATTCTTTAAAAAATGGTTAAAAAATCAATGTTACGAATCGTAACGTTTATACAAGAAGTTATTTATATGGGTGTATCTGTTATACGTTGTGCATGTTTTCCTGAACTTTAGCAATTATTGTTTGCGATTAGAAAACTCAAGCCAGCCATCAACTCAGCCGAGATACGAACGCACTTTCTTACAGTCTAAGCTAAGTTCTAATTTACTCACACCGCTGTAATGAATAGAACATAATTTTATTTTATTGTGTGCTTGTTAATACAAGATAATTCTTGTATATGTTTTAATCGTATTTTTTAATTTATAATTTCTATTTTTTTTTGTGAAACCATTGATATACAAAAAACCCAAGATGCACACTCAATGTCAAAAAAACGTCCTCAAAAAATGAGCGCAACATTCTAAATTGTGCGCTCATTTCAAATAGTCTCGCGTCTAATAAGTGGAGTCGATATTATTTATTTGTGTTTTTTTTGATAAATAAATTTATGTACTTTTGAACTTTTTTGTGTGTAGTTTTTGACAAATATATTTACGCTATATAAAGTGTAGGTCAGGAGGTAGCCAATTTAACATTTTTTTTAATTTAAAGAAAAAACTTTTTAACCGGATTAAAGTTATGTATTATTATAAATTTACAACTATTTAACATCCAACACCTTTTGTCTTCAGTCACCGTGACCACGCACGCTGTAAAGCACCCGAAAAGTCGGATAAATTTAAAATTATGTTAAATAGTTGTAAATAAAAAAGTCATGTTCGACTCCACTCAATACCTTGTCCTACCGACCACGGTTGGTCGTAAAATTTTATTGCTTTAAGTACGTATAAACTGCGTTGTAATAACAACTTTAAGCAATTCGCGTAAGGTTGATTTTGCAATAATATATGCTTGTAACATATACTGTTATAGACATACTGTTATAGAAAGGGACAGAAATAGTATTTCGGGACACTTTCGAGCGTTACTTTTATTCGAGACTGTGCATCTTGGGTTTTTTGTATATCAATGTGTGAAACTTATGTTTACTTTAATTGTCACACATTTTAGATGTAAGATTTTGTAAAATAATTAGTAGATTTAGTACTGTGAGTCGTAAGCTAAATAACTAAATAAATAATAAATAAATAAACATAATACCTTTGACCTTCCTGAAACAATGTAAAGTCAACCTCAGTGGGCTGAGTGGCAGTGAGTAGCAGACACGTGAGGTGACGCGTGGACGACATCGGGGGCAGAATACCCGCCAGACGGACCTCGTGCCATCCCGCTCGCACCTTGCATATGTCTATGCAGTCGAAGTATCTAAGACAGAGATAGTCGTAAAGTGCCTATAGACTAGCATTTATTTTTGTTTTATATATTTATTAAAGTTTACCACTACATACATAATGTTATATCTACACCCTCTGTCTTCTTTGCCGATGAGTAGGGATGCCTACAAATTCAAATTTAATGACGTGGAATAAGTGATACATGTATCTTATGTTCCATAATAAACATATTTTTTTTTTTTACATAATATTTGTCAATCTTTTAAAATATATGTAAGGAAAACATATTTTCCTATACAAACTCTTTTTATATTTTATTTTTCTTCTTTGCCGTCTGATCGACGATGTTTAATTTGTGACTTGACATAATAGATGTAAGATGTTTTAATTTTATTATTTTATTTTATAAAACCTAGAATACAGGCTTTAAATATTGTTTCTTTTGTATTCACAGGTGAGTGAATAATTTGTAAATATTGTTTTTTTTATTAAATGTAAATTAATAGATATTTCTTTTGTAAATAAATATTTTGTATTGACAGAGAAACGCAGTTGCGCCTTATTAATTATTCCCAGTATAAGCGATTGATTCCATTATATACATATATATGACAATTAGTTTTTCAGTGCTATTTTTAAATTGATCAACCCATTACCGAATATCCCAAGCTCTGGATAAGTATCCGTTATATTCGGGAAGAATTGTTAGTCTTTTTAAATAATCAAAAAAAAAACCGTGGCGCTACAACCTCTTAGGTCTTGGCCTCAGATTTCTGAATCTGTTTCATGATCACTTGTCAAACTAATAGGCAACTAGGTGATCAGCCTCCAGTGCCTGACACACGACTTTTTGCGTCTAAGGCAAGCCGGTTTCCTCATAATGTTTTTTCTTCACCGTTCGATAGAAAGAAAGTACATTGGTACACAGCTAGGAATCGAACCTACGACCTCAGGGATGAGTCGCACGCTGAAGCCACTAGGCCAACACTGCTCAATTAAAAAAAAAATTAGTTTAAAGTAGAAGAAAATTTCATTAAATGTCATACTTTAAGCGAGTTTAGCTAATAAAAAAAAATATTGGTTGTTTGTAAAGTAGGTTTACGATCGAGATGTTTACGTGATAACGTCTTATTGGTGATATAAGTTTTTGGGAAGTAAGGAATTAATGAAGATAACAATTTTTTCAAATTTTAAATTACATCTATCGTTTTATTCACACTTTTGATGATAAATTTCGGGTGTAAAATGACAAGTTTACTTATTCGACTATGATATACATTTTTCTTCATACATTCACGGAATGACTGGCAGCGCTCGAGATGAGACGGGAGATCGGTCCGTCTCTCTCTCGTTATACCTGCGATCGCGCTCGTGAGGTTTTGGTGTGACACAAGTTTCTGAACATATCACCCGACTAAAACGATTTTAAAGACGTTATCACGTCAAAAAATCAAACATTAAAATAATTCTTTATGAATAACTCACTTAAGAACATCCTCAAAGCTGATCCAAAACACGCCTTGATCCCTATCAGCCGTGCAAACCGGGAGCTGTCGCCTCACGTGCTCCGTCCAGCGCGGACAGCCATGCGCCCATGGGCCGCGCCACGTGTAGTGGCCCCAGGGGTTCCTCAGGCGGAGAAGTCGCACTGGCGGATTGCTGTCCGCCAGCTCCACTACGTCAAGGACGGAGTACGCGTGCCGAGGACGAAGACCCAGACGCTGGTACTCTTCCTCGTCCACCTGGTTTAGGAGAATTTGAGAATTTATTTATCTTATACATACATTGCTTTATGATAAACTTACTTTAACTTAAACTAACTTTAATTAACTTTAACTTAATTTAATTAAATTAATAATAATAATAAACTTGACAATAAGCTTAGAGCTATGTATTATACTGAGAGACTGGTGCTTGAAAAAGGTTGGGAAAACCTGTTATTACAAGTCACCAGTCCCTCTTGAACATAGTGTTGCAAAAAGTATTGCTAATACAAGTCTTTAAAAACGAACGAAAATAAATAATTTATAAAAATATATATATAAAAAAAAATTAAAAAAAATAGTAAAAAGTAAAAGCATTTGTGAGTGTGTGTGTGTGAGTGTACGGGTCAGCGTGAGTGCGTTTGCGTGTGTGAGTGTTCTAAATTCTAAATTAGGAGATAGAGAAACTAGAGATCCAGCGAACAGCGCAGGTTAAGTGAGTATTTTATTCACTATTACGATTTATTTAGCTTATTCTATTTATGAAGTGAAACTTCTTTAGGCGCATAAGGGTAAAAATTTTATATTAGCGTCACGAAGATGTACAGCGTTTTTGTCGAAGAAAAGGAAGAAAGCGATTGAGAGAGAGAGAGAAGGGCGAATTACCTGATAGAAATCCTATTTTTAAAATTTCGTAGAGTATTTTTGCAATATTAGTTGCTGTTACAAGTGTTTTCGAGAGATGATTTTTAATTCCGTAGAATTCTGACAGCTAAAATTTTTTGACATGTCAGAAATGGTAAAACTATTTGGCCGGGCACATTAATGAATTTCAATACTAGTCTGAACATCTGAGTCTATACTTACATTTTATTTGTTAGTGAATGTATTTATTTTATTAAGTACGGTTCTCCATATTAAGTGGTTTAACGGCGAGTGATAATTACGTCCCTTTTCATCACAAACAGTAAAAAAAACGCATAACTAACGATAACATTTTTTTTAAAAGGTTCACTAAACCTGGAATTAGTAGGCAGTGATGCCAGCTAAAGAATAAAATTAAGTAATTAATTCAATATATTGTTCGTGGTATTGAAATATTTGTTATTTTTATATTAGGTCACTTGAGAAAGTACACTTTTGGTAGGTAAAACATAAAAAATACGTAGCATTTTATTTTTTATTGCCTTCAAGTAGGTCAAATTTAAATGAAAATCAGAGTATATATAATATGTTGACGATTGATCATACTACAACCAACGCTGTACGTATCTTTTGTTTTACGTGTTCTTCCTCTTCATCAGCTATTTTTTTTTTGGGTCCATCTTAGGATGTAGGCCTCCATTCTCGTCTTACCCAATTTTTACATTATTATATAAGTACAAGAAATATGAACCGACCTTCATATTCCCCCCACCACAACTGGCTCCCATGAGAAAGCATGCCTGCCTCGAAGACAGCAGCTGTGCCCAGACCAGGTCCCGGTCCAGCTGTTCCAGAGGTGCTCCACCGCCCGCCCCTCCACCTGCACCCCCCGCCTGCAGAGACACTGACTCGCAAGGCGCCCCCGTTAGGGTACACAGACCTACAAATTAAAACCCGTTGAGACACATAAGAACTTGGCCAAAACTATTATTATGCAGAATTAATTAACCATTAGATAATAAGACAAAAAAAAGAAAAAAAGTCCGTGCGTACAAAGTACACATGTCAGAAGTGAAACTTCTTTCGCAAACTAATTTTAAAGTCTTGTTCATATTTATACAAATCCAAAACTTTAGATTTCCGAGACTTAGAGGGAGGGAAAAAGGAAGATATGTTAGGAATTAAATGAGTTTAATTGTCATCAAAATATTAAGTGTCGAAAATGTCAATTTATAATTCGTCATTTGAGATTTCAATAAATTATTTTACATAAAAAAAATAAATAAATTCTCTTTACAAAATTTTAATTTTAAAAATAGAATTTCTATAAGTTAATTCACCCTTCTCACTCTCTCTCCCAATCAGTCTCAATCGCTCTCTCCCTTTTCTTCGACAAAAACGCTGCACATCTTCGTGACGTTTTTTTAAAATTTTTACCCGCATGCTAAAGAAGTTTCACTTCAAAAATCGTACCTAGTCGTTCAATAAGTATTAACTTGGGATTTAAATGTTAAATCCATAGTTGGGTGTCCCATACCCAACTATGGATTATATTCACCTTCAATCGCCCTTCCGGATACCAGAGCTTCATAACACCCGTGAAGCTTCGCCACCGCTTTCTCGATTAATGGCACCCACAACTGCTTTCTTTTTGCCTGAAGTGGTATACAGATCTTTTAGACGTGGGGCAATTACGTATAAACCCTCAATGGGAAATAAATAATTTAAAAAAATTGTAAAATGATTCAAATTGGACATTAAATTATTTAGACCCCCGTGCGTGTACGTCACAAATACAACCACGGGGCGGTGACTTTTTAAATTACGAACGTCCTAACTTTATCATTGTCCATGGGCAGCGGAGAACAACACTTCTATAAGGCAACAGTAAAATTTAAAAAAATATATTAAAGCTCTTAAAGCACCTGTGTATTTATTGTATGTTGTGTGTTCTCTGCAAGTGTATGTGTGTATCTAAGTCTTTGTAATATAAATAAATAGATAACTAACCTGTGAATACACAAGATGCCCCTTCTTATTACACGGTAGCTGGTCATCCAGGGTGATGGTCAACCAGCGGCCATCTTTACAAAGTCGCAATTGATAAGCGCCCCTTTCGGGTTCCGCGCGAACTACAACGCTACGCACTAAAGCCGATCGCTCGGCTAGTACTGCTAGTGCAGAGAGCAGCCAGCAGTTGCCTAGAACACCTGAAATTAGGGGAAATGGTTTTATGAATCAGCAAGACTTGAGAAAATAGCGGGAAGTACGTAGCAATTTAGCACAAAACTGACTGGGAATAAAAATGTTTTGGGAGCGTTCAAGTATTACGCAATTTTTGGAGATTATTGACCCCCCCCCCCATGTAACGCGTCGTAACCTTTTTCTGTACCCAATAGTAGAACGTTTCGTGACCACCTAGTGGTTCTTTAATACTCTCTTTATAGCTAAAAGTTACCATTATGTGGTGTAAAGCACTGGAATTTCGAAAATAATATTAACAATAACGCGTAATTCGCATCATAAAAAACGACCCCCCCCCCCCCAAATTCCTAAAGAAACCTATTAATTCACCAAATACTACATAAAGTCCATTGGTGCACAGCCGGGGATCGAACCTACGACCTCAGGGATGAGAGTCGCACGCTGAAGCCAGTAGACCAACACTGCTCTTAAATATCTAAAAACTACATACCCTGAGAAATATCCGACGGCCTTGGATCCCGGAAGACTGCCCAAGGAAGCCGATGGTCAGCGTCCACGTGGATCTGATGAGGCCTGAGCCAACGAGCGGCTGCCCCACTCTCCCCTGAACCGCCGTAGTACAACGAACGCCCGGACGCAGGGAACGACTCGTCTACGTACATTTCACCCGTCTGGAAGAATTAACCAGACTAATTTTAAAGAATATACAGATATATATTTACTAGCTGTGGCACATTGAATGGTTGAGAAAAAAAAAACAAGAAAAAAAATGAAAAACAAAACAAAGAATACATTTCATATAAGTTTAATTTAGCAATACTGAAAAAAAAAGATAAAAATCAATCCTTGATGCGGATTATATATCCTGCAAAAAGATCAATGCAGAACTATATTATATATATATATATATATATTATTTATTAACACCTTATCACAAAAACAATATAAAAAAGGGATTTAACCTATAAATATTGAGGGCTAAAGCAAATTATAAATTAAGGATATTCACAATTGTTCCATGTACCTTGTACAAACACAAATTATCTGCGTAATTCACCCATGTTTTGGGTTTTAGCTAACACTTTTTATGAAGATGAAGAAATTTTCCACCTTACCAAAGAGAGTGCGAGGAAATATTTTTAGGAAGCGGGAAAACTTTGATTTTATTTAGCAGAAGGAGCAATTATGATTTCTTTTAAATATTAAATTATCTATTGATTATTGTTACATTTAATTTTTTTTTATCACTTATAACTATGTACTTTTGTTTTAAAATGCCAATATCATATGTAAGGACCTAATATTTTATTTATCAATGTAATCTGTTTTGGCTTTGTCTATTGCATAAGTACTTTATTTTTATAATATGTATATGTGTAGCTGTAAGATTACTTATAAATAAATAAAATAAAAGTAATTTCACAAAAACATGACTCACGGCAGCGCTTTGGGCCAAAACCTCCTGCCACTGGGTCCAAGCGTGACTCTCCTCTCGCAGCCTCAGAATCTCCATCGGCGTACTTTCCTGTCGTTCACCATCCGACCCTTCTGCTGTAGATTTACAATTTATTAGTAACTTTCATATGCTACGGATCTCCCATGAAAAATATTGACGCTATGGTACCCTAGAGACGGAAAACGAAGAGGCCGACCACGCAAGAGATGGGAGGACGAACTGAAACTAACAGCAGGCTCCAACTGGAGAAGAGTCGCAAAAGATAAAGAACAGTGGAAAGGCTTTTGCCAAGAGGCACACCGAACTCCGAGATATAGTGGAGTGAAAATATATTAAAGTTCATATATACAAAATCACAGGGTTTCGGAATTTAAAGGCTATATTAATATTATTATTAGTAACTTTATATGTTATCATAGTTATGTAGAGCTAGCTACAAAATTAAATATACTATTACTTATATTTAATGTAATTTATTTTTTCGTAATTATCGAACGAATCTAACTGCGGACGTAAACGCACTGGTAACCTTTTTAGCCATCGCTTGGGGCGATGTTAACAAACAGTCCGCGTTTAATAAAAATCTAATCTAGTAATTTGTCTTTTTTTCTTTTCAAAACATATCATTCTTAAAGGTTTTCATGAATATGCTGACAGATAAAAATTAATACATATATCAAAAAGTCACAAGGAGTCAATCGTCAACAGTTAACTTAAGGTATCAGAAGTAAAAAACTTTTATGACCAACTTAAAAAAAAATGTAATATTGGAATGTATTTAAGAGTATGAATATCTGTACAAAAATAATGTCCAACTAAGATAACTGTGCAAATTTCATAGAAATCGCTTTAGTATTTTTTGAGATATCCTTATCACGTATTTCTAAATGTGTGTAATATGAGTAGATAATGGGTAATTATAAGAATAATAACAGGTATTTCCATTCGGTTTCTTTTGAAATCACTTCATATAAAGGCCGGCAACGCACCCAACTAAAATGGGTGTCAATAGGCTGCGATGACTGCCCTAAAAAACGCTTAATATAAAAAAATACATACGTGAATCATCATCGTCCAAACTGGGCTGGTCAGGCGCAGCTGGCAGAAGTCTGGTCTTGGGCGATTGACACATTTCGCAAGACATGGCCGTCACACTGTTCACGAACGTGCATTCGGAGCATGGCCATTCTGAATCAGTCCTGAAACGTGGGTTAGGGAGCGTTCAAGTATTATGTAACGAATTTGAGAGAGCTGGGGGGGGATTGTAAAACGTTACAGATACCGGCAAACTTCTTGAGCATTAAACAAGGGAGTGGTCCCCCAGTTTGCGCATCGCTCGACACGTCACTAGAAAATCACTAGAAGAAATTGTGAATTTACTATCAAAATATCGTAATTTTATTTTTCATAAAAAAATTGTGGTTTTTGAAGTGAAAACTTATTTAGCGAAACGTCTAAAGCTTTATTATTAACGATATCGTCAGACTGAACGCGAATAAAAAATGGCAGCTTAAAATATAGTGAATTTTCCTAATTGAATTATTTAATACTAATTTTAATTATTTTGTGTAGGTTTCGTAAGACGGATGGAGAGAATTGTCATGTTTGTATACGATAGCGTAATAAATAAATATTGTATTCTACCACATAAATGATAGTACTTTTATACTGATAATTAAAGCAGTTCGTGCAAAATTATTCCCTAACCATTCCAAAATATCAAAAATGCACAACGTTAATATTCAAGTTTTCACTTTTGCCGGTACTCCTGGGGTGCAACCCGTCGTTTTTTTTTTAATTTTTGTTTTTTAATATTTGAATGATCTCTACATGTTTGCCTTTAAGTGCTTGTCACGTTAAAAATTGTATTTTGTGGTTGTTTTAGGAATGTTTTAAAAATTCACAAATAATTGTTTCAGAATGCAAACATTATGTAAAAAATGACTTACTTAGTTTCGGGTGGCGGAGTTTTGTGTCTAGACCCTCGACGGGGCAAAGCCGGCGTGTGACGAGGGCCTCTGCGAGGTGAGGGGCTCCGACCTGCTGAAATTGCTATTCGTTATGATTTTTAGATGCAGAATAAAACATATTTTTACATTAATAAATTATTTTATTTTTGTTGTCGTAGTCTTGAGAGACTATAG
The DNA here is from genome assembly GCF_905475465.1 of Pieris napi. NCBI lineage: Eukaryota > Metazoa > Arthropoda > Insecta > Lepidoptera > Pieridae > Pieris > Pieris napi. The sequence continues at coordinate 11,633,221 of NC_062248.1, read as the reverse complement.
ACCAGTATTACCCATGCCTCATCTAAGCTTTTCTTACATTATTATGGCCCCCATATATACATACATAATTTTTAAAAATTGTATTGTTTACTTAAGAAAATGATAGATTTGAGGAAGAAATTACTAGAGAATTGGTAACGAAACGAAGTAATTAAATTTTCAAAACATAATGTAAAAGTGAAATTCAAATTACGAATAATTTTAATAAATTTTCAAATAGCCCCACTTAACAATCAAATTTCCCACCTGTAGGGCGTACGCCCCACTATGGGAAATACTGCTCTAGAGAAAATATTTTTATGTATTGTTTATATTACACTTATATATGTCGTAAACATAAATAATAGCCCTTAAAAAGAGTTTAAGACGAATGATTGGTAGAAATTCTTAAAAGGCAAAAACGCTTAATGACTGGTTTTAAAAAGCGGAACAGCAACGTTCTCTCACTCTCTCTGAAATTTTTGTAATAACTCACCAAATATATGACCAAATATATGCATTATTTTTACGACCGGTTGATTAGAAACATTTTTTTAATTACACCACAAACACAAAAAAAATTAAAATTCAAAATACTTTGACTTAGTGGTGTTAAAGGAATAAATAAGTTTAATCTCACCAGCAGCGACGTGGTTATCGGTAGGCACGGCGTGCTTGGGTACGGGCGGGGTCTTACAGGCCAAACAATGGTTCGCTGACATCGGATTACGCAGCGTACACGAGCTGCAAGACCTGAAATTCATATTTATTTAAGTTATAAATTAAAGAAAGAAAAAACCTTTAATTGATTAACAATGTAAACTTTATGTAACGTCCTTCTATTTAACGACAAACCCCTTAAAGCGTCGAAATCACTAGGCTTAGAGTTGGTTTATGATACATTCTACATAGCATTACATCCACCCTCAATAACGATAGTTAAATAATAAACTCGACTGCCGGCATCACGTACCGCACTTTCTAAGGAATTCATTCCTTTGTTTAAAAATTGGGATTACTTGCCCGTGTAGACAAATTGTTGTTAGTAGGAGTCATGAATATATATATGTTATCATTGTATAATAACATATAGATATCATTGTATAATAACATAGAGATATCATTGTATAATAACATAGAGATATCATTGTATAATAACATAGAGATATCATTGTATAATAACATATAGATATCATTGTATAATAACATAGAGATATCATTGTATAATAACATATAGATATCATTGTATAATAACATATAGATATCATTGTATAATAACATATAGATATCATTGTATAATAACATAGAGATATCATTGTATAATAACATAGAGATATCATTGTATAATAACATAGAGATATCATTGTATAATAACATATAGATATCATTGTATAATAACATAGAGATATCATTGTATAATAACATAGAGATATCATTGTATAATAACATATAGATATCATTGTATAATAACATATAGATATCATATTATCAATACCTTATCATATTATCAAATATATCAAACTGTAAACATGGCAAGTAAGAGAAAATGTGTGTATTAAAGAAAAAGCGGGAGATAATTACTAACACTAGTCTGAAATAAAAATTTCCCTTGAGTGTCGTTATATAGAGTTAACAATATATATATATACAGTCAAAACCGTTTATAACGACATCGTTTACAACGACCTATCGGTTATTACAACCAGATTTTATGGTCCCGTCCGAATCCCTCGTAAACTATTCAGTAAACAAACCGCTTATAACAACATCGGATTACAACGACGAAATTTTATCGATATTCATCGGCTATAACGACCAACCGCTTCTTGTCTCAGCAAAACAAAACAATACAAACGATTTTAAATCTTATTTAAAGGCATTGAATGAATATTTAGGCATATTATTACCTACGCACTTTCTCCCAACGAACAGTTTCAGCCAACAACGATTTCGGAGGCTCTTAATGCTGTAACAATTTTGCAAAAATTTGTTGCCTTTAACGAACAGTTTGATACTGGTGATACTCATACCTTGAGGAGTATGAAACGTAAAATGCAAAAAATATTTGAGATTGGGCTAAAAAAAACAGACTAAAATGATTGATTACTTTTGTACCCAATTATTTCGTAATAAATATTTTTGTTTCTTTTTTGACTCGTTTACATATTATAATATTAACATACCATATTATAACCCATACCTAACTATTCTAGATAGATAACTATGATAATATAACTTGTAGATAGTGTACATACATATTAACTATACTTGTGTATATATAATATATGACATTGCTTATAACGACTATCGGATATAACGTCGGCAACTATACGGTCCCTTCAATGTCGTTATAACCGGTTTTGACTGTATATATATATCACTTTAATAAAAAATGTGCCCAACTAAGCTTTAAGTTGGTGTCACTAACAACTGATTCTAACTCAAACTCAAATAAACTTTATTCATATAGGTAACCAAGTACACTTATGAACAGAAAATATGTTAAATTATTTCTAAATTTACATTTACTACCAGTTCGTAAGGGAGCATTCAAGTATTACGTCACGCAATTCTTGAATCGTAAATTATTTTATTTATTATTTTTCCCAAATAAATCGTAAACGAAAAATAATTCGAAGAACTTTTTATATCATAAGTAATAAGACAAAAATAGCAAATAAAACATGTTTAACAGTTATCAAGTACCAGAAGTTATGTGTGCTGGGTCGAGATCCCGCGCAGGCAGCGCACGCGGTCGCGTTCGCGTCATTCACGAGCGTACAACGGGTGCACGACCACGTACTGTCAACCGCTGGACTTGAAGTATCTGTAATGAAATACGTTTATTCACCACAAAATAAAAATTAAAACATTAACAAATTAAACCAACTTCAAAATTATTTCATTGTCAACATTATTTGCCTATGCCTACACATTTTTCAAAAATATTTCATGACCGATTTTGACGAAAGTTGGAAAATAACTAATTTAAATCATAATATCACACGTGCATAGAAGTAATTGTACCTTAATATTATTTTATTTCCACTAAGTCATATACATACAGGTCAAACTGCTTACCTTATTTGAAATCGGTTAAATATTAAACAGAAAACTAAGCAAGTACACAATAAGGAAAAAACTAAGATCTGACGCTGATTTTAGGTAGTCACCCAGTCACACCCACACGCTCGCAAGTGCGTTGCCGACCTTTAATAAATAGATACCTTTTTTTCTTGAAGGACCTTAAGAAAGACCAGCTGGTTCTACTTAGTGGTGGTGCGCAACAAAAACTACCTTAGAAAACGCTCAGTTGTGGAACGACGGACGTCGAGGTGATACGGATAGTATTTTGTATTTTGCCTTGACGTCCGATGATGAACCTCAGCTGGAGGTATTAATCCGAACAACTCCTCTGAACACTCTTCATGGTAAATGCGGTTTACAGTAAAAAAATACGTACCGACAGCGAACAATAACTCGTCACTATTCAAATCATGCTCCATAGACGCAATTGGTACCGTCAGCTTTTTCGGTTGGTTTTGGTTCGGTTCCAACTTAGTACCACTTGCTTCTGAAGAATTTCTGAAAGAGAAATTACTTTTGTTAGTCACAAATTTTCTTCAATTATAAACAGAAAGCAAAAACACCAATGATGTGCCAGAATGGTGTCAAAGATGGTTTTAGAGAAATGGCTGGACCGAATTAGATCAGAAAAGCAAGAGGCAGGTATTAGTGGAGAAAGCTTTGGGAGGCCTATACTGGCGAGATTAACAGCTGAACTGAGGAGAACGGCCCGTTTAAGCCAAAAAAAATATTTCAAATTATACAAATTTATTATAAAAGGTCAAATGAGTATGGGTAGCCGGCCTATGTCGGTATACTCATTCTTTAAACAACTCGAGGTCGGAATCTTTGTGAAGCGGACCGTCGAAGACCTCCAGCCATCATGTCGATGCTGAACAGTTATGAAGCATGCTGTTTGCCTATCATAGGTTGTACAATTATTTTTACTGTTGTTCTTTCTAGACGTAAGATTTTATTCCCGTTGGATTTTTTTTAAATAAATAATTTTTGGCCGGGGTTTGCAGGATTTTATATAGCAGAGAATATCTCCAACGAGTGTTTGTCTACTTATTACGACTATGTGTTGCGTGTTGTTCCCACGATAATATAAGTGCGTGCTCCTGTTTCACCATGCCTCCAGCTGATAGAGGACAAATCTTCATTTTTAATCTATTTTATTATTATTAATTAACTATTAATTACTTAAGATGTCATGTGGAACATGGTGTAATGGTTGCAGCTCCTTACAAACGTTGTGCAAAACTTGGCGATTAAAAAGAGTGGCGGAGAGTTTATTGCCAGTTCATCTCTTCCGTTCTACGCCCTTGATTTAAGTACTGGCAGTAAATTTAAATTAGAAGTATTTAATGTATTATATTTCTTTTTTGACGTTCATAAGTGTACATTGTGTTATCTACATGAATAAATGATTTTGACTTTGATTAAAAGATAATAAAAAATACATGAGAAACGTCACCTATGGGGTTGCGGCGTTTGTGCGAGCGTTGTGGCGTGCGGAGGCCGCGCACTGCGACAGACCTCGCAGCGCGATCCCCACGCGTTGTACGCGAACCAACATTCGCCGCATTGCCACATACGGCCGCTGGGCTCACGACTGAATTATAGAAATTATATAAACTTAATTCTTTCATAATAATAACGTTTATAAGTAATCATAACAATCAAATAAACAGTTTTACAATTTTCTTAAGCTACATAGCAATAATAAAAATAAAATTAAAACAAATTTAAAAAGTTTCGTCCCTATGGCAGTGTACATTAAACGCTGGCAATATTTCCTCGCTGTATTGCGATACTTATTCGTTCGTAGCGCCTGTGCACTTGAACCCCACGGCTCAAAAGCCTCCTCCAAAGAGAACAAAATGGAAGTTGGAGGAAAGACTCTTATATTTGAGCTGTTTATTATAAACTTTATTACGAACGAGAAGTTACAAGTAAATAATTTTAAATAACAATGGCAAGATATCCCCTTAAATAGAAATCCCCCCTCCTTACCATCCATATAACGACTTAAAAAAACAGCTTAGTACTGTTTCATTGTATGGGCATAGATAATACTTGTTTGTCGAAATTTTTGATTAGTCATTTGTTCAAATAAATATGCATAAAAAAAGTATTCCGGACAGAAATAGGTTGTGACAAAATTCATCGATCGCTAGTTCCCACACCAGGGAGGTTGTGAGTACAACAATTACTCCATTTATTATTCAGTAAATTAATATAAAAGCGTAAAACACTTACGAATTCTGTGTAGAAGGCACTTTGGAAGGCTCCCGTGGGTTGTGGGACACTTTGCCCACCGACGGCAGCATATTGAACACTTTCTCCTTCACCCCAATGTGAGAAGTCCTTAAATTACTCTCCCCAACTGGGGACAAACAGTTCTCGGCACCTAACAACTCGTCTATCCTCGCGTAATCCCCATCGCCTATATCGTTCGAATACAACGCCTCATTCTGAGAATTTGACATCACAGTTTTTGTATCTTGCACCGAAACGTACGAGTATCTCGTTCCGTTGTTATTCACTTGCAATTGTAAATTTAAATCCTTGTATTTTCCCTTGTTGGGAAGTGCGTAAATTACACCTTCTGCATTTGTATCCCAACTGCACTCTCTATCTATGAGCTCAGTGTTCGATTCGTCTATTTTCTTCTCAACCTTCTCCCGACGCTCGTCTTTCAACGAACAGTAGCTTTCTAGAGACTTTTGATAATCGTTCAAGCTTCGCCTGCTAGAAATCACTTTGCCCATGGGCCGATTTTCACTGTTCTGTTCCGAGAACGATCGGCGGTACGTGGGTCGGATTTCTGGCGAGTTTTGAGCGCTGACTGATCTTTGGAGAGATTCTCTTAACGTTTCAGTTTGTGGCCAATCTGGTACTGTTATCATCACCCCTCCAGAGGAAGGTAAGGATGTTGCACCGTCCCTATTGAAGGTTTCGTGTCTACCTAAGGTGGTGACGCTGAGACCACGTGTGTTAGGTATTCTGGAGAGTGGCGAAATTCTGGGACACAGACAAGCTTCGCAATGGGTTCTTATTCCCGAGTTCTCGAGGGTGCACTTACTGCAAGCCCATTTCTTCAAATGCAGCGCTCTGCTTTGCTCTCTCTGGTATTCCTTGACGTAATTCAATTCCCAATTGGATTTGCTCTCGTTGCACTTCTTTGGCCTCCTCGTGACCGTGTGAAGACTTCGTAGGAAAGACTCTCTAGGGTTATACGTAGCAGCTTGATAGCCGTAACGCTCCGATACCATTAAACTGGTAGGTCTGCTAATCGTGGCTCTATTTTCTTCAATATTCCACCATTTATGCTGGGAATTGATCACGGAGCCATGGGAGAGGGAGCGCGTGACACCGTGAGCTTGATCAGTGAGCTGAGTCGGAGACAAACGCAACGACTGCAAGTCGAGGTTCAAGCGTCGACCATCAGAGTAACTTGACGAGGGCTTGTATGAAGGAACAGCCAGGGTGTTGGACCTTATCATACTGTCTGAAAATTGAATTGGATTTAAGTTTTAAAACACAGTTTGATTAATAAATATATATATATATTATAAAACAGTAGATACCTTTATCAGACTTGTCTTTGTCCGTCATCCCTGAAGATTGTTCCTCATCATCGGACAATCTGGAAATAGGCACAAAAAGTTAGCATCACCAGTTTACGGCAAGTACTATGTAGACCTACCATGAAATCAGTATATGAGTATTTCAGCGCCATCTGATCCTAGATAAATGGAGTAATTATACCTATAGACTGGCGCATGCAGCGCGAGTACATCGCAGGCAGCGCAGCGCCACGAGGCGGAAACGTTGCGCAGCCCGCAAGCGCACCGCCACGCGCGACTTGCGCCCGGCGCCGAACCCACTGACGACCATCCGCTGGTAACAAATTATACGTTAGCTATAGAGATGAAGGTCAAACATATAAAATTTGACACTGTAACGTTTCCCTAATTAAAGACAAACCCTTTAGCTTGTCTGCCATACAATGATACACTCTACATAGCGTTACACCCACCCTCAATATTTAAGCTTTTTTGTGTTTCCAAAAAATCCAAATAAAATAAACGCAGAAGTACATTCACGTAAACTTGAAATTGTAACCGATTGAGAATCTGTCAGTGTAATTTCTGTCAAAATCTACACGGTTTGCATGTCGTTTCACATGTTATGAAATACACGCTATATGAAATATTATAATAATTAAGTATTAAGTGTATGTTTCGTTTAAGGAATTTCAATACAATATACAAAATTATATTTTTTTTTTTTATACTTAGACGCAACTCTGGCAGCCAAAATTACTTGGAGGGGTTCCAATCAAGGTCCCCTGAGATACCTACATAATCAGTAAAATTCAGGCGACTTATTTCTAAATCCAACCCTTATGCAATTACTAACACTAGTCTTAAGTAAACTTTTTCTTTTTCTAACACAAATTTTTCTTCTTTCCATTTAATCACAACTCTTTGTAACATCAAAAATTGCACAGTCCCTTGAGTGTCGTTATATATAGAGTTTACACTGTACATCAAGCAAAACAACACTCAAGTAAAAATAATCAGTGAAACAATGTCTAAATATAATTAGTTTTAGGAATTCTTAATAATATCCCATTAGTGCTGAACAATTAAAGAGAAAAATGTAGACACCTGATCTAGAAACAAAACTATTTTATACTAGTGGACCCCACAGACGTTGTCCTGCATGATATTTCGAGCTATTAGGATATTAAAGTATGAAAGTACCGACTGCAGCACCACCTGCCGGGCTGATTTGTGAATCTAAACCATTCCCAGATCCCCTTGAACACACACAAAAAATTTCATCAAAATCGGTCCAGTCGTTTGAGAGAAGTTCAGTGACATACACACTCACAGAAGAATTATATATTTTATATGTATTTTTTTTTAAATATTTAATTGTTTAAATATATTTTTCATGTATCAAAGTTGACTAAATGTGGCATAGAATGCGGAAGTAAGGGGAATATTCTTACTGCTTACTTATCTTTTAATTTATAAAAATTTAAAAACAGACAAAGGCTCAACCCGTGACCTAGGGAAATAAGGGAACTAACAACATATTTTATGAAACCTACCTGCAAATCGCAAATAGACAATTTTTATTTAAAACAATATCTATACACTATGAACAAGCAAAACTGATAAAAGGCTTACACTATAAACAACTTTACAAAACACAGTCTCTTTTCATCAGAAATATAAAACAACTGACTTGTTAGCTTGTTATTTTGTCAATATAGCTTTTGATTGATTGATTGATATAATTAAATATGTAAATTTGAACAACCTTTAAAGTATAGAGTGAAACATTCACTGAATCTAGTCATCCATGAAAACAAAGGACTCAACATCAGCAATAAAAACAAAGAACTTGCAATCTATATGTAAATTAACACTCTTTGCTCAATATTGAAATCTTACATGAAAATGTTATACAAAAATAGTTCTTTTGCATAGGATACCTTAAGCACAATATGGGCTAGACAAATGGATTTGTTTTGTTGCTGACTAGTTTTTCAAGAATCAACACAATTGAGTCAAATTCTTATTGTCGTACATCGTAATTAAATCGTATTGAAAATAAAGACTTAGACATACCTATAAACATTGTTCAGTTAATGCCCCTAATACTACATTTTCAATGAAATGATGACACACAGTCACAATACAAAGAATCTAAATCGATATTTTATATAAAGGGCTAGGTATTCACGCACGCAACCTCGAAATACAAAGGGAATCTAACCTAAATAAAGTCTTTAGAAAAATCGATAGCGATTTGACACAAGCGATATGAAATCGCATGTCAATAGTTTGTAGAAAAAACATACCGATTAAAGTTATTTGTTGTTGGTATAACAATAGCTTCAGATCCTGGGGTGGTTCCACCACTTTTCTCTGTCCGCGAAGCGTAATCTGATGAAGAGTCTCCCGTATAATATTGTTTTTGTAAATTTCTGTCATGACTTGATACCCGTTTGGTACCACATTTTAAACATTTTACACTCTCTGTTGGATTGATTTGACCACACGCTTGACAATGCCATTGCAGCACAGATGCGATTGAGCCCATTTTAATTCACACATGGCTATGAAACCATAACAATACTCCGTTTTATATAAATAACTAGCGGCAATGATGAAGGAACGAAAACAGCTGATCCACCATGTTGTTTGTGTATAACTTTTTTATGTAGTGTTGCTAGCTATGAAATAAAATAGAAAATAAAACAGTCCGTGTTATTTTAATCACTACTAATAACATAAATAAAACAATAATAGTACTAAAAATATATTCAAAAATCTATATATTGAAAGTAAACAACAATTAATTTGGAAACAAAAATTATATTCATAGAAAGTGGCATCTAGCGATGGCAAGAAACATGAAACTGGAAAGAGAATCTCCTATTTTGAGTTTGAGTTCCATTATATTCCTAACCATTTAAAATCAAAACTATTATGCTTTTCGAATATTAGAATTTTAAATATTTTTAGTTAACTTAATGTTCAAAACCAATTCAAAGTTAACTACGGTACAAGAAAGTGCCATCTAGTGGCATGTAAACTACATCCACCGAACATTAAGTTCTATTAGAATTTACTAGAGGGCTATTAAAATATAAAAGATTTAAAATTGATAATATTAATTGGCAACACTGAAAATATGAATAGCGGAATGCGGATTTTGACGATATAAAATATAAATTAAATAATGCAATAATTTTCATAAGGAATTACTTGCTTTGAAATGTTCAAAAATCTTTCTTATGCGTTGCATTGCACCATAGGGTTACCCCATAACATAAGGAACATATTATACCGCCTGTTCTCCTGTCTCGCGATTCTGACACCATCAGGCATCAGCTAAAGAACTAGTAAATATAGCCAAATGTAATTTATTTTGAAATTTTAATCTAATTTATTCGACAAAATTATCATTTTCAGGTACTGGGCAGTTAGTATAAGAAATGGGCAATGACTGTACTTTTTAGATGATATTTTAGTTAGGGACATTGCTAAGTTATAAGAAAAAAGTATTAAATGTTTGTTAGATACGAAACTTATTTATATTTTTTGACATAAATGTGTTTGAATTCCTTCTGTGGCCAATAGCTCTCGGTTTACCCTAATCATTTTACATTAAAGAAAAAAACCTAAAAACAATAAAACACTGTTTTGACCGGATTGAAGTTATGTATTATTATAAATGAGTTATGTTAATCAAAGACAATACTATGTGCAACAGTACGGACTGGAAAATGCAAACAAAATTAGACGACTGGAATTCAAGAAAACAAAGGCATCTCGTCTCCTAGCATCCATAAATTTTCTCAAAAGATGCAGAGACCACAACATCATCCCCAACTGTGTACGATTGGCTCCAAGAAAGGACATAGTTGGGAGCGCCAGTATTCTTGAAACAGCAAGTAGAAAATTGTTAGTTAAACTTGTCGCCGGACATAGAACAGAGTATCAACGACTAAACACTCAAATCCAAAATGAAACGGAGGAACTACGTGAGATATTGTCGGAAACAGATTGGAGGCAGTGCATAAACATCTTAAACACTCGGGCTCACAACAAATTCAATAACTGCAAAGTCATACAAATAAAAAAGTTTGAAAAACTAGCACAGAACATCAATAGACAATTGTCAAACGTCGCGACTTTAAATGACACATCCGATAGTAGTCAAAACGTCACTGTCATCAATCTGTCGAAACAAAATTTGGATAAACAAACCATTGAGGTATTAAGCAAAGGTTTAAATTTTGCAACGGCACCGCGAAAAATCCCTCACGAAGAAATTGTTAGTTACGTAGAGGAATGTATATTCAAAAATACGATACCAAAGGATGAGGCTGAAACCATACGGCAAGATATCTCGTGCATACTGCGTGCAAGCAAACCGCCAAAACGAAACCTCACCTTCGCTGAAACAAAGGCTCTCGCGGAGCTAAAGGCGAACGAAGATTTGGTAGTACTCCGAGCTGACAAAGGGAACGCAACCGTTGTTATGGATACGTCGGAATACGAAAGCAAGATGGCTCTCCTCTTAAACGATGTCAATACCTATAAAAAAGTCGATAAAGATCCCACAAACAAGGTAATAAAACAAACATCTAGCCTCCTTACTAAATATTCTGAAACACTGTCATTAGACGTCAAATCTTGGGTTGGGTGTTAAATACCACCTCACGTTTTTGACGATACTAATTATCTAGGAGTGTCCGGAGGACCTTCATTGGAACACCTCCAAGTGAGTTTTGCTCCGGAAACGCGTCTTAATATTTTTATGAAAAATTTAAAGTTTTGTGTAATGTATTAAAATTTGTAAACAATCCGCCATTTTCTACTTTTCTATTGGTTATAAGTGATGTGACGTTCACTTAAAAAAATCGTGTTTTTAATTTATCGATTGTTAATAATCGTTTTATTTATTTATCGATTATTTCCTCATTTTTGAAATTTAAAGTTATAGAATAATCAACATTGAAATTAACCTAATTTCGTGTTGATAGATTATAGGGTTCCGAAATTTTTTGAAATGATCGATACCTACTCGTCTGTATTTTCTAATTAGTACTTGTATTTCATTGTTTGCAACTTTCTATATTATTTAATTTTTACAAGAATAAAGTGTTTACTTTAATATCCAAAAAGTACCCAAAACCGAATCAGAGCACCCCACTATCCACGTGGTCTTGTCTGTCTTACCCCTAGAGTGTATATAAATAATCGGAGGCGCGGAGGAAGAGCAGCCCCCACCCGCTGTAACAAAGCACAGGCATTATGAAAGCTGTAGCGGCTGAGGCTGGTCGCCGAAGGCGACCAAAAAGCCGAGGTTGCGGAGGCTTGAATAAAATGCCTGTGCTTTGGTACGCAAGGGTGGAGGGGCTGCATTTCCCGTAGCGCCGGAGCTGTCCACAAAAACAAATATTATTTAGATTGGTTAGGTTAGAGTTAGTATATGAAAATTTGGTCGCCGAAGGCGACCAGGACGCCGAGAAGCCGAGGCTTGAATAAACAATTACTATTTAGATCGGAGCTGTCCACAAAAACAAATATTATGTAGATTGGTTAGGTTAGAGTTAGTATATGAATATTTGGTCGCCGAAGGCGACCAGGACGCCGAGAAGCCGAGGCTTGAATAAACAATTACTATTTAGATCGGAGCTGTCCACAAAAACAAATATTATTTAGATTGGTTAGGTTAGAGTTAGTATATGAATATTTGGTCGCCGAAGGCGACCAGGACGCCGAGAAGCCGAGGCTTGAATAAACAATTACTATTTAGATCGGAGCTGTCCACAAAAACAAATATTATTTAGATTGGTTAGGTTAGAGTTAGTATATGAATATTTGGTCGCCGAAGGCGACCAGGACGCCGAGAAGCCGAGGCTTGAATAAACAATTACTATTTAGATCGGAGCTGTCCACAAAAACAAATATTATTTAGATTGGTTAGGTTAGAGTTAGTATATGAATATTTGGTCGCCGAAGGCGACCAGGACGCCGAGAAGCCGAGGCTTGAATAAACAATTACTATTTAGATCGGAGCTGTCCACAAAAACAAATATTATTTAGATTGGTTAGGTTAGAGTTAGTATATGAATATTTGGTCGCCGAAGGCGACCAGGACGCCGAGAAGCCGAGGCTTGAATAAACAATTACTATTTAGATCGGAGCTGTCCACAAAAACAAATATTATTTAGATTGGTTAGGTTAGAGTTAGTATATGAATATTTGGTCGCCGAATTTTCAATTATTTTTAATATTAAAATCGAATACAAAAATCGATTTTCACTTTAAAAAAAATCGATTATTTTTCACATCCCTATTAATTTTATAAACTTAATCGGCCATTTTGAATGTGGTTTATGCTAGACTAGCGGTAATTAGTTTTACAGTGCAAAGTTTACTTTATAAATCCGTTTCTTTTTTATTTTCACGTGAAAGTGCGTTATTTTATTTGCATTTTTTGAAACTTGGCTTTACATACATAATCAACACTGATTTCTCGCGATCATTTTCAGATTTATAGTGATGGCGTCTACAAGTTTTACTCGTGAAAATGATTTTGAGGACGATGGGTCCGTTGTGAATCGTGACTTGAATAGTGAGGAAGTGATCACATTTTCCGGAGCAAAACTCACTTGGAGGTGTTCCAATGAAGGTCCTCCGAGACTCCTAAATAATTAGTATCGTCAAAAAAGTGCGATGGTATTCAAAACTGTTACCCAAATCTTTAACAACAGCCTGTGTAAAACCTCCAAAAATGTATGGATTGCCAAAAATACACAAACACAACAATCCTTTAAGACCCATAGTCAGTCATATCGACTCACCCACATACAAATTAGCCAAACACTTAGCGTCAATATTATCCCCTCTCAGGGGGCACACTAGTGCTCATGTTAAGGACTCTTACCATTTTGTGGAAACATTGAGAGATCTCAAATTACTCCACAATGAAACCATGGTGAGCTTTGACATTGAGTCACTATTTACAAACTTACCACTAAATGACTGCCTAGATATCATTGCAAAAAGACTTAGAGAACAGAACATGTCACCAGATTATGTAGATATTGTAAAACACTGTCTCACATCAGGATACTTAATGTGGAAAGATGAGTTCTATGTGCAGGTTGATGGAGTAGCCATGGGTTCTCCAGTGTCACCTATAGTCGCTGACATCTTCATGGAGGACTTTGAGGAGAGAGCTCTGGCCAATGCCCCGGTTAAACCTCGACTGTACAAGAGATAATATGTCGATGACACATTTGTAGTACTCCCCAATGACAAAATATCTGCATTTCTAGCACATTTAAATTCAATACACAAGAACATTAAATTTACTGTTGAACAAGAAAACAACAACCGTCTGCCCTTTTTAGACATTTTAATTATACGCAAAGCAGATGGCACACTAGGTCACACAATACACAGGAAGGCAACCCACACAGATAGGTACCTCAATGGTGAATCCCACCACCACCCTTCACAACTGCTTTCTGTCGGTAAATGTTTGTTTCAGAGAGCCCAACGTCTTTGTGATGATACCCACCTCGAGGAGGAACTACAGCATGTCAAACAGGTGCTACACCGAAACAAGCTGCGCATCCCCCGGCTACATCACAAAAACAAAAACAAGACACAAACAGTTCCCCGCCAGCCAGCCTACTTGCCATATGTAAAGGGAGTTACAGATAGAATTAGCCGGATCCTAAAACGAGCTTCTATTCATACAATTTTCAAGCCGCACAAGAAGATTCAGCAATTCCTAAGACCAATCAAAAGTAACACCCCATTGCAAGATGCAGGTATATACAAACTGGATTGCGACTGTGGCCTGTCTTACATAGGGCAAACTAAACGCAATATGTCCAGCAGACTCAAAGAACACATTGCAGACATAAGACATAGACGACACAAAAAATCAGCAGTCTGTGAACACATACTAGATAGGCCTAATCACTACATACGCTTTGACCAACCGAAAGTACTTGCGAAAGAGAAAAGATTCTTCCCAAGATTGGTACGCGAAGCCATTGAAATCAAAAAACACCCCAATTTCAATAGAGAAGACGGCCTAAAATTGTCAAACACCTGGGATCCAATAATATCCAAATTAAAATCTCAAAAAGAAACACAATCCGCGAAAATAGAGGACACCGTGAGCCATTTTTGCCAAAACCCTCCATCTTTTAGTCGATACCAACTCCGGGGAAATAAATACAGATAATTCAACTTTCTCTGCAGCTGTGATACTTTTTGACATTCAACATCTTTTGTCTTCAGTCACCGTGACCACGCACGCTGTAAAGCACGCGAAACGTCGGATAAATTTAAAATTATGTTAAATAGTTGTAAATTTATAATAATACATAACTTCAATCCGGTCAAAACAGTGTTTTATTTAAATGAGTTATGTTAATCAAAGACAATACTAAAAACAATAATTAAATTAGGAAAATATTTTTGATATTTCTCGCTCAAGAAGACGTCATCCAACATATTTTACTTTGAAACATTTAAGTATAATTCAATCAACATACGCTAGGTATTATTCAAATTTATATGAAACTAATCAGAGTCTGTCCCAGCTGAAATTAGGTGGTAAATAATTATTTGAATCTTCATAATTCACAGCTAAAATACGCAGCTGTGTCACAAACATACGACGTCAATTGCAATTATGGATGTACGCTGCAATTACTGCCCCTGACGGATTTACCATTAGCCAGAATTGGATTAGACATTCCAGTTTAGGTGTTAGTCAATTATTCTCACTATCCTGAACACTCCATATAACTAACAACAGCTGCAACAAATTTAATGAACCTCTTTCACAGGGAACTATTGTTTAACGTTTTCTGTCACGTGTTGCTTTGAGATTATTATAAAAAGTAATATGTAGATAATTTATATATGTAATTGTTATTCCTTTGACTATGGGAGCGTTCAAGTATTACGTAACGAATTTCGAGGGGAGGGGTCCTTTTGTAAAACGTTACGATACGGGGCGGGGATTGAATTACGCGTTATCGTTAATACATATTATTTTCGACTTTCCAAAACACTTTACACCACATAATGGTGACTTTTAGGTATAAAGAATCACTAGGTGGTCACGAAACGTTTTACTATACTTGGGTACAGAAAAACGTTACGGCGCTAAACATGGGGGTGGGTCAATAATCTCCGAAAATTGCGTCATGTAATACTTGAACGCTTTTTAAGTCAATACACATTTATTTAGACAATACACTGTTTACTTAAGCGTGTTTAAAATAGCACACTATTACAACAACAGTGATTTTTCAGCGACAATTTTTCCATACAATCCAAAGTGCAAACAGCAAAAATAACATAAAAAAGCAACAGATGCCAGTATTGCTGTTCGTCACTATACAGCAATCAATCTTGTCCACATTTTTATATTTTTTGCATTTCGCTTGCGTTTGCATTGTGAAACTAATCCATCTATATCATTGCGATACTTTGAATAGCACCTGTGGATCTATTTGTATGAAAAATTATTTAGAGATACAATTTTGTCGGGGTTCAAATGAAATCCAGCCTGATTCAGACTTGTAACTCACACTATATTGTCTAGTTGCGTGAGTAGACAATAGACATAACTCCTATTTCAGAATTACGATAACACCATTCAGTGAACCATCACCGCAGAGGCGAAGGAAGAGCTTAAAAAAAACTACTTTGCATGCCTTCACAAATTTGTGGAACAAAATCACAATTACAGAATTCTGAAATGCTGAAATGCTGAAATCTGTAAACTTTAGCTTCTACTGATTATCATTTTTGTGAGACTAAAATCCCCTACAATCAAAGGATTTGTTGGATTCCAAAATAGAATTACAATATAAACTGTGAATGGTTTTTCAAAGAACATCCATAGCACGTTTTAGCTATTAAATTTTTCAACTAAAATTGATTCAGTTTTCGCGAACAGTTTTTGTTTGATCTAGATTTATTTAAAGCTACATTTATTCAAAAATATAAATTTATTTAGAAACTTATTCCTTTGGCTCTGCAAGTAAAGGTCTTAAAATCTGTATTATTATTTAAATTAAATAAATTATTTAAATTAGTTTTAGGCTTAAATCCTGAGAGGCTAACAACGACAACAAATACCAGCTCCTTCCTTTTGGCCAAATTCAGCAGAGGGCTTGTGGTATTGTCACTCTCCCACCTTTGCGGCGGATTGATTCTCTCTCTCTACGCAGGGACATCTGGTCACCAGGCATGGTGGTGCATCTTACAAAGTGTACTATGGAAAGTGTTCTGAAGGAGTCTACCGTCCCCTTCTCTATGCATTTCCGAACTGGCAAGGTCTGGACTCGTGTTCCAGTGGAAGTCTTTTCTGGTAGATACGACTCAAAGGGCAGACTCCTTTCTTATAGGCCGGCAACGCTGGGGTAACATGGGTGTCCATCTGCAGCTGCCTTTTATGACTGTCCCCTTTGTTTGCCCATCATATCATAGCTAGAAAAAAAAACTTCTTACCTTCGTCGATAAAGGTGGAAGGCTGATCACCTGCTTATCTACATTTTTGATGTGTAACTGCTTTAGGCGCATTAGGGTAATTTTTTTAAGAAACGTCACGAAGAGGTGCAGCGTTTTTTTTCGAAGAAAAGAGAGAGAGAACGATTGAGAGAGAATAAGAAGGGTGAATTACCTTATAGAAATTATATTTTTAAATTAAAATTTCGTAAAGAGAATTTATGAAATATTAGTATTTTATATAAATTAATTTATTGAAATCTCAAATGACGAATTGTAAATTAAAATGCCACGTGTCTTTATTTATCGAAGAAATAAATAAATTAACATTTTTTTCTTATTTGTATAAATTTTCGACACTTTTAATATTTTAATGACAATTAAATTCCTAACATTTCTTCATTTTTCCCTCCCTCTAAATATGAACAAGACTTAAAAATTAGTTTGCCAAAAAAGTTTCACTTCTGACATTACTTTGTACGAACGCACTTTTTTTATTAAAGTTGCAATCTGAGGTTCTTGCGCCACTTCACTATTATTATTCATATTCAGATAGAATTTCCCTTGTATCGTACGTGTAAATGTCACAGTGTACTCTCTGAAACGGTGACAATCGATATTCTAAAGGTATTTGAGTGTCTGTTCACTTGGGAAATGCAGGTAATGCACTCTAAGCAGTGGCTCAATTTATTTGGTCATAAACGTCTGCCTTAATGCCTTAAATTGTGCCTCGGTGTTGCCTGTATACAACAATTATTATGATTTACTCTTAGTTCCATTAGACCTGCCACACATCTTGTATTGCCAGCTATTGGAAATAGAATATGTTCTATTATTATTTATACGACTAGAAATTTTACATTCGGTTTCCAGGAATCAAATGAAGATAACAAAACTTACAAATTGTTATTACAAGGATTTTTTTTAAAATTACATTTCTTAAAGTTCTAGTGTCGTTCAGAAACCTAAAGGAAAGATTTCTACAAGGAATATTTTAATAATAATTTTACTATAAGTGCAGCAATAACTTTCCTAATATACTTGTAAGTACTATACATATACTACTATATATTCAAAGTATCATGTGGCCAATTTTATAGTTGCTATTTATTAGAAAGAAAATATTACTTTTTTTATATAATACTAGTAGACTCGGCCAAGCGTTGCTGTGGCTAAGATTTCTGTTATATTACATAGTAGTAAACTATTCAAGAGAAACGGCAGGAGAACACCAATCCACCATGCTTTTTTGGTGGTTATGCCATTAAATTGTAGCTTATGTGAAACGTTGGTACTTTCAACACAGCGCCATCTGTTAGAATTGTGACTCAACGTCAGATAATTTGCAATAAAATAATATTGCGGGTATAAATTGAGATGTAAGCTATCCTATCTTTTAAGTTGGATCAAACTACACACGGTGTGCAAATTTGATTGATATCGGTTCGGTAGTTTAGGAGTCCATAGCGGACAAACAACGTGACACGTAATTTATATATATTAAGATAACAGGGGCAAACGGGCAGGAAGCTCACCTGATGTTAAGTGATACCGCCCATGGTCAATGACAGAGGGCTCGCGAGTGCGTTGCCCGCCTTAAGAATTAGTTCGCTCTTTTCTAAATACTTCAGTGGGTAGCTGGTTTCACATTAGTGGTGTGCGGCAAAAACTGCCTTAAAAAACGCTCAGTTGTGGAACGACGGACATCGAGGTGATACGGGTGGAATTGCACATTTTGCCTTAACATCCGATGATGAAACTCAGCTGCAGGTATTAATCCAAAAAACTCCTCTGAATAGTCTTTATGGTAAATGCGGTAGAAGATGCAGAGAGACCCCACATCTCTACTCAACATAAATTTAGAAATGACTG
Source organism: Pieris napi (assembly GCF_905475465.1). Taxonomy (NCBI): domain Eukaryota; kingdom Metazoa; phylum Arthropoda; class Insecta; order Lepidoptera; family Pieridae; genus Pieris; species Pieris napi. The sequence goes on along the minus strand of NC_062248.1, from coordinate 11,614,217 downwards.
CGCCAGCACCGTCTTTCTTACAAAAATTATTGACATGTGTGTAGCAACCCCGTGACACGGTTAGGTGTAATACAGTTGTATAAGGTTCCAATATACGACGATTAGACGCATCTGCGACAGATTTATCTTACTCTCGACTCGTGATGGATCGCCGTATATCTTGTGTGTTCAACGTAAGCTACCGTTTTAAATTAATGCAGTAGAGACGAGCTGATACTGCGTCTTTGCATGGAGATTTAAGATACCCGTTTCGTGTCTAATTAATCTTTTGACTAATTACGTAAATCATAAAAATACTCACTATTCAAACCGATGTGTTAGACTATTTTTGAATGTTCTTCTGAGTTTCCATGTTACACGACTTATAGGTCGGGTATTTACTCGATTTCTTGCGCTCACGAAATGGTTAAATGCCCGGTTCGAGGGTAGAGGAAACCTACCCTTACCTGGTACCTGGTATACCAAAAGCATGTATTTTACTTGTATTTTTTCTTGACAACGCTAGAGACGATTGCCAGCCGCCGGATGGGATGTTTTTGATCCCTTGGAAGATAGGACGGGCTTTGGTAATTGGTATGGGTTCCTACTTGTATGGACACGTTTGCCCATACAAGTAGGAAGAGTTCAAGTGCACAGGCGCTAATTAAAGATTTAAGTTGGCGCCTGGTAGATAGTACCGGTGATCCCAGAGCTGGTGCTTTCCTCGCTCAACGACTAAGTATCGCAATACAGCGAGGAAATGCTGCCAGCGTTAAAGGTACACTGCCACTGCAAACTTTTAAAGTTTGTTTTAATTTTCTTTTTATTAATGTTTAAGGTAGTTTAAGAAAATTGTAAATACTGTATAGATTGTTATATATTAAAATAAAAAAAAATACTTTATAACATCACACTTGTTTAATGTTTTACAATGTTAAACTTTGCTTCTTTACTTCTAATTCACTTTTAATAAATATTTTTAAAGGATACAAGAGAATAGTGGTGAGAATACTTGTAACTTTTCCGTCACAGTAACTTTTTGATTAACAAAACTCGCCGGATAAACAGGAAAAGTACAAAGAAACATTGGATTTTTGGGCATATTTTTCTAAATTACGAGCAACTGCGGGTCACGATTTGCATTTGACAAATTTTCGCGGACCTCTGGCGGTAGAATTAATGGCCTTTGTAAAGTCTGAGTATAATTGAGCAGAAATAAATACAATTTTGCCGGATCGTGCCACGAATTTATTGGACAAAGGACAAATGGATAAGAATTGTACGGCCTCTACAAAAATAAGGCTCATTTTGTTTTCAACTTTATTGACTCTGTATACTCGCTAATGAGTTCGTTAAAGAAACAATTGACAACATTTTGAGGATAATTTTACTGTTTGTTTATTGCTATGGGATTCGTACGGATGTGTTAAGTCCAACAGCCCCTTTCTCTCCGAATCATGGAAGCGTTAGTAAATAGAACATTTTTACCCCAGGAGGGTACCAGGCTGTCCCGCGTATTCTGGGGGTCGGCAAAAGTGTACTCCGCTCTCAAAGGCCGGCAGCGCACCCACCAAAAATGGGTTTCCATGGCCTGCGATGACTGCCCTTTATGGGTGTAGGCTCGTTTGCGCATTATTATATTTAAAAAGATGACTACAGAAAAAGAGACGCTCTTCAGGCCAGGCTGATCGAATGTATTTTAAGAAATTACTATTCCGCCACTAATAAACTATTTAAGTTCATGGAAAGGGGTAGATATTTTTTTTTCATCATTTAGATAACAACAACCAGTATTTACGCGAAACGTATATTTAAACGGTTTTATTTAGCTTACCCCGTTTGTTTTATTTATTCTTGGGTCAAATTTAGTAATTCAAATTTCACCCTCTTCCTGTCAACCGATTAATCTGAAATTTTGTATACACTTTGGATTTTGGTGACAATACAATAAACTAAATAAATAAATATTATATAATATATAAATATATATTATATATATATATATAACATTATATTAAAAACTGTATCTATTTTATTAATTAAATATATATTATAGAATTGATTTATTTATATAAACTAACGGGCAAGGAACCTTGCAATAATGAAGCACTAAATGAATTAAACAGAATGCGAAATAAAAACTAAAAACTAGAAAATAAAAATAGGTAAAAAAACTTTTTAAGTTAAACGGTTTTATGTTAAACATACATTGCAATGTTTAAGATAAATGTACTAAAAACCAAAAAATAATAAAATAGATACAGTCGTGGGAATTATAAACATATGCATAGACTAGACTAAAATAAAACCGTAGGGCACGTCAATTGTCTACAATCGTTGATTAAAATGTTTGTTTTGTAATGTTACACTTTAATTAGGCAGTTGTTCAACCGACAACGATGGACGTGTGATAAGTAGGGCTAGAATGTGGAAACAAGCTAGCAAGCTCGATTATAAGCGAGTTTTAGGGTTTCATAGTGGTGAGCGAGTAGTACTTTTATCATATGTTTTGTCGATTAAAGACAAACTACGAGCAGTGAAACGATTCCTCGCCAGCCAGCAGTGTGAATGTCCAACGATAAACTAGTTGAAACATCTCTTTTATTTACATGGAGTGTATAACTATTGGAATTTCCATGAGCAAGAAAATAGTAAGTAATTTCCTGACCGTCTGCGGGCCAACTGCCTATTTTAACGACGAATTAAACGATTCTTCTATCGCACATTAAGTCGATAATTTGTAGACAATTGACGTGCCCCACGGTTTTATTTTAGTCTAGTCTATGCATATGTTTATAATTCCCACGACTGTATCTATTTTATTATTTTTTGGTTTTTAGTACATTTATCTTAAACATTGCAATGTATGTTTAACATAAAACCGTTTAACTTAAAAAGTTTTTTTACCTATTTTTATTTATCACTAGGAACTGAGCCCAAGACTTAGTCCATATACCTATACCCGTACGTTGCTGGCTTCGCTCTTCTCTTCAAGGCCACTGTATCGTAACGGTTCTGAAATACCTGGAATGCTACCTGGTTCCATAAAGAGATGGCGGCAAGGAGTGTTTTTGAGTTAGCAGGTGTCAATCGTAATCGAATTTGACACCGAAAAATTAAGTATGTGTTATTAGTAAGTGTATGTGTAAAAAGGCCGGCAACGCGATTTGTACTTGTCCATCAGAGGCTTATGTCCTATGCCTATCCGAATGCAAAGTGTCTATTCACCGTAGGGTTGTCACAAATTGTCTGCTGTCTGTCTGCAATAAGGTTGAAACCGAATTTTAAACTTAGCATATCTACGAAATTTCCTCTAAGCATGGTAATGGCATGAAATGGATACATTTTGTTATTGATTTTTTTAATGGCTTCAGTCTTTATGTCTTAAATACGACGATGTCATGGAAGAATTTGTTTTATGGGACAGGAGGCAAACGAGGTGGCGAGTTACTTAAAGCTTAGCGCCGCTCATGGACACCGGCAATGCCAAGAATTTTACTAGTGCGTTGCCGGCTTTTAAGGTATGCTCTTCTCTTGAAGGACTCTAAATCGTAACGGTCCAGTGGTTGCCTTGAAGCGATACGGCCGCCAGTTGCCGTCCTTTTGATTTAATTATGTCAATATTATTATATACCTATCTGCTTCATTTAAGTGTTAATAACAAAATAAATTGATTAATAAACCTGGAATGGCAGATAGTTCCAAAAGCCAAGGTGGAACAAGTGGAATTTTGCATTCTTAACCGATGGTGACATTTAGAAATATGATATTAAATTTAAGATCGTATCATTAAAGAACCAGACCTATTAAATATCACACTGAAACCATGCAATTACAATTTTTTGTACCACTACTAACCACTGCGATTGGAAAAACACATTTTGTGTGGCAATCAAGGTTTATAATAATTGAAAAACATTCAAAGATCTTCCTACCTCTACCTCTAGCCTTTAAAAATCCACTTAACGTACTACATTTGGAAAAAAATGTATTATTCGATTAATGATTATTTGCGTGAAAGATTATTCTTAATATTAATTTGATCACGTAACAATATATTTTAATAATGTGATGATAAAATAATATAAGAATTGACTATAATGATATGATTCATAATGTAAATGTAAATTAAAGTAAAAAAATGTAGTTTAAGACAAATTTGCACGCCATTATGTGTGGCAGAATATGCGAACTTTCGATTGTACCACCATAACATTTTTGTACCATATTTTTGCAAATAAATTATAATTATTAATACTAGGCAACCCTATTGATCCTATTCGTAACTGATGCTTTGAACGTATATGCCTGAACTGAGAACTTAAGAGAGATGCACAGGAGGAATATTAAGTACACCATATACCGGTAGTAATATCGTTTCAAGTTAATTATTTTTATGAAAGAAGCGTGGACCCAGTTTTCGCACTTAGTAGCTTATTTGGTCCGTTATGCGTAAAGTCCTGGACAATTAAGCCAGCCTAGCTATTTCGAGAAGCACAGAAGTTTGCTGGTGACTTCGCAGGATTCACGGCAGTGGCATAACATCTGGGGCCCGTGGCAAATCTTCTTTCGTGGCAATTCTTTTTAATAAACTTCGAGATTTTCAGCGTACTCATTTACACCTTGAATATGTCCCACTAATAGGCCTGCTCTCTTATGCGAGAGGGAATGCTCTGCTCTGCTCGTTGGGAAGCCTCGCATTCTAGGACTTCGTGGGTGACAGAATCCTCTGCAAAAGGACTGTCTATCGCGCTATGGAGATGTTTATTTAAGAGACAGTGATCCGTACTTGACCCTATCATTATTTGTAGATTGATTCTGTTGACGCTTAGAAGTCACTTTTCCACTAGCGGTTTTGCTGCTGGCAGTGTCAAAGTAATGTTCAGCTACAGTAATAAAGCGTTCATAACCTGACATCATCTGTTCTCACTTCGAACTATGTCTGTTATGAATGATCTTTAATTCTATGCTTTTCTCTTCTGCTTCTGTTTACACTTGGTTATAAGGCGAAGGAAAAAATAAATAATCTACTTGAAGGAACGTGAATACAAAATAAAATTACTCTAAATGTATAATTACTGGCAGTTTTTCATTAGAAGAGAGGCAGGAGCTTACCTGATGTTAAGTGATACCGCCCGTGGACACTCTCATTGCCAGAGGGCTCGCGTGTGCGTTGCCAGCCTTTTAAGAATTGGTACGCTCTTTTCTTGAAAGACCCTAAGTCGAGTAGACTTATAATTATAAAATTGTTGCGGAAGGGAGTAACTTATAATATATCAATTTATACAATTCTTACAGCTCAAGCGTTGTATTGCGCCATTATTTTTCCCTTAACTTCAAAAGAAAACTGTAAAAGCTCGTAATTGAGTAATAATAATTCGTTAAAGTATAGTTAACTGACAGCTTTCAATAATTCACAATGAAGTTAATCAACTTATTAAATGCGACATTACTATGTGTTGTACGAGTACCTACTATATCGTAGTCTATTCGAATTCAAATTTTTCATAAAAGATATAAATATATTTTTAAGAAGCTTGGTTTTTGTTCAATAATTTTAAAGTACCTACATATTACGAATGACGCTACCGTCATTCATAATACTTGAAAATATTTGAACAAATTTGTATAAAACAACCCTACTGGTCGCGTTCCCTCGCAAATGTACTTTTTGCATCCCTTACCTGTCAAAAACATATCCTAGAAAATTACTTCGACTTAGGGAAAATGTAAGTATGTGCAATCATTAATTCTAGGATATTGTCTGATTCGTTCTTGAAATATAACTTTTTTATAAACGATAAACAGAAAATAAACCCAAAATCTCGCCTGATTGATCTTGAAACGCCATCTTGAACAAGTCGCGCGGGTAATAGCTTCTTAAAAAATGCCAATAAATAATTTGACTTTGCTTGAGGTTAGTTTTTTCGGATCTTTGATCTATGAGTTCAATTACCGGGGATTCCCCGTCCCTCACTCCATTTTTGATGCGAAATTGATGGCTTCGTTTACTAAGATATCTCAACTTTAGATTTATGTCTGATATAAAGTGACATTTTTTAGAATAATATCTAGATATGTTTGCGTAATTTTATTCAACCTTAACAATATAAATAAGGTGCTGATTTTTTAAGAAAAGTGCGTGTAAATCTCGAATTTTATTCAAAATGTAAATAAATAACCAACGCATTTCAGCTATGGAGGTCGTCCAAACATAGACTATAAATCCCCGAAACAAGTACGGTTAGTAGTGTTAAGATATACTCGTAAACGTATCCCCTTTTATGTGGTGCCTTTGAGAAGGAAATAGTCTTGCGGTCCCTTTGATCGATTTTCATAGTTTAGTTTAGAAATGTAATAAGCTGAATGTCAGTTCAATCATCGTTTAAGCCTGTAATAAATACCTGTGGCTCTCAACTCTAAGATCATTTGACATAATCTCCTATAAACCCTAGATGCTGTGACTCGCCATTGGGTTCTTGAGCCTCGTGTTTCACTCCGCTCCAAGTCCTTTCAGCTTTGCCACATCTGCAACTGGACGACGCCAGGTTTGCTTGGGACAGCCACGCTTTCCTTGCGGGTTCCAATCAAGCACCTGCTTGGGGATATAATTGGTATCTCTTCGCAGTGTAACCATTTCCACTTCCGTCACATGATCTGCTGGCTAATTAGGGTTTCTTGGCAGGCCTTACAAAGTTAGAGATCTTCTCAGACCAGTAGAAACCCAGAATACGGCGAAGACGAAGACTTGCAGCAGTCAAGAAGTGTTTCACACCTTCGGACAGCGTTCGGCTGTCCAATAATCGATATTTTATTCTAATTCTACTTCCGGAATCCAGCATACTTTCCAGCTCTGCCACTGCTTTTTTGAATATGTTTAATATAGATTAATGATATATTAAATTAAGTGACACACTTTATTTTTGGACGTAGTCTCTTCAAAGGGAGATTACCCTAGGAAATTCTGATTCAGTTTTTGTACCATGCTATTCCAAGTTCACAATATGAGCTATAATGAAATAAATATCTCAAAAGAGAGTGAAAGAAAAGTATATATAAAGTTATATATTGACAATAACTTAACATTGACAACGCACATAAATCATTTAATAACTAAATTATCTTCTTTAAGAGGTTCCCTTAGACACATAGTTCGAAGCCTTCCTCGTGAAGTTCGTCTTCATATTTATAATTCTTTGGCAAAATCACACCTTCTTTACCTTATTGAAATTTGGGGAGCCGCGACTAAAACTAATATTTCTCATCTTCAAATTGCTCAAAATAAAGTAATTAAATTGCTTTTTCATTACCCATACTTAACTTCTACACAAAAAATTTACAGTGAAACAAAACTCATGAACATAAAACAATTATTTCAATACAATACCAGCTTATTAATCTACAAAATTCTAAATGACCATATACACACTAACATTACTTTCACCAAAATAAGCCAAATTCAGAAGCGCACTTCACGACGCCCTCACAATCTTATTGTACCGAAGTTTAGAACTAATAACGGTAGAAAAACATTGAGCGTTGGGGGAGTGCTGCGGTGTAATAGACTTCCACAAAATATAAAAAGTGCAGATAGCCTGGCAATATTTAAATTTAGATTAAAAGACCATCTCCTGAGTGATCCCAGTTACCTGCGTAAATGAAAGTCCACCCAAGTTTTACTTCGATAATTGATCCCTGATATGAAGCTTAAGCACGACGTGATAAATTGTATCTTTAGTATAAAAGTTCTCATGTAAGTGACTATTGTCTGTTATGAGAATAAATAAATGTCTTTAAACCTAAGAAAAGTGGTTTAAAACCTTTTTTTATAGAACAGGGGGAATCGTTCAGAAGGCTCATCTGATGTTAAATGATACCGCCCGCCCATGGACTCTCTCAATGCCATAGGGCTCGCGAGTGCATTAACAACTCCTCTGAACACTCTCCATAGTAAAAAAATGGTGCTTTTAAGGGGTCAAATTTTTATATAAAACTACTTATATTAACAAATATGTGTCATGCTTTCAGAAATTATAATAAGTTGACAATGTGTAGATTACAATATGCGAGATATTTTAATTCCACATTACCGGGACACAGGGATGAAATTATTAAGGTACGTAAAATGTTCAGGAATTTCACGATTTCATTTTAACATTGCGTTTTCATAATGAAAATCTTATGTATTTACGATGTGTTTTTTATATTAGAATATGTTTTGCCCTTAAATACTGTTAATGGATTCATTAAACTTTAAAGTTAACTCATGCACGAAGTCTTGGTTAAATATTGGGACTGTTTTAGCATTTGTTTTTTTTTATCATTTGTTAATATTCTACTAGCTGACCCGGCGAACTTCGTTCCACCTTAAAGTCTAATAATATTGTGTTAAATTTAGTTAAACTTATTTTAAGGTTTCATTAAGGTTAACATTAATACAACTTTTTTTTGCAAATACAGAAATGTTTTATTGCTTGCCATTGCGAAAGAAGAATGGCAGTTTTACACATTAGGCCTCTTCTCTGTAGCGCTATATTGCGATACTGCATGTTAAAGCATTTTCTGGTAAACAAATTTTTTTGATGAGGTAACACATGTCTTCGATCAAGATCAAAGCCTGGTTATGCATCTCCTCATTCACCTCATTCGAATTTCTTGAACTGACACGAATTTGATATTCGTGCTCAGCAAGGCGAGACGGTACTTCACTCCGGGCCACCGCTTGCAACTCTATAAAGTGCAAATTCGGCCCCACATGGAATACTGTTCTCACCTCTGGGCGGGAGCTCCCCAGTACCAGCTCCTTCCACTTGACCGTATTCAACGAAGAGCGGTTCGAATCGTCGACGACCAGTCACTTTCCATGCGGCTTGATCCCTTGGCGTTGCGTAGAGATGTGGGATCTCTCTGCATCTTCTACCGCATTTACCATGGAGAGTGTTCAGAGGAGTTGTTCGGTCTAATACCCGCAGCTGAGATTCATCATCGGACGTCAAGGCAAAATACAAAATACCATCCGTATCACCTCGACGTCCGTCGTTCCACAACAGAGCGTTTTCTAAGGCAGTTTTTGCCGCGCACCACCACTATGTGGAACCAGCTGCCCACAGAAGTATTTCCGAACCAATTCGACTTAGGGTCCTTCAAGAAAAGAGCGTACCAATTCTTGAAAGGCCGGCAACGCATTTGCGAGCCTTCTGGCATTGTGAGTGTCCATGGGCGGCGGTATCACTTAACATCAGGTGAGCCTCCTGCCCGTTTGCCTCCTATTATTTAAAAAAAATTATATAAAAAGTATACAGTAACTCTGAAGCCGAGTGAAGTCGGGCGAAAAGGATTGCATTAATGTATTCACCCTCCTGAAGTATGGGTAGCCTGTTATATATCACTGTTGTCTCCTTCCGACAAAATAACGTATGCACATAATATTATCTTCATTAAAACTATATTTACATTTTTTTCCTTTTTTTTCACAAGAATCTATCCAGTGGCGTGCAAGAACTTTTTTTTATCTAGTGTTATACAAGCAAGCTTGGTTTTTGAAGTGAAACTTCTATCGCACGTAAAACCGATTTCTGGCGTGGAGACGCATGTCGTGGCGACGTGTCTATATAACGGTATATAAATACAGTCTATATGCAGTAGTGTGTACGGTGTGTGTATTTCGAAGTCACTGATTAAACGAATTAAGTAGTCACGATTCGAAATAAATTCGTAAATTTTTGTATTTAACGATAATAAATGGGCGTGTTTGGCCGAAGTAAGTACGTACTAAACTTAGTAAGCCAGTAAGCATAAAAAAATTAAAGTCTTACAAGCTGACTGTAGCGCTTTTCGGCCAGGACAGACTTACTGTGTATCTGAACAATGACAGGTCTGTTCCTGTCCGTTTTGTTTACATCAACAATAAGCAAAATGGCGTCGTATATTAAGCCATACTTACTGCGTTAGCACTTATTTTGTGTCCCGGCCGAAAATTTTGTAAGCATAGTAAGTGACTTACTAAATTTAGTAAGTACTTACTTCGGCCAAACACGCCCATTGTTTATTCAATAAATAGTCATCGTCATCGATGACATATTTAGTTCCTATCACAAACTGTTCTTTTCTGCATATTACTTTTACAAAATAATGTCGATGTTTCACATCTGCCAGGCGTCCTGTGACGGCTCACATTTTTTTTTATACAATAGGGGGCAATCGAGCCTAAGCGACGAATAAAAACGGCACTCATCGCCGCCGGACACCCATTTTAGTGGGTGCCCGTAAGATTTAGCGTTGGAGAAGAAGACGTAGGAAGCATTATACACTTACAGTGTATAAACTTTAAATTAGGGTAGTAAGAAGTTTTCACTTCAAAAAGTTTTTATAATTATTGATATATCAATAAAATTGATAATTTTCATCAAATTTTATAATTAAAACAATGTATTATTTAATTTTTTTGTACTTCTACAATATTTCAGAAAATGATCAAATACAATTTAAAGTTTATACACTAACGGTCTTACTAATAAAAAATCACTATACATGCGTTATGACAAGGTGATAGTAATTCAGTGAATAGAGCTTGTACAGGGCATAAACACCTCTTTGACCAATAATCGATGTGTATTGGTTGAATAACAAAACGACCCTTATTTATTGTTACCCTGGCAACCCGCCGTGTTTGATTGACGTTTGATTTAATAATTCTGATACAACTCATAATTCTAATGTAAGTTGTATTTATTTTATCAACCAAAGCTATTATATACACATTTACTTAATATACTAATAACATTTTATTATTTGCAGCTAATATAAACTCAAAAACCTCAGACAAAGAGGACTAGAATTTTACATAAAAAGCCGCGTTGTGCAGTACAAAAGTTAGAAGAGGTTAGTATCAATGTGATAGAGAAAGGACTATTTCATTCAAAACCCCTCAACGATCATACTTAAATTTTTTAGGCATCTCAAATAGTGGAAAGTGCCAAACTCCGCAACACGGTAGTGTTCCAGTGTTTCCAGGAAGAGCACGAAACAAAACAAAGGCAGGTGGCTGAAACACATGAGCTCAAACAGAAGCAACTTGCCGAAGCTCACGAAAGGGCTAGACAGAAGCATCTTCTAAGGCTCAAATTGTTACAGCAGCAATTAAATAAATAATTATATACTTATAAAAAGACTTTCAAGTCCTTAACTATCCACACCTATGTAAATAAAACAGCCTTAAAAATATGTTTCAATAAAAGCAGCTCTAGCAGCTTTTATTGAAACATATTTCAATGTCCAGCCAGATTGCTTGGGGGCGTCTAGGTTGGCCTTGGTTCTTCTGGAGCATTCTCAGTGTCATCATACGTAGCATCCAGGTCTTCTTTGATATCAATAGCAATATTGTGGAGGATTGCCAGTGCTACTATATATAATTTGGCATTTTCTAATGACACTGAGAAGCCATGAAGAAGACACCTAAATCGAAAACCCTCCACCTCTAGTACTCTTTTCGACATCAGCTCGCACTATGTCACAGATCTTCATAACATACTTCTTTGAAAAGCGGTATTTTGTTTTGAAATCGCCATGCGAAAGTAATAACGGATTGCACCGAGTTTGGTATGTTTAGACTTTCCTTGGAGGCGGCAAATCTTCAATCGTATGTATTAGCTGCATATCAAATTTATCTAAATCTTCCATTTGATCTATAAAATCTATTTTCAACAAAAACAAATACCTACTAACTTAAATCTTTCCTTGAACTAAACAGTCAAAAAATGCTGTCAAACGCGAAATCAGATAAAATTACGCAATTTTTGTCTTATACACCCGTTAAACTAGGCCTCTGCGTTGTATAAGCATTGTACAAGTCTTCATACAAACCAGACACTTGTTATAACAGCAGTATAAATCAACTTTGTCAATTCAGGAATTATTAGTAACATTTTTCTTATAACAGGCTTATACGATGTGCATAAATCTTTATTAGTAAGACCGTTATTATATAATTATTATTCTCTCTCATTTTTTCCCACGTTAAAACTTATGAATTTATGTGTCTATTTCTTTTTACTGTCGCTTTTCCGTTTCATCGACTTTTAAATCACAAAGAACTTTGCACTTCAATAAAAATTATCATGTAAATGTTGATCTCATAAAACTAATCGGGGTCTAAACATAAGATACGCTTGCCAATGTCTCTGAGAACTAACACCAGGTGGATATCTCATAGTGAAATTATTTAGTAATCCAAATCTGCCCTACACCTAACTCATCAAAAACAATTACGTTCGGTGAGATTAGAGGTCCGCAAATATTCAGTAATTTGTCAGCTCACGGCTCAGGTTAAGTCGTTTCTCGTAATTAACGTTGGCCCTTTTGTATGGCCACTAAAGCCCTGATATTGTATCTTCTGTGAGATTTTAAGAATTCCAGAATGATATTATCATGTATTTTCATTCACCAAAACACTGTTTGTTTACATTCGACAACAAACTAATATGGTGGCGCGGGGCATATTCCGTTCAACCAATCGGCGCGCGATGTGCGTTCCATTTCACAATTTCACGGTTTCACTTCGATAGATTACAATCTACCGTTAAATCGTAAGCAGTACGTTGAGGTTCACAATCTAACGACAGTTCACAATCTCGCGAGATAGATTACAACCTAACGGTTTTTACAATTTTACGGTGACATATGTATTTCCAATTTTATCATTGGACGTCAAGACATAATACGTAATAACACCCGTATCACCTCGACGACCGTCGTTCCACAACTGAGCGTTTTATAAGGCAGTTTTTCTCGTGCACCACCACTATGTGGAACCAGCTGCCCACTGAAGTATTTCCAAACAAATTCGACTTAGGAAACGAGCGTACCAATCCCTAAAATGCCGGCAACGCACTTGCGTGCCTTCTGGCAACGTTTGTGTTCATGGACGACGGTATCACCAGTGGCGTAGCTACCAAGGGGCAAGGCGGGGCAGTGCCCCGGGGCCCTCAAGCTTAGGGGGCCCTCGGATCCGCACCAGAAATCTCGATCATTCTGAACTTTTGGAAATTTGTCCCATTTTCAAAATAAATGTGACAGGTTGCAACCCCACTTTAATCAAGACATTATTTGAGAGAAATTCAAAAGTTATGCCTAGGGAATTACCCTAAATTCTTTCTGTAGGTTGGCAGTGTTGTCAATTTGACGGATAGTGATATGTGCATTTTATTATTCATCGATGTGCGTTTTATTCTGAATTCAAGTTAAGATTTTTTTTTGAGAACGGTTAAACAATTCATGCTGTATCAGGAGTAAGTACTTAAGCTAATTTCAATAAACTTTTTTGTACTGGTCAATATAGTGGTTCAATTTTATTTGATTTTACCACTCATATTGATGTCCGTAAAAGTCAATAAATCGTGTCAAATCTAAAGATTTCGGCTACAGCTCATTGTATAAGTTATAACGCGAATTAGATAGCAATTGAATCTAAACCGCATCAAGCCAGGATTTAAGCGAAGTCATTGATACTTTTGCGAAAACTTAAGCTAGGAAAAAATTGTAAATATAATTGTTATTTAGTCATTTGGTAGGCCCGACCTTTATATAATAAACCCTTGAATCTTCCGCTTAAGTAGCTTAGCATTTTTAAAGTAGGTATTTGTATATTTCATATTTTTATTTGCTAAAACCTAATCAGTTTACATAGCAGTGGGCCCCCATTTTTTAATTTGCCCCAGGGCCCTTGGTCACCTAGCTACGCCACTGGGTATCACGTAACATCAGATGAGCCTCCTGCCTGTTGGCCCTCTCCTAGATAAAAAATAACCTTCAAATTGCTTAAACACAGTAGAATAGAAATTCTATGACTATTATAGCTGGTGTTCTGATGCAGAACAGCATACAGCGGTATCCTATAATGAAACTCAGCTGCAGGTATTAGTCCGAAAAACTCCTCAGAACATTCTCAAGATGCAGATAGACCCCACATCTCTACGCAACGCCAAGTGATCAAACAGCACGGAAAGTGGCTGATGGTTGACGAATCGAATCGCTCTTCTGCCCAAAACTTTTGGTTTTTGAAAGCAATTTTAATATTTTTAAGTTATCTATCTATAGTCTATAGTCTTATATATCAATAAAGTAATAGATATAGTAAATAAATTTTACGCATTATGTTAATGAATGTAGCGACGACATTCAAGCCACTTTAAAAAAAGTGTCGTCAAGAATTGTTCTCAATTATCTATCTTAATATATATAAATTACGTGTCACGTTGTTTGTCCGCTATGGACTCCTAAACTATCGAACCGATATCAATAAAATTTGCACACCGTGCGTAGTTTGATCTAACGTAAAAGATAGGATAGCTTACATCTCAATTTATACCCGCAAAATTATTTTATTGCAAAATATTAGTTTATTATTTGATAGTCACAATTCTAACAGATGGCGCTGTGTTGAAAGTACCAACGTTTCACATAAGCTACAATTTAATGGCATAACCACCATAAAAGCATGGTGGATTGTTGTTCTCCTGCCGTTTCTCTTGAATAGTTTACTACACTGTAATATAACAAAAATCTTAGCCACGGCAACGCTTGGCCGAGTCTACTAGTTTCTATATATATCTATATCCAGAAGGATAGGATATATCTAAGCGTAGCGTGTAAAGCAAGAAACTTGGTACTTCATGAGTCTTGATAAGTTTTTGACAGTGATACAGACAGACTAACGGTCTTACTAATAAAAAATCACTATACATGCGTTATGACAAGGTGATAGTAATTCAGTGAATAGAGCTTGTACAGGGCATAAACACCTCTTTGACCAATAATCGATGTGTATTGGTTGAATAACAAAACGACCCTTATTTATTGTTACCCTGGCAACCCGCCGTGTTTGATTGACGTTTGATTTAATAATTTTGATACAACTCATAATTCTAATATAAGTTGTATTTATTTTATCAACCAAAGCAATTATATACACATTTACTCAATATACTAATAACATTTTATTATTTGCAGCTAATAGAAACTCCAAAACCTCAGACAAATCGGACTAGAATTTTACATAAAAAGCCGCGTTCTGCAGTACAAAAGTTAGAAGAGGTTAGTATCAATGTGATAGAGAAAGGACTATTTCATTCAAAATCCCTCAACGATCATACATAAATTTTTTAGGCATCTCAAATAGTGGAAAGTGCCAAACTCCGCAACACGGTAGTATTCCAGTGTTTCCAGGAAGAGCACGAAACAAAACAACAAAAGGCAGATGGCTGAAACACATGAGCTCAAACAGAAGCGACTCGCCGAAGCTCACGAAAGGGCTAGACAGAAGCATCTTCTTAGGCTCAAATTGTTACAGCAGCAATTAAATAAATAATTATATACTTATAAAAAAAATAAAACCCCCGTTTTAAATGAAATATAACTTTTTATTTATTTCAAGTCCTTAAGTATCCACACCTATGTAAATAAAACAGCCTTAAAAATATGTTTCAATAAAAGCAGCTCTAGCAGCTTGTCTAGCCAGATTGCTTGGGGGGGTCTAGGTTGGCCTTGGTTCTTCTGGAGCATTCTCAGTGTCATCAAACGTAACATCCAGGTCTTCTTTGATATCAATAGCAATATTGTGGAGGATTGCCAGTGCTACTATATATAATTTGGCATTTTCTAATGACACTGAGAAGCCATGAAGAAGACACCTAAATCAAAAACCCTCCACCTCTAGTACTCTTTTCGACATCAGCTCGCACTCTGTCACAGATCTTCATAACATACTTCTTTGAAAGGTATTTTGTTTTGAAATCGCCATGCGAAAGTAATAACGGATTGCACCGAGTTTGGTATGTTTAGACTTTCCTTGGAGGCGGCAAATCTTCAATCGTATGTATTAGCTGCATATCAATATTATCTAAATCTTCTATTTGATCTATAAAATCTATTTTCAACAAACACAAATATCTACTAACTTAAATCTTTCCTTGAACTAAACAGTCAAAAAATGCTGTCAAACGCGAAATCAGATGAAATTACGCAATTTTTGTCTTATACACCCGTTAAACTAGGCCTCTGCGTTGTATAAGCATTGTACAAGTCTTCATACAAACCAGACACTTGTTATAACAGCAGTATACATCAACCTTGTCAATTCAGACATTATTAGTAACATTTTTCTTATAACAGGCTTATACGATGTGCATAAATCTTTATTAGTAAGACCGTATATGTATAGTCTAATAGCAGTTCAATATGTATCGGTTTTTGGGGTACTAATAATAATAATAAAATCGTATTTTTATTGGCCCAGTACGTAGCCGCAAATTTAATTCGGTCATTCAGTAAATAATCTGACTGAGAATTCACATACGGGATTCCGGGTTTGAGAGTCGAGATACGAGCCTCAAAGCATATTTCATAAAGTTTTTAAAAATATACAGCGATTTAAGTTTCGAAATGTAATACAAAACCTGGAACTTGTGGAGCAAACATCTTTGTGGCTTTGTTTACCTTATCGTTTTAAAAAAAAGGATGCGTGTACTTATGTACGCGCGTAAAAAGTTATATTTCTTTGGATTTCTTTATTTTTTAAAATATTAAATAATTAATAACAAATATTTAACGTTAATAATTTAATAATATTTAATATTTAGTATATTATTCAATTATTCATTAATATTAATAATTAATTATATTTATTATTTTATTATAATATTATTCATTCAATTTAATAACTATGTATGTTTAACCTTTTAACTAAGTAACAATAGGTCTTTATGAAAAATCATTGCAAAATTTCTTTGAAAAAATAATTAAAACTCCTTTATTTGTTTAAAAGGTAAATGTCATTATGTTCATTCAAAATTCTTGGCATAGCTGCTAACTTCACGCTTGTAGATTGTCTTATTCCCATCTCGCTCGCGCACGCTATAATCACACTGACAACTTTGTGTCTCATCAATTTTTCATAACGCACCTAAAGAAGTATAACTTCAAAAACAATTCTACCGACAAGCAGGGATTCGTATCTTTAAAAGATCTTGTTTCGGCGTTTACATACAAATGGTTTAATACGAATAATTACAATAATATCAGTTTTTTGTGTAGACATCACTTTCTTCTGCATCGTTAAAATTTAGAACGGGCTTATAAATGTTAGGCGCTTAGTGGTCCCTACATTATATGCAAATCGTTGCAATAAAAATGCAATAAATAGAATGCAACGGTGCATTGTGATCGATATGGTACCGTACGTGATCCTAGGTTCGATTCCCTCGGGGGCATTTTACGAGCGAGGGTATCTCGTACACATCTTGAATAGATATTAATAACAGGGTCTGGATATTATTCATATCTAAGTGCTTTGCTAGACTAAGTAACGAAGTATGTTTGCGCGTATGTGTGTAAAATAACTTGTGCGAAGTAGATAAGTGTACTTTAGCCTTTCTAAAGTTCTTAGGAAATATATTTACATAATTTTTAATATTAAGAAATGTAACTGTTCACTTAAGCAACTTAATTAAAAGGTTTTAGGAATAAATCAATAGTTTTTGTTAACGAAACACAGTAAGTTAATTGTCATAACATATTATGAATCTGAAATTTAAATTCCAAATAATTTAATAACGATTTTTCTATATTAATTTATTATTTTAATTCAGTGAGATCCTTGCGCTTGATGTTTGTTGCACAGAGATTATATATTTCTCAAGTCTCCACGTTGTGTTATATCCAGCCGATTTCTATCAGGGTCATATGCCCCACGTTGTAACACTGAAGTAGGCGAAAACGGTGGTTCTGTTAAATGTTAATTCATAATTGAGGTTCATAATTCATTTACTTCATGCATAATATATTATGCTAGTTATAAGACATAATATAACTAAAATTAAAAATATGAAAAAGAGCAGATTGTTTGATGTTTCACAGTTGACAGTTCACCGGAAGCGGAACCGTACCCTACTAGTACAGCTCTAACCGCTGTACTTTGCAAAAATTACTAACATAGGCTCCATGATTTCAAATATGTCTTGGCTTTTGTTTCTGCTTCGAGTTCATTAATTCCAACAGCCGATTTGATTTATTGCTTCGAGCGCATACTTCGATAGCGCGATTTAATATACTACTAACGACATCTATGCGTAGCAAATGTAGTTTTTATGTACAATGTTATATAGAGATTTAACACGTATAACGCGTTTGTTTTTTAAATAAATCACATGAATCAGTAACTGACTTCCTGTTGTTGTATAAATATGTTCAGATATAAGTTAAATGAAACACTTTGAAGCTGAGTAACAACTGGCTTTAATTGTTAACATGATAACATAGAGGTCGGGTTGCGACGCTGGATTAACAAAAAACTAACTTGACTTATTGGAGAGTTCGTAAATCTAAGTTACACTTATGTTATTGGACATTATCGGAAACCAGAATAATATTACAATTTATGAGTGTGGTAAAAACTAAAGGGCTCAATATTAGCTTGAAGTGTGCGATGATTGTTAACATTTTGTTAACGCTTCTAATTATTAACTAAAATATACATATGTAACTTAACTAATGTTGGGTTACATAGCTCAGGCATACAATTATTTTTTGATTGCTAAACAATCTGACGACTCATTGGTCTTGTGGTTAGTACCCCTGACTGCGAATTCATGGGTCCCGGGTTCGATCCCCCGCGGAGACGAATATCGATGCGATGAGCATTTGGTGTTGTGCTTAGGTCTTGGGCGTTTAAATATGTATTTATATGTATATCTATCTAAATGTTTGTATATCTGTTGCCTAGTACCCATAACACAAGCTTCATCAGCTTAGCATGGGACTAAGTGAATTGGTGTGAATTGTCTTTAAAAAAAAATCTACTTACACAGTCTACTTTGCATGTGATTACAAAACAAACTTAACAATTTCTCCCCAACAATATGTACATAATATTGTTATCAGCGTCACGTACCTTTCACAAGACCCTACACGCCTCACTACGTCTAATAAATTCTAGTTCACACTCCCTTGTTTAATTTCTATAGCGGGAAGAAGTTTGCTAGCATACTCGCTTTTAAGAGGGTCAGGCGTTCAGGACCGGAGTACATTGTAAAGGGATGATATTTAAATGAAACTTCCGGAGGGCTCTGTAATGGATAGGGTAGCACTTTGTTTTCCAATTACGACTTGTTAGTTGCCGTGACGCTGCTCGCAACTAAACGATATTTGGCATTGATAAATGGATAAATGGAAACACCTTTTTTTAAATTGTTCCTTCCTACTTTGGGACATGGATTCAATTAATGTTTTGTCCTTATCACACTGGTATCAAAAGTTTATTAAAATAAATCAGTGGCGCTACAACCTTTTTAGGTAAGCTCAGATTTCTGTATCAGTTTCATTATCATTTGTTAACTTAATAGGCAAGCGCACATAGAAAGAAAGTCCATTGGCGCACAGCCATCGAACCTACGACCTCAGGGATAAGAATCGCACGCTGAAGTCACTAGGCCAAGACTGCTTTTTCTGCTTACCTTTTTATAAATACTACTAAAAGTGCATATATTTTCTAACATTTTTAGGAAAGTAGGCTTAGATACACCGCTCCTCAATTTCCTAATTAATTTAAATAACCATTTAAATACATATATGTTTACGTAAGTATTGGTTGTTATATATTGTTGTGTATGTTGTATGTTTAAAGTCGAGTAATGTCATCGGTCAGATTTATCCGATTTGGGCAACATTTTGATAATATAAATTAAAACTTGTTCAACTTTAAACGAATATCGATTAAAGTAAATTAAAACTCAACATCAAACGAAATTATCCACTATTGAGTCTGTAGATTTGCTATATAATGTTATGTCAACTAAATAGATTTCAATGTATTACATAGAACATTTATATTATTAATTTTTAGAAGGTAATACGCCACAGATAGTTTAGCGTAACTTATATTCGACTACGTATTAACACCTACAATCTTCGACTACAAAACAGAATGACGTTCTACAATGAATCGAACGAAAAGGTTTTCGGCATAGTACAAATAAATACCTATCGGCATCAGCCGTTGGGGAGTTTGGGCTGGTAAGTCTAATAGGTCGAGGTTCCTTAGAGGATCACCTTTAACTTCCTCCACATATAGTACAATATATAGACATAGACATAAAAAAATAATAATAAAAAAAATAAAAATCACTTTATTTGACGAAAAACATTTGGTACTTACATTCTAAAGGTTATAAACATACAATATGCAACGAATCGTTGTGTTTTCACTATTAATTTTGTTCAACCTCGTACCTAAAATAATTCTATGTGCACTAGCGATTAAACTAGGCCTAGCCTGTATCTTAAACGCTAGTTCCTTCCAGTGTCTTTAACAAATTTGTTAGGTTGTTGACATAGACATAGACATAGACATAGACATAGACATAGACATAGACATAGACATAGACATAGACATAGACATAGACATAGACATAGACATAGACATAGACATAGACATAGACATAGACATAGACATAGACATAGACATAGACATAGACATAGACATAGACATAGACATAGACATAGACATAGACATAGACATAGACATAGACATAGACATAGACATAGACATAGACATACACATAGACATACACATAGACATACACATAGACATACACATAGACATACACATAGACATACACATAGACATACACATAGACATAGACATAGACATAGACATAAACATAGACATAGACATAGACATAGACATAGACATAGACATAGACATAGACATAGACATAGACATAGACATAGACATAGACATAGACATAGACATAGACATAGACATAGACATAGACATAGACATAGACATAGACATAGACATAGACATAGACATAGACATAGACATACACATAGACATACACATAGACATACACAGAGACATACACATAGACATAGACATAGACATAGACATAGACATAGACATAGACATAGACATAGACATAGACATAGACATAGACATAGACATACACATACACATAGACATAGACATAGACATAGACATAGACATAGACATAGACATAGACATAGACATAGACATAGACATAGACATAGACATAGACATAGACATAGACATAGACATAGACATAGACATAGACATAGACATAGACATAGACATAGACATAGACATAGACATAGACATAGACATAGACATAGACATAGACATAGACATAGACATAGACATAGACATAGACATAGACATAGACATAGACATAGACATAGACATAGACATACACATAGACATACACATAGACATACACATAGACATACACATAGACATAGACATAGACATACACATAGACATAGACATAACATTTATTAACAACGAAAACACACAAAATAACAATACTTAAAGAAAAAAAAATCAGACATCAAAAACAATAAAAATTAAAAATTCCCTTTTGCCATTCGGTTCGCTTGCAGTGTGCAGTGTGTGTACTGTGGTTGTAATTGGCCCTGGCTCAGCATTATGCTGAGGAGCAAAAAGTTCCACAGCGCTGGTCATTCTGCCAGAGACCACAGCAGCTAGTTTGCGCATCTAATGAAATAAAATAAATAATAATAATAGAGATAAAAAATAATAAAATAAAGATAATATTAAAGTTAGAAGTGTGAGTAATAAAGCAATGAAAATCGTGTGTCAGGGTGTATAATAAATAAAATAAAATTAAAAGTTAAAAATCAGAATAATTGTAAATAAGTAGATATTTTTTGTTTTTTTGGGTGGATAAAAACTAAATTTCGTGGGACTTTTGTTGAGTAAGTAGATGAATCTTATAACTGCGACTAGAATTTGACTTTAATTGAAGACTCTAATTTCTCTTATTAAAACATTCCTTTATAATGTATGTAAAACTGATTATAATACTTTCATAGCCAATTACCGGTGAACATTTAAAATTCATACATTTATTTGAACGGGAAATTGAACATTTAAAATTTTTTGTTCCTTTGTTTCTTAACTGGGTCATTTTAACTGAAGTGCTTGTGTAACTTTTATTTAGCGTAACCAATTACTTTAGTTAATTTTCTAAAAGCCATTTCGGCATCTTTAATTGTGTTTACAAGGAGATTCATTTAACTAAGAGTTATTATAAACAAAAGGTAAGATTAGTTTTGTCAAATCACGACGAAGTTTTGGCTTTGGTTTTGAAATGTTTTTTTTTTATACGTTACTGCCCTGCGATTCTGTAACTCACTTTTCGAACTCACCCAGCGATTTTCGCATCGGCGGTCGCTCTCAAATCAGTCGTGAAGCAGTCATTTTATGATTTGGCTGGACAAGACGTTTGGCCACAATTCCGCCTCATGTTGAGTGAGATGTAGCCTATTACGACTATCCAGGAGATGCCTATTTAATCGCCGCTTAAATGAACCCATATTATTCTGTCTAGCGAATATGGAAAGAGGCAAGGAGTGCCACTCCTTTCCTGTTATTATAAGAAACGACGAACCAAATGGTTTACCATAAACCAGGAAGCTTCTAGACGAGCGTTGTTTGAAAGGGGATGATGGAATCAGATCGTGTAGTTCCATGCAGGCGCAGCGTTCTCCGGTGTGCAATCTAGGTGAATTTTCAAAATTCAAAATCATTTATTAATTTAGGTGTTGTAGGGTTTGTGGTGATATATAATATCCACTTTCCTATTTATGTTAAAAAAATTAAATAAGTGCAAATTGATTACACCATAACGGTCATTTATAGACAGTTTTCCAGGAAAGCTCCAGAAAACTGGACAAACGAAATGCATGAAACGTAATCCCGGATTAATAAATTAACTAATGGCATAACTAATAACAAGAATTTAAAATATACATTTGTAAAAACTCTATAGATTAGATTCGGACCAAGCTATTAACGAAAATATTTTCCGAATAGAGAAATATAATAATCTGTTTATATGCAAAGTATATTTATGCCGTGTAATAAGTTATTAGTGTTGCTTTAATGCCTTATTTTACAAGGAGCCAGGCGCAGTGCGGCGACTTTGGAACTAGTGATGTGACTATACGATAAGTATTTAAAATTTATTAGTAAACTTCTGTTATAGAAGTAATTAAGCATTCAACGTTTTTGAAGTTGTACTTCTTTAGGCGCGTTATGAAAAATTGATGAGAGTGAAATTTTACGATGCGCGCGCACCGTGACACAAAATTATCAGTATGAAGTTGCCCACGGAAGATGCTACGGCATTGGACATAATTTTAAAAAAATATTCGAATAATAATAGAATTTATGTTACACTTAATGTAAGAGAATAATAACAAATATTTATAATGACTCCTTTTCCTGTCTTTGATTATTTAATTGTAATTAATTATTTGCTTGCAATCAAAAACTATTTTTAATAAGTAATGCCAAAGAAGTATAACTTCTTACCCGCGTACATAAGAACACGCACCCTTTTTATTTTAATGTAATAGGAGGCAAACGGGCAGGATGCTCATCTGATGTCAAGTGACACCGCCGCCCATGGACACACATTGCCAGAAGGCTCGCAAGTGCGTTGGCGGCCTTTTAAGAATTGGTACGCTCTTTTCTTGAAGGTCCCTAAGTTCGGAAATACTAGTGGTTCCACATAGTGGTGATGATAAAACTGTTTCAATATTCTCGAGGAGTGGCTAAAATCGCTGCAACTAGTTTGCTAGGCGTTTTGTCCAACAAAGAGAGTCGTGAAAGGATCTTCCCGCGTGATGGTGGTTTCAGAGCCGAGCCAATCGGCATGGTGGGCGTTAAAATCGACTCATTGGTCTAGTGGTTAGTACCCCTGACTGCGTATCCATGGGTCCCGGGTTCGATCCCCGGCTGAGACGAACATCGATGTGATGAGCATTTGGTGTTGTGCTTAGGTCTTGGGTGTTCAAATATGTATTTATACGTATATAATATGTCTATCCAATTTTTAATGAATCTATTTCTGATTATATTCATACTTCAATTACTAAATTTCAAAATTCTGCTGACCGTCTTCTTGAAATTAGTCCACATTATGCACTTTGCATCTTAAAATTCTGTCTTTTCCTCCCAAAATTTACGTATGTGCTCCGTTGCTGCTCCTTTTGGAATCACCCAGATATTTTAACACCATTAGACGACTTAATCAAAATTAGCTTAGAATCACTTATTAATATGCAGCTGAACGAGCAATCTTGGACCCAAGCTTCCCTACCCATCCGTTATGGTGGTTTAGGGATTCGCAAAATTTCCAGTGTCGCTTTACCAGCCTTTCTATCTTCTGTCCATAGTTCAGCAAATCTCATAAGTAACATTTTAAGGGCATCCCCTTCAAACTTTGAGATTGCTGGCTTGGAAGAAGCTAGAAACGCTTTCTTGATTGCATGCCCAGGTCAAAATTTTCTATTATCTCTAAATTCACAGAGGAGCTGGGATGACATACACTGCAAGGTGACTTTTGACGATCTTTTGAGTCGTAGTACAGGTTCGGCGCGTGCTAGGCTTTTGGCCGTGGGTACGCATGAGGCCGGCTACTGGCTTCACGCTTACCCATCGTCAAATACAGGAACTTTTCTTGAGCCTGACACGTTTCGAATCGCAACCTGTCTACGGCTTGGGGTTCCGGTCTGCGCTCCTCATATATGTCCCTGTGGCAGTGATGTCGACAAGTTAGGACATCACGGCCTGTCATGCCAAAAAAGTGCAGGCCGCTTCTCGAGACATGCCGCACTTAACGATATTATACGCCGTTCCCTTGCCACCGTCAACGTGCCAAGTCTTCTTGAGCCAAGTGGTATTGCAAGAGACGATGGCAAGAGACCGGATGGTATGAGTTTGATTCCATGGAAGATGGGTCGGGTTGGGATGCAACCTGTTCACGACACGCTGGCCCCTTCCCATCTACATGGAACCAACTACAGAGCTGGTGCGGCTTGTGAAGCGGCTGAAAAAAATAAAGCATGCAAATACAGGGGTCTGGGCTCTGAATATGATTTTGTCCCATTCGGTGTCGAGACCCTTGGTCCGTGGGGTCCTAGCGCTTTAAGGCTTTTTGAAGAAATTTCAAAAAGGTTAGTCGACATCACAGGAGACCGAAGATCTGGCAGCTACCACGGACAAAGAATTAGTCTAGCAATTCAAAGGGGGAACGCTGCCAGTATCTTCGGAACCTTGCCTAAAGGGACTCCTTTTAATGATATATTTTAGTTTATGTTAAGTTTCGTTATTTATTTCAATGTATATTATTTTATTATTATTAGTTTATGTTTATAAGTTTAATTTTATTAATATATGTCTATCTATCTATAATATGTATGTATATCCGTTGCCTAGTACCCATAACACAAGCTTCACCAGCTTAGCATGAGACTAGGTCAATTGGTGTGAATTGTCTTAAAAAAAAATCGCAAAGTATTACGATTTCGGTCGGAACCCTTTTCAGCAGGGAATCTGTAGCTATTTGGATGTGCTCGATGAGTTGGGCATAATTTATATGTTTCTATCGATATCGATATGATATATAAGTCCCTAGATATCATTTTCAACCATATCCAATTGCAATGCACTTCAAGCTCCAGGGACAGTCAGGCGGGAAATTTCTACGATTCGAAGTACACTCGTGTACGGAGTTTATTTCTTGAACTTTTCTTTATCTAAATCCTCGGAACTTTTCCGAACAAGAGAAAAAATAGTCACATTTAATTATTGTAATCAGAATTTGTAGTGCTAAATTTTATTCTATTTTTGCTCTCGAACAAGATACATGTTACAAGGAGAACAATCAGACACCTATGAAAATATATTATAGAAAGGATATACAAATGACACGAGAACTTAAACATATAATTTTTACCATTCTAAATTTCCTCTTGCACTATTTACACTGTTTTACACTACCACCCACCACCTCCCATCCCATCCATCCCTTCCTTAAGATTATCATTCTGGTGCGTATACAAAACTGCTTTTTGCATAGTTACGCGCACAAGGTTTTGTCCTTCTTGTATACATAAAACACTTCTGCTTTACTTGCAAAAAAAAACAGACAAAATCCATAAATCCCTTATATATACAAAATGCTTTACAAATCCCAAATTACATTTGGAAAACATAATGAGATCTTGTGTATTATTAAATTTAACAAAGAAAACCCTCAATTCTCCCACTAAATAATTCAATTATTTTCGAAACGGAAAATTCTAAATAAAATTTCGTTAAACTGTGACGTCACATCCAGGTTTTCCGTAGACAATAGACGGAGGTGATCTAGGTAATCTAGACTTGCCTTAGGCGACTCATTTCACGGCACATCACTCGTTACACACAGGAAATGACGCTCCGATTATGCACTGCAAAGCTCTAAGATTGATAAAAACGGTACATTAATTCTTCCATATGTGGATAAAGAATAAATTCCTGTACCTAACTTATACTGAAGAATCATGCCTCAGTTTTTATTAGTGGCGCTACAACCTCTTTAGGTCTGGGCCTCAGATGTCAGAATCTGTTTCATGATCATTTTTAAATCTAATAGTGGCTTCAGCATGCGACTCTCATCCCTGAGGTCGTAACTTCGTACCCCGGCTGTGCACCAATGGACTTTCTGTCTATATGCGCATTTAACATTCGCTCGAACGGTAAAGGAGAACATGTGAGAAAGCCCTAGACACAAAAAGTCGACGGCGTGCGGCAGGCACAGGAGGCTGATCACCTACTTGCCTATTAGATTAACAAATGATCATGAAACAGATACAGATATGTGAGGCCCAGACCTAAAAAGGTTGTAGCGCCACTTGTTTTTTTTTTAAGTACCTTAATTATCTTTATTCCAGTGAGTATTTCATGTTAGTAACCAGGATAGGGTAGAGGCACATTGCCTGAAGAACGGATGGCTGATGGGGTAAAGCGTTGGAAAGATGACCCGGTAGAGGGAAGGCGTTGGAAGCAAACCAGGCGTACTAGAAATTTAAGGGACAATCTCCAGCAGTGAAACAGGCTGAAACGAACGATCCTAATCCTTGGGATTGATTTGTTCCAGTTCAAATGTTTATGACTTTGTTTTGCTGCAAACAATTTGTATGACTCAAAACTTGGCGATTAAAAAGAATGGCGGAGAATTACTTGCCAGTTCTTCTTGACCGCTCTACGGCCTTGACTTGCGAACTGGTAGTAAATGTAAATTTACAATCAATTTAACATCTTTTCTGTTGACGTTCATAAGTAGGTATATATGAACAAAGTTATTTTGAGTTTGAGTTTGAACGATCCACCAGGAAGTAGTAATGCCAATAAATAATGTCAAAACTTCGCTCATAAAAATCAGAGTATTTAAAACAGCAATAAATAAAGATTAATTTAGATAAATCGTTGGGGAGGGTAATGAGTTTTCAATATCTATATTGATCAATTTAATGGCTCATTAAATGTATTACTGATAACTGTGGCTGATACATTGACAAACATGATGGACGCTAATTAGATCGTTTAACGACTTGTGCACAATATGATGCTCTACATGTAATATATATATTATATATTAAATACGGTTGTATATAGAATATTTATAATTATTCGGGCGGCCGCAGAGCAGGCGGAAAATTATAAACGGCTCAAATATAAGAATCTTTCTCCCAACTTTGATTTTCTGTGGAGTAGAGACTCTTGGGCCGTGGCCGCAAGTGCACAGGCGCTTATTAAAGATTTAAGTTGGGGCCTAGTAGATAGTACCGGTGACCCCAGAGCTTTCCTGGCTCAAAGAATAGGTATCGCAATACAGCGAGGAAATGCTGCCAGCGTTAAAGGTACATTGCCACAGAGACCAAACTTTTTAAATTTGTTTTGATTTTCTTTTTAATAATTTTTATTATTACTTCGTAAGTTAAGAAAATTGTAAATACAGTATACTTGATTGTAAATATGAAATATGTATAATAATATTAAAAATATTAAATTCTCTAGACCGAGTCGGTCCTAGTGGACTCTATTGAGACTTCCAAGTACACGGTATATAAAGTATGTAGATATATAGTGTATGCGCACTCTCTATTTCAAGATCTGTCTAGGGTATGAGGGTGTTCACCACCAACATCCAAATATAGGACTGCCATATAAATTTTAATTTAAATTTCCTCAAAAAAAACGAAATCTTATTTTTCATTACTTTACTACAGACAGTTAAAGTGATCTATTTTTTTTTATAACAGGGGGCTAACGGGCAGGAGACTCATCTGATGTTAAGTGATAAGCCCATAGACTCTCAAGTGCGTTGCCGGCTTTGCTTGAAGGACTCTAAGTCGAATAGGTTCAGTGGGTAGCTGTTTCCACATAGTGATGGTGCGTGGCAAAATCTGCCTTAAGAATCGCTCAGTTGTGGAACGACGGACTTCGACGTGATTTAGGTGGAATTTCGTATTCTGCCTCGACATCACGTCAACGTTGGTTTAATTATTTTTTTTATTCAGTGTTAGCCTAGTGGCTAGAAGGTGCACTCTTCTCTCTGTGGTTGTAGGTTTGAATCACGGCTTCACTTATGGACCATTCTTTGACCATTTAACACTTGCCCATACGGTGAAGGAAAACATCGTTAGGAAACCAGCAGGCCAAAGGCACAAAGACAATGTGAGTCAGGCACTGAATTATCTACTTGCCTATGAGACAAGAAAGTAATCACGTAATAGGTACCGAAATCTGTGGCCAAGACGATGTATATATATTATGCAATAGTGAAGGTCAGTTTCAACCCACTCCGCGATCAATGCACTAAAGGTGAAAGAGCGTCTTTGTCTGGTGTTTGCGATATATTTCCTTTGTTGGAGTATCACATATCAGGTATATGTGTCATTGTCCAAGCTGTATCGATCTTTTTTGACTGGAGTTCTATTTTCTCTGCAACTTAAAGAAATAAAAAATATAACTTAAAAAATATCTAGTGTAGTTTAGTTTAGATAATTTAACTGAAGAACAGCAGTAACCGAGTTTAAGAGCACAATCAACTATGTATCAAATGTACGAGGGACCACACATGGGAAGTTCTTATGAAAATAGTTCAGACGTGTAATTGGGGAACATATAAAAGTACAGAGGAATCGAACATTGATATGAGATAGTTAAAATATTCTGAATATACTTTATACAGCAGCAAAATTGCTTGTAATCCCATAACACATAATATATTTTATAATAATTACATATACAGCGAAGATTACTAATAAACAACTGATATAATATGTAAGAAAGCAAACAGGGCGTGGTTATAATGAATATATGAGTAAAACATACAATATCATTCACACAAAGCTTTGTCGTTTGTAAATGCAACAATGAATAACAGTGTTTATATTTGTTTAGTAAAATAAATGAATAGATTAAATAATAATAATGATAGCCTTTTATTTCAGATACTTTTACACTTAAACACATTTATATTTCTATCTCAGTTTTTTAAGACTTTCGTCCTTTTTCGGCAAAGACCTTGTCTTAATCCTGCCATTCCTGTCTACACTGTTTCACTCTCTGCCATATACCAGCTGTTACCTAAATTTAATTTTTAATTAAGTTTCCTAAATCCACCTTTTATAGGGGGTTACATTAAAATATGATGTACTTAATTACATAAAAAGAGTGCGCCCATACAAAGTATGTCACATACATATGTCACAATAAAACTTCTTTGGCAAACTAATTTTTAAGTCTTGTTCATATTTATACAAATCTAAAACTTTAGATATCCGAGACTTTGGGGGAGAGAAAAAGATATTCAATTATTATTATTATAGGAATTCAATTATTTAATTTTTAAATTTATTTCTTTGTACAATTCATCATTTGAGATTTCAATAAATTATTTTGCATAAAATATAAAATACTAATATTGCATAAATTATCTTTACGAAATTTTAATTTTAAAAATAGAATTTCTAGAAGGTAATTCGCCCTTCTCACACTCTCTTAATCGGTCTCAATCGCTATCTCCTTTTTCTTCGATTTTTTTCGCTGCACATCTTCGTGACATTTTCGTAAAAATTTACCCTCATGCGCCTAAAAACATTTCACTTCGATAATTTCAAAAAATGTTCTACGTTTTATTCCTACGTTTCTGTATAAGAAATTACAGCTAAATTGTTTCCCTAGTCAATCACCAATAAAGTGTAAATGTAGCGAATGAAAAGTGTGAATGCTCTCATTTTCCATCAACTCCAAATCTTGTGAGATTTAACGGCGGATTGGCTCCGAGACTTGGACTAATGGACCACTCACTCTCTTTCTTCGGTCGATTTCATATTAAATGGATATTATTTTAACAAAAAACTAACTTGACTCATTGATGGGTTCTTAAATCTAAGTGACATATCTAAGAATGTTATGTTACACTTTATGAGTGTGGGAAAAACTAAAGGGCTCATTTTGGCTTCAATTGTACGATGATTTCTAATATTGTTTATTACCAGTTCTTCTCTTCCGTTCTACGCCCTTGATTTGTGAACTGGAAATAAATGTAAAATTAGAAGCATTTCATATAAATATATATTTTTTTGACGACCAGTAGTGAACATTGCGTTACCTATATGAATAAATTATTTTGTAACTTGTACACTAAAATATATATATTATTTAACATAACATAGTGTAGAATAATTTAAAACAACTATGTATGTCCTAATCCTAGTATCTTTATTTTAATTAAAGCTACTAGTATGTTTGTCGTTCTTCGGATTTATAAATTTTGTGCTGAATGTTTTGTTACGCTTTGCTTTGGATACATCGAATGTGTTAGTTTATGTTTTATTTTTTAATATTTTTTTATTGTATAGAGATGTATCTGTTTTGTGTCCCAAATAAAGAAATAAAACTAATGTAAGGTTACATAACTTGAGACTATTTAACTTGAGGTTTTTTACGAGTTATGTTTTTGATTTAAATTTTTAAGAGAGCAAATTCTGATGTTTGACACAAACAAGTGCTATTATAAATAACCGCCAGTGAATGTGCAACGTCCCTCATCTGCTGAACAAAAATGCAAGCCGGCGTAGAGAACCTTTGAAAACAGAATGCTTCTCTATTAGCCTCGTAGCTTTGTTTTAGCTTCCTTGTACCCATTACTGTTACAATACAATAACATTATGTTCAACTGTCTGTTATGTTATTTCTTTTAGATGCTGTGATGTTGAAAGATTAGTTATTAAGCTTGGGCAAGCCAGTTTTTACATGGATAAGTTTAATATTCATTTAATACGTCAAAATGTGTAAAAAAAAATTTTCACTGGAAAAAAACAAAATTAACTTCAATTATAATATTAAAAACAAATCCGTTAAAGAAGTTGATTGTGTTCGTGATTTAGGTATAAGGCTTGACTGTAACATGACGTATAATAAACATATTAACACAATAATAATTTATTAATTGCAAGAATATGGTACAAAAATGTGTAAGGTGGTACAATCATAAGTTCGCATATTCTGCCGCACACAATGGCGCGCAAATTTGTCTTTAAAGGAATATTACATTATTATTAGTCATATTTAAAATGTTGAATTGATCAATTCTTATATAATTTGTATCGTACATATCATATTTTAGTAAATTTATATCAACAACAGTGTCTCACGCAATTAATCATTTATTGAATAGTAAATGTTTTCCAAAAGTAGTACGACAAATTGCTTCTTAAAGACTCTAGTCGGAATATCTTTTAATTCTTTTGGTAATTTATAATACTTGACAAAGCCTATAAGCAGCTTGAATTTGTAAGATGTGTGTGAATATTTTTATCATGTCAACTGTAAGAAAGTGCTATACTATACATATGTAGGAGGTGTTCTCAAATATGGTTGCTCGGTATGGTCACCTAGTTACACAGTACACATAGAAAAAAATGAAAGATTCAAAACAACTTCGACAAAAACGACGATTTACTGCTCATACATGACATCATCTCAAATAACATTAATTGCAGGTCACTTCTAGAAAAAGTATTGTAATAATTATAGAGAAATCTCAATTATTGATTCTCATCCCTGTGGAAATCTGAGGTTTCTGACTTCAAAAATAATTTGGGTCCAATTTTCCAAAAATAATAGCGAGCGATATATATGTCAATAAAATTTAACGATTAATATGTTCTATTACATCATTGAGTAACATAAATTATATAATATCGCGTATATCCGTCAGAAAAGTTGTCATATTTCCGCCGCAATTAACACAAAAAAACAATGTATAAATGTACAATGGAACTTCCGTCCAATTAACGACTTTGTTGAGCAAATCCTTTCGGAGCGTTTTTAATTCCTTTTCTGTAACTTCGCAATTAACGAAATTCACACAATCCACCAAATTAGTTTCAGCCGATGTTTCACATTTTAACTAAAATTACACATTGTGCAGAGTTGTTGAACTACTAGAAGAATAAATCTATTCCGTTGTTTTGTTAGATGTACCTAAAACTAAAATGTTCTTTTCACCGTTCTTGCGTTACCGCCAGTAAGAGTTTTAAAAAGTAAGTTCTGTTCTCAGCAATGTTAGCCTAGTGGCTTCAGCGTGAGACTCTCATTCCTGAAGTAGGTTCTAACCCGGGCATGCACCAATGGACTTGTTGTCTTTGTGCGCAAATACAAAAAATAAGTGCGTGCGTACAAAGATGTCAGAAGTGAAACTTCTTTGGCAAAGTAATTTTTGTCTTGTTCATATTTATACAAATCTAAAACTTTAGATTTCGGAGACATAGGGAGAGAAAAAGGAAGATACTTTAGGAATTTGATGACTTTAATTGTCATTAAAATATTATAAGTGTCGAAAATTAATACAAATTATAAATTTATTTCTTCGATAATAAAAACACGTGGCATTTTAATTTACAACTTCAATTTTGTTCCCTATGGAGTAGAGACTCTTGGGCCGTGGGGTTCAAGTGCACAGGCACTAATTAAAGATTTAAGTTGGCGCCTGGTAGATAGTACCGGTGACCGCAGAGCTGGCACTTTCCTGGCTCAAAGAATAAGTCTCGCAATACAGCGAGGAAATGCTGCCAGCGTTAAAGGTACACTGCCACAGGGACCAAACTTTTTAAATTTGTTTTAATTTTCATTTTATTTATTTTTAATTATTTTTATTATAACTTTATAGGTTAAGAAAATTGTAAATACTGTATTTGTGTAAATAAATAAAAGAAATTTAATTTACATTTAAGTTCATCTTGGTAGTGTTTTAACTATTACGTATACCCTACAGCTTTTATTGGAACTTTTACGAAAGCTTCGACTACTTGACTTTTGACCTTCGGGGATAAATTGATTATTCTAGAAAATACGTTGCAGCGGTCTTCCGAATTAATGGAGTTTAAAGGAAACAATATGGAACAGGATGGATTTCAATAATCCCTTACTTCTACAAGAAATAGGTGAAATAGGGACATACATACGTCCGTGAACAGTCACATAAATGTATTTTATAGCGTACGTAACGCCACTTTATCTCGTCTCTAAGTTTTAATGTAATGCCAAACTGTTTTTATGGCTTTTCCAAATGACAGTTAAGTATTGTTGCATGTAAATGTAACATTCTGTTACTTGGAAAGATCTTATGAAGTCTATACCCAAGTACGTTAAAGTTTATATTTGTCTATGGTTTCTGTAATGCTTTTAATCCCTGTTTTTAACACCTTTTTATTTGTCAATATAATTTTGATGGTATATTTTTTTCTCATACATCACACAAGGAGGACCATCAGATATGAAAATATGTTACAGAAAGGAACACATGTGTGAAAACAGGCAAAAGGCTCACCTGATGTTAAGTGATAGCGCCCATGGACACATTGGTTGCCGACCTTTTAAGAATTGGTACGATCGTTCCTTGAAGGACTCTATTTAATTGGTTCTGGTTCGGACATAAAGTTTGGCGCAGAAATTTTAGCTTTTATTAACGAATTACCTTCACCGAGCAAATATTGACAATATTGTAATGCAAAACCGATTGTAACAAAGGATATATATGTCACCGTAAAATTGTAAACACCGTTAGATTGTAATCTATCTCGCGAGATTATAAACTGTCGAAAGATTGTGAGCCTCAACGAACTGCTTACAATTTAACGTATTATTATTCGGTAGTTATATGAAATTGTTGGAAAGTAAAATTAATCTGTAATTGACCAAAGAAGTTTGAATGATAACTAAGTTAGTGTAGTACAATCTACCGAATAATAATACGTTAAATTGTAAGCAGTAAGCTGAGGTTCACAATCTTTCGACAGTTTATAATCTCGCGAGATAGATTACAATCTAACGGTGTTTACAATTTTACGGTGACATATATATCCTTTGTTACAATCGGTTTTGCATTACAATATTGTCAATATTTGCTCGGCTATACCCAAATCATGGACAATGGCTACTTCTACTTAAATTAGACGTTATTCAACTTATACGGATTTATCCTTTACGTATTACAGGAATTTCACAACAGTATGTATTTTTAATATAAATGTGAAAAATTGGATGAAACTCATTTGATTTACTTTAATGTATTTCTTCCTGGCCGATGCGATGGCGATCCTGCATTGAGCTTTTGTATTCAATTTCGATATAGAACTTGAAATATCCGTAGCACTGATGAAAACTTGGGGTCGCCTACATAAAATATTTACTAAAAGATCACTACGATAATAGAATTATGTGTCAGAGTACCTATAATATTATACGAGTATCTATGTTATCTTGAAGAGTGTCTTGTCCTGTGCTAGCTGCAGCAACTCTTCCGCAGTCGCAATACCCGTCCACTCCCTAACTTGCGAAGCCATGACTTTTTCCTTCTACCAACACGCCGTTAACCAGAATTTTACGCATTATAATTAATTGAAGTAGGTGGAAGCGGTTATGGCGTAACACGTGGCCCAGGTACGCAAATTAACACTAGTGGTCTTTATTTAGGAAACCAATTAAATAGGGTCCTTCAAGGAAAGAGTGTACAGATTCCTCAAAGGCCAGCAACGCACTCGCGAGCGCTGTGGCATTAAGAGTGTCCATGGCAGGCGGAATTACTTAAGGCCCTATACCAGCAGGAATTGCTGTGTCAGTGTCTCGGGGTGGACTGCGGGTCGCAGTGGAGAGTTGGAGCACTGAGGTGCGCCGGCCCGTAATAACAGTTAGTTATGTCAAACATTCAATTAATGTTTTAAAAAAAATTGAATATCATGTTCTATATATACATTTTCGTTATAATATAAATTCGAAGTGTCAAAAATTGGCTATGTTTGGGTTTTTCTATCTATTTAAATCGTGTATCGATCTTTCAAAATGGATACATAAACTACTCAACTCCACCATATATTTTTCCATTCCCTACTTCAAGATGACCAAAAATGCTAAGAAACAATTATTTATTTAAAGAAAAACGCTTTTTACCGGATTAAAGTTATGTATTATTATAAATTTAAAATTATGTCAAATAGTTGTAAATTTATAATAATACATAACTTTAATCCGGTAAAAAGCGTTTTTCTTTAAACAATTATTTACTTTTTTGGAGTTTGGCGACCAGGGGGCCTACCATGAACTTTCTTAAAACAATCCAGTTGAGATGCAGTTGAGTTTAGGTACCTAAAGTCAATCGCATTTTTTCGTACCATGACCGCCTATAAGCTGAATCGTATTTGCATCGCAAGACCGAATGAAAGAACGATAATTTTGTTTGTGGTTTCTATGTAAGTTTAGAAATTTAACTGTCAAACTTACTTCGACAGATGTTTCTATAAAAATAAATAAAATATAAAATTATTTTAAATAATTCATCAATTATAATAAGCTATTATGTCTTAATATATATTTATTTAATATAAAACTATTCTTTTGATATATTTTAAATTTAAAGTTTTCTGGTGCTGTGCAGTTGACACTTATTATTTTTAAACGTTTCCTTCAAATTTTGATAGGAGCTTTCAATATATTTGGTGTTTACAAAATTTCGGTTTCATAAATATAGTTTTACAAATTGTTTAACTTATAAAATAATATGATGGGGTAAGTATTGTTCAAAAATTGGTTTATTAAAAATAAATATCTATATCGAAGTGAATTGCTGATATTAAACTCTTTGCATAAGATATTACAATCAACCTATTACTCGAAAATCATCAAGTAAATAATGATAAAAATTGATTCCTTAATATTTTACAAATTCAATTTATACGTTAACTAATTCATATAATATAAATAATTCTATTGTCTTTACAGCTTAAACCTGACAAACTCGCTGAATTGAGAGAAGAAAATATATAAATGAATATATGTTTATATCCAATTGAACATTGCCTGATTCAAGACAAGACAAGACAAGATTTTTCTATCTTGATGGAGTCATCCTAACTAAATAAATACTGTTATTGTAATACTTTCAAATGGCTTATTATTTACACATTATAAATTTGAGAAACACCTCTGTTTTTTTAAAGAAAAAGCAGAGGAGAATAATACAATTCATGAACATAATGAGGAAAAATTTAACTATAATAAATATCTACTAGTGATATGGCATTATTATTTATTGTAAATATGATACAATAGGGGAATTATGTTTTTGTTAGACATGCCTAAATAATTAATTAAAATATTATTGAACCATGTGCAATTATTTGTAGGTACACTGCAATCTTCAATGAGTCAAAGTAGTTAATCTATAATAAATTATAAAATCAATATCTTCGAAGTCGGTAGAAGGGCATTGCCGTCTTGTTTCTCATCTCCGTCGATATTTTAATAATTTATTTATTATCACACTCTCTAAACTCAAAATACCCCAAAATATAAAAATTATATTTTCTTTCATATGTTAGCCATAGTAGATAAATCTTATTATTTTAACTTTATTAACAAGTTTTAATACAAATATTGAATTTTATAGGTTCTAAACTATTATTTGGACATTTCGATACAAAAAAGTTGAACAAAAAGTAACTTTTTTAGAATCGCTTATCCTGTCATAGTTGGAAGGCGCAACTGTCAAATTTCGGTTCAGCCGAGCGGTCATGGTACGGATTTTCATACAAATTGAACGAACGAAATCTGATAATCGCTAAGGTCACGTGGGAACCTAAACTGTCTCGTTTTTTCGATGTCATGGTACGAATTAGCGATGCAGCTCAGTTGTAGGTTGTCAATAGGCTCGCAATAAGAGTTCATGGTAGGCCCCCAGGTATGTCCTTAACATCAGGTGAGCCTCTAGTCCGTTTGCCTACTGATCTATAAAACAAACGAACAAAACCATTAAAATTGTATTAAACATAGGTATAAGAATTTCTTTACCAAATAAATTATGACCTTGGACAAATTAGCTTAATTTAACCAACAAAAACCCCAAACTGAAGAGCTACCGTTTTGTCAAAACGTGAATTAATTATTACATCCGTAATATTCGGGTATAAGGTTCAATTCCCGGTGGAAGCGGCGAATTCGGATTAATTACGGTAGATAATTGGGTCGTCAATGTATAGCTGGTTTATGGTCGTCTAGTGGGTACTTCTTGATGTTATGACGTTATATGATAGCTGACAGAGTGGCTATGTATTTACGACATAACTATGTTTCTTTTACGGGATAGTATGATTAAAACTAGTTTATTTGTATTAAATATTTAACATCAATACTCATATGTATTTACCTTCCTGCAAAATGTTCCTGTCTTTGTAATCCTAGAGATACTATAACTAAAAGTCTACTTCTCTTACAACTTAATTATTATTAGCATTGATGAAAATATTGATATTTTTTGCAACAATATTCCAATTTACCGTAACTTTGTTTATCATGTTGTTTGGGTGCATCACGCTAGATATTTTTTTTTTGTGTTTGGTTGTTTAATTTTTTTACTCGCTAGCTTGCTTATGTGTGTAAAATTTGTAATGTCACATTTTCTTGTATAATTTTATGCATACACGTTTTTTTAGGACTTATAAATACAAAAACAAATAAATATTTTAAAGACGATTTAATGATAGCTTACGTAGGAATTATTATTTTATTGTTTTATCATCATTACGAGCAGTGTTGGCTTAGTGGTCTGCGATTCTCATCCCTGAGATCGTAGATTCGAGCTCCAGCTGTGCACCAATGGACTTTCCATGTGCGCATTTAACACTCACTCGTAACATCATAAGGCTTTACACCCAAATAGTCGGCGGCGTAAGTCAGGCACAGGAGGCTGATATTTGCTTATTAGATTGACAAATATCACGAAACATACTGAAATCTGAGGCCCATACCTAGAAGGTTGTAGTGCCATTTGTTTTTAATTAAATTATGACCACTCAATTATTTTTCTTACAGCGAGTAGAAAGCTCTGTGTTCTCAACAAAAACGATTATTATTTCGTCAGTACAACGGCCTCTGTGTTATGCGTATTTCTTCAACAACTAAAAATATTAATTGTAGACCGTAAATAATGTTTTACCCAAACCTCTAAATCTTTATTTTCACTTCAATTGAAATGTACACTTGATACCTAAGCCGCTTCGTCGTAAAGGAAGGTCCTATCGCCTTATTTTTAAGATCCACTTCAAATAAACCCTCTTTAACATCGAAATATCTTTAATTTACCGTTCAGCTTTGCCTTCGTCGTTTGATATTCTCCTTCGATATACCGCCAGTAGTTTTATTCTTTGTAACATTCACTCACTAGGTTTTACGGTTCCACAAACACGTTTATGAACGTCATTTAAACTTACGTACTGGCTAGTTTTGTAAAGATTAACCTAAAATATTTATAATAGTTAGTGCAAATTTTTAAAATTATACTTTATTTTTTTTATAATAAATTTCTTAATCTCTAAGGTTAGATCAGACTCTTGTAGTCGGGACCAACACACATATTTTTACTTAAGAAATTTCCTAATACATATATAGGGTTTTTCAGCGCCTTAAATATTTATTAAAACAAACAAATTGTATTTGTATTTGCAGTAAAGTAGGTATAACGTATTGGTGCGGATTTTGTGTACGGAATATTACACCGTCAAAATGTATTTTATCACGGTGAATGCACTCTTCAAAGCGGACTAGCGAATTTAACAATTAAGACAAAAACAAAATCGGAATATTTCAACTCTTCATTAAAATTATCAACAAAAGACGCGAAATTAGTCTAATTAGCAGTCAGTACAATGTGATTACCGAAAATTATTATTGATAATATTCTCGAATTTAGTATACCCACGTAAGTATCGTATTACGTCTCCTAACAATGGTCTCAGAAAGGTCGAAGCTTTTTACCAGGAAATACGAGCCAATGAAATGCGACACTTATTACCAGCAATAAAATCATGAACAGTGGAAAAAGTTCATTGTTCTTA
The DNA here is from genome assembly GCF_905475465.1 of Pieris napi. Classification (NCBI taxonomy): domain Eukaryota; kingdom Metazoa; phylum Arthropoda; class Insecta; order Lepidoptera; family Pieridae; genus Pieris; species Pieris napi. The sequence goes on along the minus strand of NC_062248.1, from coordinate 11,574,917 downwards.
ATCTCTTTTGAAGGCATGAGTGAATAAATTAAAACGTTAAATAAAATCGGTGAGAAAAACGTATTATACCAAAAAAACGTAGCATAGTGTGAGGTTGTTACAAGAAACGAAATAATTGATACATAATTTGAATATTCCCAAATCATAATATTGTTTGTGATATTTTTTTCTCGGTTTGACATAAATTATCAATAAACGGAGACACCATATTTTCTCTTTTTCCTTTTGGTGGAACAGGCTTGAATTAGTGCTTAGTAATTGGCACTAGATAGAGCGCTAATGATTAAATATCAGTCTGGAAGGTACTTATAAATCCCAAAAGATATTTTTCTCTTGTCAGATGAGTATGTATATTAAGACTAATAAAAAAAAGAGTGGCGGAGAGTTTATTGCCAGTTCTTTTCTTCCATTCTACGACCTTGATTTAAGAACTGGCAGTAAATGTAAAATTAGAAGCATTTCATATATATTTATTTTTTGACGTGCATATGTGAACATTTTGTTACCTATATGAATAAATGATTTTTGAATTTTATGTGAGTTAAAAACATGACATGAAGATGCAGCATCTTTAATAGCTCCAAACTAGGCAAGTGACAAGTTTTTTTTTGCAAACTCAAAAACACATTGTCTAGTTTACACACTTTGTGAAAAACTAAGCGGTGATGCGCCGAGTGTATAGTATGATAAATGGGGGACAAAAGTAACAAATACACTAACAGGTACATACTTGATTTGAAGTTCATTTGTTTCGTACAAAAATCACAAATAATATGACTAAGTAATATTACGATATTAGAAATTTTTTTAATAAAGATTCACACATACATACCAATGAAAACTAAATTTTATAAACAAATATGTACTCAACAGAATAATTATGTTGCTTTAATTTATTTTAATCGTTACAAAAATACTCGGCAAGCAACGAAATCCAAAAAGAATTCCTAGAGTTAGTTTGAGCGCGCAATTGCGTGACCACATCGTAGTAAAAATACACATTTTATTGAATATCGTGTTTACCTAGTGTTATGTTTGTACTTTATGTAACGATAAGATGTAAGTAACAGTGATATTTCCAGTAAATTAAATAAATCTTTAACATACAGCTTAAATTGCAGAGTTTTAGATAGGCTCAAAATACGTGATAACAATAGCATTTATTTCCAAAACTTAAATATGAACATTAAAGTTATCATCATTTATATGGATCCGAAAATAACTTTTAAAGCCGGAATTACATTACGAAATTAGTGGCATGCATGGGAAATCAGTTTCACGAAAGTAGTTTGTAATTAATTTCGTAAAATAATTAGTGTCGTGAAATCCTCAGTATCGCTGTAACCATGACCCCTTGAGCATCAAAGCTTTATTTTTCTTTATTCAATGAGATACTTCTCTGTAAACTTACAATGCTGCGTTTTTTAGCAACTGAAAATAGTTTTAACTCTCATCATAAGATTCAGAGCAGTTTTGGCCTAGTGGCTTCAGCGTGCGACTCTCATCCCTGAGGTCGTAGTTTCGATCCTCGGCTGTGCACCGAGGATCGAAACTTTGACACATGAACTTTCTTTCTATGTGCGCATTTACCGTTCGCTCGAACGGTGAAGGAAAACATCGTGAGGAAACCGGCTTGCCTTAGACCCAAAAAGTTAACGGCATGCGTCAGGCACAGAAGGCTGATCACCTACTTGCCTATTGGATTACTAAATGATCATGAAACAGATACAGAAATCTGAGGCCCAGACCTAAAAAAGGTTGTGCGTCATTGATTTTTATTTTTTTCAAAAAAATACAGGGTGGCATCATGTATTACTATCGAAATACACATGTCCGCACAGCACAGGCACTTTCGCGACACTAGTTTCATGTCGCACCTCCATCATGAAATTAGTTGCATGAAACTAATTTCACAAAAAAATCGCACAGGGCACAAAACTCAGTACGCTCTTTTCTTGAAGAACTACATATAAGTCGAATTGGTTCGGAAATACTTCAATGGGCAGCTGGGTTGCACATAGTAGTGGTGCACGGCAAAAACTGCCTTAAGAAATACTTTTGTTGCTATATCTTGAAATTCCTATCACATTTCCCAATTTACGACCCAGGATTGCGTACTAAAAAACAATAAATTGTCTGTTTACGACTTTTGTATGAAGGCCTTGTCATAAAATGTATCAATCTAGAACCATAGATCGCGTAATAGCAGCAGAGTTGTGGAGAAAATGCGCATTGAATACCATACTATAGGAAACTTAATCTTAAAAATAAACCATATTAATAAATTTATAAGTCACATTTAATTCCAACACATACAGTATTTACAGTATTCTTAAACTAATAATAATAATTAAAAATCAGAACAGATTTTAAAAATTTGGACCCTCTGGAGTGTATCTTTAAAGCTGGCAGCATAATTATACGTTATATATTTCAAGAGGATTTTTTACATATTCCTTTACATTATAAAGGAAAGAGTAATGGCGGTACTCAGACTCATTAATGAAGCGTTAATGTTGCTTAAGCCACTAAGTCCTTCCTTAAAACAGATGTTGCCTAATTGGTAATACTTCGTAGCTTCATAATTCTTTAGATAAATAATGACTATATGTGTATATCCCTTATGATTTCTAAACCTTAAATAGACGTTTGAACTTACTTTGAACTCGCTGTAATTGCTGCAAGAATACCTACTTTATATTATTGCTGTCATTATTAGTATTCGCCTGCCTACGTTTCGTAGACTAACTACGTGTATCGGCAGTATTTTTGCTTTAACAGTTAATTACAGATCACTTACTTAAAACCATAATAATAAATCAACTTATTTGTTCGTTAAAACTGTACATACATCCGTTCGGCAGTTTTATATGTATTTCGAGGCCGGGGGACATTTATATGGAGGACATTTACTTGCTATTTATGTATTTACATAGTATATTCGCGGATGTTTGCGGACACATGTGACTTCTTCAATATAAAGAAAGAGTCCCCACATGGGTTATGTGCTCGATATTGCGGGCTACTCGATTGTGAAGAAGTTCCACGGTTCTGGCTAACGCTCCGCCTTCTAAGTTCTCATGTCATTTGTATGTATATCCTTTCTATAATATATTTTCATAAGTATCTGATTGTCCTCCTTGTAATATGTGTGATGTTTGTGAGCAAACATTAAATATTTATTGTTCTAATTTTTTCTACTTAGTATTAACATTCCTTTTGTTTCTTTTTTTGCGACTGAGGCGCAAACTAGATGTTGTGGTCTCTGGCAGAATGACCAGCGCTATGGAACAGTCTGCTCCTCAGCATAATGCTGATCCAGGGCCAATTACAACCACAGCACACACGCATTACACACATGAAACGAACCTAAAATAATATCTTTTTGATATCTCTCACTATATTTTTTTTCTTTGATTATTGTTATTATATGTGTGTGTTTTTGTTAGTAATAAATGTTGTCTATGTCTAAATAAAAACTTAATACTGAAATAACTTTTCCTGTCAACTAAAATATAGTACTTGACAGCCCTAAGGTTAATATTTACGACGTATTGGTGTGTAATAAAATCACAGGAGGTTTATAGGTTTGTGGAGGTCACGGGAATCGCACGTAATTTACACGTCAGCACGTTGTTGCTAAGGGATTTTACGAATTTCAATATAGACATCATGATAAAGGTCGCGATTGCTTTTTATCCGACTAAAGGAAGTTTTGCGTATGTTTCTTTGTCTGTTTTAAACTTACGAAATATTCACTTAATAATAATTCAGCGCAGTGTTGGCCTAGTGGCTTCAGCTTCAACTTATCATTGAGATCGTAGGTTCGATCCCCGGGACAAACCCGGGGATCGAACTTACCAAGGGACTTTCTGTCTATATTCGCATTTAACATTCGCTCGATCGCACTATCGCAATTTCCTAATGTAATAATAATAAAAAAATAAAAATCACTTTATTTGACGAAAAACATTTGGTACTTACATTCTAAAGGTTATAAACATACAATATGCAACGAAGCGTTGTTTTACACTATTAATTTTGGTCAACCTCGAACATAAAATAATTCTATGTGCACTAGCGATTAAACTAGGCCTAGCCTGTATCTTAAACGCTAGTTCCTTCCAGTGTCTTTAACAATTTAGTTAGATTATTTGTATGTATGTATATTGTATATGTTTGTACAAAATATATGTATAAAATAAAGTCCCGTACCATAAGAGTCTATTAGGGGATATTGGGAAATTTATATATTAAAAAAAAATCATTCGCTCGAACGGTGAAGGAAAACTGCTTGCCCTAGACACAAAAATCGACAGCGTGTGTAAAGCACAGAAGGCTGATCACATACTTGCCCATTAGATTACCATATGATCATGAATCAGATACAGAAATCTGAGGCCCAGACCCAATTAGGGTTGTAGCAACGCTGATTTATTTCTTTATTTTTAGATTTAATAACACATATTAATATAAATATTACAAAAAAGACCTGAGATATTTTTTGTACCAAAGAACCTAAGAGAGTGTGTACCTATCGCACATAAACATAACATTTAGTAGTTTGAAACAGAACCGAGACGTGAAATGAAAAATGCGTGAAGATTAATTTTAAAACATCTAGTTTTTGTGAGAAAGTATATTGTATATTGAATAATATTTTGTGTGTTGGTCTCGGTCGAATTGCACTGGTTTATGAATTTTAATTCATTAAATGGTTAAGCACATTTTAGTGATATTAGTTTAATCAAGGAACGTAATCGGTCAAGAGATATCTGAATAAGTGTTTTAAAGTATTGCAAAGCAAATAAAAAACTCCTTATACTGAAATATAGCTTTAATCAGTTTAATGTTTATTTACATGTAGCGTTTAACCTATATAAAACATATGTCTACAGTAAACAATGTAAAATTGATACATAGGTTGTACATAAAAGAATACAGACGTAATAAGGGTAAATGTATTCACTCTTTTACAAGATACACGTTAGATTGCGCTGGTCCAAAACTTTTACAACATTTCTTGTACCCAAACAAAAATTCAGTCTAAATTAACTGTTTTGTCTCTTTCCATCAAAACATAAACACAAATTGTGAAAAAGAGACAAAAGGGTAGTAATTATATCCGTGTAACGACTGACATTTTATGTAAAATTGCATTAAAAAATTATTTAAAAAAAACAATTGCAAAGGTTTAAATTAGGTACTTCATTTATGAATTCATCAAAAATATTACACAATAATACATATAAACACATGCGAAATGTTTTTGGAATGAATTTTTTCGAACGCTGGCTTGAAGTATAGCGGTAATACAGGGAATTTCTAAGTATTTCATGGTTGTATCACCTTGTATTCACTGGAAATATATATAATTTTGACATATAAAGCTGCTCAGAATTTTTGAGTACAACTGTTTCCGACCTAGTTATGGTTTCCTGAACGATAGGTAAAGTATAATTATTGTACAAAAGACTTTTTTGACTTACCGTTTTTGTACCAATTCTTAAGGAATTAAAATGGGCTTGTGGTACATGTTAGGTTTTATGAAATTATTATTCATTCATTTAATACATACTCTGTTAAGACGGTTTAGGTGTAAAAGAATAGAAGTGCAGATATTCTTTAACAAGATACGTGATTATGACGATTATATTGAACATTTGAAGAGGGTTTTTATAACGTTTAACAGTTGCAAGGAATGAATAAATATTTTCAAGCTGATCAGAAAACTTTTGGGATAGATTTAGCTTTCAGAATTTTTAATACATTAATACGCTTCCCGATCAACTTAAAGTATATCACAATTTTAGATTTAACCCTTTAATGTCAAATAATCTATTTAAATATTTCATGATTGTACTAAAATAATAAGTGACGTCAATAACTAAAATGCACCAATTATTAACATTAAAAAGTATATAAAATTATGTACATAAAATTATAGATGATACTCGCCTAGTATTTAAAACTTTAGGAACTATTCCTTATTTAATCGTTCATAAATAATGTTGTACTATATAAAATAACAATGTGTCGAAGACGCGTTCGGTGTAAACTAAAATGATATCTAAAGACTTAAATTTACAAGTCTTAAACGGAACTTGTAATTGACCAGTTTATTATATGAAATGTACAATGATTTTTAATATTATCTAAAAAGCTGCACAATATTTAAAATGATGGGGATATAACTCTAATACGCTTAATGATCTATTGACTGCATCAATAGCCAAAAAGCGTCTAAAATCTCTTCAGTCTTCAAAATACATCTAAGTAATTTAAAATTTCTAAATGCATTGTTAGGCTCAAAACTCTGGAATAAGGACAAAACCACTACGGAATGTGACAACCAATTTAGAATAATCAGTCTTAAAATGGATCAAGATATGCCTTATGTGGCAAGCGATGAAATAGCTACCGTTTCGATGTCAAAACAAAAATAAATACTTAATGATACGGTTTCCAATTCGAAATTGTTTTAACTCACGGCTAGTTACAATACTTAATTTAAAACTCGCATAATGGTCCGTAATATACGCAATAGTAAAAAATCTAGCACTACAGGTATATACACGAGCACCTCAAAAATTAACTGTCATGTCTTTTCACTGTTAACACTTCACTGCGTTGCTATCACTACAAGCTCATTGGCACAACGAGTGGCATCCCGACACTACACCTCCGTGCCGTCTTCACCCTCATCTTCAAATAAAGGTTCGCTGGGATTCACTTCTGGACTTGGCTTCTTCTTCGGTTTGGGTGGAGGCCTCGGTGGGATCTTACCACTTCTTCCCATAGTTCCGGATTGATTCAAGGACGCGCTGCTTTCATTCTTTCTTGGATCTTCTTTTGTTGGCGAACTGGACTCTTCTTTATCGGGTCTTGGGTTTCTTCGTAGCGAGCCAGTTTCTGGTTTACCCTTACGAATCAAAGTATCTGAATCCACACTGAGTTTTCTTGGTTCTGGCTGGGGAGTTGATGTGTTTTTCGCCGTCCAACTCATCCTGGGATTGGAAGGCTCTTGAGGGCCTGGAGTGGAGAGCTGGGTCGATAATTGTGAACTTATACTATTTCTCGTGGGAGTAAATGGCGGCGGTACTGGTGACGGAGCTGGTTCTTGTTCTTCTATTGGTGCGTAGAAAACCGGATGTGTGTTCGCATAGGAGGTAGGGGTCGCAGGCAGTGGTCTATTTCTCATTGGAGAAAATTGTGGCTCTAATCCAGTTTTGTTAAGAGATAGAACAGAGCTGCCGTTTGCGGTGGTCCGCAAGCCGAGATTATCATAGAGAGGTTCCTGTGCTTCGGCGCTTGGAAGAATTTGAGTACTTGCAGTACTGGACCATGAGGGTACACGAGGCCGTCTAGGAATGGTAACGTAGCCCTGTCGAGGTGTAACCACAGGCGGAGTAATGGGTGCCGTGAAAGGTGACTGTGACCGGGAATATGGTAACGTTCTGAATATGTTCTGGTTAGTCGTCATGCCGTAGATCGGAGAATGTATTGGACTGACAGGATTCACTTGAAGCCTACTTGTATCTGGTACAGTTGAGGCATTGCTAGCAGCTGGAGATATTTGTGCTGCTCTTGGAGGAAAGGAGAGCAAATCTGGCGGATACGCTCGTCCATCTGTACGCCCGTAGTCGCTCAGTGCATCTTCAGAACGCTTGCGTTGGTGGTCAAAATCTAATGACCGTTTTTCGTCATCGTTGTGAGCTGAAATTACAGAAAACTAGTAAGAACAACATAGACCTAGTTAAAAGGTATTCGTTTTTTTTCTAATAGAATATAGGCACTCAACAATAATTATTCAGTTTGTTAATTCGCTTGGCGATTGCCAAAATCTGTGTGTGTGTATTTTTTTCTGTCTGTGTATTCTTGGTTAGTGCAGTCAGTTAACATAATAAATTATAAAGTTTCGAAGTTTAAAAATAATTATTCGTGTTGAAACTGCTGCATATCTTTAAATTTATAAACAATTGCCAGACTGGGCATGCTTGTAACAATGATCGGTTCATTTGTTTATAAGATTTTTTTTAAAAGGAAGCTATAAATATTACTGCAAACAACTAATTGAAATGGACATACTTAAAAATGCTTACCAAATACAGAGTCGTTATCGAGTAGAGTCTTATTCAGCTCAGACATTTCCGTGCCGCCACTGGTAATGGAAGGTGGAACTTCATATCTTCGTGGAGGTTTAGTGACAGGATTGACAGCTGATATAAGACTTTTCTCCATCTCTGGTATTACAGAACCTTCAATTAACGCTTCACCATTCGAATTATTAGCTTTCTTTTTATCTGAAGATCGTCGCCGACAGCAACAATAGCATATAACGACCAGGATGATCAGCAAAATTGCAGCTGCACATGACACTCCAATAAGAACCGGTAACATATTACTGTTCATACCAGTAGGTGGGACTATACCTGGGGCAGTATGAGTCACAAATAAGGTGACATTTCTTTCTTCCACCCCACCAGGATTCTTTGCGACACAGAGATACATTCCGTTGTCGGTGCTTCCAGCATCGATTATTGTTAAATTTAACCACCTGCTGTTTTCTGTATTACTCTGTGTTAAGATGTATTTTACTTCTCCTTGGTACCGATAAGTTCCATCTATGATTTGGGCATTCAAAACCCAGTTGACTTCGGGAATAGGGTTACCGTTAACTTGACATGATAAAGTTATGTTATTGTCACCTGATTGTATAGTAGTCGTGACTGAGGGGTATACAATGCTCGGCCGGCAAGCAAAATCTCTGGAGTCCAATTCTTTCCACAGCTTACCGTGGACTTTGGGCGGTTCGCTGCAGGTGATGGGGGAGGTATAAAAATTGTTGCTTATCACCCAGTTTCTGAATGGTTGTAGATAACAATCGCAACGCCACGGATTGTCGTGAACATCGAGATTTGATAAGGTTAAGGCGCTGAGCGTGTCCAGTTTCAAATGTTCAAGTTTATTACTGTTGAGTCTTAGGATATTAAGTTTCGGCACTGACATGAATGTTTTCATTCCGATCTGGGTTATGCGATTGTTGCTGAGGTCAATTTTCTGCAAAAATTGTAGATTATTGAAGAGTCCATCTTCCAATTTTTCTATTTGGTTGTCATTGAGTAAAATCCACCTTATTTTTGTGGTTTCTCTAAAAGTCTCGGCGTGTAGGGTTTTCAGGTTATTTTTAGACATATCTAGCTCGATCATAATGGCGAGCCCACTTAGTCCGTTTTTATGTATCGTAAGAAGTTGACATTCTTTTAAGATAAGTTTTTTAAGGTTAATTAATCGTACGTCTTCGAAAGCGTGTCTCGTGATTTCGTATAGTTCGTTTCCAGTTAGGTCGAGGATTTGAATTTCCGTGCTCAGCGTTTTAGGTATGTCGTGAAAGTTTGATTGTGAGCAGTCAGCTTGCTTATTGCCGCTTGCCCAAACGCATTTGCATTCCTCTGGGCAGTTTGCGGTGAAGTCTGCGGCTGTCGTTGTTAGCACCAGGCTCACAACTAATAGTTTGTGAAGTCGCGTCGCCATTTTAGTATTCTGAATCTGAAACAAAAGACAAATAACTGTCAGTCACTAATTACAAGTTCTACAATGAAATATGTATCTAAACTATTTTATAAGGCATAATTAACTACTAATAAAATTGTATATAAACGATTAATGTAATAGTAATATACTAGAGATCTGAATAAAAAAAAATCAGTGGCGCTACAACCTCTTTTGGTCTGGACCTCAGATTTCTGAATCTGTTTCAAGATCATTTTTAAATCTAATAGGCAAGAAGGTGATCAACCTCCAGTGCCTAACACACGCCGTCAACTTTCTAAGACATGTCGGTTTGCTCACGAGGTTTTCCTTCACCGTTCGAGCTAATGTTAAAGGCGCACATAGAATGAAAGTCCATTGGTGCACAGCCGGGGATCGAACCTACGACCTCAGGGATGAGAGTCGCACGCTGAAGCCACTAGGCCAACACTGCTCAAAGATTTGAACAAGTAGTTTTGAAATAATGCAAAAAGTATGTTTTAATGGAGATTACAGCTACATTGGAGTGACCATGTGTACTAAGGGTAACATGTGTACCATATTTATATATATTTTAATCATAAACCATTCTAAAACTAAGATTATTTCAAGTCTTGTAAAAATAACTTCTGAAATAAAAAACATATATGGCGTCTATCAGCACAGTACATAAACTTCGATTGCAGTCAACACTTCATGAGGATAAATCACAAGGGGAACTCAAACATTAAAACCGAAACACTTAAAATGCGTGTTTTTGAGAGCATTATAACAGCAATAAAATGAACTAGAAATAGATTAACGCACGGAAGCTTGCGTTTAGGTTTTGTAGACACAAAAATAACTTCATGTAAAGTTTTGATACTAAGGATTAAATTCCGAGAAACGGGAATAATACTTAAGTTAAGTCTCGAACTAAATGTTAACCAAAGAAGTAGTTCTAATATGACTTTATTTAGCAGTAGTAACAATTTAGTTTTTTATTTAAAAAAAATAAGTTATCGTTAGTTTAATTTTAGTTTTCTTTTTTTATCTATTACTGTACTTATGTTTACCGTTTATTTTTTATGTAATGGACACGCGCAGGAGGCTCATCTGTTGTTAAGTGATACCGTCGCATGGCCACTCATATTGACAGAAGGCTCGCAACTCGCAAGTGCGTTGTCGGCCTTTTAAGTCGGCACTTTTAAGACGGACGTCGAGGTGATACGGTTGGTATTTTGTATTGAAGAAATTGACTGGTTGTTTATTTATATTTAATCAATGTCAACTGTTTTGGCTTTGTTTATTGTCTAAGTGTTCCTTTTTATAATATGGATAAGATTTCTATATTTCAGTTACACAAGAACCTGTATGGAAGCTATATATTCAAATACAGGACTGTATAAAATATATGTAGACTAAAGCTCCAATTATAAATACATAGCACTGCACGTCACTTGTTAAGGTTTTGGCGCGATAGAAGGTTCGCATGCCATTACCTAAAAACGATATTCGCGCAAACGTGCCGGAAACTACACCATACATTTCAGGAGGTCGAATATAACATCTTTTTTTGCTGTACACATGTATGTTCGGCCTATTCTCAAAGGGATTCCATGAGTTCAGAGTATAAACAGATGTAATGGTGAGGTTTATAAACAATGTTGCCATAAAACTTTTTATTCCATGTTCTCTATCAACTGGTGTTTATTTATTAAGTTTTCATCTCGAAATGTTCTGTTATAGACTAAGAGCTTATTGGTAATTATTACGAGAATATTTCATCAAAGACATCAAAGAAATTTATATACTTTCATTTCAGATAAATAGCACACCAATTTAATTATACCATTATTATTTTGGAGCTTCTTAATTATCTATTTAAATACATTAATAATAATTTATTTCTGAACCAATTCTACTTAGGATCCTTCAGAGAAGAGCGTACCAATTCTTAAAAGGCCGGCAGCGCACTTGCGAGCCCTCTTGTTATTTTTACTTTTTCCGTTTGTTTTTTGTTATATAAAAACATAATTAATTAAGTTAAAGATTAAGTTCAAATACATACATTAGTTACCACTTAAATCCTTAATTATTATGAATTATCAAGGCACCTACCGGTAATAAAACGAATCAAATGATTGGTATTTTTTTTTTAAAGACAATTCACACCAATTGACCTAGTCCCATGCTAAGCTGGTGAAGCTTGTGTTATGGGTACTAGGCAACGGATATACATACATATTATAGATAGATATACATATAAATACATATTTAAACACCCAAGACCTAAGAACAACACCAAATGCTCATCACATCGATGTTCGCCTCAGCCGGGGATCGAACCCGGGACCCATGGATTCGCAGTCAGGGGTACTAACCACTAGACCAACGAGTCGGGTATCCTTTGATACGTTTTATTTCGTCATACGAGTAAATTATTAAGATTTCAGACAAGCTTCTTAAACCCTTAAATTTCAGTCTCCATCTTGTAGTACATAATTCATTACACTTTTATGAAGTAAGCCATAAAATTAAATTAAAAGTCATAAATCTTTACGGGCGCTTTAAAATAAATCATTCAACCGTAAGCTTTTTATTAATAGATGTCGTGTTACACTGAGGAATATTAACGTAGGTTTTACGAGAAAAAGCGGATTAAAAATGTTATAATTATGAAAAAAAATTTGCTATATGTGTATGATTGAGAAAATTTAAGAAACAATTTACTGTTGTGTACTTTGTAGTAGTTTAATACCCAGTATTATAAAAAATAAATCAGTTCCGCTACAATATTTTTAGATCTGGGCCTCAGATTTATGTATCTGTTTCATGATCATTTGTCAATCTAATAGGAATGTAGGTGATCAGCCTTCTGTGCCTCACCCAGCCGTCGACTTCTTTTGTGTCTAAGGCACTTCGGTTTCCTCACAATGTTTTCCTTCACCGTTCGAGCGAATGTTAAATACGCACATAGAAATAAAGTCCTTTGGTGCACAACCGGGGATAGAACCTACACCCTCAGGGATGAGAGTCGCACGCTGAAGCCACTACGACACTGCTCCCAGTTTTATACAGTTTCTTATACATTAC